>NW_003852398.1:27995728-28064281 GCF_000181295.1 Otolemur garnettii | reverse complement strand
TAAATTGTATTTGGTAAAAATGATTTATTATTATTCACAACTATCTTTACTCCATCCCTTTGACACAGAAAGCTTTGGTAATATGGAATTGGAAACCATTTGTCCAGATTCAGGGATCTTAGTCAAACATCCCTACACAAGGCCATATTCCAAAGAACTCCTCAACAATTTCCTTGATATGGGAAATTGGAAAAATGAGAACTCTAAGCAATAGTGCTTCCAGTTTCATGCTAACAGGGTAGAATAGGTAGTAGGCTGAGGACTGGCATGAAATCAAGAGATTTCTTTCTCATGTGGTCTTGACAAAGTCATTTATTTATTCTAAATCTTTACAAGAATCTATAACAAAGGGGGTTTTAAACTTTTACTCTAGTCCACATATTGTGTTTTCTATTACATATAAATTTTTAGTGGTTTACTCCCCCTTTTATTGATAGAATATACCGTCGTCTGTCCTCAAAAACACACCTAGTTACATATATCTCGGGACAAGGAGGTAACATACACTACACCTGAGACCACACTTCCTTATGACTCCTATCCTTAGCAACTTTATGAAAGCACTTTATGAGCTACTTTCCATAGGGTTATACTGATATAATGTATTTCTTCCAACAATGACACATTTTTTTTTTTTTGGTTTTTTTTACAATGACAAATCTTGACAGAGCTCAGAATGCAGGGTTTTCTAAGGCAACTCCTTTTTTGTTGTTTGTTTTTTCTTTCTAGGCATTTGCTTTCCACTCGAGCCATACTTTTCAACTTTTTCTTTTTTTCATATCCAGGCATACTTGAACCTAAAGTTAAAATTCTGGGGCACATTTGAGTTGTGTTGATCAAAAAGAAAGTGAAGAAAAGAATATACTTACTGTGCTTTGAACTTCTTTTGAACATAATTTAATTAATTATTTTTAAAATTTTTCACGGCACATCCAAGATCCTCTCATGGCACACCATTGTGCACTGCACTGGGCTTGCATAGCCGGCATTAATGATGACAGGAATTATGATGTTCATTAGGGGAACAAATCTTTCTAACAACAGATATCCTGGACATTGGTAAAATTTTAGTTCTCTCTGTTTGACTCAGTGGGGTGATCTTAGGTACCAGCTATATAAATAGATGATGGCTCAGAGTAGTTCTGTTGACTATTGTAGATATATATACTGAACCTATTGTTTAAATTTTATAAAGAATTAAATTGAATGTTATTCCTGAGTGCAAGACTCTCTAAAAGAGTCTAGAATACCAAGAATGGAATAAAAGGTCAATTAGTCACAACTTCCTTGGAAATGTAGGTTGAGGATCTTGGAACCAATACCCTGTTTTTATTGAAGTCACAGTGCTTTCAATTATATGATAACTATTATGCAGTAACTACCAACATTAATATAGCTCTTGAGAGTTTTATGTGCATTTTCCTTTGGCAACCTCGAATAGTCCTTTGGTTAGAGAAAAGATCATCAACTTCCCCATTTTACAGAAAATTGGCCTGGAAGAAACTTTGTCACTTATTAAATTTATTCAGTATGATCTTTTGGATCTAAATGTAGATCTAATTTTATTTCGTATGGATCATTCCTTAGTTGTAAGGAGATTCTGAAAACCAAGGGCTATAGAGAAGACACTCTCTCAATGAAAGATTTGTTATATTGGAAGGAACTTCCTGTATTATTTTGTGAGATAAATGAATGACTATTCTCAATTTCATGATAAAGACTTTTCAAAGGCACAGCAAGGCAATAGTTTGCCAATTTCAAACCAAAGGAAACCTCATGGAGTTGATGTAAGCACTAAAATGAAGGTCTGAGGTTGCAATAACAGTCTTGCTCATGCCCCAGATGGTACCAGCTAACAATGTGCAGTTATGTGGAAAGAAACTTCCTGAGACCCTGGCCCCTTTCAGAATTTTTGTAGATGTTGATTTCATGTTGTGAGTATTGATTTAATTAGTATATGAGTGCATAGATGAGTCAGGCAAGGCACACAAATGATTATAGTTTAATAACCTAATCTATAATAGGAAAGCATTAGTGTTACAAAATTTGGATTCAAGTCATGACCTACTGTAAAATCTTAGCAAGTTACAGATATCTGAAGCTCAATTTTCTCATCAGCAAAATGGTGTAATTACACCTTTTATTGCTATGAGGTTTGCATTAATCAAGAGCAGAGACAAACCAGGTTCATTTTTGTGCTTTCTTAGCAGGTAGTACATACTAGTTCCTCCATTAATACTCATTAAATCAAATTAGATAAAATGTGAAAGTGATTTAAAATTGCTATACTTCTTGTCAGAATGCTGCAATCTGTGGATTTCTTTGATTAAAATGAAACTGTAACTATACAGCTCACATTTCTGTGATATCCTTAAGTTCCAGCATCTAACCTACCTGTGTTCTCTGTGTTCCAGGACAAATAATGGGAGGACTTGTGAAAGCCATAAGGGGAAACATACACCTCAATTCTGGATTTTCTACCTTCACCATCTGTATATACAAAGAATTCTTCAGAACTCGCCTTATTTACTGTAGAAAACAATACAGAGCCATTGGGAATGGACTCACTGATTTTCAGTCTTTTCCATCTTTTTCCTCCTAGACTCTGTGATCTGAGAGTACAGCAATGTTTCCACCTGGTCTGTGCTCAGGAAATGTACTGATCACAAGGCTGTCTGTCCCACTGCTTGTTCAATAAATGCAAACTCAGCACAGCACCCTACCTGGGATTTCTTTGTCACTGCCTGGAACATAGGAATTTGTTTTTATAGAAACTAAATAAACGCTACCTTTTTGTCTTGCTAAATCCTTTGGTGGACAAAAAATGCTCACTTTTTTTCATTGTCAAGATGGTGTTGGAGTTGGGAAGGAGTGTCTCCATGAGAGGCGGGGAGATACAGGCTCCTAAGCAGCCAACAACTATGTGAAATTAAATGATCTATGAATCAGCTTCCCCTTGACTTCTCATCACCATACCAGCTTCTAAATTTCCATGAATGGCATAATGATCTCTCAGATACATAGGCCCCATCTGAAGACACAACCAGTAATTCTCATGTCCACTTGTTTTACCTCTTAATAATTTCACATGTTAGGGTTTTGTACCCGTACTGTGGGAAAGACTAAGAAAATGAGTTATCAATGTGTGCAAGTCTGTGAAGCAACACTGCCCAGCAGAAATCTATTGCATGCCACATACACAATTTTACACTTTTTGGTAGCTACAAAAGAAACGAGTAACGTTAATTTAAGTAATTTATTTTGCCCATTATATCAAAACTATTAATGTTATTAATATAAACTCTTTTATTTACTAGGTCTTTGATGTTGGTGTATGTTGTATTCTTATTTGGACTAGCCATATTTCAGGTTCTTCATAACTCCAAGTCAACAGAGGTCTCCTTGTTAGAAAACATAGTTCTATTATGAGATAATGATATAGGAAATCTAAGGAGAGACCCAAGCATTTGACAGGGATCAGAAAAAATAACTTCTAAGCACCTGCCTCCATGGCAAAACTTTTCACTACTTAGTCTTACCTAGTCATTTTGTTCACTTGACAACTCTGTGCTGGTGCTGAATAAACTCCAGAGGGAGAAATTATAGGTGTTCTCAGCAGCTAAAAATCGACTGCACCTAGCATCACAGACCCACTAGGATTTAGGAAGTTAATTTTGTACCTTTTCTTCTTTTTTTTAAAAGTAAGTCTCCACTAAATCAATTAAAATAGGATTTTGAGAGCTTTGTCCTTTGTAGCTGAGTGAAAATAAATCAGTCCCTATTCTGTGTTCTATTTTGTCAGTAAGAAAAGGAGACAGAAGCCTTGTAAATCATCTTTTTGCATGCCAAATATGGACTCTCTCCAGGAAAAAATGAGAGAAAATGCTGTTGAATTATGTTCTTTGGCAATTCCAGGGTGTATGCAATGGGTTTAGAGAGTCTGTGACATATGAGATCATATCTCTTGTATTGCCTTCCTGTTCATTCCTATGAAATCCAGAAACCTAGGTTTCATTATGACATTTTGAACATTTTTTTAAAGATCTAAATAAAAATGCTTTACATATATTTTATCCCTAATAAGTAATATGCTCAATTTTATCCCACTCTTAAGACCTAACCAATCCTTGCTAACTATCCTGGGTATCTGAGAGAGAATGTGGCTGAGTAACAGAGTGACCATCTGGAAGAGAAAGGGGAGTGGGGAAAGGCCCAGTAACCTCAGGGGTGAGAGTCAAGGGTGAGGCAGGGGTACAGAAGTCAGGAATAGGACTAAGCCAAGCAAGATGAAGTTAAGAATGGAGTGAGGTTCAAGGATTGTGTAAATGTGGTCAACTCAACACTTGGGATTTAAAAAACTGAAAGATGATTTCTTTTTGGATATACAAACAAGCAGTGTATATAAGATGGCATCTATGTCAAAACAGTAACAAATTTATAGCTGCCCTAAGTATCAAGTAAGCTAGTCTTTGAGTTAGTTCTTGATTTATTTCCTGATGGATAGAAGGAAAATAAAAACCAGATTCATCTCACTGATGAATCAAAACCAGCCCTAAAATTCTAAACCAGGAGGTGACAAATGATCTTGAAATGGAACTAAAAGAAACAAAATATTTCTATCACCCTTACTAGGCAACTACCCCAGACTTATGTATTTCTCCATAATTCATACCACAGATTCCATTTTAGAATATAGATTTTCAGAGATCTATCCCTATTAAACTTCTTATTTTTTCATATGAGAAACTTTGCTGAAGGTCTTCTGTCTCTCAGGCTTCCAAAATACCTGGGGATGACCTGGTTGTTTGTACCCTCACATTAACCTGAAATAAATAAATAAGTAAATAAAATACCCAAGGAGAGAACTTATCTAGACGATGGATCTGCAAACTCTTTGTAAATACCTACATCATAAGTATCTTAGACTTTTTGTAACTGTACAATGCTGCTGTTGTGTACATAAATGCAAATACATAAATTTACATGATAGAAATACATTACCCCCAGTTGTGTTGTAATAACATGATATTTACTAAAGTAGGTGTTGAGCCACATTTGGCCCATGGGCTGTAGTTTCTCTGGTATAGACCAACCTGGTAATGGACAAGCATCTGTCTCTTGTTCTCGTTTGTAACTTTTCTTCTCTTTGACCCTTTTTATAACCTTAAACACTAAACACGCTCATTCTATGATAATGCTAGTGATAATAGAACAAGAATAAAAATAGACATTTATGAAAATTTAATATATGCTTGAAACTGAGAAAGGCACAGGGCAAATAAAGCTCACATTTATATCCCAATCTTATGTGTAAGGATTGAATTGTGTTCCTTCAATATTTATAGATGAAAACCTTAACCTGTAATGTGACTATATTTAGAGACAGGGCCATTAAAGAGGTAAATAAAGGCTAACAGAGGTTATAAGAGCAAGGTCCTAATCCAACTGGATTGGTGTCCTTCTAAAGAAGAGGGAAAGATACGAGAGATGTGCATGTGCATAAGGAAAGGTCATGTGAGAACATAGCAGCCATCTGCAAAGAGGAAGAGAGCCTTCACCTGAAACTGAATTTTTTGGCAGCTTGATCTTGGATTTTGGGCCTCCGGAAGTGTAAAAAACACACTTCTGTTGTTTAAGACCTCCAGCTGGTCTATGGTACTTTGTCATGGAAACCAAGCTGATTAAATGCACCATTCTCTGCCTGCTGCACTTCATAGTCTTCTTAATTGACTTTGACCAAGGTCAGTCTCATATCTCAGAAAGTCAGATTATGAATGAGGCCTCAAATGACACTCCCTCACTTTACCAATGGTGACTGGTATCCCAAACTGTTCCCTTTACAGAAAGAAGAACAGGATGTCCTAGTCTTTCCAGGGCAGCATTCTGGCACACTGATCCCTTTTTCTTTCCAGTATTGAAACTAAAGTTCTATCTAAATAATACATGACTATAAGTCATTCTTCAAGCATGAAGAGAGAGAGCATAGAGAAAGATTGTGTCACTTTTAGGAACACAAAATTGGAGGGAAATCAAATAAAATATTTGTCTTTTTTGATGGGATTTTCATTTAATTATGCAGCTCCTTCTGGATTATTTTCAGTGACACTGTGTCATCATCTTCTAGGACTATCTATGCACTTTATTCTCATCTCTTATGGTAATTATGAATATTTCAAGCCTATGAACAACTTTCATTCTGTTTTTTTTTTAATTTATAAATTTCAGACCCATTTTTACTTTTCCATAGACTTTTGCAGGCATCTTCTGACAGACTTGCTTGTCATCATCCTTTATAGGTCCTCTTAAATTTCCAAATGACAGTGTTGGTTTTCAGCAGGGGGGTGAGCAGTGAGGATGTCGTTGAAGTACTCAGATTCTCATGGCTATGCAAGGATTTAACCACCAGCATGGCTAGTAAAAGGACAAAGACCAAGACCAAGACCAAGACCACCAAGAAGCGCCCTCAGCATGTAACATCCACCGTTTTTGCCATGTTCGACCAGTCACAGATTCAGGACTTCAGAGAGGCCTTTAACATGATTGATCAGAACACAGATGGTTTCATTGACAAGGAAGATTTGCATGATATGCTTGCCTCACTGGGGAAAAATCCAGCTGATGAATATCTGGATGCCATGATGAATGAACCTCCAGGCTCCATCAATTTCACCATGTTCCTCACCATGTTTGGTGAGAAGTTAAATGGCACAGATCCAGAAGATGTCATCAGAAATGCTTTTGTTTGCTTTGATGAAGAATTAACTGGACCATTCAGGAAGATTACCGGAGAGAGCTGCTGACAACCATGGGAGATCAGTTTACGGATGAGGACATGGATGGGCTGTACAGAGAAGCACCTATTGACAAAAATGGGAATTTCAATTACATTGCGTTCACCCCCATCCTTAAACATGGAGCAAAAGACAAAAATGACTGAAAAGAACTTCAAATTCCAGCCAAACGTTCTTGTCGCCACTTTGTGTATTTCTGAGATTTTTTCTTAAAGCCTATTGCATGCCCTTAGCTTTACAGCCTTTGCTTTTCCTGGTGTATTTATTCTCAGCCATTTTGGGCATATGTACCTTTATAATCAGACTGGAAATGGGACTTTATATCATGTTCAGAAGAGAGAATATGGTAATTTAACTTACTAACACCTCTCCTCCCCAAATAACTGCAGTCTACAGAGTCAATATATATTTTCAGAGAAAGTTATTCACTCAATTTTTTCTGAACCATAACTAAAATTTACAATAAAATACTTGTTTAAACTTCTTTTAAAAAATTCCAAATGACTTCTTCAAAAGACAGATCTGTTCAATTCCCTGGTATAAATTATTTGAAAATGGCCACTAGACAGCCACGCTAAACTAAAACAAAGCAAAACTGGGTAAACTGAAAATCTAGACATTCTCCTTGTCTTCCTCCTGCCACCCCCTGTAACCTCCACAGCTAATCATCAAATCTGATAAACATTTTGGCTTAAGCCACCATCATCCTGTCCTGACTGACTATAACAGGTTTATAGCTGATCTCTCTACTTTAGTCTTCTCTCCTTGTTATGCCCTAACTCCATCTTGCTAAAGACTTTGCTAAGGGCTTTTAATACTCCTCCTTTAAAACAGGAAGCTCAGCTGAAAGAGTTCAGTAATAACTGCAAAATCCTTTGA
This sequence comes from Otolemur garnettii, assembly GCF_000181295.1. Classification (NCBI taxonomy): domain Eukaryota; kingdom Metazoa; phylum Chordata; class Mammalia; order Primates; family Galagidae; genus Otolemur; species Otolemur garnettii. The sequence continues at coordinate 28,056,611 of NW_003852398.1, read as the reverse complement.
AAGTCCAGTTCCTCCTTGTAAGCACTTCCCTTACCTGGTGTTGGTTCTTGTGAAATTCTGCTTGCATTAAGGACTCCCCCTCCCCTACCAAAATCACCTTATAAAAGTTTTCCATCCCTGCCCTGCTTCTAGGAGGTTGAAAGACTTTGAGGTGTGTGCCTGCTCTCTGCCTGGCCAATCAATAAAAGACCCTTGCTTAATTTGGACTCAGTGTGCTGGCGTTTCTCTATTCCACTTGCTCCAGGTATAAAATCCTTCATTCCATTCTCCACTGTAGACAGAGTAATTATCTAAAATTAGAATTTCAGGATACAGTTTTAAAACCCTGCAGTGGCTTCTCTAGTACCCAAGATGAACTCTCAGCTCCTTGAAGGCCTCTGTTGAGCTCTTCAGCCTCAAGTCTAGCATTGCCTACCTTCCCTTCTGCATCTGAGTGATTTTTGGAACTTCTTTCTGTGTGTCTCCTCCTCATAATATGTCCTCGTCATCATCCTTGCTCTTTCTCTTCTCTTTTTTCCTTCCATTTTATAAGTTCTATCCCTCCAATCTATAGACCAATTTTCTCTTACAATGGGAAAGATGCAACTTTATTCCAGAAATCTTTCCTGACCCCTATTAATGTGAATTGTTTATCCCATCTTTATGTTCCTGTAACACCCTGTACTTACACCTATGTTACCACTGTCACTATTTAGTAATTACTTATTTACAAATCTGCCTCTCTCATGGGACTGCAACTTCTTTAAGAATAGAGGACATTTTATATTCTCAGTGCCTAGTACCATACACGGAGGAATAGCTCATTACAAATTGTTGAGTAAGCTTAGACCTTTAGGATAAAGATTTTAAAAGGGAATAATATTAGGAAAGATACCCAGTTCTGATCAAAGGATATAATTTTTAAAAAATTTAGAGATTTTGCATTATCTTTCTGGTACAAATTAAAAATTGCTGGCACTCATGACAACAGCTGCCACTGTTGGAAATAAGCTAGTTTCATGAAATATGAACTTATAAAGTATATCCACCTCCTCACAAGGAAGGCTCTGTTTATAAAGTGGTCCTCAGAAATATATAAGCTATAAGCTAAAAACAATGCAAAAGGTAGTGTAAGCCCAGAAAAACATCCTGTGAAGTGTATTTTTTGTAATTAACATTGTACTAACTTTCAACTAATTTTTTTAATCAGCTAGATATATGATATTTAGTTAAGAGAAATCTCGATAAGAGAAATGTATTTATTTCAGGTTATTAAAATCTTGTATTGGAAGAGCTAGAAGACACTTAGAAATGATTTTTCCAATGTCTTTAATATATGGAAATCCTTAAGTTGAGTGGAAAAGCAATTTTCTGAGCATATTCCAATGAACTAAATCAGAAATACAAATTCAAGTAAATGGCTTGTAATCTCATGTTCCTTACACTACATTCTTTAGCTTCATGAACCCCAGTCTCATGTTCTTTGTGCAAATACCATTCTCTATCTTGTTGTTTTTAGGAAAAAGGAATAGAATTTATTTTCAAAAATCTTAGAGAAAATTGTTCATTGTCTGAAGAAATGGCCATTTCTGCATATTTGTGGTATATTTTAATTCTATATGTACAGAATGGGTAGTAGAAGAAAGTACACTTTCAGATTTATTCTGCATATAGTGATGGAATTAGTGGTTAAAAAGTGAATCCCAATGCTTTGACTTATATGGAAGTATTTCAGAGTGGCTGTAATAAAATGAGAAGTTGTCAACTATTATATTATCATCTTTGGATCCACTAGAGCCTTTAAGGAAGAAAGTCACCTGAACTTCTGTTGCTACGTTCCGTAAAAATGAGCTCTTGATAAGGATATTTGCTTATGTTCTAGCCTTTGTGTACAGAACAGATATTGATTGAAAAGCTGACCAGGAAATGCTACATTTTCCCAAAGAGAGGCTATTCTTGTGCAAGCAAAAGAAGCAGTAGGGTGAGCCCCAGCTGTGAGGGTGACTTAAGAGGATTTCTAGTGGGGCTGCTCACACTCAGATTAGCTGTTTTAGCTCATTTTGTGTTGCTATGGAATACCTGAAGTTGGATAATTTGCAGAGAAAAAATATCTATTTACCTCGTGATTTTGCAGGGAAGTTCAAGAGCATAGCACCAGGTCTGACTAGCTTCAGGTGAGGGCCTTTCACTGGGTCCAAACATAGAGAAGTGCAAAAGTTAGGGAGTATGTATAAAGGGAAGGATCGTGGCAGGAAAGGAAGCAAGAGGGAGCCTAGGGAGCCAACTCACTTTTATGACCAGCTGCTCTCTGTCAAGCTGCTCTGCTCTCTATGTCAAGCTGTTCGTCTCATTGCAGTGAGAATTCACGCATTCCCACGGGAGGGTATTAATCTATCCATGAGGGATGAATAGATTATTTCTGAACCCTGATGACCAAAACACCTTCCACTTTGCTCCATTTCCCAACATCCCACACTGAGGATCAAGTTTCATCATGAGTTTTGGAGGGGTGATAAATCATATTCAAACCATAGCATTAGCTATTACTTAGAAGCACAAGATAAGATTTTAGAGAAAAAATGGAATTTTGGTACTGTAATTTTAAAGTCTATATGTAAAACAAGAAACAATAACACAACATCAATAATGAAAGTAACATTTGAAATCTATAAATTAGCCTCTTTTGTATTCTTTCCTTATTTCTAACACAAAGCTATCTGAAAAACGTGTGCACTTTTGGTTTAGAGGATGTTTAAGTTAAATAAGACAAAAGCCCCAATAGTGGGCAAGACATTCTTCTTAGTGGCTCGAGTACTTTGAAAAATAACCAAAAGATAAGCGATAAACATTTCAAGAAAAATAAAGAAGACTTGACCAAGGATGCTGCTGGGCATCTTTTCCACAAATGCTATTGGGAAAGCTTGACATTCACATGCAAGAGAATTAAATTATATCCTTACATTATACCATACACACACACACACACAAAAAAAAAACTCTGAATGGATCAAAGACTTAATAGAGGACCAGAAATTATAAAACTCTTAGAAGAATACACAGAATAAAACCTTCATGACATTGGTCTAGGCAATGATTTCTTGGATATGACACCACAAGCACAAGCAAAAATAAATAAGTTAGACTACATCAAACTAAACATTCCTTAATAGCAAAGGGAAGAGTCAATAAAGTAAAAAAGGCAACCTACAGAACTGGAGAAAATATTGCAAAAGGAGTTTGTGAGTTAACGCTCTTGAGGAGTTAATGTCTAACATATATAGGAAATCCCTACAACTCAATAGTAAAAAATAGTAAAACCCAATTATAAAATGGGCTACTTGAATAGTCATTTATGTAAAGAAGACTTAACAAATGGACAACAGTTACATGAGAAGAGACTCAATATCGCTAATCAGGGAAACACAAATAAAAGCCACAAGGAGATATAACCTCACACCTGTTAGGATGGCTATTGTCAGAAAAAGATAAGTGTTAGTGAAGCTGTACAGAAATTGGAGCTTTTCTGTACTCTTGGAGAGAATGTAAAATGGTACAAACACTGTAGAAAATAGTATAGCACTTCCTACAAAAATTAAAAATAGAACTATCATATGATCCAGCAATTCCACTCCTGGGTATATATCCAAAATGATTGAAATAAGGATCTTGAGGAAATAATTGCCCTTCAGCAGTGCTATTCACAATAGCCAAGAGATGGAAAGAACCTAAATATCCATATACAGAGGAATAAAGGAAATATGGTATATACATGTATATGTATAAAATGGAATATTATTTAGCTATAAAAAGGAAACCTTGTCATATGCTTGCCAAGTGAAATACATTAGTAACAGAAGGACAGATATTGTGCAGTTCCATTATATAAGGTATCTAAAGTAGTCTAACTCGTGGAAACAAAAAGTAGAATGTCAGTTGCAGGGGTTGAGGGGAGGGGGCAATGGGAGTTTCTGTTCAAGGGACATAGAGTGTCAGTCAAATAAGATGAAAAAGTTCCAGAGATCCATTCTACAGTATTGTGCTTATATTTAACAACACAATATTTATGCTTAAAAATTTGTTACAAGGGTAAATCTCATGTCAAGTGTTTTTTTTTTTTTCCAAAAATGCAAACAAAAATAAAAGTACAAATAAAAATGTTTGGCTTGGTAGCATTCTGAGGAAGTGGAATACTCCTGACTCTATGACTTGACAACATGTCTACTGAACCATAGATGCAGGTGTTCAGTTTTGGTTAACCTCACCCTGTCCCACGTGTGGTAAGAACTGGAGAGGAGCCTCAGAGAAGGGAACTCCTTATGGTGGTGTGGGCCCTCAGTGTGCAGGGCACAACTGTGATTGTTCAGGGATTGGAGGTCCTGCTCTCATTTTCTGGCCATTAATAAAGCACCTCATATTCTCACAAACCCCAATAATGAATACGGCAAAGTCTCCCCAAATCCAGAATCAAATGAAAATTTATTTATAAGAAGAAAAAAAAAGAATGGATAATTTTGTTCACCCAAATTTATTGATCAAAATTGATACCTACCATGTTTAGGATCATACACGGGATAACTAGTAATTCTTGTGCATTACATATCCACATGAAAGGCTAGCTTACCTAGAATCACAGCTGATTTTGTTTGAAACAAAAACTTTGAAACTGTTAAGGAACTGGCCAGTAAAGATGGGCTTGGATTCTTTGAAATAATTTTTGATTTGGGCAATGCATTGTGAGGATAATGAGTTTAACATAATTCTACCTACCCTTTACACATCCTTCGGTAGTAACTAAATGGGTGGCAAAAGAAAAGAAGAAAAAGAAAAGAAGAAGGATTGTTAACAGGATGAATTTCTCTATCATTCCTAAAAGACTTCCTGGAAAGGAACGAACATGGGAGATGGATATATAGGCCATTAGTCTTTGACTCTGAACTTTAAAAAAATAAACAAAGAACAAAATTAAAAACAACTCTGAACTTAAAAAAAAAAAAAAGAACAAAATTTTTAAAATCAAGCCAAATTTTTCCTCGAAAAGCACACATGCATACACACATGTCAAAACTTAATGTGAAAATAAGAGAGGAAATGAAGATTTCTAGGTTTCCTGGATTAAGTTACTACTGACAGGTATAATCTAGAAAGAGGACACTTAAAATCAGACTTAGCATGAGGATTTTGTGGCACATGTTGGCCTGGAAGATCAAGTAAAACGTCCAGGGAGTGATAATGTCCAGTAAGCAGCAGAGAGCCGAGTCCAGAACCAAGGTAGCAGTTCCTCCTTCATCTTCTTTGGGGAAGTAAACAGAGGTAAAAAAAATCCATGTAGACATAGGACTGTGTGTTAATGTGAGAAGATGCAGCATAGCAGAAAGAATCTCAGTCTACAGTTGAGGAATCTGATCCACTGAGTGGCCTTGCATAAGATACATCCCTCATAGGGCCTCACTTTTGTTTCCAGTTTGTTTTACATCAGAAGCTTGCAAATTGGTTTCCAGAGGACCTTGTGCCAAGTGGTCGAAATGCTGCAATCCTGGAACACTTACTTTCATTTAAGTAATTGCTCTTAAAAATTCTGTTCCACTTACTGTTTGCCTCATAAAATTATATTTGAGAAAATTAAGTTCTTCTTTTTAATTAAACAACAATAGCAAAAGCTTGAAAACCATGCATCAGATTTTGGTTGGAAGTCTCCACAGCACTAACATCCTGTGAGCCATTGTTCTCACTTCTGTCATCTCCCTAGACCATGACAGGTCTAAACAAGTGCTTCCCAATGACTTGGGAAGACCCTTCATCCCAATCAGAAAAGCATCTGGAGAGCACTTCATTTTAGTATGCAGAGTTTAAAAGTTGATGAAGGATCAAAATAAGGGTGAAGTATATGTGCTGAAATTCTAAAATGGTGCAAACTAAAATGCTAAAAGTTCTATCTGAAAAATAAAAGGTGCTATTGAACCTAGCAATTATGAATTGGGCTGCAATAAACATTCTGGTGTAAATTCTTAGTTATAAAGTGATTTTTGGTCTTCTGGATATATACCTAGTAGAGGAATTACAGGATCAAACGGCAGGTCAATTTTTAGATCCCTACGTGATCTCCAAACTTCCTTCCAAAAGGAACGTAGCCCAAGATGAAAGGGGAAGAGGAGGGGGAGGAGAGAGGAGGGGGAGGATGGGTGGAGGGAGGGTAAGTGGTTGGACCACACTTATGGTGCATTTTACAAGGGTACGTGTCAAATCTACTAAGTGTAGAGTATAAATGTCATAATTAACAGAATAATTAAGAAAGTTCAGTGAAGGCTATGTTAACCAGTTTGTTGTATTTCAAATTGTATATACAACCAGCACATTGGACCCCATAAATGCATTAATGAACACAGCTATGATTTAATTTAAAAAAAAGTGTTATTGGGAAATTGGAAGTGTGAATGAAAGACACACACTTTTAAAAAGTGTGAAACATAATCACTTACTTGTGACCATAAGATCTAAAATTAGAAAATCCGGTTTTGGTCAAGAGTCTATCTCTCTATAGCTTTCTTCTTTGAAGAATTTGCTTAACTTCTCTAATGCCTGGGCTTGTCATTTGTGAAGCAGAGACAGTATGTCATATCTTCTACAGAGATGACGTGAAGACCACGTGAGATAAAATGGGGGACAGTACTAACTGGAAATCACTAGGCTTCTACTATGGAGAAATACTAAAGTAAGTTGCAAGCAGTGGTTGTATGGACAGACAGAAATATATAGACATGGGCACAGAGGAATGTACTGAACAATTTCATGGTTACAACCTTAAGATACAGGTGATAGCATTCTAAAATCAGAATTTTCATTATGAATATTCATTTTGGTCATGAAGTGGTATATCTTAGTAAGGAAAAAACATATTTTAGAAAAGAAATGCAGGTTTAGGATTTTGGAGACCTGGCTCTCCCCATAGTTAACCATGTAACTAAATAGAGTACACCTAATCTTTGTGAGTTTGTTGCCCTATCTCTTAAATAACAATATGACATGCATATTTCACAAATTCATTTAAATCACTTAAATGATTAAATCATAGTAAGCAGATGTACATTCATAGAATATGATTGGGGGAGGGGGAAACACAGGTCCCCACACAAAACAGAAACACTGTACTAGTCTAAAGTGCTTAGCAAAAGTTGTTACAAAGTGGCTTAAACAAATTTCAAGATAACTTCTGGGCACAGGGAAGGTGCCCAGCACCTTCTTGGGAGACTCAGCACATCCCTGTCTTGAAGTAGCCAGCTCAGGACAGGCCTGATTGCTTTAGAACAGCCTTGGTTGTGGCATGCCCTTTAGCTAACTGTAATACCATAATCCTTGCTAGTGGAAATATTAACATTAACTGCAGTAACTGCAATAGTGACATAATGTGGGTATGTGAGGGCATGTGAGGATGGTACTGTGACTGGATGATTTATTTCACTGGGAACAAGCAAAGCTACAAGTAAAAACTCTGCTTCACTCTTTAGGGAGAGATTTAAGGTAACACTGCGGGAGGGCAGATGTGCACTTTGTTAGCAAGAAGGTCCCGGGGAAAAGATTCCTATGCTGCCCTAGTAAGTGACCTCTAACAAACTGTTCATTGGTTAAGCTGGACTTGTTGAAGTCTTTCTTTGGTCTCTCAGTTCAGGGAGTGGTTTTTCTCTATTGTCCTGTCCCAGGATTTTCCTGAAACAATTGGACAGTATCTTGGTATTCTAGAAATAAGGGGTTATCAGTGCCAACTATTAATGCTATTTACAACTAGACATTTTAAAGAAGTGTCCTCACTGCCTCTATGCTCTGTTTCAACTCACATGTCTATAACATAACACTCACACACATAATGCCCTTTACATATGTCATTTCAATGTTTGTTTTCTCTTACTGCACCAATTATTGAATTTGTTCTCAAATATGGCATTGTATATGCTGAGAAATCAGGGCATCATTATTCAAATCACCTTTTTGACAGATGACTTTCAGGGTAAAACTGTTCCAACTGTCTGTAAGTCAAAGTCACAAGGAAGCTTTCCTCAAAAAAAAAAAAGAAAGGAATATCCTATCTTGAGTTTACAGCCAATCATTGGAAAGGTCATTTTCTAATGAAGGCGGGACCTTGCCAGTGCGAGTGGATACATGTATGGAGCAGACTGTGCTCGCTCTCTCAGACTCCTCGCCCCAGAGCAGCCAACTTCCATCCCTGTCATTCACTGCCACCATGAAGGGCGTCACTGCTTTTGTCATCTTTGCTCTGGCAGCCACAGCATGGGCTACCTCTCCACCAGGTAACAGGATTTCTTTCAAAAATTCATGCCTTTATGTTACTGGTAATGTATTCAATCTTCATTAAATTATGAAATGTTAAAGTCTGAAGTAACTTTTGGAGTTTTCAGTTTAGATTGATCTGAAAGCTAGAGAGGGTAGGCTTTCAGTGAGAGGAGGAGAGACTGAGAAGAGGGGTAAACATAGAGGTTCTCTGATCAGTTCCTGACCTGGATGTCTCAGGCTTGTGACTTGTCTTTCCAGAAACAACCTGTGCAGCTTTGAGATGTAGCACAGCATCCTCTGGGAATGCTTACAAAGGCTGGACACCTGTGACAGCCCTTTCTCCATAACTTGGTCTTTCCTCTCTAGATTGCGTGTTAGTTTATTTTAAGTCAGGGCCATATCCATCTCTGTCTCCATTCTGAGTTGGCCTCTGAGTAAAGAAATGACCTCTGTTTCAGGCTGGACTTGGCTAGGTGAGGGATGTGGTCAGGAAATGGGGTTTTGTTACTGTAAACACGAATTTAGCTTTGTACTTCTAATTGTGTGATTTGTTCTTTCTCCAAATCCTTCTCTCCAATTGCATCTTGTTTCCATCTCTTCTGGCAATCAAGCAAGAGGGACAATGGTAAGTGCAACCTTCTCTATGTGGTCTTTATAAAAATGAGATCAGAAGTAACATGTAAATGGAGCTGTAAGGGCAGCTGAACTGGCTGGCTCTCATCTGGATATGAGAATGACTTCAGGCTTGAATGAAGAGAAGGAACGGCATTATTCTTTCTCTAATTGCAGGTGGACTGTGACAAATACAGGAGTAAAACCCCAGTGATTGTATGCTCAAGGGTTTTTAAACCAGTGTGTGGCACGGATCAGAGAACTTACAGCAATGAATGCATGATGTGTAAGCTAAATGAGTAAGTAAAATATAGTACCTGATGTAGAGTCCCCTCCTATTTTTTTTAACCCACATCAGCCCAAATCTGCTTAGTCTTTAAAAAACAAACATGATAGAAGGGAGGGGATAGAACGGGAGGGGTAAGTTCACACGTAACCTATACAATGCACCCTATCTGGGTGAGGGGCACACTTATAACTTTAATTCTAACTGTACAAAAGCAGTTCATGTAACTAAAACATTTATACCCCTGTAATATTCTGAAAATAACATAAAATAAACTTTCTGTTTAAACACACATTCATTGCATAGGGTGCCAAAGAAAGAGTACACATTTTAAGAAAGGAAACAAACAAACAAACAAAAAAACTATTAAACTTGTAATACTCAAGTCATGGTTGACTTCTACAATTACGAGACGTACTCAAATGTGACTTATATTCATCTTTTGTTATCAGTATATATTGAATACAGTTAGTATTAGTCCATCCCCCAAACCACTAGCCCCACAAATACATCGTCTTTACTTTTAACAAGATATAAGTCTTCATTTTTTTTTTTATTGTTTGGGATTCATTGAGGGTACAAATAATTAGGTTACACTAATTGCATTTGTTAGATAAAGTCCCTCTTATAATTGTGTCCTGCCCCCAAGAGGTACCATACCCCAACCACCTCCCCTCTTCCCACTTGTTCATCCTCCTCCCCCTTGTATTAGCTCCTCTACTGCCTTCATATTAGAACAGAGTATGTTGGATTCTTGCTTCTCTGTTCTTGTGATGCTTTACTAAGAAGAATGTGTTCCACCTAAGATGTGAGTCTTTAGAATAGTAAAATAATTGTCATTACCAGTATTTGAGTAGTATAAATTCAACTTTGTGATAAGGGATTTAAGATTATGGGTTTGGTGTCAAATATCTGGATTAAAATCCAGACTTCCTTTAGTGATCTGTAACATTATGCAAATACCCAAACCACTGAAAGCGTTAGTATTGTCATCTGTAAGATAAAAATTAAAATAGTATTTAGGATTTACTGTGATAAAATGTGTCAAATCTTAGCTAAACAGCTGACATGGAGTGAATACTCAGGGAAATAGGCTCTTCTTTCTTCTTATCCTTTTCCTCCATCTTTTCTCCCATTTTCTAGCTCTTCTGAAAATTTATAGTCAAGAGCAATAGTAAGTGCTATTCAGAATAAATTTTCTCATGATATGCAAATTCATGCACTGATATAACCAGAAGAAATTAAAGACTGCTGAGATATTATTGATTACGTTATCTAATATATATATATATATTTTTTTTTTTTTTGAGGGAAGGACTCTAATATTCAGCAGGAAAAGTGACTCCTTTCTGAGTATTAGGTTTCTGTGTAACAAAATCTTGCAGACTATAAGTGCCAGGAAAAGATTTGGACATATTTTCTTAGTCTTGACCTCAGTTTTAAGATTGTTTTCACACTATATTATTTTCATCTCAATATTCATGGGGCACTTTTTTTTAAATATCCAATCTAGTTTACTGGTGATTTTATTTTCTTATATTCTTAGTTGTTCTAAAAATGTTCATTTAGTAATGATGTTTATGATCAATATTAGCCAAATAAAGTAGTAATTCAAACAGAACTCCTCATTCTCAGTCCAAATCAGACAAAAGAGAAATAACATATATTTTATTCTTTAGACTAAAAAATCTCAGATTATTACATTATGCATTTAACAAAATCTTCTCTTCCAGAAATCAAGAATTTCAACTCAGAAAACTTCATGATGGTGAATGTGTAAGTATATGCAGAAATTTTATTTATTTTTACTGTAAAATGTTAACTCCTCAGTTGCATAGAAAACAGCTATTTTAACATACATTTTCTGGAAATTTTCTAGCATTTGGCAAGCCTAAACAAAAGACGTAAATTAGCACAGGCCGAATTCACACGTCTTACTGAGAGCCCTTAAATGGGACATACTGGTATACGTATGATTATTTTCTAATTCTGAATCTAATTAGAGGGTTGAGATGAGGATTTCATGGGAAATTAGGTATTTAAAACACTCTCACAACAGCAAAGGAAGTTGTAAATAAAGCATGAAAAAATTCAAGAACAAGTGTGGATTAATTCGGGGTAAAGAGCAATGTGTATGCAATGTCAATAGTTCTTAAAAGACTTTAAAATGTGATATAAAAGCTTTGTAAACACAAATTGTGGCAGTTAAGGCAATGCACGGTTAAGGAGGAACACCTAACCCAATCTGATGGGTGTGGGAGGAAAAAACATCATCATGAAACTATTCTAAAAGTACTTAAAATGAGATTTAAAGGAAGAGTGGGAGTTGGCCCGATGAAGTGGCTAAGCTCAGGTAACACAGAAGACTGCAGGAGCAAAGGCACAGAAAGACCCAGGGGCAGGAATATCATAGCTGGGAATGTCAGCCCAGAGGCTTAACAAGAGTGAGAAGCAGAGGACATAGCAGCTGCACCTGCAGAGAGAAGTGCAGATCAGGAGAGGATTATCTAGTGATGGGAAATGAGTTAAGTACTGAAAAAACAAGGACTAATTTGATTTTTCAAATGTCACTCCAGCATCATAGTGGTGAGTAATTAAAGCCTCCAATAAAGTTGAAGGAAGCGCAATAAATGGCAGACAATTAAAACAGTTTGGGCAAGACATATCAAGGGCCTGAAGAGAGTGAATAATGGTATAGTGAGGAAACAGCACACTTAATTCTTAATTTAGAATTAAGAATTCTTAATTTAGAATTAAGTACCAGACAGAATCCACAGGGCACAATTATCCTTTAGATACAGGGACTGAATGAGAGGGAGGGCCTAAGCACAGGCTGAGCTGCCTTTTGCTGTAAGGAGAGTTTAACATGGTGGGGGCAGAGTATGTGAGCTGCAGGAGTGTCTTTTTGAATGTGGAATTTTGAACTAAATGATCTTTCAAGGTTTATTAAAAATTCATATTTTATGACTTTAATTTGTTTTTTGTTTAAAGACAGAGTCTTTTCTTTCACCTAAGCTAGAGTACAGGGGCACAATCCAACTTGCTATAACCTTGAAATCCTGGGCTCACATTTCCTATGATTTAATGACTTGAAACATGAAACTTTGTTCTTGACTGGACAGATTCAGTGCACCGAATCTTCTGATGTATGCACCATGGAATACAGACCTGTCTGTGGATCTAATGGAAAAACATATGGCAATAAATGTTCATTTTGCTCTGCTTTTATGTAAGTGCTGAATTTAATATATTATTTGCAGAAATAGCCTCTTCTAGAAATAGTCAGAAACCATCTTACCCACCTAACAAGTTACTATGAACTATATTAGTGACACGGTTCTTTGACAATCAGAATATTAAAAATAAAAAAAGAAAGCAAAAGGGAAAGAGACAGAAGGAGGAAAAGAAAAGATAAAAGGAGCAAACTGACTTGAAGAAAATGAGAATATTGCTCTGCATCATGATATTACTAAGTGGCAACTAAAAGAGAAATTTGCAGATTCTTTGGATCCTAATACTAGATGTTACTACTGCATTAAATTCCTCTTTTCTACCACATTGAAGCTCAGTGATTCACTGTTCATCTTTCACACTGTATAGTCCTCTAGCTAGATTGCTCTAAGGATGTGAAACTTTTCATTTAAGGTCTCCAAAGCCTCCCTTTTAACAAATAACTTCTTCTGTAGGAAGAGTCGTGGTGCACTTTATTTGAATAATTATGGAAAATGCTGAGTTTTCCCAGTGCTCAAGGACACCAAGATCCCTCTGTCAGAGTCCACTGAGAGACCAATGTCTACAGGATGGCTGAGGATGCAAGCAATGACCTGGTACAAATGCAGATTTGATTCTTCAATAAAACATTCTTAGCAGGAAACATACGGTCAGGCTTGACTCTGTGGATGTGATTCTTCATTTTTTTCCTAGCAACACCTATACAAAATTCACACATGTTGTGAGGAGAGAAGCAATAACAGATGGGCAAAAAGAAAAATCCATACCATGAAGAAATTTTCAGATTAGTGGGAGAGACAGACTTTTGAAGAGTTGATTACTATACAGTATAACAAAGATTATAATCTAGTATTATTAGAGGCTCAATCAATACAGAAGGAAGATATGAAGTGCTGGGTCATATTGTGTATCAGTCTCCTTGGGCTTTTTAACAGAATATCACAGATTGAGTAGATAAAGCAACAGAAATTTATTTTCTTACAGTTCTGGAGGTTGAAAAACCAAGAAGGTCAAGGTGCTGGCTAATTCAGTTCCTGATAAAGGCTCTCTTCTGGGCTTTCAGATGGCTGCCTTCTCATGGGTCCTCTTCTGGAGGGATTGGCAGAGAAGACAGGGGAAAGGAGTTATCTTTGTCTTCTCTTATAAATCCATCAGTCCTAGGGAACTGAGGTCCCATTCTACAACCTCACTTAATGATAATTATCTCCTAAAAGCCCTACCTCTAACTATGATTACATCGAAGATTAGCATTTCGATATGAATTTTAGAGGGATGCAGTTCAGTTCATTGCAACTAAGTTACTAGAGTTTTATTTTTTATCTTTTTCATATGTGAAAATAAAATGCATAAAGGCAGGAGAGCCAAATAAACTAGAATAGAAGCTGTTCTATTGTCAGCTTCTTATACGGTGCTATTAGTGAAGTGGTATAATACAATTTAAAAGTGAAATGTGAGAAGCTAAGCATGTACACTATAAACTCTAACTCAACTCTAAATAGCCAAAAAGGGAGTTAAAATAAAATGATAATAAACACTAAAAATAACCCCCGAACCCCACCTCAGTCCAAAATAAGCTAGAAAAAAAAAAAAAAGAAGTAAAAGAGACTAATGGAAAATGAGTATTAAGATGATAAAGTTAATGCAACTGTATTAATCAGGGTTCTTTCCAAGGGAACAGAACAAAGAGAGAGAGAGAGAGAAGAAATAAAGAGAGGGAGGAAGTAAAAGACAGGAAGGGAGAAGGAGAGGGAGAGGAAGGGGGAAAAGAGAGAGAGAGACAGAGAGATTTAAGTCATTGGCTTTCACAATTGTAGGACTGGCAAGTCCAAAACTTGCTGGACAGAGCAGTAAGCTGGAAACCTAGGGTACTGCTGACGTTGCTGCTCAAGTCTGAAGGTGGAAGCAAAGGTTCCTCTTGTTTGGGGAATGTTACTTAGTTCATTATTTGTTGCTTATAATAGAATACTTGAAACTGGGCGATAAATTTACTTCTCAGAGTTACCGAGGCAGAGAAATACAAGACCAAGGGGCCTCAGATAGCCTTTTTGGTAGGGTTCTCTGAAGAGTCCTGACATAATGTGGGGTATCATGTGGAGAGAATACTGAATTGCTAGTCACTTTTCCTCCTCTTATAAAGCCACCAGTTCTACTTCAATGACAACCCTTTAATCCATGTACCCACTAAAACTTGAGTGGATTCATCTATTCATAAGAGCAGAGCGCCCAGGATCCAACCTTCTCTTAAAGGCCCCATCTTTCAATATCACCACGTTGGGAGCAAGTTTCAAACACATGAAACTTAGGGGACATTGAAACCATAGCAGATGACTTCAACCTTTTTATCTTAACCTATTGGAGGAGGCCCATCCACATTAAGGAGAATAGTCTGCTTTACTCAAAGCAGTCTACTGATTTAAATGTCACTCTCATCCAAAAACTACCTTCACAGCAACATCTACACTGGTGTCTGATGAAATATCTGGGTACTATGGGCTCACCAAGTTTATACATAAAATTAAACATCACAGTAAGTTTATCATTAAATAATTGGTCTAAGGACTCTAAATAAAGGCAGAGATAGTAAGACTGAATTTAAAAAAAATGAGACTCAACTGTATTCTGATTGCAAGAAACATCTTTTAAAATATAAAAGCACATAAGTGAAGTATCACAAGAATGGAAAAACCAAACACCACCAAAAAGCTCAGTACTAAATTGCTTCTAGTTGATCAATACTTATGTGCACATAGGGAAGTAGAACTCAGTGGGAATGAATTAGGTGGGAGTAGGGAAGAGGAGTTGGGTTAATTCACACCTAAAGGGTATAATGCACACATTTTGAGTGAAGGGCACACTTATAACTTTGACCTGAAATATACAAGATAAACTATATGACCAAAATGTGTGTACCTTTGTAATATTCTAAAGGGGTATATATATATATACATATATATACATATATATGTATATGTATATATATGTGTGTGTGTAGAGAGAGAGAGAGACAAATAAGACAATGGAAAAAGGATAAAAAAGGTTTACTGTGTAAACCTCAGTCAAAAGAAATCTAAAATGGCAATGTTAATCTCAGAAAAAGTAGATTTTGGAGTAAAGAATTTGCCAAGGATAAGAAAGACATTTCATAATAATAAAGAAGTCAATTAAAAAAAATTTAAATGTTCATGGATGAATAATAGAACTTAAAATTTTGCAAATCAAAAAATGAATAAAACTGCAAGGAGAAATAGGCAAATACAAGATTATTGTGAAAAATATTGATATCCTTCTCTCAGAAATATTTAGAACAAGTAGGGAGAATATCAGCAACAATGCAGTACACACGGGCAACACATCATTATGTTTTATAAAAAGGTTGGAGAACACATAATTTGCCAAAGCATTGGCAAGTTATGCTGGTGAAAGGAATACCAGCATCATTATGTTCAAGAAATTTTATGGATAGCGGCTCATGGTTTAAGGCCCATTATAGATCTAAGCTCACTAGTAACAGAGAGTATGCGAGGACACCAGTGATAGAGACTGGGTACCAGTACTTAACTTTTAGGAATTAGAGAGGTATTACTATTGTAATGCACAGCAAAAGTTTAATGTCAGCAAAAGGGACATTAGAAAGGTATGGAGATAGCTAATTGAATATAGCTTCCCCAATAGAACAATATATGGGCAACCTATACATGGACTCCTGAACCCATATAGAGAAGATATTAAAGATGGATAGTCAGGAAGCTGAAGACTATTTTTCATAAACTATTATATTCTATCAGTTTCTAGATGTGAGTCATTTTTTGAAACTGGAATTCACCAACTGAATGAGGAGTCAAGCATTCCAAGGGAAGACTAAAGCAACATCACTGCAAAAATATATAACAAATAAGTGATACTGCTATTCTTCAGTTATTTTGTCTGATAATATACATGGAAAAAAGGTAAAAACTCGTACATTTCAGAAACTGTTCAAATAGGATCTGGGTTAACACTGATACCCAGAGACTGAAAGTATCATCAATTCTCCCATTTCAAAGAAGGGCTCAAGGAAGCCAAACAATAGTGTCCAGGCCCAGGCCAAGCTCACAATGGATTGAATAGGTTGGTAGGTCCATCTAATGCCCATAGTCATGATCCCTGAATGAAGAACAACAGCATTTCTTTAGTAATCATCACAATATCAATTGGTATCTTAGTTTTTGTGAAAAAGTGAGTAAGGTCAAATGAAAGCCTTACAAAATGTCCCTGTCCTTCATCCTAGCAAAGATACAATATTGAAATCTGAGGGGATAAACAGAAAATAGTACCACCCTTATAGACTTACTGTACACAGGTAGTCTCTATTATATCTTCATTTATGTCTTTGGCCTGGCCCATGAAAAACAAAAAGAAAACAGAAACCAAACCCAGAGTGATTACAGAAGATGACAGCAGACAACCTAAAACTCACCCAGTTGCAAGTGATATGTGAGGTGTATTATCTTCCTTAGAGCAAATAAATATACCCTCTCTGGCTTTACCTTCCAACAACTGAAGGATATTAGTATAAGGTGACCAGATTTTAACATTGGTAAAGGGGGACACCATTGGGGAGGCGGGGCCTGACAACAATGCAAACTTTGATAAGCAGTTCTCTCGATAATCAGTTCTCAACAATTATTTGTTATTATTAAAGTTTAACATTACAAAATTAACAAAAATAAGATAGAACACATATCCTGGCGAAATAGCCACGTGGCAGCCAAAAACCGTATATTCCCTTCCTGTTCTCCTGTGTTCCCTAGCTTGTCCATTCTTTCCAAAAATTGGGGCTTTTTTAAACCACCACAGGACGCATGACAAATTGTTAAAAATCAGGACTGTCCTGCTGGTCACCTTACTCTAGGGGTGAGGTGGGGGGACTACTTGTTTGTTCCAGACAGTTTGGCTCCTTCTGAGCTAATTGTCCTTGCCTAGAAGCAAGGGAGGGAGCCAGTCTCCTTCTGATATTTTGCGTAAGAGGGGAGTAGGGAGTTTACATTAGCCTTTTCATTTCCAAATGAAGTTACAATAACCTTTTCATTCCCAAATGGAGTTACATTAACCTTTTCAGCAGCCGATATATTCCTTTCCCATTCTCCTGCTGTTCCCTAGCTTGTCATGCATTCTTTCCAAAAATCAGGACTTTTTAAAAACACCATGGGATGAGGGACAAATTGTTAAGAATGAGGACTGTCCCGCCAAAAGCGGGACGTCTGGTCACCTTATATTAGTATAATCAAAATTCCTATCTGTGATGGAATATGACAGCAGGCATCTAAATTCATATTCTGTATGACTATATGTAGGGATCAAGGAAATGTAATGAGCATATATAAGTGGAAAAGGCAGGAAACTAAACTACAAAAGTGATTGACAATTACAATAAACACATGTATTTGTGTGTCTACATGTGATTACATATTTTTTTAAAAAACTAGAAATATTTTAAAATATGTTTAATTGTTATCTCTGAACTGTGAGATTTTATGCCTTTTTATTTCTTTCCATATATTTCTATTTTCTAGTTTTTCTAACTGATGATATATCCCATTTATATAAGAACAATTGTTTTTTACAGAAAGGAAGTTAGAGGGAAGAAATTTAGATAACGGGGGAAACTCAGCTATGACAACATACCTTCCCTGTTAAAACTGCAAAGACAAAGCTAGCTCCACAGCAAATGGCATCCACAGTTCTCAAACTTCACTGCAACTTCATATTCCAACCTTTCCTTTCTTAAGCATTTCTATATATTTCATATTTTTATTCTGGCCAAAAGTATTATACTAATTATCACTGTGGAACATGTTAAGCTTTTTCTGCTGTCCTCTTCTACTACGTAATGTTTCCTCATACTTTTCTTGAGACATGAGGTTCCATCTTATCCCTCTCACATCCTCCCCTGCTGAGGTTTGACCTCGATTCCACCTAAATGATGGGCCTCCAGGGCTTGCTCAGCCCAGCACACAATGCCTCAGTGCCTTCTCTCTCCTACGCAGCTACTCTGACCCCTCCTTAAAGCTCTTTAAAAAGGGCACGTTGTATTCCTCTTCTTTTTTTCTTCTTTCTGAGGTGTGTCAGTGGTGGCGTGGAGGATTGGCAAAATGGGTTTCTGTATTGTGCTTTATGCCTCTGGCTGCAGCTGGATATTCCATTCCTGCACCTTTCTTGAAGGAACACAGGGAAGATGTCAGGATAAGATGAAGGAATGCTTAGCAAAAACATGGTATCCCAGATATCTCAGGGGTAGGCACAGCAGGTGGCTCTGCACCTTGTACCAAGAACTTCCCGTCATCCTGGGAGTGGGCTATGCTGGAGACATTTTGACATCTCAAATAACAGATGTCACACCATAGCATATCAGCAGAGTTTGTATAAATTACCTGTTGGACATGTATGTCAGAGCAGAGATAAAGGCCAGGAGAAGCAGGTCAATTTTGCAGAGTCAGGAATACAGAGTTAAAGTGGTCCTTGATCAGGCCCTGGAGCCTGCAGATACCCACCTCTAAGATTGAAATATTGCTACAAGGGGAGTTGATCTGGAGGCAGGATTTGCTTACTGATTTTCCATTCTGTGTCTGGATTAAAATAGTTGGAGAGCTCCCATAAAATGGCACAGAATGATTTTTCTCTTTATGCACTCTGTTAGAATGCCTCAAAAAAGTCTAGCATACAAAGTCAGAAGATTTTTATCACAGCCACAAATGTCTGTCATATCAGAAATCTTTCTTTTAATCCAAAAAAGTATTGTCTGCTTCATGAGCAAGTAAAGACCTACTTCTTTTATTTGAAAAGCTCTCATTGTCTAAAAACCTCTAATAGCCTCATCTTTTTCTTTGTATCTTCTCACAAAAATAAATTTAGGTGAAGCTTTAGGTAAGGAGTTGCCTTTCTAATACATCTGAAATAATTCTGCACTACAGTAATACAATTATACCCATGGTAACTTCTGATTTACTTCTGTCTTCTGGCTTTTTAGAGATATGTTTCTGAACTCTGTACTTTCAATGTTTTAATGTGTGATGCAGTTAGTCAAGGTTTAGTTTTTCCTGAACAATTGTTCTTGGGGAAGAATGGAATAAGTTTTCCAAACGCAGTGTACAGAGGATACGTGAGCAGACTTGAGATAGCTATTCATTTTAAAGGCTGCTTTACAACCTGATTACCTCTACTTTGGTGATTGTATTAGAGGGAAACACCCTGAGGAAATATCTCACAGCATCATTCCGAGGACGCACGAGGAGGAAAAATGATCACCAAATATTTTGCAGTAATCGGCTTGGTAGTGTTCTTCGCACCTTTCATATTATCTTTTGGTGAGTGATATGGCTGGCCCTGGCCAGCAGGTGAGGTTAATCTGTGGGCTTTGACTTAGTAATCTGAAAGACAATGTTTTGGAATAATTTTAAATTTAAATGAATCATTTATATAAAAATATGTAAAATATATGTCTTATATATATGTATGCATATTGAGAGTTACAATGAGATGTGGTCCACATATACATACATGCACACAGTGCCCAAAAATGTATACACATTTTAAGGAATGTTACCTATGTATTACTCTTTAAAGTAGAATTAAAGATACCATTACTGGTCAAATGTACCTATACATGCTACACACATCCATTTTACCTGTAAGTCATCCAGTTTTTTGGAAATGATCAATTTTACTTCCAATAAGATCTCTTAAAATGTGTACACTTTTTTGGTATATATATGATATATGCATATATCATACTCATATATCTGCATGTATATTTATAGAGTCAATGGGGTGTGGTCTGAAAGACTCTGGGTCAGTGAACAGGAGTTTTACTTTTGCTATCTATAACATGCAGATTGTGAGATAGAACTCATGGGCCAAGGAGGCTTGGGTGATTCAGTGAGGTAACATGTTAGAGTATCTAGCAATGTGTCTGCATCAGAGCACATGTGTCAGAGCACATCTTGAAAATTTAGCATATTTGAAAAGCCTTTGGTATGTATTTCAGTGGATCCTTACAATTTTGTCCTTATCTAGAGGAAAAAGTCATATAAGGAATTATAAGCACACCTGGACTCTAGGTCTTGAGATCTTGGTTTTTCATATATCCAATATGAGTTTCTGAATGTTACCCAAGCAAGTGTCTATCTTTTATCTGAAAAACATGGAAATTGAGTCAAAAGATCACTTTAAAGTTCCAGCACTTCTTGTTTTTTTCCTATGTTGGTTATGAACTCTGAATCCTCTGGAGTCTAAGCTAATCAGTGTTAATTGAAAAAAATTATTTGGTACACTGACTCTGCAACCTTTATGAGGGCAGTGATACATCTGAATAGTCTTCTGCTGATTATCTATCGGGAATAAAATTATTTCACAGTTTTTAAAGAAAATGAACAAATACCTGTATAATTGTTTCAAGATTCCTTGGTAATGAATTAGAACTCTTTTAATCTGTCAACAGATTAAGCTATGATTCACCAGGGATTAGGTTCTATTACTGTTTTCATGTATTCTCTAGTTTCAGGCCGTCGAGAATGGTGGCCACCAAATGGAAAGATTAAGGTATTCTTCCCCCACCTTTCCCAGGATTGAGATTCTAATCTGAGTTTTCACTGGTATTATTTTGGAAAAAAATGCAGTAAATCATTCATGATGTTATTCAAGGGCTATTCCTACAAGTGTGGCAGGTGCAATGCCAGTATAGGAACCCAGAGAAAAGTGATCCAAATTGGGATCCAATTAAGTAGCTACTAGAAAAAAGTTGCTACATACTTCACTACTGAAATCACTCTGGTCACCTTCAAAATACTCCCCTTGGGAAGCTACACACTGATGCCAGTGCTTAGTACACTCTTCAAAGCAATATTGAAAATCTTTTTCTATAATTACCAGAACTACTATCATTTGGCACACAAAACATGCAACAACAATAATAAGTGCCATTCAATAAGCTATTGCTGCATGTTGATATGAACACAGCTGTGAGACACTGATATACCAAGATTTTGAAACCTTATCTAGTGGTGTGTACAGTACTATTAATGAAAGTGCCTGGTAGCAAGTTCACAGACTTAATTGTAGGAACTCTTACAATGAAAGCTCTGATGGTCATTTTAGAAAAAGTTTTAAAATTGCTTTCAAAGTTGGGCTGGGCACTGGTATCAGTGTATTTCCAAGTGTATTACTCTGAAAGCAACTGCAGTGATATTCAGCAATGATCTAGGTAGCACTTTTTTAGGATGAGTTTGAGTACGTTTCAGACCTCATACATAAGTTCTGGTTCCATTGCTTTGTGGAGATGGAGCTGTGAGATGTGGTGCTGACTCTGTTTAGATTTCTATAGTAAATACCAAAGGTGACCTACCTATTTAAGTGTGTCTCTAATTGTATCATTCTTTCAACTCAATTTCAGATAAAATGTCCATATAAGAAAGTAGACTTGAGTTGGTACACTAAATCAGTGAATCCCTGCCCTGGCTTATATCAACCCATCTGTGGCACCAATTTTGTAACCTATGCTAACCCCTGCATCCTGTGCCTTGAGAGCTTGTGAGTACTATTTGGGGAAAAGAAGAAAATGATGGGACACTTGTTCATAGCAATTACTATCTTCTCCTCTCATCAAGTACATCAACTTTGAAGGAGGAATTTGCCCCATTTTTCATAGATAAAAATCAACCCCACTTAGAAAGGCATGTGGTAATGGAAAGCCCACTGAAGTAGAAAGCAGACTCATTGTACTCAGTGGCATTCCTTAGTTGTGTTTTTCTCTTTGAACCCTTAGGTTCTCACGTGCCAGTTGATGCATTTCTACTTGAAGCACTCACATATACCTTCAAGTACTAAAATTCTTTAATTATAAAACAAATTGTAGCTTTTGCCTTCTCTTAGATATTTTTGACTCCTTATGTATCTGAAACTCCAAACTAGAAAGAGGTGACCTAAAACTTTGGCCAACTGAAAGTCAATGTTCATATTTTGGGGGGTTATGTAATGAAATCAGTGATTAGACACTGAAATCTCACAACTCAATGGTTTAAGCTTTGATATCTCTATGGGCCAGTGCATTTCACAAGGAGAAAAACTTGCCCCATGGTATCATATTGCAACCCTCAGCCCAGTAATTATTTTGTAATTTTGTGCAAGCGGAAATAACAGGAATGTATAAACCCCAGATCATCTCCACTAATGAGTACTTCAGCCAAAGAGTGAAGGTGTGTTGTCAGAATATCTCAGGACTGATATGCCTCCACATCACAAACTCAGGCCTGATTAAATAGCTTATTTTCAAAAATTTCATAGCGTATGTCATTATATCTTTGGTGGAATCACAGAATTATGAAAAAATAACTGGGTGAGAAATCCAGTTAGAATTTATGTACGTCTCTGGTCAGTTCCCTTTAACCCCTGGCTCTTAGTTTCCCCAAATATAAAATAAGCATTCTAGATACAATAATTTTAAAATAGTTTTTATGTAACCCTGATGTTCTATTATGTAATGAAATGCTTATTCTGTCTCTTCCATTAGGAAATCTCGTGGAAAAATTAAATTTCTCAAGGATGGAAAGTGCTAGCTGAGCAGACTTGGATGTGGAAGAAGATGTCTTTTTTTTCTCTCCATCACTCCCATCCTTGTCTTGTATCTCATCCCTTTTTTACCCTCCTTGTATGTGCCCTCTGTGATAGAGCTGCCCCTGCTGAGCTTGTAGCAGATAGTTCAAAGTCCCATCTATGGGACTTTCCTCCACTAATTCATTGCCTTCCATAATCTCCCTTATAAATAAACTTTTCTTAAAGCCTGATTTGACCTGAGTCTCAGATCTGTATCTAAAATCTCAGAATTATAACAAATTAAACATGTGAGTCATTGAGATTAATCAGTTTTCTGATACTGTGAACAGTGAAACAATCTATGTGAAACCTCCAGGTTATCTTACAAGGAATGAAACAGAAATTTCTTCCGCATTCCTTTGGAATTTCTATAGAAAAATTGTGCACTTCCTGGCTGATTGTTGTGTAGTTTCTGCAAACTCCTCATTAAACATCTTCATTTTCAATCCCCAGGGGTCTTGCCTCTTCACTGGTCCTATATTTTTTCCTAGAAGGAAGTCTACCTTGTTGGTATCTGTGAATGTCCCAGTGGCCCTTAATCATTCTATTAAATTTTCTGGACACATTTTAAACTCTGAAACATATAGAGGCATATTTTTCTCTTGATTGTATTTCATATATGTGTGTAGGTATATACAGTAGAACCTCTGTTGTTGACCACTCAAGAGACAATAACAAACTGGTCTATATATGGAGGTGGTCAACATAAGGAACTAGGCCTTGTACTGAACATGCAATGCATGTCCAGTCTATGAAATTACGTCAACTTAAGGAGGTGGTCAAAGTAGGGAGATGATCAACTATGTAGGTTCTACACACACACACACACACACACACACACACACACATATATATATATTACTTCTGATATGGATAAAAAAACTAATATGCACTAACTAACATGCTTTCTTCCCCTTGGCAGCTTGTCCCCTTATGGTCTGGGAAAGAGAGCATCTATTCTGCCTCTCAATAATTTGTAAAGTTGTAGTCAGAGTGTATATATATTGTGTTAGATTTTTGATCTTAACTACCATGATGATTAGATGGATAAATGGCTCCAGTGAAATAGAAACACTTGCTTTTTATCTATTATCTTCAGAACATGAAGAGCAAATAGCTATGGGAAAATAAAAGACAGTCTGTATCCTCATAGCATGGCAATTTTCATTGCTTTAAGTCCTGAGCTATGCAAGAACACTTAGAATGCCAAGGAGGATTGTTTTAAACACTGCTGCTTTAACCTCATGTTCACAAATCTTTTCTTCTGCAATAATTAATATCCCATTAATGTTATCTGGTGGATTATTCATCTCAGACAGGCATTGTTACCAGCCTTGATCAGATCTGGGCTCTGTTTATCTTGAATCCTCTCTAGTGATTCTATCTCAGGTTTGGGTAGATTCCTCATATACAAACACCAACTAATAATCTTCTGAGCCCTCCATCCAGCTTCTCTTTCCCTATGGGCCTGAAAACGGGGTGTTCAACCTGCAGCTTAAGTGCTGATTTTGTGAGGACTTTTTGATTTTCCTTACCTATGGTATTAGATATCATGAAACGTATGCACGGACCCTTTTTTTGCTCATCAACTTTCATTGGTGTTTGTGTTTTTAGTGTGTGGCCCAAGACAGCTCTTATTCTTCCACAATGTGGCAGAGAAAAATAAAAGTTGGACACCCTGAATCTAGCCCCTTCAGTTTCTGTTTCATCTCAGTTCCGTATCTCATTTCAGAGTTGCTTCATCTGGGCTCCTCTTTACTGTTTCTGGAATCTCTCACAATGTAGAAACCAAGACCAACCAGAAAGTTAACTTATTTATTTTCCATCTCTCTGGAATTTGATATCCTTCAATGCCTAATGTTTACTGTAATCGTTTCACGTGTTTTGTCTGATTATTTGTTGTCATTTCAAGTAGGAAGACATATCCGGTTTTTCTTTTTCTTTTTTCTTATTGTTTGGGATTCATTGAGGGTACAAAGAATTAGGTTACATTGATTGCATTTGTTAGGTAAATTCCTTCTTGTAATTGTGTCCTGCCCCCAAAGATGTATTTTTCTCACATCACATTGTCTGAAAGTAGAAACCAAGTTTATCTTTATCAGGCTATTGCACTTACTCTTTGTGCTTATTTCTTTCCACTTGATACCTTCTAAAGTCTACATTGGAATTTAATGTCATTATTCTGCTTTTTAAAAGAATTCCAAAGGACAAAACTTGTGCTCTGTAATAATGAAAATCTTTTTAGCAAAGAAGAAAGCACTTACTTAAATTTGTCATACATCATAATATAAAGAGATTTGATAACAATATTTTTGGGTTATTTGATTGTAGACACTTTGGAAGAAGAAAATGAGTTCCACTTGTTTCAGAATGCAAGACTGACTCGTCCCAGTGCAATGCCTAAGAATAATTTTCACAGATCTCTGACCACTGCCAACATGAAGGGAACTTCTCCCTTTATAGTCCTAGCTCTAACAGCCTTTTTCTCTGAAGGTTCTCTCTTTCTCTCTCCCCACTTCCCTTTGCCCTATTTCTTCTTTATTTTTTGAGACAAAGTTTTACTCTGCTACTGGGCTGGAGTGCAGTGGCATCTTTATATCTCACTGTAACCTCAAACTCCAGTGCTCAGGTGATCCTCTTGCCTCAGTCCTTTGAGTAGTTGTAACTACAGGCACCTACCACTGTGTTCAGCTAATTTTTATATATTTTGTAAAGATAGACATTATTTTTCTAGGGTTAGTTTCAAACTCCCAGCTGCAAATTGTCTTCCCTTCTTGGCCTCCCAAAATGCTTGGATTGCAGAGGCGAGGCCGAGCTTCTGGCCTCAGTCTCCCTCTTTAGCAGGTGATTTCAATCCCCTCTCCAATGTCCCATGTGTTTTATCCTCTTGTTTTTCTCTGCCACATTGATCAGTCCCAGGTTTTGATATTTTCTTCTTACCCATCATACTTCCTCTGCTTGATAATCCTACTCGCACCTGTAATGACTCTCTATTGCCTGGATACATAGAACTCCCTTATCCACACCATGAGATTGTACCCATCTTCTTGACATAAGATAATGGACATCTTAATTTCCATAACTCCTGGAACCTTTAAAGTCAATCTATCCAGTGCAAGGTCTACATTTTTTCCCCCTAAATTTGCTCCTAGCCTTGTTTTAATGTAAGTAAAGTTAATGCCATTACTTTCTCTAATAATTTCATTATTTAATTTTTATATATTCATTACACTATTTTAAGTATTAATTAGACCCCTGAACATGTATTTAACTTAATTCATCCTGTTTCAATAGGCTGTTTTGGTATTTATCTTAACTGTTACCTAAGGCTCAATTCTATTCTTTCAATCATAGTTTTTTTCTTTAAATACAACCTAGTAAAATTACTATCCTTGGTAAGTTATACTACAAATAAACATCTTAGTATGACTTATAAGACATTTCATTTCATTTGTTACAGATGGTCTTAGAACAAGTTCCAACTATAATTGACTCTTGCAGAACTTGTAATAAACCCTATTTGCCCATGAGGTGGCAGTAAAACATTGGTGTTTAGACCAACAACTTTTGACAAGCCCTTTGGGCAACTTGTCATATAACAATGTGATTTGGGGGGGTGGTGCCTGTGGCTCAAAGGAGTAGGGCCCTGGCCCCATATACCGGAGGTGGTAGGTTCAAACTGGACCCCAGCCAAAAAATGCAAAAAATAAAAAATAATAAAAAAAAAAGACCAATGTGATTTGGGGCAGGTTGCTAATGCAGACTTCACTTAACACTACAATTTCCTTTTCAGAAAGGTGAAATCTCCAGGTTAACTTCATATCCAGGTCTCACAGGACAGGCTGGTAGTATTGGGAAATGTTTCTAACCATTGGAATATTTCTAATTAAAACATTACTCTTCTAATTCTATGGAGTTCATTTGTTTTTCTGAATAGATAAATGTTACCCCAAGAAAGTGAATCAGTTCAAACAGAACAGATTTGAGTAAACTGTTTTCCACATATTTCTAAACAAAATGGGGTATGACTTGGAGATGGGCCTGTGTAGTCAGTCAAAAGTAACACGAAAACAAGACAAATCTATACTATGGTTAATTTTCTTTAACCTTTATTTACTTTTATTAATATTATTTTTGCCAAATTATAATTGTGTATTCTTATGGAGGGTGTAATGTGATGTTTTGATACATGTAGAAAGTAGAATGATTAACTTATTTATCACGTCATTTCTTTTTTGTGGTGAGACTTTTGAAATTTCCTTTCTTAGCTATTTTGAAATAGACAATACATTATTATCATTATTATTAACTATAGTCATCTTGTTATGCAATAGAACTCATAAACTTATTCTTGTAGTCTAACTGTAGCTTTGTATCATTTTACAAACATCTCCCATTCCCTCCTCCTCACCTCCAACCTCTGGTAACCAGCATGCTATTCTCTACTTCTATGAGTGTGACCATTCTAGATTACATTCTACATGTAAGTGAGGTTATATGGTATTTATTTGTCTTTCTATGTCTGGCTTATTTCACTGAGCATAGTGTTCTCTAATTCCATCCGTATCTTTCCAAATGAGAGCATTTCTTCTTTTTTAAAAGCTGAATAGCATTTTATTGTATATAGATAATACATTATCTTTATTCATTCTTCTCTTGATAGACATATAAGTTGTTTTCTTATCATGGCAATTGTAAATAAATAAATATTAAAAAGATGTTAATCCTTAATCATCAGAGAAATGCAAATCATAACTACTTTGAGATATGATCTAATTCCAGTAAGATTTGCCCATATCACAAAATCCCCAAACCAGAGATGGTGTGGATTTGGAGAAAAAGGAACACTTCTACACTGCTAGTGGGAGTGCAAACTAATACGTTCCTTTTGGAAAGATGTTTGGAGAACACTTAGGTGTCTAAAAATAGACCTGCCATTTGATCCTATAATTCCTCTACTAGGTATATATCCAGAAGACAAAAATCACATTATAACAAAGATATTTGTACCAGAATGTTTATAGCAGCCCAATTCATAATTGCTAAGTCATGGAAGAAGCCCAAGTGCCCATTGACCCATGAATGGATTAATAAATTGTGGCATATGTATACCATGGAATACTATACAGCCTTAAAGAAAGATGGAATATGAAAAAATGCTCACTGTCCTTAATCATCAGAGAAATGCAAATCAAAACTACTTTGAGATATCATCTAACTCCAGTGAGATTAGCCTATATCACAAAATCCCAAAACCAGAGATGCTGGCGTGGATGTGGAGAAAAGGGAACATTCCTACACTGCTGGTGGGAATGTAAACTAACAAGTTCCTTTTGGAAAGACATCTGGAGAACACTTAGAGAACTAAAAATAGACCTGCCATTTGACCCTGCAATTCCTTTATTAGGTATATTCCCAGACAACCAAAAATTGCATTATAACAAAGATATTTGTATCAGAATGTTTATTGCAGCCCAATTCATAATTGCCAGGTCATGGAAGAAGCCCAAGTGCCCATCAATCCACTAATGGATCAACAAACTGTGGTATATGTACACCATGGAATACTATGCAGCCATAAAGAAAGATGGAGACTTTATGTCCTTCATATTCACATGGATGGAGCTGGAGAATGTTCTTCTGAGCAAAGTATCACAAGAATGGAAGAAAAAGTATCCAATGTACACACCCCTATTATGAAACTAATTTATACCTTTTATATGAAAGCCTTAACCTAATAACAGCCTAAGAATACAAGGAGGGCGGAGGGTGTGGGGAGGGGGGAATGGGTGGAGGGAGGGAGATTGGAGGGATCACTTCTGAGGTTTCTCTTACAAGGGTACAAGTGAATCTTTCTAAGAGTAGAACAGATTGTGTGTGAAAACCTCACACTGTACCCCAGAAGTGCATTAATGTACAGTTACCATTCAATAAAAAAAAAAAAAGAAAGATGGAGACTTTATCTCTTTCATATTTACATGGATGGAGATGGAACGTATTCTAATTAGCAAAGTACCTCAAGAATGGAAGAAAAAGTATCCAATGTACTCAGACCTACTATGAAACTAATAGGAAAGCTATAACCCAATTATAGCCCAAGAATATAGGGAAAGGGGAGAGGAAGGGGAGGGGAGTGGGGAGGATGGGTGTAGGGAGGGTAATCGGTGGACCACGTCTATGGTGCATCATATAAGGGTACATGTGAAATTTACTAAATGTGGAATATAAATGTCTTAACACAATAAGAAAATGTCATGAAGGCTATGTTAACCAGTTTGATGAAAATATTTCAAATTGTATATAAAATCAATACATTGTACCCCCTTGATTGCATTAATGTACATAGCTATGATTTAATTAAATAAATAAATGAAAAGAAAAAGATAAATCTGTTTGCTATTTGTATGAGAAATTCCTGTTTTTAAAAAAAGAAATTTTTGTTCAGATCTTTTGCCCATTTTCTAATTAGGTTATTTTTTTCTTCCTATTGAGTTGTTTGATTTTCTTATATATTTTAAAAATATTAACCCTTATCATATGTATGATTTGCAAATATTTTCTACCATGCCATGGTTGTGTCTTTACTCTGTTAGTTGCTTCTTTTGCTGTGCAGAAGCTTTTAAGTTTGATGCAATTCCATTTGTCTATTTTTCCTTTTATTGCCTATGCTTTAGGAGGTCATCATATTAAAAAAATTGTTGCTCATACTGATATAGAGATTTTCCTTGGTAATTTTTTTTCCCATTTTTAAATCTTACGTTAAGTCTTTAATCCAATTTGAGTTTATATGGTATGATAAAATGATTCAGATTTCTTTTTAAGATCATATGCCTCTTTGTTTGCCTAATAACATTGCTAAAAACACAAAGGAGGAAGCCATAATTGTTATTTACAAAAAAATAAAAAAGGTTAAGGCAAGAAAAAAAAAAGACAGCCTTATTTCTGAAATCAAATAAAGTCAATTTGGGTCTAAGACGTTCAAAAAATTGTCCATGAGCCTTTTGGGTGAAAATATGACCCTATGATGTTGCCAAGGTCTCTGAGACCTGGGGTGCTGTTAAGTAAATGCTGTTTGCATAAATTAGAGAATTTTAATTCATGTGCTCAATTTTTCTGAGGTCTCAAGAAAGAAACAAAATGAAGGTGGGGACAAAGGATGAATGAGGTTAATTTTCAGGGTTGCATATTCAGGGACACTTCTGATATTAGAAACATCTAAGAGAAAAGTGATTTAAGGATTCAATTTTTCATTTTTCATGTGATATTCAGTTTTTCCAGCACCATTTATTGAAGACACTGCCCTTACCCATTTGTGTTCTGTTTTTGAAGATAAGATAGTCTGCAAACATGTGAGTTTGTTTCCAGTCTGTCTATTCTGTTCCATTGGTCAGTGTTTCTGTTTTGTGCCAATACTATGTTGTTATGATGGCATAGTAATGGCATAATATATTTTGAAGTCAGATAGTTGTGATGCTTTTAGATATGTTCTTTTTCTCAAGGATGCTTTGGCTATTAATGGTCTTTTGTGGTTCTACACAAGTTTAAGGATTTTTTTTTTTAATTTCTGTGAAAAATTGAAGGGAATTTTGATAGGGATTACATTGAATGTGTAGGTAATTTTGGGTTGTATGGACATTTTAACAAAATTAATTATTCCAACGCTGAATGGAAGGTATCTGGCTTAGTCACTTTTGCATTGCTATGCAGTAATACCTGAAGCTGGGTAATTTATAAAAACAAAGAGGTTTATTCAGTTCACAGTTCTGCAGATTGTTCAAGAAGCATAACACAAGCATCTGCTTCTGGTGAGAGTTTCAGGATGCTTCCACTTGTGGTGGAACATGAAGGGGAGCAGGCATCACATGGTGAAAGGAAGGAAGAAAGAGAGAGAGGGGAGGGAGATGCCAGGCCCTTTCAAGTGATCAGATCTTGCAGGAACTAACAGAGTGAGAATTTACTCATGACCCAAATAATTCCCACTATGTTCTACCGCCAACATTGGGGATCAAATTTGAACATGAGGTTGGGAGAAGACAGATAACTAACCAGTATCAGTAACTTCCCAGTTTGTTTTCTTCACTTTCTTTCAACAATGTTTTAGTTTTCCATAAATAGATCTTTCACCTCCTTAATTAAATTTATACCCAAGTACTTCCTGCTTTGGTTGCATTGTAAACAGTATTTTTAAAATATTACTTGTTTGGATAGTTCATTATTGGTGCAAAACCCAAATCACTGGTTTCTATATATTGATTTTTGTATCCTGCAGTGTTAATGGAATTTGTTCATCTGTTCTAACAGTTTGGGGTTGTATCTTTAGTGTTTTTTATATATAAGATCATGTCATTCACAGAGACAGTTTCACCTTTTTCTTTCCTATTACAATTACTTTTATTTCCTTCTCTTGCCTAATTGCTTTGGCTAGGACTTCAGTAAAATGTTGAAAAGAGGTAGTGAGAATAAGCATTTTGTCTTGTTTGTAATCTCAAAATCTTTCAACTTTTTACCATTAAGCATTATGTTAGCTGTGCACTTACCATGTATGGCCTTAATTGTGCTGAGGTACATTTATTTTATATCTAGTACATGCAGAGGTTTTTTTTATTACAAAAGGATGTTGAATTTTATCAAGTAACTTTCCTGCATCTATTGAGATGGTCATATGGTTTTGTCATTTATTATGCTAACGTGGTGTACCACATTCATTGATCTGTATATGTTGAACCATTCTTGGATTCCAGAGATAAATCACTCTTGATTATTGTGAAGGATTCTTTTAATATGTTGCTGAATTCAGTTTGCTAGTTCATTGTTGAGAATGCTTGTATCTAGGTTCAGTTTTGGCCACTTCTCTGTGCCTGAATTTTCTTTTAAATCTCAAGTCATTTATTATTTTGTAGAACTTTACCATGTAATCCTTTTTGTTTTATGTAATGTTAATTTTGCCCTTCCTTCCTGTTTTCCTCTCCCTTTCTTTCTTCCTATTTTTTTTCAAGGAAATACTTCTATAGAAAGCATTTTCTCAATTCTCTTATTCTTGAAAATATCCATGCTGTTAATGTGAAAGATTATTTTGGTAGTAAAGATAATAAGCATTGACTTATTTTCTTTAAGTATGACTTTCAATTGTCCCTCATTTGGTTACTTTTTTCAAGCAGCTTTTCATATTTCTTTTCTTTCTTTCTTTTCTTTTTTTTTTTTTTTGAGACAGACTCTCACTATGACACCCTTGGTAGAGTGCTGTGGCATCACAGCCCACAGCAACCTCAAATTCTTGGGCTCAAGTGATTCCCTTGCCTCAGCCTCCCAAGTAGCTGGGATGACAGGTGCCTGCCACAGTGCCCAGCTATTTTTTGTTGTAGTTGTCATTGTTGTTTAGCTGGCCTGGGCTGGCTTCGAACCCTCAAGCCTCCATGTATGTGGCTGGTGCCATAACCACTGTGCTATGAGAACCAAGCCAAGCTTTTCATATTTCTTGAAATTTTTTTGCTTGAGTATTCTTATTTTTGTTTCATTTCTGAGAGGGCAACTTAGCTAAGAAGAAATTTTTAAGCCACTTTTTAATATTCTGGATATTTACCCTTGGTTTCTGAATGTCAGGAAAGTAATGGGAATTGTGTTAGTCCTTACAGATGATATTTTATTTGGATGTATAAATAATTTACTTTAATCTTAAAGTTTAATCACATAATTAATAAATATTTGTGAGAAAAAGTGAACCTTTTACTTTTAATCTTAAAGTTTAATCAAATAATTAATAAATCTTTGTGAGAAAAAGTGAACCTGAAAGAGCCAGTCCTTCAAGATGGACCCCAAACGGGTAACTGGGCCTAAATTTAAAATGGAGCCATGTGGCCATTTACTGACTCCAAGTCACACATATACTCTGACTTCCCCCCAAACCCACACCTCTGTTCAACTTTGGGACTTCCAAGCACAACAAAACCAGCTAATCAGAGCCCCCCTGTCATAACCAATCAGATCTCTCCTGTATCAACAAATCAGAACTAGGAAAGTTTGAATTCCTTATTGCTACAAAGGGACCTGATTGGGAATCTGGGCAGGGACTTTTAATATATCACCCCAAACCCTTCTTTGTTCCCTGGAATGCACTTTCATTTTATACCAACGTCTGTGTCTCCCCCATTTGCAAACAGTACACTGGAATAAAGTCTCTTTTCTCCAAATTCCTTTTCAGAGAACTTTTGTTCACAAGTTTAATTGTGAGTTCTGTATGTTGGTTTTTCCTGGAACACAATCTGTAGCAAAATGGCATTTTTTTTTTTTTTTTTTACCAACAGTTACTCCTCAGTTGTATTAGCTGTGTTGTTTCCTTACACTGCACTGCATTTGGCTATCCTCCTTATTAGAATCATTTCCTAATTGATTAATCTCTGCTTTTTTCTTTGTCTTTACCAGTATTATGCCAAGCTTTTCTTCATAGCAGCAATTAAAAAATCTGTTTCTAAATTAATTATTAGGGTTTTTGTTTTGTTTTGTTTTTGTTTTTGGCCGGGGCTGGGCTTGAACCTGCCACCTCCAGCATATGGGGTCAGCACCCTACTTCTTTGAGCCACAGGCACTGCCTATTAGTTTTTTTAATGCTTTTCTTAGTGAAGGGCTTCAATCACTTTACTTATCTCCATATTTTTCCTTTTCATTTTAGCTGTTTTTAAATTATGTGTTTTTGATCTTGTACAATCCTGTTCTTATAGTAGGATTAAGCATTGACAAATAAAATAAAATTTTGTTCCTTGAATTATATTTACTTTTAAATAGTGTTCTTGATTTTCTTTGTATAACATTTTGCTCTTATAAATTTTTCTTTGGCTATATTATGACTATAGACTGCCCTACCTTTCAGTTTTCTGATAAAACTGTTTACAACTTTATTACTTTTACTTGACTTGATTTAGAGTGAATTAGTTTTTCTTAATTATCTTTCCATTATGGTAATTGCTTTTACTGTCTTCCCATTTGAACCATACACTAGAGTTTATTTTGTTTTTCCATGCCTTTTTTCTGTAGTGTGAAGTTATTAATATTTGAAGTTTAAAAAGGAAAGCTCAACTAAGAATAATACAAGCTTTATTAGAAGAATTAGATTCTACTTACTTTCCTCTTTTCAAGTTGACATGGTAGCAATAAAAATTATATACATGGGAAAAAAACAACTTTATGACTAATTTATTCCCCCATTTTGAAATGGAACTTTGGAGTCTAAGTTTCTATCAGAGATGACCAAATTCAATTTTTTAATGCTTTACCTCATGGCATCTTTTTTTTTTAATTACTTCCCTCACCCATCTAATCAATCAGAAAAGGAAACTGATATGAACGACCACTTTCTAGTGGTCATATAAATATAGTCTTGTCCATGAAAATTTTGCAGAATTTCATAATCTTATCATTTCTGCTTCTGGAGGTAAATTACTGGTTAGAAGCTAAGCTTAGACATGTGAGATTGTTCTTCATCTTTCTGCTTTGAAGTGCTGTGATGTGCTCCACAACATGATCCCTAGGCATTTTCTGGTTGCTAATGGGTTATTTTGACACACTTTTGGTTTTTAAGAAGGAAATTCTACAATTTGATTGACTCTGCCACCTTGCTTTGATTGCTTGTTGCTGAATAACAAAATTAAGCCCCAAATTGAGTGGTTTAAAGCAAGACCAGTTTGTTGTATTTCACAATTTTGGGAGTTGACTAGTTAATTCTACTTCATGTGGGGCTAGCTGGAGTGTTAGTATGATTGGAAGTTTCAGAATATCTTCATTCACATTGCTGCAATCTAAACTTCTTGTGATTGGAAGCTCAGTGCTGTCACCTCCCATCTTCAGTTCTAGATTCAACCTCTCTGCCATTAATGATGTTAATTTAATTTTAAAAATTGTTGGCTCCATAAGCTGTCTTCGGGTCTATTTTGCCTCCATTCTGTTTGACAATTGGACAGCTCTTTTTTAGTTTAACTCTCCCTAAGAAACATTATACAGAAAAAGCATACTTCAGAATAAGACATTGTCGGGAATAAACAAGAACAATCTATAATAATAAGGGTGTTAATTATAGGTGTGTTTTTACCTAATAACAATCCTAGATGTGTATTCATCTATTAACAGAACATCACAAGTGAACAATTACAGACCTTTAAGACAGTATAGATAAATCCATAGCTAGAGTTGGGGATTTCAACATTTCTCTTCCAGTAATTTATAGAAAATCTTTAAGGATGTTAAAGACATGAACAACGCAATCAAATTATCCTGACTGACATTTATGGATCACTTCCCTCAACAGTACTTTCTGTCAACAGATGAATGGGTAAAGCAATGTGTTTGATACATTCTTATATACACATACCACACACACACACATGCATGCACGCTTGAGTATTACATAGCCTTAAAAAAGGAATCTGTCATTTGCAATAATAAAGGTAAAGCCGGAGAACATCATCCTAGATGAAATAAGCCAGGCTCAGAAAGAAAAATACCCCATGATCTCACTTGCATATAGAACCTAAGAAAAAGTCAAAATCATAGAACCAGGATTAGAATGGTAGTTATCAAGGCCTGGCGAGGGAAGGGGTGTGTGGGAGAAAAGAGGAGACATTTGTCAAATGGTACTGGAGGCCAAACAAAAAGTATGATTACTATAGTTAATGATAATGTATTTAGTACTTAAGATTTTCTGAGATAGTAATTTTCAAGTCTTTCCACCAGACACAGAGAAATGGTAATTAGGTAAGGTATGTAGCTGACAGCAACCTCAAACTCCTGGGCTCAAGTGATCTTTTGCCTCAGCCTCCCAATGATTATGGCAATTTTCACCATGTATACATATATCAAAACATCATATGGTACATCTCAAATATATACAATTTTTATTTTCCAATTATTCTTCAATAAAGCTGGGGAAATTATTTTTTTTAATTTCAGATTGATATAAGGGTACAAACAATCAAGTTACACTGTTTGCATTTGTTAGGTAAAGTCCAAGTTGTATTTGAGCCCTTCACACAGTTGTGCCAAAAGCCTTTACGTTGTGTGCCCATTTATACTGTGCTCATTAGGTGGTGGTACCACAAACATTCTCCCTCCTCCCCTCTCCATCCTCTCACCCTTTGAATGTGGTGTATTTTTCTCTCGTGTGAGTGTGTAGTTGTTGATCTGTTGGTTTCATATTAGTACTGAGTTCACTGGATACTTGTTTTTCCATTTTTGTGATACTATACTTAGGAGAATGTTTTCCAACTCCATCCAGGTAAGCTCAAAAGATGCAAAATCTCCATCTTTTTAAGGCTGAATAATATTATATTGTATACATATACCACAGTATGTTAATCCATTCATGTGTTGATGTGTGCTTGGGTTGATTCCATATCGTGGAGATTGTGAATTGAGCTGCAATAAACATTCTAGTACAAATGTCCTTATGGCAATTTTTTTTTCTTCTAGGTAGATACCTAATGATGGGATTGCAGGGTCAAATAGAAGGTCTACTTTTAATCTGGGAAATTTTTTAAAGAATAGGAATCACAGAATGTATGTTCTCTAACTAAGAAGTAATCAAACTAAAAGTCTACAATAGAAAATTACCTGGAAACCACGTCCCAATATTTGGAAATTAAACAGCATATTCTAAATTACCCATAAGTTATACAGGAAGACTTGAGGAATTTTAATGGAATGAAATATGAAAGTAACATCTCAAAATATGTGGGTTGCTTCTAAAGTAGTACTTTGAGAGAATTTTATAGCATTTTAGGGTATGAGTAAAGAAATGTATCAAATTAGTAATTTAAGCTTCTACCTTAAAGAACTTGAAACAGACAACTAAGTATGACCTAAAGAAGATAGAAAGAAGGAAATAATAAGCACAGAAGTCAATTAAATTAAAAAATCTGTCAATATAAAATATGTAATGAAACCAAAATCCATTTCTTTGAGAATTATTGCCATAAAAGAAAGAGAATACAAAAATAACCAATATTAGGAATAATAGAGGAATCCCACAGTCTTTAATTAGATAAGAAGAGAATGTGATAATCCTACTTTATAGATATAGAGTTTGAGAGCTGAGAAGAATTCATTAAAAGTTACACCTGTGGCCCAGTGAGTAGGGTGCCAGTCCCATGTACCAAGGGTGGCGGCTTCAAACCTGGCCCTGGACAAACTACAACAGAAAAATAGCCAGGCGTTGTGGCAGGCACCTGTAGTCCCAGCTACTGAGGAGGCTGAGCCAAAAGAATCACCTAAGCCCAGGAGTTGGAGGTGGTTGCTGTGAGCTGTGACATAGAGGGGCTTTACTTATAACCCCTCTATGGAGGGCTATAAGTAAAACTCTGTCTCTACAAAAAAAAAAAAAAGTTACAAATTGTCAAACTCACTCCAGGAGAAATAATGGGAATAGTTCTTTTTGTATTAAAGACATGGGATTTGTAGTTAAAAATCTTTCTAACAAAGAAACTTGAAGGCCCAGATAAATCAAAAGTGAATTCTACTAAATATTTAATGAGGATATAATATAAATCTCCATTCTCTTTTCACTGAAATAGAAGAGAAAGGAACGTTTCCTAACTCACTTTACGAGGCCAGAAATCAAACCAAAGACTCTATTATAATATAAATTTAACATATATCCTCCATAAAATATTAGAAAATTTATTAGAAAATTAAACTTCACAATATTTTTTTTAAAAACATGCTTATGTTGGATTTGCCCCCAAATAGAAAAATTTTAGTTTGCTCTGATCATATAATAATGTTCCAGGAAAAGTTAATAAAAACTACAAATATAATATATTTCTTAACAGGATAAAGATAAACAAAATTATATATAAAATCCTGCTTAATGGTAAAAGACTGAATAGTTTCCTCCTAAATTTGGAGATAAGCTAAAGATGTCCATTCTCTATTAAAGATTATTCTGGAAGTTGTAGCCAGTGCAATAAAGAAAAAATAAACAGAAAAAATAAAAAATAATATGGAAGAGAAGAAATAAATAAAATTGCCTCTATTCATAGAGGTAATGCAATATGTCTCAAGATATCCATAAAAGAGCTTTGGAAACTGATAGGTAAACTTATCAGTGTCACATAATATGAGGGCAATATGTAAAAATCGAAAGTAAAACATTGGAACATGAAATTAATTACATTTTAAATTTAAAAAACTATAGTTTATAAAATGTTTTAAAAAGCAGCATAGAGAAAAGGAGAAAATGTCTATGTACATATCCTAGAGAAAAAATAAACTTTGATTTGTGAATTTTTTTTTTGTTTTTTGAGACAGAGATTCATTTTTTTCACCCTTGGTAGAGCGCTATGACATCACAGCTCACAGCAACCTCAAACTCCTGGGCTCAAGCCATCCTCTTGCATCAGCCTCCCAAGTAGCTGGGATTACAGGCAACCACCACAATGCCTGGCTAGTTTTTCTATTTTTATCAGCAATAGGGTCCCTCTGTTGCTCAGGCTAGTCTTAAACTCCTAAACACAAGCAATCCACCTGCCTCAGCCTCTCAGAATCCGAGGATTACAGGTGTGAACCACCATGCCCAGATCATTTGTTAAAATTTTGTTTTCAATTTATGCATGTGTATGTGGGTGTGTTTGCAGTGATATGATACAAAATTTCTAACCAGCAATGTAATTTGTGCAATATGGATGTTAGTAGCAGGTGTATGTCACAAAGAAGGGATAATAAATTTGGAGGATAATCAGCAGACCAATTCATATTAGTAGATTCTTCCTTTAAATTAAATTTTGTTGTGTATATTTGAGCAATACAACATGATGTTATAAGATACATATAGATAGTACAAAGGTTTCTATAGTGTCACAAATTAACATATCCATAAACCTACATAGTTACCCATTTTTGTGTGTGTTTGGCAATAGCAGCTAAAATCTACTCCTTTAGCATAAATTCCAATACAGTACAATTTCATTACCTATAGTCTTTAACATTGTATATTAGATCTCTAGACTTGTTTATCCTACATATCAGCTACTTTTCAAATTCTAACTTACATCTCTCTATTTCCCTTTTGCCATCCCCAGCTCCCTCATAACCACTGTTTTGGTCTCTGTATATATTTGACTTTTTTTTTTTTTTTGAGAGTCCACATATAAGTGAGATCATATAATATTTTCCCTTTTGTGTCTCACTTATTTCACTTAGCTTAGTGTCTTTGAGGCTCATCCATTTGGTGGCTAATGAAGGGATCTCTTTTTTGCTTTTATAGGGCACAATAATAATATATGTATATATGTACAATAGTTTTTTTTATTCATTTGTCTGATAACAGACACCTAATAGTCATGCTGTAGCTATAACCTATAATACGAGTGCAGATATCTTTACAAGGTGGCGACTTCAGCTTCAGAAGATGGATTACTGGGTCAACTAGTAGTTCTATTTTTAATTTCTTTAGGAACTTCATACTGTTTACACAAGAGCTGTGCTAATTTGTATTCCCATCAACAATGTATAAGGGCTTACCTCTCTCCACACCCTCACCTGCACTTGTTACCTATTGTTTTTTTGATAATGGTCATCTTAACATTTGTGTGGTGGCACATGTTATAATGGTGGTGTTGATTTGCATTTCCCTCATGATTAATGATGTTGAGCACATTTTCAGATACTTGTTAGCTATTTTCATGTCTGCTTTGGAGTAATGTCTCCACAGGTACTTGACCCATTGTTTAGTGAGGTTATTTTTCTGCTACTGAGATGTGCAGTAGCTACTCCAAAAGGTGATATATACACACTAAGTCCATTTTTTCATTTTCTATTTTCCCTAAAATTTGCTCTCATCACATTGCAACCCATGAATACTTCAAATTTATTATCAAGTTAAAAAATACCTTGATGTTGCTAAAGCCAAGGATCAATTCTTGGTCTTCATCTATCAATAGCATTTCATACAATTAGTTAGTCACTCTTTCCTTTCTAAAATACCCCTGCCCCCAACAGGGCTTCCAGACAACTTCCTTCTTTACATTTCATCTCAGCCTCTTTGTAAGTTCCTCCTCATCAACCTGATCTCTAAATGTTGGATTGCAATAGGGTTTCAACCTTTGGACCAATTCTGGATTTCACTCAAACTTACTCTCTTAGTGATCTCACCGTCTATCCAAATTTGTATCTTCAATCTCTATCTCTTCCTTGAAATCTGGATTCTAATATACAAAACTTAATCAATATTTTTATTTGAATATCTAATCAAAATCTCTATCTTGTCTTGTCCCAAACTGAGCTTCTGATATTCTCTGCCCCATAAAATTGTTTCTCTCTCATTGCTTCCCAATTGGGGAAATGGAAATTCCAGTTTTTCCACCTGCTAAGCAGAAAACATTGTAATTATTCTTGACTCCACTCCTTTTTTTTTCCTCACACCTAACAACCATCAGCAAATTCTTTTGATTCTGTCTTCAAAATATATCCCAAAGCTAATCACTTTTCATCACCTCCACTGTTAATTCCCTGGAGTAAGTGCAAGCCACTGTTTTATCTAACTTGAATGATTATAATAATCTCCAAGTTACCATCAACATTCACCATTATGAATCAACACTCTATGTTTAGCCAGAATAATTCAGTCTAAATATAATTCATATCACACCACTTCATCATAAATCTCCACTGCCCAGGCACAAATTGCTATAGGCCTTTGAGTAAAGCCAGGACTGCTACTTGGGAGTAATTCTCTGCTGTTTTCAGTTCTGCCAACTGATTTCTTGGTTCTTCCCTCTGAGTCACTGGGTATTTTTTCTCTATTTAAAAAAAAAAAAAATGGTCTGTTTCCTGGACTGCCTTCTGCCCAAAGATCAAATTGCACAAAGCATGGCCTCTTCATTTTTTATCTATCCCTTTTATTCTTGGTTTATTTAGTCTCTTCAAACATGTTTTAAGTTATTTACATGTTATTTTATATTACACTTTACTGGACAAAAGCCATAACTCAAATCTCTTTAAGATGAACCCATCTTAACTTTTGGCCCCTGTATGTTTCTGTCACACAATGTCATTTAGAGAAAGGGTTGATTGTTTCACAGAATTTGTAAGATGTAACTTTAAAATATTTAGAAGGCATAATTTCCAGTACAAAGTGCCCGTGAGGGACCATCATAAAACTCCCTGATGTTTAAAAAAGTTTGACAGTTATGTACTTGAATTTGAATACTTTACCGGTAGCACTAGGCTTTTATTTCTGCTCTGAGTCTTCTTCACGGGAAAGGCTGAGAATAAGAAACAATGATATTTTCACACCCAGTAAGTCTTGGGTCTTTTATATAATATTTCCTCAAGTTTTTGTTTGAAAAGTGAATAATTCTTTCTTTAGCTCATCTCTTTTTTCTTTTGTAATTTATGATGAAATCAATTTATACTTTTAACATCTAACCTTGAAATATTCTTGCCATGATCCCACAGTTCATTAGATGCAGTTTTTCCTACTTTTTACATTACTCTAAGGCTCTAAGTTTTGGTAAACTTTTTATCCCCCAATTAAAAAAAAAGTCTCTTTTCCTCCAGCTTCCAGTACCATTTTTCTCATTTTTGTTTAAGTCCTCACCAACAGCCTCTTTGAGACTCACCAGTATTCTTCTAATAGGTTTTTTTTGTTTGTTGGTTGGTTGGTTAATTTTTTCCCAGGACTTCTATCTTTACCACTTAGTCCCAAAGTCAGGACCACATGTTTTAAATTTTTGTCATTGCCAAACACAACCTCCAAATTGTGCTACTTACTCATAGCATATTACAAACCAGGCCCTAAATCAGGGGCATAAAATAGCAACCATTTTATTATACTTATAGATTCTATGGGGACAGGGGTGAGTTTTTCTCTACCTCATGATGGGAAGCTTCAGTTTAAGAAGATACAAATAGTCAAGTTGACTCATGTGCCTAGGAAGTTAAATCACTTGAAGGCTGATCTCCAGCCAGGAAAACTTAAAAGCTAAGTTTTGTTGGTATTGATTACTGGAAAGCTTACACGTAACTTGGGCTTCTCACAGCATGGTGGCTACAGTTCAAAACCATGGGTACCACAAAGTAGCATCCCAAGAGCAGGCATTTCCAGACAGCCAGGTGACCTATCCTCACTTCTGACATACTCTAGTGACTGACACAATCCAAAACCTGCCCAGACTCAGGAGAATGGACTGTCAACCCCGTTTCTCAATGTAAGGAGTGTAAACAGTTTTAAGACTGTGCTTTAAAATTGTTATAAGAAACAGAAAGCCAACTTCTATGCCTTCTGAGCCTGTCATTCTGGGGGGAAAGACTGGAGTCAGAACAAAAATGTATCTGGACTTCAATTTTCTTATTTTAAAATGACAAAGAAAGTTAAGATGAAGATAAGACAAGGTAAGAAAAAGATAAATTTAAGAAAGTATTTGGAGGCTTGAAATTAGAAATTAAAAGAAATGACTAGAATACCAATAAATGTATGGCTGTAAAGGAAATGAAAAAGCTGGTTTTGCCTACATCCCTCAAGATAAAAATAAGACTCAGAAAGACACTTAGTAACAAAAGCTGCACCTCCAAAAAATACATGTATTTTTTTCAACTTAAAAACTTTCTTGTTTGTTGTCATGACCATAGTAAATCAAGAAAGATAAGAAATTAGGTAGGCTTCAAAATGGGGGCTAGAAAAGGACTTGGAATGTATTTACTGGTGTACAGAAACAAGTGAAAGAAAATAGTTCAAATACTTTCAAAATTGTGAGGGATTTCTATAGCCAGAGAAACAGCAAGCCCAAATAAAAATGCCTATTGCCTGAAATAATTTTTAAGCCTCTGAAATTGACCATAAAAAAGTAGGCTTTGATGAAAGGACTTGTCTAAAAGTAAACATGGTTCCTGAGCATCATCTCAGGTTGGTTCTTGATAGAAGAAAGGAAGAGCCTATGAGTGGGCAGAGCCAAACACCACTAAGAACAGTTGATGAGGGCACTGGTTTGAAAAACAGAGTCAGAGTCTTACCAAAGAGCATAGGCACAGTCTCTACAATCCAGGTAAGCAAATTTTCCTCAGCAACATCATGTGTATCTCATTATTATTTTTTTTTTCCTGAGTGGGAGTCTGAGTTATGGCTATCCTGTTCAGACTCCTTTATTATACAAGGGGTATGAGGCCAGAGATAGAGGCTAATAGCATGCCTTAAAATGTGTAGGTCTCCTCAAAGAGCTACTTTTAGAAATCCAGAATCTTTCATGGTTGCAATGACTAGATAAGACTTTAGATCATCTCCTTTGGATAGTAGAGTGTATTTTAAGTTTGAACAAAAAAGGTGTGTATGGTTTTCTGATGGCTGGAAAGCCCAATTGTCTACCACATTTATACTCCACTGCTAGAATTTAGAATCGTTCCTGGGAAATGGAAGTCTAATAAGGGAATTAATGTCTCTATCCCCTTTGCATATGGCATAACTATGTGCCTACTTTTCAGCAATGATGAGTGAAAATTTCGTGTTTCACTTTTAAGCCTAGTTCATAAAGTATTGCAATATTTTTTCTCTACCTACCACTTTAATGCAAGTGAGCATGGCAAATTTGAGCCATGCATTGAAGATGGAAGTAAAAGAAGACCAGGTCTCTCTGTCACTGCTTGGAGAAAAGCTACCTATGAATCAGAGACAAACATCTAGATTCAGTCAGTTGAGAAACAACTTCTTCTATTCTGAAATTATTATAGAAGGAGTTATTTGTTGTATTGTGGGGTGAATTCCCACATAAAACTAGCTAAATGAAATGTACTCTTTTAATTCCAGAAACTGAGCAAAAAGACTTGTAAGTATTATACTTTTTGTTGATGCTTAGCAAACTGGGAGAGCATGGCAGGGCTTGCAGGCAAGACATAACAACCTCCTGCATGGAACCATGACTATGCAGTCAGTCAGCCTGCCAGATCCCATCTGTGCAGGAGACATGGCTTAAAGGTTGATGTGAGTGAAAATTCCATCATAAAAGCAGGGGGCTTCCAAACCACAAGAAAACAGAATCATTGAATCTGTTTCTCAGAAACTTAATTGAGTACATGGAAGAAAAAAGTTTTTACTCCCCTGTTTGTCCTGACCTTTAACTTTGACAATGGAAGTCAGATCATGTATGGTTGTTTTAGGTCTCTAGAGAGGAATAGCCTGAGGCTAGTCTTAAGATGGTCATCTTACTTTCCTGGATTTTCTGTCTTTTCTATAGTTTAAGATAAGAATAGAGAATGTTATGATTATTGATCGATGTGGTATACATCGATCTTACTATATCTTACTATAAAAGGAGTCACAAATAAAGACAATTTGCTACATGCCACTCAAAAAGTATGTAGTCATTTCTTGCTTTCATACATTCTTGGAGCAAGATTGCACCCGGGGCCAAGCCATCCTCCTCTCCC
Source organism: Otolemur garnettii (assembly GCF_000181295.1). Lineage (NCBI taxonomy): Eukaryota > Metazoa > Chordata > Mammalia > Primates > Galagidae > Otolemur > Otolemur garnettii. The sequence goes on along the minus strand of NW_003852398.1, from coordinate 28,012,195 downwards.
TGTGAGAAAGTACCACCCAACAATTGGCGTAGTTAACATTGTATCAATTGAGATATGTTAAATAAAGCACTTGTAATAAAAGGCATGACACAAAGTTTTCCTGCTTAAAAGGTATGGATATAAGAGTTATTGGATTGTGCTAGCTTTGGAAATTAAATCATATAAGCATTGATTCTTCCATTCATGATAGTTATTTAGCTTCTACTAGTTTTTAATAGAGGTTGTAAAGAATACTGAAATATGTCAAATAAATCTTTACCTTCAAAGGCTATAAAGTATTTTAAATAATAAGTAACTTTTATAATCAGTGGGATAGGTGCTCATAATACAAGTATGCCACATATTATGGGCCATGGAAAGTAATATGTTATATTTTAAGTCAGAAGAGAGAGATTGTTGGATTCCTTGTTGGGCAATTATAAAATATATTTTAGAATATGCTTTAAGACAGTCATGAAAGTTGAGTCACATTCTAAAAGGAAGAGGTAGAAAAAATGTATTTCAGCAGAAGGTATTAATGGGCAAAAGTACAAGAAGAGAAAACTTCAGATTACTCAAGACTCTAAGGGGTTCAAGCCTGTGACGTTTGAAAGGGAACTTAGGAGATAAAGTCTGGACAGAAGCGTGCCAGATCTCAGAAAAATCTTGACTCCCATGCTGACGCTCTTTATCTTTATTGGCTGAGCCATGTTAAATAATGAGTGGCACTCCCACTTGTTTTCCCCAGGATAGTATGGCCAACCCAACATCAATCGGCTTGGGAGGGAATTTATGTTGCAGAAATAATGGGATTTTTGAACAGAAATAAAAATTCTTACAGAGACTTTTTATTCCCAAAGAGTATGAAAAACCTAATAATGACTTTTTAGTGATGTAAATCACCTGACTTGGGCAATACTACTTTCCTGTGATTTTACAACTTTGGCAAACTTTCCCTTTGTATTACAATGTCTTAGCAAACATTTAAGAGGCTTCCTTTGATGGTTGTAATTAAGCTTCAAAGGAAATGAGGAAAGCCACACATGTACTTAGGCTGAAATTATTTTTCCCCATTGCTACCAATGTGCAATTCTGCCTTGCTTGTTTTCCTTCACATTCTCCAGAGGGTGAATAAATGTCCTGATTTAGGATCATGGGAAAGTCAATGTGTTGGCAAAAAATGTGATATAGAGCTACCTCTCATTTCACCTTGGGCCACTGTACACACTGAAATCAGCATGATGCCATATTTCAGTTCTAAGAAGAGGGAGATAAATGATCAGAGAAATAGAATTCAGTCCTATTCCCTTGTAAACTTTTCTCATTCCCCAACATGGATCTTTTGGTTTGTTTGTTTTTAATTATGGTAAAATACACATAACATAAAATTCACCATTGTAACCATATTTAAGTGTACAATTAAACCATATAGTTGTATTATCCTGATACGACTGTGTGCAGCCTTGACCACCATCCATCTCCAGAATGTGTCCATCATTCCCAGTGAAATTCTATACCCATTAAACAACATCTTGAGTGAAGTTCTATACCCATTAAACAACATCTTGCACTAACAACTTCCCCCAGGGCCTGTAAACCATCACTCTTCTTTCTTACTGTTTCTATGACTTTGATTATTCTAAGTACTTCATAAAAGTGGAATCATGCAGTATTTGTCTTTTTATGACTGGCTCCTTAGGATAATGTCTTCAAGATGCTTCCATGTTATAGCATATGTCATAATTTCCTTACTTTTTAAAGTTGAATAATATTTCATTATGATGTGTGTATTTATGCACACACATATGTGTATACACCTACATGTCACATTTTGCTCATCTATCCATCTGTTTAAAAACATTCGAGCTACCACCATGTTTTAGTTACTATATATAATGCTGTGATAAACATGGGTGTACAAATAGATCTTTGAGAACCTGTTTTCAAGTATTTTGAGTACATACCCAGAAGTCTCATCCAGACTTTTATGAAAACCTTGTAATTGCTACTGTCTTTACTCTCTTAAACTATTTTATTGTTAAAATCCATGAAATCATTGAAGATAGAGTTCTATGTCAAGAGTCAAAAAGATCTCTATATATTAAGAAGGATGACTGACCAAAATGAACAAGATAAAACTTGATTAAAGGTTTTCTGTTTAAGTCAAGAAAATGAATCATGCAGACAGAATGATGGAGAGATGGGAATTCAAATTTAAAGCATGTTTTTTATATAGTTATGTTTATATATTATATATATGTTTATATATAAACATCCAGATGGGGACAATTTCTTTCTGTTTACATTAATTAATCCACCATCACCTTTTTGTTCAGCTGTTCAATCAGACTGTAGTCTATCCACATGTCTTTGGTCATTCCCAAATACAGCGTGAGACCATACTTAATGCCCTGCTGACTGATGTTCACATCCATTAGGTCTACTGCATACCTCATATGGTTACCTTGTCAAAAAAATAACAGTTATTATGACTAAAAAAAATCAAAAACCTAAGGATCATGGCCTCATTTTCTCATGTTCCTAAGCCCATACTTAATTGATCTCTTTCTGAATATTATTTGAATTAATGCTGAGAGATTTGAGGTGGCTAACTATAAAAATTTATATATAAAATCCATCTTTTAAAAATAAATTTAAGAAGAAATATACTAAAACATAAAAAGGAAAATAAATTAAGGAGAAAGAAATCTTTAAATAAAATATAGTTTTTTAAATAACATATTAAGAGTCATAACATCAGTTAGTTTCCAAAAAATATTATATGGCAAATTATACTTCACAATGCAGTTTGATTTCCTTTGTGGCTGATGTAGGGCTAAGAAATATAAATCACCTTGATCTTGATGAAATGGGAAATGAACAAAGTATGAATGATGGAGCAGAGGCAATGAATGATGCAGGTTATGTGAACTGAACAAAAAGAGAACTGCCACTCATAACTGTCAAATTGTAAAAACTAACTTCCAGCATGTACTTAACTGTTTATTTACTCTTGTAAAAGAGTAAATGAGCATTACAAACTTTCCCCTCTCTCTCATTAGGAAACAAATAAGGATAAAGACATTTTTCAAGTGAGATTGTGTCTGTCTGACTAGCCTAGAAAGTCAAAGAAATGAAAGAACTGGTAGAAAAATAGAGATGAGCAAATATATACGTGATCAAAACAAGAAAGAAGATGGATTTTGGAAAATGTGGACTAGAATAGTTACCAATAATCTCTGATAAGCATAGAGTACTAATTAATTATTTTTAAAATTGTATTTGTGTTGTGAGTAAGTGTCTGTGGAATAATTGCTAGCTGCAAGATGGAAATTTGGAAGATATATTAATACAATGCAGATCCTGTTCATAAGGAGCCAGGCATCCTCAAACTATGGCCCGCAGGCCACATGAGGCCCGCCCAGGACATTTCTCTGGCCTGCCAGGTGTTTTTGCCACTGCTTCTTGTCCTGGGGCCCACAGTCCAGCCCTCCAACGGTCTGAGGGACAGTGAACTGGCCCCCTGTTTAAAAAGTTTGAGCCGATGACTTGGGAAGACCCTTCATCCCAATCAGAAAAGCATCTGGAAAGCACTTTTTTTTAGTATGCAGAGTTTAAAAGCTGAAGAAGGATCAAAATAAGGGTGAAGTGTATGTGCTTAAATTCTAAAATGACACAAACTAAAATGCTGAAATTTCTATCTGAAAATAAAAGGTGCTATTGGACTTAGCAATTATGAACTGGGCTGCAGTAAACATTCTGGTGCAAATTCTTTGTTACAAAGGAGATGACATATAGGCACAGTTTTACAAAGTGAAACAGTTTCACAAGAAAAGCACAGAAGTATTCCCAGTGTCAAATTTCAGGATTCTCAAACTCAAATGCCTTCTAGGGCCAGCAAGAAAGGTAAGTCAAGTGAAAAAAGAGGCAGGTGCCACTAAACTCCAGCTGATTTTGTCACAGACATGAAGGGCACAAACATTTTCAGCAAATTTTCTTTTTTATGTCTATTTTTTGTTAAACATTCAAATTTTAAAAGTTTTAGCTACTTTAAAAAATATTTAAAGCCATTGCATAGGCTTAATAAAATATACTAACAAGCTAGAGTTAGTTTTTATGCTACCAGTTTAGAATGTTTGCCTTGGAGGATAAAGAAATATTCTGGGAAGAGTACTGTAATTTGAATTTCTCATTGTTTGACATGCAGAATTAAGACACATAGTAATTAAAGAAAAGAACATCCCAGGAGAAGGAAACACCATGAGTTAAGGTAGGCAAACAGGAAGGTAATGGAGATACATGAGAAACTATGAAAAGCCTATTTCGGGACGGGTGTGGGATCTCTGACAGGGTGGAGCAGGAAATACAATAATATGAGCATTTAGGAAAGAAGGTGAAGATGACTAATGGCCCACACAAATTCATTAAAAGCAAGTCATGCCACTCTTGCTTCATTACATTTCACAAGGGTGAGAAACTTGGTACCATGCCAGAGAAATTATGAACATCAATTTCCACAAACTAACTTTGGAGATAAGTTAGTGGAATATCTTTGAACCTGTTTTGCTCAACACCTTTGCTATGACATTGATGATGACCTAGGGGAGGGACTGCTAATGTAACATATTCAAGGATAAATAGCCTAGAGAGACTAAATGCACAATCTAGTAAAAAAAAAAAAAAAAAAACAACTAAATATGTTTATGACCCAAGAAAGCCAATAAAATAAGCTACTCTTATTAAAAATATTGAGACTCGAAAATGTCAATTAACATCTTTCAAGTCATATAAAAGAAGCAACAAAAAGTGGAATTTATATCCCAGGTCTATCTGGAATCAAAGCCTATACTCATCCTTACCTATCACAGAACCACTGAGTACAAAAGTACTACGTATATTTCTCAAGAGAATTTTAGATCATGTCTTCCATTGAGTGGAAGTTAGAGGTAAATGTCTTTTATGATGATGATTGAACAGTCTACATTTTGTTGTTTACTAATGAAACATGAATGGTGCCTAATCAAATGCACTGATTGGAATGGGCCAAATTTTATTGCCAATTTGTTTCACCCACAGTCAGTTGGGTGAATCTTTATCTCCCACCTACAGTCAATTGGATGCATCTTTATCTCCCTCCAAAAGCCAAGGATTTTGAAGTAAGCCAAGACAATGAAATCTAAACTCTAACCACTTTCACTTTTTCCATCTCATTTTAGACCCCTCTCAATCCTAAGAAGTTTTTCTCTTCTTTCTTATGTAGTCCAATGGAAATTCCTAAACAATCTTCACTCTGAATAAAGATTGTATTGTTACCAATAAAAAATGCTTGATTTTAGTGTATTATATGGCTAGGGATATTTAGACAACTTCATAATTCAGTGCTGAGCAGTGACTTCCTTGTTAGTACTTTTTCTGTATTAAGGTGGTAGCTGTCCATTTTTGAAAATATGTCTCTATCTCATGCCTTGTGTTGAATGGTGGAAAGGTTCTAGGGTTTGGGGGACAGTGCGTGTCTGTCTGAGAAGTCAAATTTTAAACTAACATGTTTTGCTTTATATGAACAATGTTGAGGAAAGGAAGTTACATGAACAATTAAAATGTTAAAACCCACACATATAGATCTGTTTATCTCCTTGGACTCACACCTAAGCATTCTAAAAGCATGAAATTGCATCTCATTATGTAAAGTGATATTGTAGAGCCAGTAGCAAAAAATATAGAATTAAAATTTACCATGTATTAAATATAATGCACATGATTTCATATATACTACCTTCAATGGTGATATTTGTGAATAAATATATAATGTTTATATAATAAATTAAACATGGAAAATACAATCTTAGGGATTTTTTTCCTTGCATAAAAGAAAGTATGCATAGCAAAATTTTAGGAGCCAATTGTACATGTGTTGGGACTTTGTTCTGCTATGTCTGTATATAAGCCATTATTTCTATGGCCTTCTCCCACATCTCCTTTTGTTTATATTTTTCTTTTTCTTTTGCATAGTTTAACATATTGAAATTTACTTGTTCTTAAATGTTAAAGCTCTTAAAATTTTCTCCATTTTCCTTTCAGGATATTAAAGAAAACAAAATTCAAATTGTCATTTACTTATTCCACAGGCAAAAAACTAGAATTATACATAGTCTTAGAATAACTACCTAAGTTTCTTTATTTCCTTCTACCATCTCAACTTCTTATTTAAACAGCTAATTAAATAATCCCCCTGAGATTGTTTCTTCCCTTTAAATTACTTAAAAAACAAAAAATACTTTCAAGAAACTTAACAAAATGATTGTTCCAGGCACAAAATTTCTTAAAATATATAGAGGGTGCCGTCAAAGAAATGCTATCGATTTATTACTTTTCAAAGTTGAATTGAAGGTACCATTACTGGTCAAATGTACCTGAATGTGCTATGTACATCTATTTAACTAGCAGTGAGTATGCTTTTTGGCAATGATCCATTCCATTCTACTTCCAACAAGAGTGCTTAGAATTTGTATACATTTTTTTTGGCCTGTCTGTATATCCTTATGATTTCATATTCCCTCATTCTCACCTCCCCAGAACCAATATTTTATACTTTCATACTCCTAAACTTTGTTGTAGTAAATAGAGTCTATTAGACAGAGACTTGAAAATATTCTGAAAAAGAGGATGGAATCATTCTCCTTAAGAATCATTTCATGAAAAATACCCCTGAAAAACGAGCAGACTTTTGAGGGCTACAGAGAGGCACAGAAGGAAATGCTGGAAGACAAGAGGAGATGAACAGTACTTCAAACTGAGATTTTAATTTAGAACTAGATATGAGAAGCAACTACCAAAAAATGAAACTTTGTGGGGGGGGAGAAATTTAAACAGAAATTTTAGAAAATCCACCATAGATTTTATGATGACACATGGCCCCGTACTATAGCTCACTGGTTATTTATTATTATTATTTGGGAGAAGAAAACATTGAAATAGGATGGGGAAGGGGGAGGAGGAAGTAGCAGCACTACCCTAAAACTAAGCCTGTGTCTCAAAGAGCTGCTCTTTATATAATCTCACTTAATGAGGAAACATATCTAAAGATCATGACAAGTAGGCACAATTGTACAGTAGTCATTTTAAACTTTAATGACTTTCCTTAAGCAATTTCCCATTTGTTCTGGATTTCTAAATATCATGAATTCTTTTCTATAAATTGTTCAAGACAATTTTAAACACAGTTCTTAAGGTTTTTCATTAGTGTTTTGGGGGCTTATAGTGTTGAACATCTAACCTACAACTTTTTGTAAAGGGCTTTAAGATTATGCATGCATGTGTGTGTGGGTGTCTGTGTACACCGTCTTTGGAAGAAACCTCTTTTAATCCTCACAGATCAGATGCTTTTCTTCCTCTCATGCCTTTCCTTTCATGCTCCTATACCCTCTTTCCTCTATTTTTTAAGTTCAGATATTTTAAAAAATTCTTAGTGAAGTGATTACAACAAAATAATTATTTTTATCACGACTACCCTTCATTTTGATGAAAACAAATATTTTATTTTATTACCAAATTCAATAAAATACATTCACCACTTTGAAAATCACAAAGTTCATCCAAAATATTTAGGTAAATCGAATTAAAAGTGCTAAACTTACATAATTCTCCCAAATAAAACATATGTCCTAAGGTGAAAGAAAGAACATCTGAACTAGGCATAAGTTTTTTCAAAGTGACTATTATAAAAGGAAAACATATATTTAAATGTATCCTTTATGAATTATTTATACATGTATTTTCATTAATCACTTGTGTTTCACCTGGGCATATTTCACATAATTTTTCTATATTTTAAATTTATATTTTCTTCATGGTATTTTAAATAGCACTTATCATTTGAGACAGACTTTGTCATAATCACTATAACCATTCTTTATTTTTTTTGTTGCCCCAAAGAAAGCTATAGCATCTCACCTTTTGATCTATCTTGCAATTAAATTGGCCATGACAGTCAATGGGATGGCCATGACAGTAATGGGATTCATCTAACTCTTGTGAAAAGTATGTGTTCAAGGAGTTTTTAATAAGTTGAACCTTAAGTATCTTCATTATAATTACTTTTTTTACTTTGCAGAAAAAAGACATATAAAATATTACCCATTTCAAATATCCAATTCAAATTTATTTTAAAAATAAATCCTTTATTTCACATATTAAAAATAATACATTGACTCTCCTATTCCTTTTGACTTAAAATTTGAAAAGCAATGACATTTGACTGGAGTAATTTTAAAACTAACAAGCTGATTTCTGCTCAGAAAATGCTTCTGCCAATGTAGAGTACTTGTCTCCTTTAGGTACACCTTGGATGATCTGGATTCTGAAAATTCAAGTTACACCCAAGATTCCATTCCCTTGTAGTTTCTCATCTGGACTGCAGACATGTAGGACCTGTCTGAAAAAGACCCAGGGATCAGGTGGAACTCAACCAGTGAATCATCCCTTTAGTGCAGTGAAACCCTAGAGGGAAGAGCAGGGAGGATGTATGGGTTCTTAGGAAAATGTAGGCTACTGGCAGAAAATGACAGCTCTATTAATAAGATCTAAGGTGCGACTCACATAATTGTCCTAATTTTTAAGATTGATGCGGAATGTGAAGCATTTCTTTACGTTGGTGACTGGTCCCAATAAATGCTTCAAGTGTACAGGGCTGCATATGGTTTTCGAATATGATTTTTATAAAGAAGGTGGAGATCCCAACTCACTCTAACATGTCTATATATGTGTGTGTGTTGGAGTGTGTGCCTTAGTGCTTTCAGGGAATTATCTTGACCTAGAACCTGGGCTGAACAAAGCAGCCTCAATCTGAGGAACTAACTGGCATCATGAAACCATCAGGTGTCTTTCTGCTTCTCTCTCTGGCTCTTTTCTGCTTCTTCTCAGGTGAGTTTTTTTTTTTTTTTTCTTAAAATTAAGATCCCTTATATATATATTGAACTGGTGAACTGGAGATGACAAGTGTAGTTGTCTACTATATTTCAAAATTCTAACAATTTTGATATAAAAGACCAATTCTAGGAGGTCATGATGATAATGATGATTGTGATGAGGAAAAGTATGTTGGTAATAATAATAAAAATAACAGTTATTTGTTGAGCATATGCTATATTCTAGGCATGTACTAAGAAGGGCTTTTATACATCATCTCCAGTACTCATAATAAAAAGTATTTGTAACCCTATTCCATGTCTAAGAAACTGTGGCACAGGAAAGTTAAGAAAATTGCCAAAGGACTTGCAGTTTTTTTTTAAGTAGAATTGGAATTTGAATCTAGACGTAACAATTGATGTTTGTTCCATGGAACTAGTGTGAAGGATGAAAAATTGCATTCAATATTGGTTTTTGTGATTTCTAAGGCAAACAAATGCTTCTTTATCCTTAGTTATGATTTCAAAGGGACTCAAATAATTGAAATTAAAACAAGGAGAAAAATGGAAACTTAATGAGGAAATCCTTAAAAAGATGCCAGTGAACCTTAGAATGAAGAAACATACATGTTGCTGGTGAACTTCTTCAAGTAGCAAAATATCCTTGACCATGTTAATGAGGTTCAAAGGACAATCAGACTTCATGGTTATGATTTCATCATAGGACCATCAAATAAATAGGGCCATTATTTCTGTTTCTTCCTTCCTTGTTATTCTACTCTATCATGTTATAGTGGACAAACCACATGCTAGAATCTCCAGGGCAAGAACTAGTTCTTTTTTTTCCCTATTAACTGGAGAAACATTGTACTTCTCTGAGATATTTTTTGTTAGTAAAATGCTAAAAATGAGAGCAAGCCTTGGGACCTTTTGTGTCTGAGCTATCATTTTCTGTGACAGTAAGCAGACTGAAATGTAGATGCAGAAATAATTTTTCAATAAGATAGTTGATAAAGAAGCCATTGTTCATGGCAGATAGTCATATTTACATAAACAAACGTGTTTAGAAATATGAAAAAAAATGAATAAAAGATTACTGTACTATCCTGGAATAAACTTCACTACTAAAGACAAATAATTTTAATGGTTATTTCAAACAGTTGCTAAGATGTTGGCAGAAAAAAAAATAGATCTGACTGTCAAATTTTAGTTGCAAAGAAAGTCTAAGAAATCAGTTGCTATCCTCTGCCACTTCTTCACTTAAGTGAACTGATCTTTAACAGGATCTGTTGACTATTTCATTAACAAACCAAAGCATGGATGCTTGGTAGACATACCAGGTGGGATTTGGGCAGACATAGTGTGTAAAGGACTTTTGAAACATACAAAAGTGAATTTCAGTCCTGGCATTTTCATTTTATAGTCATGTGATCTTTCTGAACCTTATTTTCCTCAGATTAACATAGGGATATAGAAAGATTATCTCTGCATGAGAAATCAAATCATAAAAATGCACACAAAATACTTAATATAGTAGAAGAGACATAGCAAGTGCTTCACATCTATTAATATCACAGCCATTATTAAAATTTAATAAAAAGAGCACTAGATTGAACTCAGGGTATTAATTTTGCTTCTGCTTTGCCAGTTCCTATATATGAGACATTGAGACATTGGATGGATCTTGCCTTTTCTGTTCATGGTGAACTGACTAAAAATTGTAATAGTTCATTTTCCTTGACCATAAAAATCTCTGAGAGTAATTAGAAAATATAAACCCCTCAGGCCCTATTTTGTCTCATACAATGGGATTTTTGAGGGATTGCTTGTCATGAATCAGTGAAGTTGGTAATCACTACTAAAAGTACTCAGTAACATCCTTTCAAATTTAAAAAAGACTTGTTCTCTCCTTAACCCCATGAATAGAGCTTCCATTCTAGGAATGTTCGGTGGCCCTCCCATAAGTGTTGGCCAGCATAGGAGACAGATTGCACTAATCCGCACTGTGTCTCACTGAGGTGGTGTTGGGCTTCTGTGGGAGAGGTGCTGTGAAAAGGAATCCCCAGAAATGGCCGCAGATCAAAACTTAGCAGCCTATACCAGAACTGGATCTAGGATTTTCTTTATTTCAGTATTTTAAACTGTTGAGCTAATTGGGTACAATCTAAAATCACACAAATATTAAGAGGGAGAGAAACAAGACCATATATATGGGCTCTTTGTCAGGAATTTAGAGATATATAGAAGGAGAAATGAATCACAGAAAAGAGAATGAGTTGGTCCTTACCATCTATATTTGGGCCAAGTCTTAAAAATTGAGCAGTTATAAATACAAAGAACAATTGAAAAACTTCATCCCTTTCCCAGTTGTCTGTAACAAAGCCTTTTGGGAGGAATGGTATGGAGTGAACCTTGGAGTCTCAATGTTAGAAAAGCCTTCCCTATCCTACTTCTCCAAGGTGAAACCAGAGATGGGAAGGTTTTCCCCATGTAAATTAGTGACTGGCCAGGACTGTCACATGCATGTCCACATCCTTAACCCATTTTCTGCCACCCCTCCTGAAACTCTAACAAATGTTGCCTCGTTACGTCCATACCTTTACATCACCTCTCCAAGAAATGAGGAGGTGACAACATGCTGTGACTTCTTGAGATATCTAAGAACCAGGAATGGGTATTAGGGATTTCCTAATTTTATAAATACTATTTTTACATTTCTGAACTATAGGGTTTGAATTTGTGCTTTTTTTTTTTTTTCAGGTGTCATCAGTCAAGGAGAACAGGTCAGTGCCTACTTTTATCTGTTGTTTCGACCTGCGTTGGGGGTCGTGCTTGACTAGGTCTTCACTGGCCAGAATGAGGTTTATCTATGGGTGACTGAGCAAAAACAATGAATAGGCAGAATTCAGCAGAAATTACTATTTTTTAACTACAATCTTTCTGTTAGTATACATTTGCCGGTTTTCAGTTTTAAAGATCCTAAACACACCTTGTCACATTTTTTCAGAGTAGGGTAAATAAAAATAAGATAGATTTGAGATAAAATCTATCACTGATTTCATTGTGTGATGTTGGGCAAGTTAGCTTTCTGAGCTACAACTTCCACAATTATAATTGTGTGATTCTATTACTTTCTTAATAGAATTGTAGTTATATTTAACTCACAAAAACCATGTGAAAGCACTTGGGAAACCACAAAAGGTTATATATAAATCAATTGTTGATTAGTAACTAACAGGTTCTGAAGGAGTTAGGACACAGGTTAATTATTTCCTTTTCAGAAATAATTAAAAGTTGGCAGGAAACTAGCTTAAGGTTCTATATTGACAATACACAGATTGGTTTGCTCAAACTTAAAATGAAATTTGGAGTTAAAAATTGAAATTGGCACAAATTATCTTCATTGTCAGAGTTTTTCTTCAAAGTAATTCACCAATTTCTGTTTTTCTTGTTTTAACTTATTTGTTCTGCCAATCCTGCTCCTGTGTCCTGCTCATGTGGTCCTAGCACTGGGTCTTGTTTATTCTGGGTGTGTGATGAAAGACTCCTGACGTCAAAATTTCCACACATGACTGCCAATCAGTTAGAGTTGGCAAAGAAGTTGAAAAATATTTTTCAACCTTGATATAGCCACTGTATTATTTAAGATTTTTCTTCTCCCCAATTTCAGCATCTCAAGAATTAAGATGGTGGTGGTGGTGATATTTTGAAAATAACTGTGTGTGTGAACTTGTGTATGTACCTAACACGTGCCCACATGTATGCTATTATTGACATATAAAATTGTATTTCTTATAATTGGATTTTTATGTTTAAATAAGTATGATAGCATAGTCTATACCCAACATAAAGACAAACAATAAGGAAAGGGCATAAGATCTAGCCAATTCTTTTTATATTCCATTAGCCAATAAAATATGGTGCTCAAACCATAACACATAGATTTAAGAGATAAAAAATTTAATATCAGGTTTTTCATTAATATACAATTTACTTTCCCTTCTTTGGGTCTTGATTTTGTTAGTATTTTCTAAGGTTCATTTAAAATCTATTATTGACTAATTCTATTCCTTTACATAGGCCAAAGTCTTATAGTCTGCTTGCTTCAGGATCACTTGGGAAGCTTACTAGATATATAGATTTCCAGACACCATGCAAGATATTGAATAATAATCACAGGGGTGGGGGATTTTGAAACTGCATTCCTTTCTTTTTTTGTGTGTATGAAAGGTCTTTATTGGTGGGGGAGGGAGGGTACAGAGCAGCACCAAGGAGAGAAAAAGAGAAGATAAAAGAGGAGAGAGAGGAAGAGAGAAGGAGAGAGAGGAGAAAAGGAGATAGAGGAGAGAGAAGGAGAGTGGAGGAGAAGAGAGAAGAGAGCTTTAATCTGCATTCTAAATAATTATCCAGGTGATACTTATACACACAAAATCCAAACAGCAAGCTATATTTGGAAGTGGTAGCTTTGGAGGTAGACTATACAGATGAGTCTTAATTCTAATACTTACTTGCTGTGAGATTTGGGCAATGATTCTTCCCTTCTCATTGCCTTTGTTTCCATTTCTCTAAGATGAAGGTTTGGATCCAATGGTCTTTAAAGCCCTTTCTTGCCCTAAATGTCTGATTCATTATGAAGTAAACCTTCCCTGACAAGGCTACTGTCTCTTCTCCATCAACTATAAAGGACAGGGAGGGCACCACCCTTTTAGATGGTACCAAGGCTTCCACTACTCAGCTGCATGTGTGGAGGAAGGGTGGAGGTTTTAGTACCAGGGAGAAGATGTTAAAACTAGCATTAGGAGCATGCCTGCTCAAGTCTGATCCAGCCAAGATAAAAGGAAGTAAGATTTCCTCAAACATTCAAGTCATTCAACTCATGCCAAGAGTGTTCTTCATGATGAAACATCCGATGGGCAATTACAGTTAGTATTCTAAATTACAGACTTTAAAAAATACTACCTTCTTTTGAAAAGATCATTCCAGCTAAACAAAAAGCACGTTCCCAGACTTTTGGAATTCATCTTCTAGTGAAATTTTCCCTGTAAATGTAAATGACTAATAGGCTGCTGGCTCTTTAATTTACCAAAGAGGTATATTAAATAACATTATAATAATGATAATTATAAAATAAAACAACTGTTTATCAATGCTAATGTTTCTTTACATAAATTAACACCTGAATGCTTTAAAGACATACTCTAAGAATAAGAACAGTTCTTTGAACTGAATAAATTTTGCTATTTGAATCACTCACTACATTGCCTTTAATGTTTTATTTTCCTAGCAGGCTCTGTATTGGAGAACCATGTCGGCAACATTTATTTAGATGAATAGTCTGGATTAGGATTAACAAAATAAGTCTCTCAAAAACAAGGATTGGCAACCATTTTCTGTACATTTCATTTTGAGATATATGTTTATTTTTGTTCATATTTTAAGGTAAAGATTGCTGAATTTTAATATGGTTAGTAAAACAATCCTCCATGATTAGAATGAGTTTGTAGTTCTTCATTTCTCCTAATTAGTTTGATTTTACTTAAAAGTATTATATTGACAGAATATCTATATACAATTTAGAGGTCACGTGCAGTGGCTCACGCCTATAATCTTAGCACCATCAGAGGCTGGGGAGAGAGAATTACTTGGGTTCAGGAGTTTGAGACCAGATTAAGGAAGAGGAAGATCCTCTCCTTACTACAAATATAAAAATTAGCTGAATGTGGTGATATGTACTTGGAAGGCTGAGGCAGGATCACTTGAACCCAGGAGTTTGAGGTTGCAGTGAGCTATAATGAAGCTACAGTAGTCTAGCTGGAGTGACAGAATGAAGCTCTTGTCTCAAAAGAGAATAAAAGAAAAACAGTTTAGAGTTGTTACCCAGCATCTAAAGCTTAACTACACATCAGAAAACAAATCTCAGAAGAGGAGCTGGCGGGTTTAGTCTATCAGCAGCTGTAAAACTGTGGAGGCAACATCTCAGGACTCCTGACTGTTTTGAATGAGCTCTCCATGGCTTTACCACCTTTAATCAGTGATAGAAAGCCACTGAGCAGTGCATGTGAAAGAGCTTTGAGCAATATAATTTTCTAAACAAATACAAGGCAGTGATTACTATTCCCCACATCTTAAGCAGAGAATATGATGAAAATTGTGGTTTAAAATAAGATAACTTGTCTCTCCATGCAGAAAAAAATTTGAAACCAGGAGGGAAAGTAGAACTTACTGTCTTGATTCAGACAGGAAATGGGGAGGGTTAATTTAGTTAGTAAATTTCGAATTGGTAAAAAAGACTCATAAAGAAACGCACAAAGGCTAACACGAGGAGAAAGAAATGACAATACTTTGATCTGAGGGTGTATTGGGGAATCTGAAGAGGGGTTCTATTATGAAAATATTTTTTTAATTAATTAATTTTTTTAAAATTTCACATTAATGTCAGGGTACAAACAACTAGGTTACAATGTTTGCATTTGTTAGGTAGAGTCCCTCTTGTAGTTGTGTCCCACACTCAAGAGGTGTGCCATATACCCTTACATTGCACCCCTTAAGTGGGGGACCACCAATCCCCTTCCTTCTTTCCCTCTTTTTCCTTTCTTGTTTTTGCTCCCCCAAACTTGAATTATTTCTCTTATGTAGGTGTATATTAGATTGTATACTGGCTTCATACTAGTATTGAGTACATTGGGATTCTTGCTTTTCCATTCTTGTGATACTTTACTAAGAAGAATGTATTTCAGTGCTATTCAGATTAATATAAAAGATGTAAAGTCTCCATCTTTTTTATGGCTGAATGGTAATCTGCGGTATACATATACTGCAGTTTGTTAATCCATTCCTGGGTTGATAGGCATCTTATCAAAAAATTTTAAAAATTAGAATACAAAATTTGTTTGGAAGGAAAGATAAAGAGTTATATGTTGAACATAAAAAAGTCAAGTATGAACCAAATTATTGATTAAAGATATCTTATATACCACTGAAAGTTGAGAAATAGAATTTGAGATATTTTTGAAAACTCAGAAAAAAAAGTTCTGATTCAGCAATGTAGAAATGAGAAGAAAATCAGGCAGAGGAAAGACACGCCTTTCAGAAATCTTAGTCTATTTTCCTCAAGTTTTGAGAACTGTGGTATCTTACTAGCCCAATTCTGACATTTCTTTCCCCACTTTGCCCTACAGAAGGGATTTCTGGATGACTCTGCAGAGCCCTTCTGCTTCTTCCCCACATCTGAGGGTCTACAGAGAATGGTTCTCTTCTGCCCCTAGCCACCATTCTAACATTTTTCACACAATAAGTGAAGAGAGTTCTCTAGATGTAGAGAAAGTGTTTGGCTAAAAGTTGCTATTTCTCCTACCCAAGCAATGAGCTAAGGACAGAAGAGCTTTATTTAAGCCACTTCATTACAAGTAGTCACTCCTAAGTCTTGGACAAAGAAGGAAGGGCTTTTAGATACTCTAGCCACATGGCATTGATCACTCTGTGTGAGTTATAGACACCGTTCAGAGCTACAGTTAGAACTACCAGAAGGTTACTTTCTGCACTCCTATTTCAGATATTACACAGTGACTCTCTACAATTTTGATAT
>NW_003852398.1:27993918-27995158 GCF_000181295.1 Otolemur garnettii | reverse complement strand
CAAAGTAAATGCCTTCCCCAAGTGGCACTTCCATGTCAGTTTTATGAAGGACAAAAGGGGCCAGATAATAAGATCAGAGGATCAATTGCCAGGGAAAAGTATCTCTAGAATGCATCTCTTTCAAATAAGAGACTTTCCTGTTTCTTTATTGTTTTCTTCCTGTCTCTAGAGACACACATCTCTTTCACTGAGATGTTCTTCACTTTGTTTCTATACAGCCTGTGCTTCCCCACTGTGACATCTATCACCCATTATGATGTCCTTACCTATGCTCTTTTCTGCTTCTTCAATGTGGATAGGATGCTGAGCTTATTGAGACAGAGTTCATAACAGGTCTCTCTTTGTATGCCTAGTACCTACTACTGTGTTTTCCAGGTGTTAGTTATCCATTGGGTGTTTGTGAGGTAAAAGAAATATCAATGCTACTGTAGCTTATGGTTCTTTCTTGACTCAAGCACATTGTTGTGCTACAATGATGACTTCAAAATATGTATTACATTATATTTTGAAGGAAGAAAGTGCCCTGTGGTTTACAATATTTTCAAGACTTTCTAAACATTTTTTTCCATTTGGAAATCCAAAGGAAAGATTACTCTTATTCTTATGGAAGTTGTATGAGAGCACAAAATTATCTGTCAAGGCAGTGGGGAAAACTAGGAGTGTGAAAAGCCTACATATTTTTTACACACCCAAACCCTGAGAAGATCTCCAATAAGCATCATTCTTATTAGTGTAACATACCAAATTTCAACCAAACTGTGTATTTTATAGTCTCAGTTACCTTGAACCTGGTATATATGGTCATATTTTTAAAACTAATTGTATGACTCTTTTGCTGGGCATTTTCCCTTGTAAATCTTTGGAGAAATTTGTTCAGTGTAGAATGGTTTACTGATATCTTAGATAAGTTATTTCTCTTGTCAATGCTCACATATTTTCCTAACAAGGTATTTTTAAAATAAATTTTGTTATGTATATATAAGGGATACAACATGAAGTTATAGGACATCTATAGAGAGAGATAGAGATAAAGTATAGATACCGATAGATAGGTAAATAATAAAATGTTACTAGGGTAAAGCAAATTAACATATCCATCATCTCATATAGTTACCAATTTTTGAAAAAAAATTTCTGGCAGTGCCTGTGGTTCAAAAGGGTAGGGCACTGGTCCCATATGCCAGAGGTTGTAGGTTCAAACCCAGCCACAGCCAAAAAAAAAAAAAATAAAGGCAAGAGT
>NW_003852398.1:27992525-27993898 GCF_000181295.1 Otolemur garnettii | reverse complement strand
AAAAAAAAAAAATTTCTGGCAAGAGTAGCTAAAATCTACTCATTTAGCATGAATCCCGAATATACTATTACCTATAGTCCTTATGTTGTACATTTGACTTAATAAGCTATTTTAATGATGTTTGCCTACTCTGATCAGGTTGTACTTTAGATCTAATAAACTATTTTAATATGCTCTGACTATAAGTATGGTCAAGGGTAACTCTTGGTCCTCAGTTGTCTCAATGAGGATATATTGGAAATAAATTATAGTAGATCATTGGAAATGCTGTATCAACAATTAGGAGGAATATATGCAAAGGTTGGTACGTCAGTTAATTTTCTTCAAGACTAATATTCTCATGTGTCAACTGGTTAATATAACATTGCTCAATATACCTGTGAAGGCCATTGCTAGGCTCAAATGAGGATAATACATATAGCTTGAATATTATGAATGATAATTATTAATCAACCATAACAGATGTTCTCAACAAGATGAAATGAAACCTAAGAATCCTAAACACAGAGGCTTAGGCTCCAATTACCAAATTATTGCAGTAGGCACAAAGTTCAACTTCTATAAACAAATTTTGGGCAGAGTCAGTTAATATGAGAACATTAGAATTTTATTTTCAAGGGACAATGAAAGAAAGTTGCAGCCACAAGGAAAACTAACAAACCGTCTGGGGGACCCCTTGTAAGTATCATTCATTTTTATAATAATTCAGAAGAAATGCTATTAGAGGACATTAATACTGTTAAAAAATAAATCTCATTTAATAATCCAAATTATTCTCAATTGAAGCTATTGAATGTTGGAATAAAAAGTCTTACCCATAACATTGAAAACATAATTTTTAATTTACTTCTGAACATATGTAATTATTCTGAATAATAATAATGGATATCTTGTGATGACTTTCCTGTGTCTCAAAGAAAAATGTCTTAATTATATTTAATGTATTCAAGTTAAGGAGGTAAGGAGAACTATTTTCTATTTCAGAGTGCTTTATGTCATGACCACATACATATAGCATTTAAAGTTTGCCTTCCAAAACTTATGTTCTGAGGAATAGCCCCTTAGATAACATGCACTGATGTCAACATCTCTGGCTTACTTTGATAGATTGACTGTGGTGAGTTCCGTGACCCCAAGATCTATTGCACTCGGGAATCTAACCCCCTCTGTGGCTCTGATAGACAGACATATGGCAATAAGTGTGCCTTCTGTAAGGCAGTGATGTAAGTATTATACTCACCAAAGTTGTCCTTTGCAAACACAAATTTCCATAATGGGACTAATACACTTAACTCGAGATATTCTAGAGTGTTCTCCCTACACATCCCCAGAGAAGCTAAACAAATAAGCTTTAGACAAATGAACTGAAAACA
>NW_003852398.1:27955020-27992315 GCF_000181295.1 Otolemur garnettii | reverse complement strand
TGAGATAAGGTGTGAATGAGTGGACACATACTACCAAACAGGGCCTGAAGTAAATGTGTGACCTACTATAAAATGCCAAATACCCAAATATTTAGTTCAACTTCTTACATCCTGTGTCAGGATAGACCTACAACACTATACTATCTGCCATTATTTCTCCTGTCACTTTTACCATTTCCAATCACAAATACATAATACTTTGGGAGAATGAGCTATTAATACCAAAAGCTCTAAGGCTTATCAAAACTCTAAGATGTATTTGTTTAAGAGTCATGCTGTTCATAAGTCAGATGTCATCTCTGAGTGCATTTAATTCTGCCCATTCATGGGCATGGGTATCTATAGAATCAAATGATTCAATAGACTGTGCCATAGTAAAACCCCATTCCAACCTGGAATGAGTAGTTACGATGTTGTACTGAGCATATATTTGTCTTTCTTTTTTTATAGGAAAAGTGGTGGAAAGATTACCCTGATTCATTATGGAAAATGCTGAACAAGAAGCAGTTTTTTTGTGCTAGCTTACCATCTCTCTCATTCTTCTTTTCTTACTTCTGCTTATACTTTTCTTTAGCATATACCTCGAGTTCATAAAGATATGCCTTCTACTCTGCCTGGGTCTTGAAGAGTTCCATGTGTGTCTATTTACCTTTATTCATTTGTTAATAAAGTAAATTCTGCAGAAGCATTGATTGTGTTTTGACCTTGATTGCAAGAAAACATACAAATATAACATAAATAATTGACCTTACATAAACTAGGATCAAGAAACCTGTTTTTCTGATCTAAATCAACCCTCTAGTCACCATGGAATCTTGGGAAAATCTCTTCTTTTTTCTTTTTCTTGGAATCTCTGGGTGGATCATGAAGGATTTTGGCAACGTAACCATATGTTAGTTATTTTAAAATATCAGTTAAATATTAGGTTACATTGGTTCTTTGTAAATTTCAGAAAAGATATTTTAATAAAAGTAAAACCTTCATCTTCTATAGACTATAGTTTTCTCATTCATCAGGAATGGTAAATTTGAATTGCATAATATCTAGGTACATACAGTATCTGGCTTCTCAGTAACATCATAGGATCTATCAGCTAGAAAGAAAAAAATTAATGAATGGTGAATATTCAATAGGAGGTGGTTAAGCAAGTATCATGGAAAAGAGCAAAAGGAGATGCTAAAACATGGTCCTTAAGGGTGTGGGGCATGCCTGGTTAGTTCAAAATTCAGCAAAGAGGTGACTGAAGAGGACTGAGCAAGTGACAAATAGTAGCTAAGGCCAGAGAGGAATGAGCCCGCATCATGAAAGGCTTAGTAGTTACTGTTAAGATTTTGGCTTTTATTATAATACATGAAATGTGCCCCAAACCATAAATATTAACATACTTCTGATCTTAAAAGTCTCAAATATATTTTATGTACATACATAGATGTTATGTTTTGTGAATGTTAATTGGGTAGGACCAAGCCAGACGGAAAGATACTTCCAGTATCTTGATAAAGGGCATGAAGTAAATTAGGTTATTCTAGGATAAATATGTAAGAATGTCCTTCTATGGTTAATGAATATTCCCCTTGATGGATAAAAATGACCACATAATATGTAATTTGGGTACCTCAATTATAAGAGGATGGGTCTTCAATGACCAGAATGTGAAACATGGCTCTGACATAAGCTATACAATTTTGAACAAGTTATTTTGACTTGTTTATATCATTTCTTCAGCTGAAAAAATAGGGACAATAGTATCTATCTCTTCATATTCTGGTGACAATTAAGTTTATGATGTATGTAAAACACTTAAATGTTGAGATGAATAAGCCTAGAGATGTTAATGCACTGAATAGTGTAAAGCACTGGAATTGTAGTTGATAATTTTTTATAATATACTGAAAATTTGCTAAGAGAATAGATTTTAGGTGTTCTTACCAAACACACACATACACACAGAGCGTTAACTATGAAAGGTGATGAATTTGTATATTTGTCTGAATGTAGCAGTCAATTCACTATGTGTGTGTATATACATCAAAGTATTGTACACCTTACATATATATACACTCAATCAAAATAAATTTAAAATGTACCAATAGTAAAATATTAATATTACAATCCAGGTTTACAGGTGTTCACTTTTCAATTATTTTAACATTGCTTTTTGAAAATTTTTATTAAAATTTGTTTTAAAAATGATAAAATATACATAATGCTCTGCCAAAAAGATAAGATGTTTATGTCCCTGATTATTGTGATTTCCAGGACAGAACACACAGTTTCAAGTATGATTTGTACTTCTTGCTCCAAAGCATAAAAAGATAATTAATTTATTTGACCTGAACACCCATATCAATTATTATATCTTCAGATGACAATGGGAACATTGTTCAAAATAAGTGATACCAAATTTGTAACACTGTCCTTCGGCATTTTTATTCCCCCACTGCAATTGTTATCATATCATATCTTTCTCATCTCTTCTCCTCTGAGTTTTGAAGATAAATTCATGAAAAAGCATATATAATATGTCAATAATTAGGCTTGAGTGAAGGGGGGGTTTCCATCTATGGCAATTTGAAAGTTTCACGAAGTGAAATACACACACATACAAACACATATATTAAAGTAAAGAAGAATAAAACATTAAAAAAGGAGAAAAAATACCAAGACTGACATAAGTCACTACCAATAATGACAAGTAAAGTATTTACTGAAAATAGCACACATACCTCATTTAAATTTAGTAATAGTCGTGAAGTTGTTGCCTCATTTTATAAAAGAGAAGCCTGAAGTTCAAAGATTTAGGTGATTTGTTCATGATCATAGTCAGTGAGTTGAGGAGTCTGAATTTAAACTCAGAATAATTAACCTTAATTCCATATTTTTAACCTACAAAGCACATAATTATAGTAATTTGAGTGACCTGGGTGTAAGTATTGAATTGGAGGGATTAGTCATGTATTTGGGGTCATTAGAGATAAAAGTATTCAGAATATCACAAAGCATGAGCAAATATGTACAGAGGGTGACATGTACCAACATCTTTTCCAATATTTTAATTTTGTGACTGGGGTACAGTTTTAGCCTGAGAAGGCCTGGCTTCAAATGGGATAACTCAGAACTACGGATCTAGTGAACTGCATTTTTTGTCTTTCTTTGTCTTTTTTCTTCTTGAGCTGTGCCTTTTTAAAATGTTAGTTTAATTCAGTTCTGCATTTTGAGTCAAGGGAAAGATAAGTAGAAGAGATTTTTCTTGCTTTAATTTGAAAAGATACAGATCTAATAAGAAAAGAGTGCCCTTGAATAAACCACTTTAGCTCACTACAATCATCTTTTAAGTTTGATAAGTATACCAAAAGAATGCAAATGATAAGGCACAGTTGTATGTCTGCTGGAAATCACTGTACATACTTTGGGTGGTATTGTCAGCTTGACAATATAAAATCACCTAATCTGTGAATGGAGTAGGTCTTTCCTTGTATTTATGTCTTCCCTAGTTTCTATCAGTAATGATTTTTAGTTTTCAATGTACAAGGCTTTTGCCTTCTTAATTAAATTTATTCCTAAGTATTTTGATCTTTTTTGATGCTGTTATAAAGAGATATGGTTTCTTAAATTTCTTTTTGGATTTTTGTTAATGTATAGAAACACAAATGATTTTTGTGTGTTGATTTTGTACCTTGTAAGTTTGCCTGATAATTTTATGAGCTCCATTTTTTTCGTAATATCTTTAGGGTTTTACATATAAGATCCTGCCATCTGCAAACAAGTAACTTTATTTCTTCCTTTTTATTTGAGTGTCCCTTATTTCTCTTTCTAGAACTTCTAAGACTACGTTGAATACAAGAGGAGAATGTAGATTCCTTGTCTTGTTTCTGATCTCAGAAGAAATCTTTTTGCTCTTTCACCATTGAGTTTGATGTTGGCTATAAGTTTGTCATAGATAGCCTGTGTCATGAGGAAAATGTTCTTCTATTCCTAGTTTATTGAATTTTTTATCATAAAAATGATGAATTTTGTATTCAAATTTTGTATTTTTTTATGTGTCATTAAGATGAGCATGAACTTCTTTCTCCTTTTGTCCTATGAATGTGGTATATTACACTGCTTCATTTTTACATGGTGATCCATTGTTGTGTTCAAGAATAAATACTACTTGGTCACTTTAATATGGTACTGAATATGGTTGCTGGTATTTTATCAAGCAAATTCATAAGAAATACTAGTCTGTAGTTTTTGTGTGTGTATGCTATCTTTATTTGTCTGTAGTATCAGGATAACATGGCCTCAGAAAATGAGTTAGAAAGTGATCCCTCCTCTTTAATATTTGGGAAGGCCTGGTGTCAATTCTTTAGATATTTGATAGAATTCATCAGTTAAGTCATCTGAACCCAAGCTTTTATTCATTGGGAGGTTTTTATTACTGATTAAATCTCCTTTCTAGCTAAAATTCTAGTCAGATTTTCTATTTCTTCATCACTCATTTTTGCTAAATTCTGTATTTCCAGAAATGTATACATTTTATTTAGTTTATCCAGTTGTTGATAAATGTTTTTATTCCTATAAAATCCTTAGCAATATACAACTTTCATTTCTGATTTTAATAATTTGAGTTCTCTCTTTTATTCTGGGTTGGTATAACTAAAGCTTCACCAATTTTGTTAATCTTTTCAAAAAACCAAGTTTTGATTTTGTAGATTTTCTCTATTGTTTTTCTATTATTTTTGTTGGTTTTTTCATTTCATCTGATTTAGTCATTATATTTTCCACTCTTTGGTTAGCTGTGGACAGAGATTGCTGCTCCTTGTCTATTCCCTTAAGTTATACAGTTTGGTAATTGACTTGAGTTTTTTCTTCTTTTTAAAATATACCATCATAGACATTTTAGGATGACCAATTTTATCATGAATAATTGGCAATAACACAAATTTTACAGATACTTTTATTTTTATCATAGAACTAATAATTTTCACCTTTTACTTTTTATTTATTTCCTTTGGTCAGGTACTCCTTGAGAGAAGAATATGCACTCTTTCACTTACTAATATATCCCCAATGTATATAGCAATGAATAACACATGTTTGGTGTTAGGAATGGATATGATGAGATCAATAATATAAATTTAATTTTAACTAAATTTACATTGTGATTTTGTTGGAGATTCTTTATATATAGTGTAATGTACAGAGAAATTTAAAATAATCAAATATATACAGAGTCCAGACTGTTATGAAGCATCTAGTTGTAGAATATTTGAATTGATGAGAAACACGGTGACCTGTAAACTAAATGCCCATCAAAACAAAAACTATAGCAGCAAAGACACAATAGTGAAAATGTAGACTAAGTCCAGTTCACATATCTCCACTGCTTTTGGAACTCAGCTTTTACCACTAGGAAAGGCATGTTCTAATATAAAGGACTGTTAGAAAATGCCTAAGAGAGCATGTGTATGCACACACAATTTAATCATTTGAGAAAACACAAAGTGATAATTAAATTATTGAAAAGTGAAATAATATAAGCAACTAGGGTGACTTTTTACGTCTAAAAGCATCTAAAAGGATGAGATGTGAATCTGAAATACATAAAGTCAGGGTTGAGTTGATAACCAGCAGTGGAGTGAAGGTACATACAAGCATGGATGGAAAAAAAACTAGTAGTGAGAATAAAGAAGAGTAACTCTCCACTTTGTTGCTGCAAAAGTGTAGAAGGTTGTCTTGAGCAAGGGAAGTGGTAGTGGCAGAGGGAATCCCACAAATCTCAGGTCAGAGCAACAACAACAATTACCTAAATTATTATCTTTTTCATATACGTAGTTTGACTTAAACACAGTCTTTCAGTTCTCATTACATAGGAAACTGCTCACTCAGGAAAATCTAGCTCATTTTTGTGGCAATAATCTCATTGGATGTGCAAAGCTTTGAAATGTTTTATAGACTTAAGCCAACATTATTATTACATACTTTTTTACTGAGTATTTAAAGAAGCATTGAGCCCCTCCTATAGATGTCATAATTAATTATAGGTTAAATTCTGAGACTTACTGGCAACTTTCATATTCTTTTATAGCAAAATCAGCAGAATCTCATGAACACATTACCATGTATGAATTCCTTCCCTGTCCCCTAAGAACACTAGCTTTTTGTTCCTAGAATCCTAGAATCAGGAAGAGATTTGCTTCTACTTGCTAATAAGTAGTGTACATGTCTGGTTTGTAGGAAACGTATTGTCATGCTACTTGGCTTAGAAATACGACACTGCAGAAAAACATCAGGAAAGATAGAAATGTGGAGACTACGTGAAGCAAAAGAAAATTATCATTTTTTATCATAGAACATCTCCTTTGCTCCTTTATCTAAATTGTTATCACCTCAAAGGGGGTTGAAGTTTTGGCAGCCCTTGTCCTCATCATCAGTCCAATCTGCCTGAGAAATCAGTCTGTGCTCTCAGCACATTTATATTATACACAGTCTGTCAATCTAGTTTCTCCAGGGATGCTGAGTCACTGGAAGGAACTGGATTTGGAGTTAGATGTCTTTGGTTTGGTCTATTAGAAATTATGAGGTTTGTTGTTATATAGATTGGACTCCAAAACTGGGGTCTGTCTGAAGGCCAAGTGGGTTCTTGGCTTCACATGAGAAAGAATTCAGGAGTGAGTCAACGGAGTAAAGCAAAAGCAAATTTATCCAAGCAAGGAAGAGGAGGCTCCCTAAAAAGAAGGTCTAAACTATTTCTCAAGTAACAGGAAGTAGCACCTTATGAATTTCTGAGGTCTTATTTTATACCTTCTATTTCATTTTATGCTAAGTAAAGGGAGAATTATTCTTAAGATTTTTGAGAAACAGATAGGGAGTTCCTGGAATTGAGGGTTCCTTCTCCTTTAAACCATATAGTATAAATTTCAGGAGTTGCCTTGGCATTTGTAAACTGTCATGGCCTTAGTGGGAGTTTCTTTTAGAAAAATAATACATTATTAACAAGGTATAATGAGCAGTGAGGGTAATGTGAGGTCCTTACTCATGGCTGATGGCTGTCTGGGTTGTAGCTGGTTTGGGTTGCTTTCTCAGCTATCAGTTTTTTGTTTTTTTTTAAGAGACAGAGTCTCACTTTTTCGCCCTTGGAAGAGTGATGTGGCATCACAGCTCATGGCAACCCCTCCAACTCCTGGGCCTCGTCTGTTCTCTTACCTCAGCCTCCTGAGTAGCTGGGACTACAAGCATCCGCCACAATGCCTGGCTATTTTTTGTAGCCATCACATGTTTTATCAGAAACGTGGGTTATGGTCTTGGACTCCTGATGGAGCAGGGCCTGCCAGTTCCCTGTCTCAGTTCCAGGGAGTCACCATTTGATGTTGTCAGGGCTTTAGATTTTAGTCATTCTAATAGGTAGTGTAGTGGTGTCATATTGTTGTATTAATTTGCAATTCTTTAACAACACAGATGTTGATTATTTTTTCATACACTTATTTTATATGTGTATGTCTTCTTTGTTGAGGTGAAAGTTCAGATCTTTTGCTCATTTTTAAATCAGGTTACTTATTTTCTTATTATTAAGTTTTAAGAGATCTTGGTATATTTTTCATAACAGTCCTTTACCATATGTCTTCAGCAAATATTTTCACCTAGTTTCCTGTCTTTTTATTCTCCTTATAGTTATTTTCTGCAGAGCAAAAGTTTTAAATTGTAATGAATTTGAACTTAGTCTTTCTCTTATGGGTCATAAGAGACTGATGACGTTATCTAACAAAACCATCACTAAAACCAAAGTTATCAATGTTTCCTTCCCCTGTTATCTTCTAAGAATTTTATACCCTATGATTTTATGTCTGCAATTTATTTTGAGTTAATTTTTGTGTAGGGTGTAACACCTGTGTCTAGATGATTTTTTGTCTTTCTTTTTTTGCACGTGAATATCCAGTTGTTCCAGTATCATTTGCTGAAAAGACTGTACTTTCCCTAGTGAAGTGCCTTTGTTCTTTTGTCAAGGATCAGGTGATACATTTATATGAGTCTATTTCTGAGCTCTTCATTCTGGTCCATTCATCTGTTTGTCTTTTCTTTTGTCATGACCACAGTCTCTTAGTTATGGTAACTTTATAATAAGTTCTGATGTTGGGTATTGTCAGTAGTCCAACTTTGTTCTTCTGTTGGGTTGCCTAATGACCTCTAACACTTTTATGTCTCATATTTCCTAAAGAATTAAAAAAAATTACTTATTTAAAGGCATAATAAGGATAGTCAGAAGAACATTAAATTTTAGTAAACAACTGTGATGGGCACATGTGTTTGTCTATTGTTTCTGTAATTTACTATGTATTTTGAATATTTCACTACTAAAATATTAACAAATATACTGCCAGAGTATTTGGTAAATATTTATTTTTTAGATAATCTGAATGTATTTCACACATTGATTTCTATATTTGCCTTGTTTTCCAGGAAGTTTTGTTCCACACATAAACCCTGATCATGCTAACCAGTAGTCTTTATAATTAGCATATTTCTTTCTTCAACATGTACTGTAACTTTTTTTGCAAGGTCTGTTTTCAAAACCACATGAGCATAGGCATTTTAGAGGGAGAAGCTTCAAATCCTCTTTAAGAAAAGAAGTTTAGAGTAAATAATAGTGATGCTGATATAGGGTTTGATTTTCAAAACTATCCAAAAGCCCATGGGAACCCAGCTATACTCATACTAAAACCTCTATTTTTTTCTTCTTGCATAAAAACAAATTTAACTTTGTCTCTAATCGAGCCATCTCTCCTAGAAAACAAAGAAATTATATCTCTGATCAATTGCAAGATCTTGTAAAACCATGCACCAGCACCCTACCATAAGTAAATTTGATCTATAAATATGGAAAGAATTGCTTTGTGTAAAAGGCAAAAGATTTTCTGAGACAACGTCAAAGGTAAAAACTATAGGACTTAAGTATTGTTGATACCAATGTGAGATTCAATAATTTAGAGAGGATGAGTTAGGAGAATGCATATGTAATGTTTTAGTTGAGGATGTAAGGTCTGACTTTTGCATACTTTAGCAATTTCCTAAATGCTTTCCAGTATCA
This sequence comes from Otolemur garnettii, assembly GCF_000181295.1. Classification (NCBI taxonomy): domain Eukaryota; kingdom Metazoa; phylum Chordata; class Mammalia; order Primates; family Galagidae; genus Otolemur; species Otolemur garnettii. Next base: position 27,983,248 of record NW_003852398.1, on the reverse strand, counting down.
CATTGCTCTTACCCTCTTCAACTCAATTTCTCAAAGTAGAAACAGTGATCTTTGCAACTATTTTTAATAATGTTACACTTGCATATAAATCTCATCACCTTTAGAGTAAGAATAAGATAAACCAAAAGTTTTAGCATAGAAGTCTGGTTTCAACCAAGATGAAGTAAGAAATACTGGATTTACCCTTAAACTTGAAATAACCATCTAAATAAACTAGACAAAATACACCAGAAAACATTTTTCCATACATTGGTCAACAAGCATAGGGCACTGATCCCTGAGGGAAGGAAGGAATGACGTGCCACTAAAATGGCATCTTAAGGGAACAGGTTGAAACCCCATAACTCATATTTACCTTGAATGTCTAGAGTTTTTAATTCAATGACTATTTGGGGGCATGCTTTCATGCTGTTCAATAAATTCCTTGACCCCAAAATTCTTTACATCAGCTTTTTTATTTCCCTGATAATCTTGAAATCAAAACTTATTAATATTGTATAGAAATTGTAGGTTGTTGCCATATGGATGCTTTGTGACCCCAAAGCTCTGTTGGAAGCCTGTGCAAAATATGCAAATCAGAAGATAATGAAATGATTTCAATTATCACTGTGTTCTGAAGAGGAGAAATTCTGGGTTTGTTACTTGTAATACATTTTATTTTACCTAAACATTATTTCTGATCATTGTTTCTGATTGTTTAACTCCATGGAACATGGAGTTATTATGCCAAACATAATCCCATAGTGAGAAAGCAAAATCACTAACGTGCAAGTTAGACGTTTTTCCACCACAATAGAACACCTACCAAAATCACACTCCTTCAATGAGATATCATTATTATAATTTTAGAAAAAAAGAGGAGAAGAAGGAAAAAATAAAAAAGCAGACAGTAACTTGCATAGGAACATACAATGCATAAAGAAGGTCCTTGGACTCTATTGCTATTGCAATTTTCATCCAAGTATAGTTACCTCTGAAAGAATAGCCTTGGTCTATAATCTCACTTCAATATATGCAAAACATAGTCCCCTCTTTTCAAATAAATGGCTGCTCCATGCCAGAATTTTGACCTTAATCAAAATATGGAGAGAGGTAAAAATGAAAGATAATTTTTCAAGTGGGAGAATTCCTATTATTATAAGAAAAATTAAATGTTTCAGTTGAGATAATTTCAGCATTAAAATAATGAGTCAAAAGGCACTTTGTAATGGTTTCTAAAAAATAGGTACATAAACAAAAAGAAAGTGACCTTACTCTATGCAACCAATACTTTCAACTATTTTATTAAAGTAGTCTTTTTTTTTTTGGCAGTTTTGGCCGGGGCCATGTTTGATCCCAGCCCCAGTATATGTGGCCAGCACCCTTCTCCTTGAGCCACAGGCGCTGCCCTATTGAAGCAATCTTTAACACCCCAGAGTATGAGCTTCATGAGACTTTATCTTTTTCCTGAAGTCCCCTGACATAGAAGGCACCCAATAATCTTTATTATTGATATATGCTATTTTGAAGTATCTATAGCACTAGAATTGGTGAGCAGAGAGCATTGAGTGTTTAACAGGGAATTGTTTAGGCAAAATGCAAATGTAGCTGTTGTGTCCCACTTGTTATTTGGAAACTTATGTTCTATATGTTAGTATTTGGATGTGAAAATAGCTTTCGTAACATTTATCCATTTTGATGTATATATAGTAGGCAAAATGTTCAAAATAATAACTGATGAATCTTGGTGGTGCGTATATGGATTTTCATATGCACACACACATATAATACATGTATATAATATATGTATATATATATGTATATATATATGTGTATATATATACATATATATATAATCCAAATTTTTCTGGGTTCCCCAAGTTTTCTTTTTTGAAACTAGTATGAATCCTAGTCATTTTTGAAGATAATTATAAAGAAAGAGAAATTTGTTTTCTTAAGGAAAACTTTAAACTTTGTCCTTTTTGATGCCTTAAAATTGGTCATTTGATTAAAAGAAATCATTTATCATTTTCAAAATTTTCCTTCTTCTAAAGAAGCTAAAGAGAAGATCAAATACAATCTGGAACCACTACATATGAGCATTTGAAAACTAAAAAAAAAAAAGATAAGAATTGTCTAGTTCACCTCTCCTCCTAAACTTGAAATTTTCTTTTGAACTCTAAAATGTTTATCCTGCAACTCCTTATACTGTTTTTGTCATCTGAAACCACACAGATCAAATAACACCTTTCCTCTTCATATTGCTGCCCTTGAGAAGATGAAATCAATGACCATATCATTGCTAAGCCTGTACTTTTTCAAGCTTATGTTTCCTACTGCTGTCAACTAACTTCATGCTATAAGATCTCCAGACCTTACATTATCAAGGTCATGTTCTTTTTGACATGCTATAATTAATTCAAGTTTCACAGAGAAGTCTGTCTTGAAGACAATATTCCAGTGTTTTATCAGACATAGTTTATGACCAAGTAAAAATCTCAAGGTGATGTTCACATGAGGTTTTATTTGGCATAGCAACTTGAGACTAGAAGAGAAATTGTGTAACATAATTCCACAAACACGAGATCTATTGTCTATTTTTATCTCATAAAATTACATCACCTGTCATACTGTATGCATTCATCATTTATTAATGGCTAATATTCAATGGACTTTTACTTGCTTTCAAAAGATAATTGTAAATAGTTGGTATATAATTCACTGAGAGAGAATGCATTGTGAGTTTCTACTATGGCCACATAAACTTAGAGGACCAATAACAACTGAAGATAAGTCATCTCTTAACAATAAAAAAGTGAGCACTGAATTGCCTACTTTCTCAGATGGGTTTCATCATTTTTATTTTTTTCTGGGAGGAAAATATCTATTAAAGTTTAGATATTTATGGGAGTTGGGGCATGAAGCTAATTATTTAAATAATACTTTATTTCTAGAAGCAACACCTTCCAATTTGTGATAGTTACTCTATAATTTTTTAAAGGCAGTGACAGTGTTTGGCAATTATGGTGAAATATTTTTCAAATATATAACACGGTGACAATCAGTACAATTTATTTGGAGAGCATCGACTGAAGAGTTACTCTCACCTCCACCTTACAAACAAGCCTGAAACAACTGGGTCTACCATGGGGGCATCCATGTTCCTTCCCTTCATGATCCTGGGCATGTTCTCAGGTAAATAATGTGACTTTCTTTCTAATTCTCAAAGCAAAGAATTAGATTTGTTGAATGATTTAACATGCTTTGGTTATGTAAACTTGGAAGAGGAAGTAAAAAGTGGAATTAGGAAAGCAATGCCAGGAGCATACTAGAGTTTATAAAATTTAAAGGGAGTAATAGAAAACAAAATAAAACAGAAGTGAGATACCTATTTTTCAAATTTTAATGGAAAATTATAATACATTATGGTATCTTAATTACCTCTTTTTACCCCCAAATTTCACCTGTAGTTTTTAATCCTATAAATGTATTTATCCATGAAAGAAATACTAAGACTTTTGTTAAATCATGATTTGTAATGGCAAAACAGGGAAACAAACTAGTTACTCATTAATATAAGACTAGTTAAATAAATTCTGGGAAACCCATAAAATGGTACATTTGCAACCACTGAAGGAAAAAAATGAAGGTGCCTGTCTGCATTGATGTAGAGATAGCACCACTATATTGTCAAAGTAGAAAACAAATAGTAGAACTACATGCAGAATGTGGTGCCAATTGTCTTTGTAAATAGGGTATTTCTGAAATAACTTATAAAAAACCTGGTCCATAGCACTTTACTTTTATTGTTTACTAGACATTAGAAAATAACTGTGTCCTAGATAGAAAAATGTTTTGGAGAAGGGAGGCCAGAAAGAAATGGAAAATAACTTTAAACTATTTACTCTTTTGAATCTTTAAGACTTGGTTCCATTTGTTTATGTTACTTATGCAAAAACTAAAAAGAATTGAGAAAAAATAACTCATCAACCAATTTTTTTCCTATTTAATAAACATCTTTATTCTAATTGCTATCTACTTGGTGACTGTTAATGAACATTTGACCCCTAGAACCCAAAAGGCCCATACATCCATTCATTTCTCTGCTGAAATTAGTTTTCTTATCTATTTTTCTGTCTATGCCCTATACTTCTTACATGTCACTTTCTCCAAAAATAAGAAAAGATGTTGCTCTCTGATATTCATATTAAGGTTCAGTTGTCTACTTCTCATACACATGAATTATAGCATTGATCCTAAGACTATAAACTCCTATTATATGCAGCTACTATCTGACTTTTTAACTTCCAGGGGTAAGACGCTGTCTTGTTCACAATTGTATTTCTACTGCTTACTGTGGTTCTGACATAGTAATAGACTTGTTACACTTATATTTTTTGTTAAATTAAATGAATGTCTAAATTGTACCACCAGACCCCCCACTATACAGCAGTTTGGTAAAGTAGATTGTTAACCGTTAAACTCCTATGCCTGAACTAGCACGTACACCACCTGCACTAATATACCATGCCATGCTCTGTGGATGACAATTGATGATCCATTTTACTTTAGTTAAATTGACTTGAAAATACAAATGTATGTACTCATGTAAATATAAAGAACAACTATTATAAATGCAAATAAAACCTGAAGTATAAATTTAGAATCATCCACATTGAAATAATTTAAAGTTGTGTAAATTGAATAAAAAGGTCTCCAAGGAAGCCTATGTAGGAAAAAAAAAAAGTAAATATGAATATAACATTTAAGCAAACCCCTCACATTAATAAGGTGAAGAAAGAAAGGGGAATTATCAAACAAAAAAGGGGGGAATTTGTACCAATCAAAGAAAAAGAAGCATAGGACACAACAGAATAACACTGTACTTAGTTCTGAAGCCATTCCATTTATTTATCTATTATTTTTCTAAGCCCTGTTCATTTGGGAATAGAATCTGAGGAAAATCCAAAACAGATATCTCCTCCTCCAGTGGGCTTTCAAATACATAAATAAATAAGATAAAGGGTAAATGAGTTAGGAAACATAGACTTTAAAAAATAATCATGTGATAGCTACCATTCTCCTGAGTAATTTAACCAAAAAGAATTAAGAAAAATAACCACCAGAGATAGCAGAATTGGTGCTCAGGCCTTTTGTTAGAAATGGTAAACATAAAGATGATTGAAAAAAATGTTCTAAAGAAGAAGGGAAATCTGTCTTTGGGATTGGGGAAAGGGAAAGAAGGTGGCTACAAAAAGGATACAGAGAGATCAAAAAGAGAAAAATAGAGTGTTTTTTATAAAATCTACCAGCCTTTTTGTACAGAACATTACTGATGACATTAGCTGTAAAATGAGACTCAGAAATTGGGAATGTAGCCTCTGATGGGGAGAGAGTTTATGATAGGCATTAAGAAGATTCACCAGGAAACAATTATGAGGAATTTGGGGTAAAAATGAAGGCCTAGTTCAAATAATCCAAACTCTCTGCTTTAGAAATGAGGCAAGCTGGCTTGATGCAGTAAGTTTTAGAAACTGTATAATATAATCAAAAAAGAAACGAAAGAACCCACATATTCACATAAGAGGAAGAATGGGAAGATTTTATCTGGGGCATGGTTAAACAATCAAGGATGCATTAAGTAAAAACTGTATTTTGAGTTAACAGTGTTGATTTAAAACTCTTTAAGTCAAATTAACTTAATTTTACTTCTGTGATTGTGATATCATTCCAGTGTCTTCAACTCAAATTTCAAAACCACATGTTTACAAACAAGAAGAGAATCCAGAACTTCCTCTTACTCTAGAGAAGCAAAATGAAGCTAACCACCTAAGAGGACAAAAGGAATCTAATAATCAAGGAGATAGTTACACACAAGGAAAGCCAGGGATATTTGGTCTGCAAGGTCAACAAGAGTATTCCAGCCAGCTAGAGAAATCAAGAAATTTTAATCAGCAAGGAAGGCCAGGAGCTTTGAACCAGCCTGGGATGTCAGGAGTTAGGATTTTACAAGGGAATTTAGAAGAATCTGACCAAGAAGAGTATTCAAAAGCTTCTAATGAAAAAGAAAAATCAGAATTTTCTAGCCAACTAGTAAAACAAGGGTCTTCTAATCAGAAGGAGTATCTAGGTTCTTCTAATCAGCAAGGGAATCCAGAGTCACCTGGACAACAAGGAAAACCAGGATCTTCCAAACAGCAAGAACATCTAGGATCATCTAGCCAACAAGGGAAACCAAAGTTATCTAGCAGACAAGAGAAGGCAGGGTCTTTTAGTCAACAAGGGAAGCCAGGGTCATCATCTAGGCGGCAAGTGTATCTAGGGTCATTTTCCCAACAAAGAAAGCCTGTTTCACCTAGTCCACAAGGAAAGGCAGACTCATCTAGCCAGCAAAGGAACCCTGGATCGCCTAGTCAACAAGGGAATTTAGGGTCATCTCACCAACAAGGGAAACCTCAGTCATCTAGTCAAAAAGGGAAGCCAGGGTCATCTTGTAAACAAGAGAAGCCAGGGTCATCTTGTAAACAAGAGAAGCCAGGGTCATCTAGCCAGCAAGGGAAACTAGAGTCTTCTAGTCAACAAAAGAATCTAGGATCATCTCATCAACAAGGGAAACCTTGGTTACCTAACCAACAAGGGAAGCCAGGGTTATTGAATCAGCAAAGAAAACTAGGTTCTTCTAGCCAGCAAGGACATTTAGGGTTATCTAGTAAGCAAGGGAAGTCAGGGTCTATCAACCAACAAGAGAATCTAGGGTCTTCTAGCCAGCAAAAGATTTTAGAGTCATTTCACCAACCAGAAAAGTCAAGATCTTCCAGTCAACAAGGAAAGCCAGGCTCATCTAACCTGCAAGAGAAGCCTGAGCTTTATAGCCAACAAACAAAATCAAGGTCTCTTTACAATGAAGGTGAAAGAAGAAATTTAGACAACAATTCCAATATGATGAACATTCAGGTTAGTGTTAATAATTTTTATTTCCTTTCAGTCAACTTACATTAGCATTCTATTTTCTAAAACCAAAACGGTCAACATAACACACTGTATTTATTAATAGCAAATAATTTTTACTGACACTGATTAAACAAAATAGGAGGAATTTTGTTTCTGCCTATTTTCACACACAACACTTATGATCATTAATGAGTGCCATGCACTTTCATTCCCTTCTATAATTCTCCACTGAAGTCCTGCTACATACACTAGACTCACTTAGATCTCCATTAACTAAGCCTGCAATCCTCACCAGGTTTAAACTTCATGCCCATTTATATCCTATCCATAATCTACAAACTACAAATTTAGATGTGTTTCTAAATCAAAAATCTGATCTGATAGTTCTTCCACCTAGAAGATGAATGTCAAACTCCTAAACATGACATTCAAGGGTTTTCATGATTGAGCCCCTGTATGCCATCCAGCTTCATTTCTTGCTCATATACCACCCATATCATACAGAACCTTTGCATTTTTCACTTATGTAGTTCTAAGATTGATGATTTCCTTCATCATTGAACTCACCTCGTTATGTTGTAACTGATTGTCTATTTATTCAACTAGATCAAAAAATACTTGAAGAAACCACCATTTCTTATCAAATTTGTATCCCCAGAGACTAGAATAAGTGAGGCATATGATAGATTTTCCTAAAGTGTGTGTTAGATAGATAAATAAATGGATGGATGCTTGAGAGCCATTCTTACATCCATCTGATTAGCATGTCTCCTGTATTCCCTTCTGAATTCTGCTGTACTTTTCATTTACCAGTCTCTCTCCCAAATTAAGCCTCCTAATCCTATTTATTTATGACTTTGAACATTCCATTTGACACTCATGTTTAAAATAATTTTGTACAACACTTCCTTCATCTCATCATCTTAACAGAAACTTTATTTTTTTTAAATCTCATAGTCATTCCTTATAACCCTTTCAGATGAAAGGCATTTACTCTTCTTGTCAGTGTCCCTCAGGTTGCGTGAAGTACTAAACTCCCAGGGAGATTCTGAACATCCAGACTTTACTGACACCACTAGTGGGTCTCTGAGTCTTTAGAGTGTAACTTAAACCTAATAATTTTATATTCATTATAAAACTGGAGAGATACCCATGTTCACTTTCCAGAGTAAATGTGAATGAAAGAAATTTTCATGAAAGTTATAAAATCTTACTCTCTGAATCATTTTTCTTCCATGAACACAAGAGGTAAAAAACAATAAATCAATAAATTAGGACTATATATATTTTGCATTTTTGCATATTCCAATATGACTTTTTTTGACTATTGCTTTTTCACACGAGAAGACGTATCATCAGAAAAACTAAAAGGAGGGCAGTGTGATATGTACTAAAAGCAGGAGTTGATAACTCAGTTTGAATCATAGCTTGGACATTTAATCCAATTAGGATCTCGGGCTTGTCGCTTAAATGCACCATGCTTCTATGCCTGTAGCTATAAAATGGGATGAAATATATTATCATTTAAGTACTGTTGTATAGACTAAATGTAAGAGATCAATAAAATCTTTGGTTCAGTACTGTCCTATGGATCAAGTATGAGAGATCAGTCAAATCTTTGGTTCAGTACAATACTTACGAATGAAGTTTATATTTTACATATAAGCTTATATTTTTTATAATATCTAAATTAACTTGATTGCCCTATTCTTAACTAATGGTATTTCTTGTTACTACAGACTAGCAATACCAGCAGCAAGAATAAAACGAGGGAAACAAAATGTCACTCTATCTACAAACCAGTTTGTGGTTCTGATGGAAAAACCTATGGTAACCTCTGTGTACTTAATGAAGCAAAGAGGTAAGCCTTTATATTTCCTTATATCAGAAAGTACTGTTCTGATTCATAGACAATAAAGACTTTTTTTTTCTATGTCTCTAGTTTTCTCTCAATTGGGTCTTGGCTATAATTTGGCCAAAGGAAACAAAAAGATACTAAATCCTTCAACAGTAAATTCAGCCAATTCTGGGGGGCTATGTGGTTTATTCAGTTATTAAAAAAAGGAGTAAATTTACTTTTGAGCCATTCATTTACCAGATATTTATTGAACACTCACTATGTACCAGACAATACTTTAAGCTGTGAAGGAGGGGCTGGTGTGTTGGTTTATGCCTGTAAGCCCAGCACTTTGGAAGGCTAAGAAGGGAGGATTACTTGAGGCCAGCCTGGAAAAGACAATGAGACCCATCTCTATTATTAAAGCATACACACACATCCTTGCTTGAGACAGAGTCTCACTCTGTCACCCTGGGTAGAATGACATGATGTCATTATAGCTCACAGCAACCTCAAATGTTTTGGGCTCAAGTGATCTTGCCTCAACGTCCCAAGTAGCTAGGACAGCAGGTACCCCCTCACCCCCCACACACACAAAACTCTGCTAGTTTTTCTACTTTTCTTTAGTAGAGAAAGGGGTCTTGCTTTTGCTCAGGCTGGTCTTAAGCTCCTGAGCTCAGCCTGTTCACCTTCATTAGCCTCCCAGAGTGCTAGGATTATAGGAATGAGCCATCGGGCTCGCCAGAAATCCCTGCTTTTCTGGAGCTTTTATCTTTTCAGTAGAATCCAAACAAATAAAATAAAATACATCAGAGGATAAAAAAGACTGTAAAACCCATGAGTTACTCATTGTTACCTACTAAATTATGTTTTAATCTTAAATGATAGTAAATGTTAAATTTGGTGAGTGACCCAACCCTTCAAGAGTCACACACTTCTACAAGAAATAAGACAACTACCAAGCTATTGAAATTGTAATATGTGGTTGAGAAAAAGTCAGATATCTCAGTTCCTAGAGTTTTTGGATGTTCAATTATGAACGGTAGGGATAAAATAAGAATGATGCTTCTCATGTTCTATCAGTTGAATTTAGTACGTACTAAATTCTTATTGTAGAAATAAATGCTAAAAGTTAAGTATTCTTGTAGCCCTACATTTAGAACTAGAAAGAACATTAGACACCAATTGTCTCATATTATAGCTAAGTCATCTGTTCCACAGATGAGAAGGGACTTGCTCGAAGTACATAAATTCTCAGAGCAGTCAGTGAAAACTATGCAGGCTAACACACCTAGGTCTGCTTTTTCCCCTCTGATTTTAAAATAATCACATTATCTTTTTAGGGTAATGCTATTACTTAGTCCTTGATTTCTTTCATTAACTTTGTTTTTCAGGTTGAGTAGTGGAAAACTAAGTCTGAACCATGAGGGGAAGTGCTAAGCATGTATGTGAACCAAGTTACCTGGAGCTTCAAAATTTACTTGTAATTCTCTTTAAACAATTATTTCTCTGGGAATTCCACTGTGAGTTCACCATGAATCTTACAGATCTGATGGGTCCTACCTTATTCTCAAGTTTGTTCCAAGGCAAATAAAGTTAGTTACAGAGTAGTTTCTAGTTTTGGGAATTGTTTATTTTCTAGGCTTTTCCAAATCTTAGAAGTGTCTACAATACCTCCCTTGCCAACTTACCAAAACATTTATAAATCCTAGTCTCTCCCTCAGTGCTAATACTTCAGGGCCTAGATCAACAATTTGTAAAATCTAATAGATGTAAGAATCTCAGGATTACATGTAAAAATTAATTATGTAAAAAAAAGTATCCTCATCTTAAACATTCTAATATAGGTGTCTGGTAGAGCTAAAAATCTATAATTTTAATGACTTTCCAGGTTTGTGTTTGTTTGTTTATTTTGTTTTTAAATGAAGGTGATCTGTGGACATGGTGTGAAATCTAAGATTTTTTGAGAATGTGTTAATTGTCTTTAGAAGGTCCATAGAACCATATGCAAAATAAATTCTATGTGTACATTTTTCTTAAGAGAATGTCCAGATATTTCATTACATTCATAAAGAGATATAGGACTACAAATATATCAAAATTATATATCTACAAAGATTGACATGGAAAAATTTAACATTTATATAAAGTTGTATTTTTGCTCATTGTTAGATTTAATATATTTGATAGCCATTTTATATACAGTTCAATGAAATAATAAATAAATACTAAAGCATTTTTCTTTTGTATATCATACCACATAAATACTTAATCATCAGAATCACCTGCAGGAAGTACTTCAAGTCACACTGTTAGGTTTGCAGACCTGATACACATATTGATTTAAACAATCAATAGTAGTCAAGTAACTTTGGAATACATGATTTCTGAACATTAGGAATACAAATAATGTCTAAGCTTAAATTGATGGAAAGGTTACCAACCATCAACAAAAAGCACCAGTTATGAATCAATATCCTAGGCAAAAAGGACCACAGTTGACACTTGATGTCAGAATACTGGAGACAGAGTGTATAAAACTACATGGGTTGTACCACATGCTCTTTCCAACTCCCAGTGACAACCTACCACTGCCTAAGCATCGTTCATGGTCAACAAATAGCATTAATAATCTAGATAGCTTACAATAAAAAGTATGTAAGGATAACATCAAAAGTAAATAAAAATGAGCAGAATATTAGGCATAGTGAGCATAGTGACAGGATTAGCACTGTTAAAAATGATTTAAAAGTGTCAAAAGAGGTGTTGAGCAGGTATGGCGGGTTGACGGTGAGGGAAAGAATTTTACAGCCAAGGTTTCAATCACTGGAGGCAGATTTTGCAGTGGAGAATTCAGACAGCAATTGGTGTTTGGAATATATAGATTCAATATAAAAGGTGTAGCAGGAACAAAGATAATGGAATAGGGCTCACAGCCAAATGAACTGTAGAGGGAAGCTATGGTATCAGATTGGTAAGGGATTAAATATAAGGAGAGGAAAATAACAGTGCTCCAATGTGCTTTGGAGAACTATGGGCTGGAAATGCAAGAAAGAGAATATGCAGATGGGTATATCTTGAGGGAAATGCTGGCCATTAAAATAAATATGACTAAGGGTATCCAATCCTGTATCTCATTAACAATGAGCAAAATTCAAGAATCAACTATGGAATCTATCCCCCTAACCCACCTGGACTCTTAGACACTAATGATTCATCAGGAAATGCAAACTAAAATTCAAATGGATAGAATCTAAGTAAATTTTCTTCTACATTGGCCTAGTCCCAGTATCCTAAGCTGTTTCTTTGTGATTTGAACTAATTAAAGATTAAATAGGTGAGGATGACTCAGTACTTAGCAAAACATTTCACATAATTTAAGGAATAAGTTAATATATTGAATATTTGAAGTTAATATATTCTCATAGGAAGAATAAAATTTAATACTGTGAAATACCTTAGGGTGTAATCAACTATTATAAGTGTTTAATAAATTATCTTAGTTACATCTGATGTACTTAAATATGCTTAGCAAACAATATAGTTAAATTTAACATAGACCTTAGTCGGCCTCCAGACATGCTAATTCCACTAGAGAGACATAATCTTTCCTCATGCCTTCTTATAGAGGAGACAACTGCTTTTAGGTGATGTAATTATGTTAAGACTTAGATTAAATAGGAGAAAACATTTACATGCCCTACTATATACATCCAATAAAGAGCCAATAGCCAGAATCTATAAAAACTCAAGAAAATCAGGTAGAAAAAAAATCAATAAGCCCCATAGAAAAGTAGGTAAAAGATATGAAACGAAGCTTTTCAAAAGAAGATAGATTTATGGTCAATAAACATATGAATAATGTTTGTCTCTAATCATGAGGGAAATCCAAATCAAAACCACAATGAGATATTATCTAACTTCAACAAGAATAGCTGTTTTATCAAGAAGTCCCAAAACAACAGATGCTGGCATATAAGTAAAAAAGAAAGAAACACTTATACACTGTTGGTAGTACTGGAAACTATTACAACCTCTATGTGAAGTAGTATGGAGTTACCTCAAATTATCAAAAGTAGACGATTTGATTCAGCAATCTGTAGAGAGTGTGCTGTGAGACGGCAGAGCCCTCACAGCCTGGGGAACATCAGAGAATGAACCCCCAACTGCTTCTCCTCTGTTCCTGAAACACCCATTTTCCTTTCTTCATGCTCCCTCTGCCAGAAGTCACTTAGCTCTTTCTTTGTCCACTTAACTATGCAGAAATCCTTGAGATCTCTCCCTTTTTTCTCCTTATCTTATGTTAACAAAGTTAAGTAGTAACCTTCAAGTCATATAGTTCTTTCTTTGTTTTGTCCACTATGCTGAGATCCTTGTGATCTTGCCCTTCTTACTTCTTGTCATATGTTAATGAAGTTGAGCAGACACCATTAATAAGATGATTTGTCTTTGTTAAGGTCATTTACATTTTCTTATCATAGTATAAAACCAAAACTAAGTCTTTTGTTTATACTATTTTCCCATTTTGTCTATGCTACTTCCTCCTGGACAACCCTGTACACATAGTATAAAATAAAGCTGATTTTGTGCTTTGAGGCTGGCTGTAGCCATCAGTTCAGTCAGTCCTTCTGGTCCTATCCTTTGTTTCTGTGTTTTCTCTTGTGCTGTATTTTCCTCATTCCCCACCAATTCCACTCTGGTTTGCTCCACTTTGCTGCGCTGGTTCACAGAAGCAATCTCCCTACTGAGTACATGCATTTACCCCAAAGGGAAAAAGAGTCACTTTATCAAAAAGACACTTGTCACTTGGACTGGAATGTTGCAGCACAATTCACAATTGCAAATATGTGTAATCAACCCAAGTGCCCATCAATACATGAGTGGATTAACAAAACATGGTATATATATATATAACATTGAGTACTACTTAACCATAAAAAGAAATGGTGAATTAATACCTTTTACAATATCCTGGATGGAACTGGAAACCATTCTTTCAAGAAAAATGTCACAAGAATGGAAAAACAAATACCACATGTTCTCAATATTAAAAATTGTAATTAATTGATCAATGCCCATGTGCAATACTGAAGTAAAATGCAAGAGAAATCAAGCAGGTGGGAGAAGGCATACCATCTGAGTAATGGGCACACTTATAACTCTGACTTAAACTATTCAAAAGTAATTCATGCATCCAAAACATTTGTTGCCCCCAAAATATCCTGAAATTTTAAAAAGAGAGGAAAAAGAAGAAAGTTTCAAGATTTCATAACATTTTCTTAAATGCCAAATGATTGAAGATCCAATGATGTTTTATATTTACCGTACTAAGACCTTCTGCACATACACAACAAAAATAGCTATGCTTTTATGTTTTGCCATTTTATCTATCTCAGAAAGTAGTCTGTGATGCAAGCCACAATTGAATGTACCTACTGTATCAGAGGAACATTTTATGATCATCATATGAAAAGACATCAATTAGCCGCACCCGTAGCTCAGTGGGTAAGGCACTAGCCACATATACTGAGGCTGCTCGGTTCAAAATCGGCCTGAGCCAGCTAAAACAACAATGACAACTACAACAACAACAACAAAATAGGCAAGTGTTGTGGCTGGCACCTGTAGTCCCAGCTACCTGGGAGGCTGAGGCAGGAGAATCGCTTAACCCCAAGAGTTTGAGGTTGCTGTAAGCTGTGACACCACAGTACTCTGCCCAGGGCGACAGCTTGAGACTCTGCCACAAAATAAATAAATAAAAGATGTCACTTGAAATATTCTACAGTGAGCATTACAAGGGAGAAAATCTTGGCCTTTTAAATATAAATTTGTATATAAATTGGAAATAAAGTAGTATGAAAGACAGAAAAAATCAGGATACAAGAGGGGCAGAGATGATACAAGAACTAACAAGAATCACATCGTTGGGCAATCCACTTTCCACCTTGTAATCACTGAGAAACCACATAGTGAGGACCCACAATTTTAAGATTTCTGACTCTTCTACTACAAGAGGCTAGAAAGCAATCTCAATTATGTGGTAGTATCAAATGCCAGGCTGTTCTACATCTTACCTGGTCACAGACTATGAAAGGCCCCATGACCATTATCCAGTAAACAAATATACGGTGCAGAGAACACTGGAGTAGGACTCAAGTCTAGGCATTAACACTTGCTTTTGGAATTTGAGTGATATTTTTCTTGATCCTCACTGTCCCATATTAAATGAAAAATTTGGGCTAAATGTCCTGTAAGGTATCTTGTATTTGTGACATTCTATGATCTTGTCATCTGTGCATTACAGAATTCCTTGCATATGGTAGGCATTCACCAGTGTGTAAATTAAAATATAAAAACAATATTCTAAAATCCATAGAAAAATTGTAGAAGCATTCACAAAATGATTCGTAAAGCATTAAACAGGTATTTTTAGTATACAATATGTAATATGATATTTTAAAAAAAGTTAATAAACTTGTATTAAAGTGTATTTTGAAAAATAAAAGTAGCCCTTTAAAATAATAACATCAGTTTAAATTGCCCTAAATAAAAATAGTAAATCAGTTTAAAGTATTTTTAGTATACAATATATAATATGATATTTTGAAAAAACTTAATAAACTGGTATTAAAGTATATTTTGAAAAATAAAAGTAGCCCTTTAAAATAATAACATCAGTTTAAATTGCCCTAAATAAAAACAGTAAATCAGTTTAAAGAAAAAAAATATAAGTGCTAAATATAGCTGGTACTATCTGCATATGCAAAAAAAAAACATTGCCCCCCAAAAGACTGATTCTTTTGAAACTCTAAACAAATAGATAATAGATTTGTTTGATTTGTTTGATTTTGTTATGGCCACAAACACAAATATGTGTGTGTGTGTGTGTGTGTGTCTCTCCCTCATGTGTGTGTGTGTATATATATATATATACTCTTGTATAGATCATATATATGAGGGAGAGAGACACATTGCACACACTGTCTCATATATATATGTATACATACGTATATGTGTATATAGAGAGAGGAACAGAGAGAGAGAATTTTTTTTTCATTAATGGACTTCTCAGAGCAGTTTTAGATTCACAGCAAACTTGAGGGGAAGATACAGAGATTTCTCTTCTATGGCCTTTCTCTGCTAGCGCATAGCCTCTCCATTATCTACATCCCACACCAGACTGACACATTTGTTGCAACTGATGAACATAGATTTGCAAATAACTGTAACCCTGAGTCCATAGATTACCTAAAGATTCACTCTTGGAGTTGTACACTCAATGGGTTTAGACAAATTTACAATGATATGTTATCTATTACAATAGAATCATCCAAAGCTGTATCACTCCCCTAAATATCCCTGTGCTCTGTCTATTCATTTCTTCCTTTCCCCAAACCCTTGGCAATTACTGATCCTTTCATTATCTCTTTAGTATTGCCTTTTCAGAAGTCATATAGTTAGAATCATCAAGTATGCAGTATTTTCATATCGTAATATTTCACTTAGTAATACACATTTAAATTTTCTTCATTTCTTTTCATGGCTGGATAGTTCTTCTCTATTTAGTGCTGAATAGTATTCCACGATTTGGATATACCCAGGTTTATTTAACCATTTACCTACTGAAGGACATTTTAGGTGCTCCCAATTATGGCAATTCTGAACTACACAGCTGTAAACATCCATGTACAGATTTTCACATGAAGGCAATTTTTCAATTCCTTTAGGTAAGTACTAAGAAGCAGGATTGTTGCATCACATGCTAAAAATATGTTTAGTGCTATCAGAAATTGTCAAACTGTCTTCCAAAGTGGCTGCCCAATTGGCATTCCCACCAGCAGTGAAAGAGTTCCTATTGCCCCACATCATCATTGGTGTTTGGTGTTGTCAATGCTCTTGCTTCAGACATTCTAAGAAGTGTATAGGACCATCTCATTAGTGTTGTGACTTGAATTTCCTTGATTACATATAACATGAAGCATTTTTGCATGTGCTTATTTAGTGTGTATCTTTGTTAAAGTGTCTGTTCAGGTCTTTTGCCAATTTTTTAACGGGATTGTTTTCTTTTCCTATTGCTGAATTTTAATGGTTATTTGTACATTTTTGATAAAAGTTTTTTTTAATCAGATATGTATTTTGAAAATACTGTCTCCTTTCGTGCTGTTTGTCCTGCCATTATGTTGACATTATCTTTCATGGAGTAAATGTTTTAAATTTGATGAAGTCCTACTAGATTCTTTTTTTTATTGCCCATAATTTTGGTGTCATGTCTAAAATATCATTTCCATTCTTTTATGTTATAATCTTTGAGTTTTATAGATTTCTATTTTATGTTGTGGCCAATGAAACAATGATTATATTCTAACAATGAAACAATATTCATTGTTTTGTATACGATGTCCAGTTGATCAAGCACCATTTATTGAAAACATTATCTTTTCTCAGTTGTATTGCTTTTGCTCTTTTGTCAGACATGAATTGCTATACTTATGTAATTTTCTTTCTCGGTTCTCTATTCTATCACATTGATATATTTGACTTCTTTTGCCACTATCTTGAGTAGTGTGAATTTGATAGTATGTGTCAGTTTTCCAAATATATTTTGCATCTTCTTTATTGTGTCAGCTATTCAAGGTCTTTTACCTCTCCATATAAACTTCAGAAATAGTATCTAACATTCACAAGATGACATGTCTGGATTTGCGCTGGGATTGCATTTTCTCTTAAGCTCAAGTTCAGAAGTTTTGTCATTTTGACAATATTCACTCTTCCCATCCTTGAACATGGAATATTTCTGCATTTCTTTAGTTCTTTTTTGATTTCATTCATTGGAAGCTTTTCTCCTATACATCATTTTTTAGCTTTTTACCCAATTATCTTATTGGGGGGTGTAGATGTAAATGTTATTGTAGGTTTTAATTTTAAAATTATATATCTTTATGGTGCACAATGATATTTTGATATATGTATATATTGTGGGTGACTAAATCAGCTAATTAACATATTAATTTCCTCAAAAACATTATTTTTTGTAGGAAGAACATTTAAAATTTATTATTTTAGCAATTTTCAAGTATACAACATGTTAACTACAAAAATCATGTTGTATAATAGATCTCCTGAAATTATTCCTTCTGTCTAACAGATTTGACCAATATCTCTAGAGCCCTTCTCTCCCTACCACAACCACTAACTCTGCTGGCTACCATTCTATTTTTCCTTCTGTTTTACTTTGTTTTGGATTCCATACATAAGTGGTCATGTGGTATTTGTCTTTCTGTGTCTGGTTTTTTTCATTTAGCATAATATCCTCCAGGTTCAACCATGGAGGACATTATGACAAATGACATAATTTTCTTTATTAAACCTAAATAGTACTCCATTGTGTATATATACTACATTTTCTTTATCTGTTTATCTGACACCATATTTTGGCTATTGTGAGTAATATTATTAATATTATGAATGTGGGAGTACAGATATCTCTTATGATGTCATTAGAGATGATGTCATTTTGTTTTAGATATATATTAAGAAGTGAGATTTCTAGATCATATGGTAGTTCTATATTTCAGTTTTTGAGAAATCCCGTACTGTTTACTTAATGGCCATTCTAATTTACATTCTCATGAGTAGGGTGAAAGATTCCTTTTCTCCACATTCACACCTATCAATACTTCTGGACACCCTAACAGGTTTAGGATGTCGTATCTCATTATGATTTTAATATGCATTTCTCTTCTGACTAGTGATCTTGAGCATTTTTCATATACTTGTTGGCCTATATCTTCTCTGAGAAATGTCTATTTCTTCTTTGAGTTGTTTAAATGTTTAAACAGTATTTAAATGTTTAAATGTTACTCCCATTAGATTTGCAGATATTCTACAAATATTTTCTCCTATTTAGATTTTTTCGTCAGTCTATTGATTGCATCTCTAATTGTGCATAGCTTATTAGCATGATGCAAAGACTTCTAGTATTCTGTTGAATAGATGAGGCAAGAGTGGGTATCCTTGTTTTGTTTCTGATTTAGAAGAAAAGACTCTTTCTTTTCACAGTTGAATATGATGTCAGCTGTGAACTTAACGTTTTTGGCTTTTATTACGTTAAGGTGCATTCTTTTACACCTAAATTCTATGTTTTTAATCCCAAAATAATATTGATTTTTTTCAAGTGCTTTTTCCGTATCTATTGATATGATGACAATGGCCTTTGTCTTTCATTCTCTTAACATGGTATACCATATGTATTAATTTATGTATTTTGTACCATCCTTCCATTCCTGTGGTAAATCCCACTTAATATGAATGTTTCCTAAAATGTACTATTGAACTGTGCTTGCTAATATTTTGTAGAGGAATTCTGCATCCATTTATCCATTTTTATCAGGAATATTGGTCTGTATTTGTTTTCTTTGGAGTGCTCAGATCTGATTTCAGTATCAGGGCAATTCAGGCATTGTACAATAAGTTTTCAAGTATTTTCTCCTCATCAATTTGTGGAAGAGTTTGAAAAGGATTGGTATCAGTTATTCTTTAAATGTTTGATGTTCTAGGAATTTATCCATTCTTATTTCTGATTTTATCACATTTTCTCTTTTTTTCAGTTTAGCTGAAAATGTGCCATTTTGTTATCTTTTCAAAATGCAACTCTTCATTTTATTTAGTTTCCTATTATTTTTCTAGTCTAATTTATTTCTGTCTGATCTTCATTATTTTCTTCCTTCTGCTAGCTTAAAACTTAGTTTGTGCTAATTTTCCTGGTTTCTTAAGATGTAGCATTAAGGTGTTTATTTGAGGTCTTTTTTTTAAATGTAGATGTTTATCTCTACAAATCTCTTTTGGGACTGATTTTGCAGTATCCCAGGTGTTTTGACATGTTGTGGGATTTTTGGCATTTTTTGTTTGTTTGAAGCTATTTTTTGAATTCCCTTTTGATTTCTTTTGATTCATTGGTTGTTCAGTCCATGTTGTTTAATTGCCACAATTTTGTGAATGTTTAATTTTTCTTCTGCTATGGAACTCTGGTTGCATACTAATGTGATTAGGAAAGGTACTTAACAAAATGTTAAGACTTATTCTGTTGCCTAATACATGACTTATATGATTAGCTGAATATTCAGTTTGCACTTGAAAGGAATGTGTATCCTGTTGCTATTGGATAGAATGTTTCATATATATATATATATATACACACACACATATATATATACATACATACATATAGTTAGATATACTTGATGTATAAAAAGTTGTTTCTTTGATTTTTAGTTAACATGTAGTGATCATACGTGATATGGGGTAGAGAGTGATATTTTAATACAAGTATAAAATGTGTGATGATTAAATTGGGGTAATTAGGATATCTATTGCCTCAAACATTTATTATATTTTGTGCGAGTAACAAAATTTTCTTCCAGATTTTTAAATGTATACATTAAATTATTGGCAATTATATAACTTATTTCTCTTATGTAGCTGTGTTTTTATATCTCTTAGCTAACCTCTACTTATTTTTCCTTCTCCCTCCTTTTCCCAGCTTCTAATAACTATAATGCTACTTGTATGAGCTTATTGGTAATTTTATTTAGCTCCTACACATGAGAACATGCAGTATTTATCTCCTGTGCTTGTCAGGTCCACTGTTATCTTACTGATATTCTTCATGAATGATCATTTCATTATTGAAAGTGAGGTATTAAAATACCTTACTGTTTTTGTATTGCCATTTTCCCCTTCATTTCTATTAATATTTGCTCTATATATTTAACTGCTTCATGTTGGGTGCATAATATTTATAGTTCTTATATCCTCTTGATGAATTGACCCTTTATCATTATATGATAGCCTTCTTTGTCATTTGTGACAGATTTTGACTGAAAGTCTATTTTGCCTAATATAACTATAGGCACTGATGCTTTCTCTTTGTTACCATTTGCAGGGAATACTTTTTCCATGTATTCCCTATCAGCATTTGTGTACTCTTAAAGCTAAAGTAAGTCTTTTGTTGGCAGTATATAGCTGTTTATTTTAAATTCATTCAGCCATTGTATGTCTTTTCATTGGAGAATTTAGTCTAGTTACATTAAATTAATTATTGATAAGTAAAGACTTACCATTGATATTTTGTTAATTGTTTTCTTTCTGTTTTGTAGTTCCTTTGTACTCTTTTTCCCCACTCTTGCTATTTATCTTTGTGATTTGATTTTTTTTATGAAAATATACTTTGATTCCTTTCTTTTTATCTTATATGCATCTACTACTCATATTCTCCTTGTGGTTACTATGAGGCCTACATAGAACCTGCTATAGTTACATTTTGTTTTAAAATGATAACTTTTACAAAAATGCTACACTTTAACTGTTCCCTTATTTTATGTTGTTGATGTCAGATTTTATATTTTTTGTACACTGTGTATCCATGCTCAAGGATGCCAAGGCAGCACTTAATATTGCTTCTTAATTTTAGACCTTATGCCAAAGATAGATATACGATGTGACATTTGAAACAAGAGAAAGGTAAAAAACTGATATTTCTGATCACTAGGATATGTGGTCTCCCAATCTTATTCTGTCATGCCTGTCACCCATGTAAGTTCCTCTCTCTATGTTTCATTTACCGTTCCTGAACAATGAGGCACAAGGCTAAATCAGAGATCAGTTGCTTGCAAGCATTTTTGATACCATTACAAAATAGGTTAATTTTCTTATAATTTACTCCTACCAAATATATGTATATTTACTTTAATTGTATGCATCTATTAAGGTACTAATGTATTTTAAACAATATAGAACATGACCAATAATATAATTAATTAATTAATATTGGAACATCTTAAAAAAGCGTTCAACTTGGTAACCCACAAAACAAGATCAATGTTTAAAATATACATTATACTCTTTGCTTTATTTAGTTTTCCATTATTTTTCTAGTCTAATTTATTTCAGAATTTGATTTTTATCCACAACACTGAACTTGGCTAGAGGAAACTTTAGTCTCTACTTGCCTCCCTCACACAAACTTAGATTGTCTCTATAATATTTTCAGTGTATCAATTTGGAGAGAAATTGATTAAATGCCACTGACTTCCCTTTTTTATCAGAAACTCTTTAATACAGTGAATTGTCCAATGTCTTTATTTCTAAAAGGTCCTGGCAGACAAGGAAAGCAAATAGGAAGGTCAAAATTCAGGAGGCCAGCAAGGATGCAAAGGAGTATCTATGGTAGGCCCAGTTAAGTGGAGCCCCTAAAATGAGAAGCAAAAGAGTCAGCGTGTGTGACAGCTAAAGGCCGGACTGATGATATGCTGTGTGAAAATGTACAGAATGTGTCAGCCTTTGAAAGAGAAGCCATGTTCCAGATTAAGATAGGGACATAAATAAACAACTCATGTTGTACAATATCTATGGGTATAAAGGGAAAGTGATAACTGATATGTTTATCTATTTAATAACATTAATCTTTATTATCATGATAAATATTTTAGTATATTTAAAATCATTAAGTCCCAGTTTCCCATTATTAAAAAATGGATGTAATTATACCTAACTCACATTTTAGGAAGACCAAAGGTTATAGCAAATATTAGAACCTTCACATACTTTTTGGAAGTAGTGTATACAAAATAAATAAGGCTTTCTCTTCTATGCTTAAACAAAAAGCTTTTAAGAAAATATCAAACAATCTTTTCTTACAGTATTCCTCATTAAAGGCAAAGAATATACCATGAAACAACAAAGGTAGTATTTTAATAAACCAAGACAATGTGGTACATGGGCTTTACTTTAATGATTTAACTTAAGATAGAATGCTAATAATCCACAATTTTAAATCGTTAGCACAAAATTCATTCATATAACTTCTTAGACAACTATAATATTCCTGGAAAATAAGTAATTTTCCAGTATTAATTTTTTTTCAAAACTTTTGAATGGATTATAACTCTAAACAAATCTTTTAAGAATTAATTTTGTTCCATCAACTTAGGCATCTGAGAACGACAGAAAATAATATGTGCAAGACACATCATATTTTTGCATAGTTAATCTTTTTACTCAGCAGATCATGGTTTGTTGTCGTGGTTTTTTTTAGCAGATCATTATTTTAATGAAAATTAATGTTCTATATTTTCCTAAGCAGGACATTTAGTAAAAACAATAGAATAAGAAATACTAATTTAAAAAATATTTAAACCTTAATATCAAAGTAACATATAAATCATATTTTACAGAGACTGAGTTTCTTCATCCTGTGCAGAAAAGCATAGGAATACCCTAGATACCTTCAATAAATCAAGCAGTGCAAGAGGAATCATTTCACATATAAAGCTACATCAAGAACAAATAAACAAAAAAGGAAAATAACAAAGAATAAAAACAAAGACCAAACCCCCCCAAGCAACAATAACAAAAGTTATATCAAAAAATCAGCATGGGAAATAACGAATAAATTTAAGTTGGTTACCACGTCAACTAAAAAGAGAAAAGAAAGAAAAAAACATTTAGATTATTACATTATAAATCCTATATGAGGCCCACTACGATTTCCCAAATTGAGGATTTTGTCCAAAAGACTAAGCATTCTGGAATCTGTTTCCTAAAGGACCAGGCCCCCGCCTGCACACTTTGCAGACAGCCCTTCTCTTCTCTAGGCCAAAGAAACCACATTTCCTGGGTCATTGTGCTTCTGTGGAAATACACATTTTGTCCTGAAAAGAGGGTTTGTAAGAACAGTAGCAGCCTTTGCTGCCTCCAAATTAATTGACATTGTTGCCTATTTCATTTCTGTGGAGTATGATAGCTTTTTGTTTTATACTTTGCTGTCTTAGTACTGACCTTGCTCCATTTAACTTTATTAACACCAGTTTGCAATGGGAAACTGTACCTTGGGGCAGATCCTGATGAGATGTTTCTAATATCTAGCCAGGTTTTAAATGTTTTCTTATTCTTAATTCCCAGACACAGTATCCCTCCTGACTCTGGCCCCCACTGAGCATAAGAGAACAGATTCTCTGCTGTCACTAACCACTGGATCCTGGGAGACTTTCTTACCTTTCTTCTACCCTCTGTTCTTAAACAGAGTGCATACTGACCCAATTTATGAAGGCCATGATATTTTAAATCACTTCTAGAAGAAGGGAAACTATTTTTCATTCTACTACTTGATTCTAACTGGAATGTTTAGTAGATTCCATTTTAAATTAAGACATAACTGAATATTTATTTTGTGATCAAATGAATACATAAATATCATACCTAACTAAAAGTTAAGAAAATACTAGAATCTCTGAATTTCAGCTCAAAGTGCAATATTTAAGATACATCCCTGCATTATACTGTTTCATTCTGCCTCCAATTATTTTGGAGGTTTTCCTAAGTGGTTTATGATCATATATTAACTTTAAGAAGTATAGAAAGAAAAAGAATAAATGTTCCATGAACATAGAAATGATGAAATTTCTTTGTAATAAATGTATTATCTTAATATAACTAAAATAGAAGTCAAAAATTATCTTGAAGTGAAGTAATCTGTGATTACTGTTGTTATCTCCCTAATTGAATTTCACTTACTTCATTAATTTGGATGTGACATGCTAAGTGAAAATAATTATAAAGATAGTGCCACAGCAAAACTCTTTGAAGCAATAATTTCTCCATATGGATGTAGTGTCAGGACCTAAGTTTTTAAAATTTGTTGTTTGGGTTAACACCAATGTTGATTATCCTAGAATTCTTTAATGCAGTGTTAATATTTAAAATAAGGAGATAGGCAGCACCCATTTCTCAATGGGTAGGGTGCTGGTGGGTTTGAGCCTAGCCCATGCCAGCTAAAATCAACCACGAAAACTGCAACAACAACAACAAAATAGCTGGGCATTGTGGCAGATGCCTCCCAGGCTACTTGGAAGTCTGAAGCAAGAGAATCCTTTAAGCCCAAGAGTTTGAGGTTACTGTGAGCTGTGATGCCACAGCACTCTACTAAAAGTGACATAGTGAGACTCTGTCTCAAAAAAAAAGGAGATAATCAAATTTTGTTTCTTACCTAACTTCATGGCAAAAATAACAGTCATTGGCATATGCCTTGCCGTCTGATGCACAGACAGGAAAGTATTCAGAGGTACAGCCTACTTTCAGATTTCTGAACTTCCAACAGTCAGGCTATAAAAGAGATATTTTAAGATAAATAACAATGACATTAATGATTTAGAAACATGGATAATATTTGCCGCACATTGTGAGCATCTGGATATGTAATGTATAAAACTGAATTTTTTTGAATATTTGAATATTTTAATCTGAATTTTGATTCTAATGGTGGAATTTGAATATTAGAATACTTTTTGGCACACAGCAAGGACTGTATAAATATTTTTAAATAAATAAATAAAATTAGCCAGGTCACAAAGACTGCTCATATCTTTTAATTTCCATTTTACTATTCTATTCACTGCTTCTGTCATCTCTTATAGGACAATTGCAATATCTATCTAAGTGGTCTAATTGCAGCCACTTTAATGCTCCCAAAGTCTACACCTTTGCTAAAATCACTGCCTATTTTTCCTGAAGATCAACATTACAATCTTTTATAGCCTACAAGACCAAATGTCTCCAGCCCCCATCTATTATCCTTAGGTCACCTACTAATATCTCTCTAACGCATGGTGCTCCAGCCACAAAGATTTTTCTATTTTGTTTGACATCTGTACTACTCTTACACCATTATATGTACTTCATTTGCCCCTCATATCTATAACACGTCGCCTCCCATCACATACTTCTTCAAACAACCCTGCTGTAAGCAACTTACTATCTCCTGACTCTATTTAAAAATCTGACACTGTGCTGCAGGAAAAAGTAGCATATGCAGTCATATATCCTAATGCCATCACACATACAAAGTTTTAATTTTTAGTCATCAAATGAAAGTTGACCTTGGGGTATATTCTTCTTCTGGGCCCTCCAGAAAGTACACCTACAATTCCAAAGAGCAGAGATTAATAATAATAATAATAACAACAACAACAACAAATGACCTATTCTTAGAAAAGTAATAATCTAGTAACAGAATAAAGAATATTATTTTCTGTTAAAAAATATAAATTACGAACTTATGGTTATGTCTTTCTGGAATCCAAATAACCCCCAATGTAATCTTTATACCCAAGAAAGTTCGAATAATAAATCTCAATGCATAGGCTTCATTTATGCCTTCTGGCTACATTTCACACACTCTTGCATGTTAGCTTACGTAACTGTAATAACAGCTCTGTCAAAGGAGGTAATTTCCACACTTTGTAGATTAGAACATTGAAGTCGACTTGGAACAATGACTGACATGATGGTATTTAGTATAAAAGGGGCAGAATCTGTAAACAAATGTGCTATATCAAATCTTAATCTAGTACTCTTTCAAAGTGCCCTTGCATGCATCTTCCACTAATGAGCACAGGCATTAAGAAAATAATCATGAGGATTTTCATTAAGGTCCTTGTTCACAGTTGACTCGATGAACAGCTGCTGAATAATAAAGTTTTCCATTGACCAAGAGAAGAATTACTCACCAGAAAAAGTGGAAGTCATTAGAAGGAATAGTGAAATAGCCTTGAATACTGGAAAGAAAGCCATCGGGTCTTCTCAAGGATTTTGTAATAGGACTCTGGAAAAATAAATAGGTTCAGATAGCTATCATTAAGACAAATGATGGCACAAAGTAGACAGTGAAAGAGAAGCCAGAGGTGATTTCTATGAGGGATACTCCCCTAAAGGAGTTTCTCTGATGTCCGATCTATCCCCATGTTCCCAATTAGCAATGTCCATTTGGCTCAGTATTCAGGAACACTTCTGGAAGAAAAAGAATATTTTATAAAAAATTGCATACTATATTACTTTTTTTTTCAAACTGGATACATTTTATTTCTTTTTCTGCCTGATAACTAGCTAGAGCTTCCACAAGAATACTTGAGAGAGAGACAGAGATGAGAAAGAGGCAATAAAGAGGAAGGGGTGAGTGACAGAGAGAAAGATAGAGAAAGCAAGTAGCACAGTGGAAAAAGAGATAGATTGCTCCGCCAACACTGATCTGCTGTCTGTCACTTTAGATTTGAATGTAATTGTTTCATTCATTCACAGTAATAACTTCATTTTTCTTTCTTTTTTTTTTTTTTTTTGAGAGTTACACTATGCTTCCTTGGTGGAGTTCTGTAGCATCACAGCTCACAGCAACCTAGGACTCTTGGACTTAAGGGATTCTCTTGCCTCAGCCTCCCAAGTAGCTGGGACTACCAGCACCCACCACAATGCCCGGCTATTTTTTTGGTTGCAGTTGTCATTGTTGTTTAGCAGGCCTGACTGGGCTTGAACCCAGCAGCCTCGGTGTATGTGGCTCGTGCCCTACCCACTAAGCTATGGTTGCCACGCCACAGTAATAACTTTTGAGATTTACACATGTTGTCATATTGACAGGTGACTTTTTAAAATCATGGATTAGTATCCCATTTTTATGGATATGCAACAATGTATTTCTTTATTCACCTGTTGAAAGTGTCAAATTATTTTGCAGAAGGTTTTCTTTTTTTTTTTTAAATGAAGTCCAATGTATTAATTTGTTGTTTTCTGAATCACAATTTGGTGATAAGTGGTTAGATCTAAACTAAAGATATTTTTGCCTAAATAAAGTTCAGAAAGATTTTATCTCCTATTAAAACAGTTTTAAATTTTATATTTAGGTCTAAGATGTTTTTTGAGTTAATTTTTTCTTTTCCTTTTTATTTTCAAGACTAAGTACCACTTTGATGTGCTTCGTAGAGTGCCATGGCGTCATAGCTTACAGCAACCTCAAACTCTTGGGCTCAAGCAATCCTCTTGCCTCAGCCTCCCAAGTAGCTAGGACTACAGGTGCTCACCATAATGCCCAGCTATTTTTAGAGATGAGGTCTCGCTCTAGCTCAGGCTGATCTCGAACATGTGAACTCAGGCAGTCCACCTGCCTCGGCCTCCTAGAGTACTAGGATTACAGGTGTGAGCCATGGTGCCCAGCAACTGCTTTTCTTTTAAGTGAGCTGGAACTACAACAGCAGCTGCAGGACTCAAAATGACTTGCTAAATATTCCTCTTGGGCCATTGTATAGCCCGCTCACAGGTCTCACTTCTATGGTTTCCATTTTCCCTCCCAATTCCAGGTAAGATATCACACAGAAGCATGGGATCTGAATAGCCATCAAAGACCTGGATGCCAATCCAGATGTGTGAAGTAGACTAACCCATAGTGGCATACAGTTTAACCAACTGGAAAGAAGAAAAGTCAAGAAGCTGGGTAGAAATATTGCCCCTTCCTCTGCCATGCCCTTGATTACCCTATTGAAGCAAAGATATCCCATGTGTTAAATTAAGTACTTTTCACTATGTAATCTCAGTGGCTTATCATTAAGCAATAGCCAGTGTAGTATATATACTACTGGTATG
>NW_003852398.1:27930018-27954833 GCF_000181295.1 Otolemur garnettii | reverse complement strand
CAATGAGAAGTAGTGGAGCGCTTAGTTCATTCCACTTGAGGAACTCCAATTTGGTTCATGACTGATTTGCTTCAGTAGCTGATTAAGTCCATCAACTTTATTATCTCTTATATTTTTGGCCCATATTGCTTACAAAACCAAACACAATACTTATCAACTGAAAAATTAAGATAAAATCAGTCTTTTCATGAAAGCCCATATTTCTGTGTATTGATATAACACCCTCAGACATGCCATCGTGTCCCATCTCCTTAATGAAAGGAATTGCATGTGAGAATCAGTACTTTGCCATGCTCCAAATGTGTGTGACTGATACAGACTTCAACAATCCAGTCTTCTTTGTTTCACTAATAATTCTTGTTCCAGAAGACACTAATGGATTTGCTGTGATGGATTCTCATTACCTTACTCCTTTTCTTTTTTTTTTAATTATTTTTATGTATTTTTTATTAAGTTATATATACATAGATCATGAATACATTTATACCTTTGTGGGATTCAATGTGTTGATTATTTGTACAAATTGCAGTGCTTACATCCTACTAATTAACATAGCTTTCACCTTATTTATTTTATCACAGTGTTAAGACTTGTGTTCAATACTTGATATTTGACTTGTACCCTTGCAATATGCTCCATAGATATGATCCCACCATTAACCCTCCCTCTATTGAACCACTTCCCTCCCTTTCTATCTCCCTCCCCTTCTCGCCTTCATTCTGGGCTATAGTTGTGATTCATCTCTCATATGAAAGTGTGAGTGATTATAAATTGGTTTTATAGTAGTACTGAGTACATTGGATTTTTTTTTCCATTACTGAGATACTTTACTAATCTTTGCTCTCTCCTGTTAATTCCTCTCAAGTGGATAAACTAATAAAAGGGTACACATATTTTAAGAAAGAATAAAACTGTATTAAAATTTCAATACTCGCTATATACTGATAACAAAGAGGAATGCCAGTCATAATGAGCACTTGCGTAATACGCAAGTCACATTTGACTTCTGTAATTACAAGAGGTGCTCAACATGGCTTGTATTCATCCTTTATTGTCAGTAGATATTGAAAACTGAAATTTTAATACAGTTTTTTCCTTTCTTAAAATGTGCATACATTTTTATGGCACCCTCTATATGTTATCTGTGATAAACAACATCCAACATTATTTCTAATGGCACTAGATATGTGACTGTAGTAGCTCGAAACTCTAGTATTTATTCCTAATATCCACCACTTCAGTTACCATGAGCTCCCTAAATGATATGTTGACCTACCAAGAAACAATGTGAAAACAAGAACACACAATACTGGATAGCCTAAAGCTCCCAGAAACAAGCTGGCATATACAATTTTCCTACTTTTAATGTTCTGCCCACTGTTTTCTCTCTTGAACAGACTTCCCCATTTCCACCTATCTGTGACAAGCCCCCTGGGACCTTGTTCTCCCTTTCCTCTGCCTCCTCCTCCTGAGGAATTTCTTTTTGTGAAGTCTGTGCTATACATCTTTGAGGGTCATTTGCACCAGCCCTTCTCATAAAAGCACTTTAAAAAGACTCCACTTGCAGATCTGTTCTGTTTCTACATTCACTTTCTTCTGAGGTAACTTTTCATAAATTACAACTTTCTAGTCTTTTAAAAAAAATTGTGCAATTCTGATAAGCCTGATCAGAGGAAATGTAGTTTATTAGGCATAAGTCAGACTCTTGAATAGAAATGATTTTGTATATCTAAAAAGATGATCATGACCAGACCTTTAAAAAAAGTAGCCGGGTTTCTCTTTTAGCATTTATGCGGAAAAAATCTTTATTGATATGTTTATTTGTATTAATTCTAAATCAGTAAGCAGTTGAAAAATGAGAGAGAGAAAGCAGTAAGTGGGCTAATGTGATAGCTCCAGGGCAGGCCCTGCACAGAAGCTGGCCAAAAAAGAAACATGGTGTCTGAGTCTTAGGTTACTTTACAAGACAATCTATTTTACCCCATTCATGCACTCTCCCAAATATCTGTTCATCCTCTCTAGCAACTGTTTATAGCCCCTAAGCAGAATTACCTGCAGTTTCCCCTGACTCCTACAATATCAACTGTGGTGAAAGACAGATTATAATGTTAGGAAAAAGAAGTAAGGTCATTTCTCTCAAGGAACTTAAATTCAATTAGTTAACACTATTCCACAAAATTAACTTAATTCAAATTGTTCTTTGAAAGATTGTTTCTATCCTAAAATCCAAACTTATCCTCATAAACACACTTTTTTCAAAGCATACCTTTTTTCCAGCATCAGCCATTGAGATCTCTTTCAGTTTGCAACTGTGTTCCTTTAATACATCACAGATTGTTATTTGGGCACTTCCTTATTTTCTGATACTACATGATTCCCCAGATTCATCTCCTTCACTCCCTGCTCTAGTTCTAAAATCAGCCACTTTTCCAAAGATGTCCAGTTCTTTCAATTGGAGGGTAGGATTAGCAGCCAAGATCTAGGTGTTAGATGTGCTCTTTGTTATTGAGGTATCCTTTCTAGAGCCTTTCCACTGACAGAGCAGGGAAATATATGTGTATGTGCTATCTAATTCCAACTGATAGACAAACAGAATCTGGATCTGCTTTTCTAAAGTTTAATACTGGCAAAGGAACTGCTCAGTCATCTCAAATCCTATTTAAGGAGAACTATTTGTTTTTCTCTTACCTCAAACTTTAGCTTCAACAAGACAATGTGGGAACAGAAGTTCTCCTAGATACATGAAAGAACGTGTGGAAAAGATGTCATTTTTACACACGTAAGAAGGACTGACTGACTCTCCTATTCCTGTCCATCAGCCCACAAGAATGATGGCTGCTTTGTAGAAAATCTTTACTTTTGAATCTCAGTGTTTTCTCTCAGAAAAACACAAACTGTTATACTGAAGGTACTTCCCTGGATTCCACATATGACCTACCTGAGAGAAGATAGTGAAGACTGAGGTCAATTGCTCTGGAAATCTGTTATGTTGTCCTTTCTCCTCAGTCATATAGTACAGGCAAGGAGCTCTTTAAATTCTCTATGAGTGAGGTGCTTGATGGGCACATGCCAGATGGCCTAAGGCAGACGGGACATGAAAACATTCTGTGTTCTACCTGGAGGCTTTGAAGTACCCCACATGAGATGCTTGCTGATAAATTTTCATAGATCTTCCCTCAGAAGGAAGTTAGAAAAAAATTGACCTGAAAAACCCAGAAGTATGGAGGGAAAAAAGTATTAAGAGTGATTATGAATCCTAAGATACAGAAGAGATGAGAAAGCTTTCCAAGCAAGTCCAAGCAAGTGGCATAGAAATATTTTAAAAAGAAAAAGTTTTGGGAGCTTCCATTAAGCACAGGGATGACTTTTTAGAAATTTTCACCAGTTGTGATTATATGTTAACATTTTATTTTCAGATAATTTAAATGAGTTTATAAAATGTCTAGAAACATATTCTCTATAATAATATAATGTTTTCTATAGCTAGCTGTTTAACTATGCAATTTCTAATATCAAAAATTTCTAGAAAACTATTTTTTTTTGTATTATCTTGGACCATTTTGTTCAATTGCAAGCTTTATCATTAGGAATCAAAATAAAATTGTACAGCAAGTTAACACAGTCATAATTTTCATCTTTTATACTTTTAAGCATTTCCACAGACAAACATGATATATATCCCTATTTCTTCAAATATTGTGTATATGAAGAAATTATTCTACCTGATTGAATTAATTGTTAGATAGTTTGGTCTTTGTCAAATGACAAGTTTAAGATACAAAGATGATTTACAAAGTACCTTAACATAAAATCTACTTTTTCAAATTTACCATTTTACGGAAGTTTGTGAAAAGTTCAAATTTTCTCCAACCTTATCCTGAGGATATGTATACAGTAGAACCTTCAAAACTATGGAAGTTACCATTCGACCTCCCTACATTGATCACCCCTTTATGTTGACCTAATTTTCATAGAACAGACATATATCATGTGTATATATCAGTACAATATCCCTGATCCCTTATATTGACCACCTTTATAGGTTGATCACCTCCATATTTTGACCAGTTTGTTACAGTTCCTTGGGTAGCCAACTTACGGAAATTCTACTGTGTGGGGGGTAGGGTGGGAGACAGAGATTTGAATTCACCATGGATGAACCAAGTCTTCAAGATGGACCCTGAGTGACTAATGAAGACTTGATGTAAAATAGAACCAAGTGGCTATTTTCTGACTAGAGACCACACACTTGGTCTGCATTGTTGGAAAACTCACATGCCTGTGTAACTTGAGGATTTTCATAGCTGTCTGTTTCATATAAACAGAACCAGAAACTGCTGGAAAATTTAATTTTGCCACCTGAACCTAAGTAAACTAATTAGAACTCAATAAGTTTGTAGCCCCCATTTGCACAGCTGACTAGAGAGAGTGAAAACTTTCTCTACAAAAGAAAACCCCTATTCTTGAATGTTCTCTTGAAGTGAGTCTTTGTTTTATACTGATGGCTGCATGTCCTCAGTTCACAAACTATTTGCTAGAATAAAGTCTCTTTTCATTTTTGAAAAAAAAATTTCAGCATATTTGTGGGCATTCTTTGGTGTCAGAAGTGGGATTCAAAGCCATCACTGAACCTCTTTTCAGCACCATCCTGAACCAATACATTGGTGCCTGAAAGAGCCCCTAGAGCTCAGTTGTCTTCTCAGTTGCACTAGAAGGCCTCAGGAAAGTCCTCCTGAATCTAGACCTCCCAAGGTTTCTTGTTGAGGTCTCAGGGACGTTACTTCAGGGAGAGAACTTCTTCATTTACTTCATGAACCTAGTCCATAAAATGTCATGAGAATGCACATAATTAAATCTCATAAGAAGTGGTAGCTTTGTTAGGTAAGTTCAATGGATAACCAAGTTCTAAAACTTTCTTATCAACCACCTTCTGGAACTCTTGCTGGCATTATGAGCAAAATTTGTGGTCCAGAAAGTTGTAATTTGCAAGTTGAAATACTTCTGGACAAAAATCATCTAAGATCATCTTAAAGTTTATTGGCCAAAATGGGGCTTCTTTGAAATTCTAAAGCTTGTCTGTGTGTACAATTAGAATAAAAAAATACCCAGTCTCCCACAGGGAATGGGAGGCCTTCTTTAATTGGCATTTTGAAAGTTACAAATAAAATCAGAGGCTACTATTGCCTTTCTTAGAGAAAACAATTCCAACTTAATTGAACAACTTAATAAATTAGAAAGAGATTAGTCCCCATGATTTTCCTTGTCCTGACCCTTTACCCTCCCCAGACTGAAATCAAAGCTGTAAGGTGCTTCTAAAAAACCCTTTTTCCAGCAGACCCCCACTGCCTGCCATCCTGCTTGTCTTCCAAACTTTTTCACTTTATTTTTCACACCCTTTTTCTTCTTTCATTCTTTCCAAAACTTCCTTTTTCTTTTCCCCTGCCATTTCCACTCCTTCCAATATAATTGACTTGTCAAATGGACTTTATTAGCCCCTCTTAACCATCCAAACAATGAAAAATAGAAACTGACAAATTATATACATTCTTTGGGCTAAATCAGAACTTCATTTTGTTCCTAGTAAAATATTTCCTTAATCCTAACTCCCTTGAATTTGAATGACATTTTAGCCTAAATATCGGTGCTTGTCAAACTGGATTCTTTGACTTTTATCAGTTCATCCACATGTTTGTGGGAAATGTTTTGGCTCAGTAACGGATGCTACCTGCTGAATATGAAAGCCCCATTGAGGACTAAATTGACTGCTACCTAAGGATTTGGTAAGGCACAGAACTGTTGTGTCTTTTTTTTTTTTTAATTACTGCAGTTTGGCCATGGCTGGGTTCAAACCCACCACCCGTGGTACATGGGGCTGGTGGTACTCACTGAGCCACAGGCACTGTCAAAATGGTGTTGTTAGGGTTGACTGAAGAAGTCATGGGAACTGTTGTGTCTTTTTTCTTTTTTTGTAAGGCACAGAAATAAGTTGCCAAATTACTATAAGCTATCCTCATCATTTTTCTCTACCAAGTAAACTAGAATCCATGTAGCATTGTGTACAGAAAAAAGATGGACATGTCCTTGATTATTTTGATAGATTTGAACTAACTTATCAACAAAATTCTGAGTTAAAAGATTAAATGAGGAAACATTCAATTTATTGAATTATTCTTTTATGGTTTCCTTCCAAAGCCCCCAGTACCCTGGTAAACAGCATGACGTTAATGGTACTGCAAACTGACTTCATGGAATAGCCTGTTTGGCCAATTACCCACAACTTTAGAAAAGAGCCAAGAGTCCAGGGCTACTAACTACCAAGTTAATGGTTTATCATCTACAAAAATTAAATATAAAAGCCCCAGAAATACTCAGTTCTCGAAAAAATAAAACAGAACAAAACTGCGTTTTCTGCTCATGCACTGGACATTTTATTTTATTTGTTATTGTTATTGAGACAGTGTCCCACACTTTTCCTAGGTTTGAGTGTAGTGGCATCATCACAGCTCACTACAACCTCAAACACCTGGGGTCAAGCAATCTTCCCACCTCAGCTTCCCAAGTAGCTGGGATTATAGGTGCATGTCACCAAGATGTCTATTTGTTTTTTTTTTTTTTTTTTTTTTTTGGAGACAAAGAATGTTGAGGATTGAATTTGATCTTTGACATGAATTAAATGTTAAATAATTTAATCTTTATATTCAATGTTAAATGTGAGGTTTGGCACCTGTAGCTTAGTGGTTAGGGTGCCAGCCACATGCATGGGGGCTGGTGGATTCGAACCCAGCCAGGGCCTGCTAAACAACAATGACAACAACAAAAAAATAGCTGGGCATTGTGGCAGGTGCCTGTAGTCCCAGCTACTTGTAGGCTGAGATAAAAGAATCACTTAAACACAAGAGTTTGAGGTGACTGTGAGCTGTGATGCTACAGTACTCTACTGAGGGTGAAAAGTGAAATGCTATCTCAAAATAAATAAATAAATAAATAAATAAAATAAATAGGAAAAGAAAACTAAATGTGAGAAGCCCTTTGAAGTGAGACATTTGTTATTTTTTTCTTGATGAGCTAATCAGCTTTATAGTCTCATTTGATTAAAAAAGCTTTGGGATTTCAGTTCAAATCTTATCTACCACCAATGAGTGATCTGGATTCAATGTCTAGATTTTCTAATACACATTTTACTTATTTCAGATATAACCACAATGACTTCTACCTCATAAATTTCTCATAAATGTTAGAGATAAAAGCATTATAATTCTACATTTTTGTGTGTAAGGATCATATTTGTCACTCTAAACATAACAGTGATTGTTAGCACTGGAGAAACTCAGGATTAGGAAAAATCTTTTAAAATACCAATGCTAAAAAACAATTTAATGAAGAGCACAGATTTTTTTCTACTGCAGAAAATCTACCTTTATTATATAAAAGTAGAATTATTCTTATAGTAGCTTTTTGAATTATTTTCTTTTCTTTAGTGTTTCAGGTTAATTGAGGGTATAAAGAATTAGGTCACAATGTTTGCATTTGTTAGGTAAAGTCCCTCTTATAATTGTGTCCTGCACCCAAGAGGTGTGCCATACCCACTAACACTGTGCCCACTAAGTAGGAGCATATCCATCCCCTCCCTCCTCACGTCTCCCCCTCCTCATTCCCCTGCCCCCAGCTTGAATTGATTTGAGTTTTTCTCTTATGTGAACATGTATTAGATCATCTACTGGCTTCATATTT
Organism: Otolemur garnettii; assembly: GCF_000181295.1. NCBI lineage: Eukaryota > Metazoa > Chordata > Mammalia > Primates > Galagidae > Otolemur > Otolemur garnettii. Next base: position 27,947,102 of record NW_003852398.1, on the reverse strand, counting down.
GAATTGAGTACATTTGATTATTGTTTCTCTATTCTTGTGCTACTTAACTAAGAAGAATGTGTTCCAACTCTATTCCGGTTGATACAAAAGATGTAAAGCCTCCATCTTTTTTAATGACCATATAGTATTCCATGAGATACATATGCCACACTCTGTTAATCCATTCCTGGGTTCATGGCCAGTTAGGATTCACAGTTAGGTTTCCACATTTTGGTGAATGTAAATTGGTCTCAAATAAACAGTCTGGTACAAATGTCCTTATGATAAAATGATTTTTTCTTCTTTTGGGTAGATGCCTAGTAATGGGATTTCCAGATCAAATGGGAGATCTGATTTGTTTTTGAATTATTTTCATAGAAACTTTCAAAGACATCTATGGCAGACTATTCAGATGATATTTGAAGAAAAAGCCAATTCGAGTCTACAGTTGAAGATGCTGGGAAGCCATTATGTACACACAGTGGACTTTTCTCTTCATCAGCAGAGATTAAGAACAGGGCAGATTACCTAGGAATTTGATTGGAACTGAAGAATATGAATTACATTTTCATGTTTTGAATTTAAAGAGCTATTCAGACATCTAATGGGAGATGCCAAAAGCAGGTTAGGTATATGTTTAAAGTCACTAGTGTGAGAATGCTTTCAATGGGTGGTAATCAAAATCTCTATTGGTATGGATGAATTTATTAACAATAAATTATGAAATTAGAATCAAAGGAATATAGGACAGAGACTTAAGAAAATTCACACATAATGACTATCCTAGTAAATTGAGGCCTTTAGAAAAAGGCCGAAATAATTTTGGTGAAGAAAAAAAGATACACAAATCAGAGAGAGGAAATAACTCAAAACAAAAATAAATCAAGCAAATTAATATATCTATCATGCCACATTAATTATGCTTTTGTGTGTGTGTAGTAAGAACATTTAAAATATACCCTTTTAACAAAAATCCTAACTGCGACACAATGCTGTTAATTATAGCATGGTACACATTAGGTCTCTAGACTTGTTCATGCTATACATCTCTGATTTCTATTCTTTGACTTAAATCTTCCGCGTTATTTCCCTCTTCTGACCAATTTTTCCAAGTAATCACCATATTTTTCCCTGGATAGTAGATATGCACATTTTTCTGACTATAGCAACCATTTTTCCTTTCTCTCTCTCCTTCCTTCCTTCCTTCTTTCTCTCTTTCTTTCTTTCGCATATCAGAACATCAAAGTGTACTCCTTGAATACATATGATAATTGTTTTAAATGCCCAGTTACCCTGAAAAATTTTCCCATCAAAAAACTGCATAAATTAAGAAGAGAATGTTTTGTATCTTTGTGTGGGACCAGGGAAGGGGTAATTAAGCAAAAGAAAATATCTATTTTGGGTTGCTATGCATATTTCTCATACTTTATGTCCCATGAACCACAAAATCACTCAGTAATTTTTAACGGCACTTATGAAATATCTCTTTCTATTTCAAATGATGTGAAAGCAGACCCAGAAAAACAAAATACCTGGTCAGGACTGTAAAGGCAGGTGGACAATTTTTGTTACAAATAATCTCTAAACACAATCTAGTTATGAAAAGAATATCAAATAAATAAATTCCAGTTGAAGGACATTCTTTTCCAACATAATGTCAAAATATTCAATAACAAAGTCAGAAAACTAATCATAGCTTAAAGAGCCTATATATATACATATGAGGAAAAAATGCAATGTTGTACCCTAAATGGAATCCTGAAATATAAAAAGGAGATCAGGTAAAAATTAAGAAAATGCTGAATAAAATATAGACTTTGTTTAATAATAATTTATTAATATTTATTCATTAATTATGACAAACTTTTAAATAATAAAGAAAATCTCTGTACGATCCTCACAATTTTTTACAAAGTTAAAACCTTTGCAATAAAAAGCTTATTTTAAAGAATCCAAACAATGCTGGCTTCAGCAGCCCAGGTAAGAAAATTAATATAATGCAGAGACGATTAGCATGCTTTCTACTGGAGGATGACAGGTCAGTTTGTGAAGCATTCCATATTTTTAGGAACAAAATAAATCTCTAAGAACATACTCTAAAGAAAAAGAAATCTGTGAATTGACTGATAAAAAATGAAAAATAAATTACTGAAAAAAGCTATAAAAACTGAATAATAAATAAAAAATGAAAAATGAAGCTCAGTGAATTACTAAAGAACACAGATTCTGAAATCAGAAATCTGCAGCCTCCTACTTTGTTTATTTTCATTTGCTTAAGAGTGTTGTAGTTATTCAGTTTATTTTTTTCTTTTTGGAACTCCATATAAATTTAGAGTTTTAAAATCTATTTTGCTCAGAAATATTACTAGGATTTTGACAAGAATTTAATTGAATCTGTAGATTGCTTTGGGTCGAACATCTTCATAATGTTGAGTCTTTCGACCCATAAAGAGAGATGTCCTGTTCTCTTTGTGAAACCAAAAAGTCCTGGAAACCTAAAACAATATTAAATAAGAACAAAGCTTGGAGGCATTACATTTTCTGATTTAAAATACATAATACAAAACTACTGTGATTAAAATTGTATAAGACTATCATAAAGACAGATATATTGACCAATGAACATAATAGAGGACTCAGAAATAAACTTATGCACATAATGTCAATCAATCTTCAACAAGGGTATGAAGAATACACAGAGTGAATAAAAAAATCTCTTCAACAGGTGGTGCTCGGAATACTGGATATACACTGGCAAAAGAACAAAACTGGACCCTTACCTTACAACATATGCGAAAGTTAACTCCAAATGGATTAAGAATTTAAATGTGAAATTTTAAATTCTAAGACTCATAGAAGAAAATGTTGGGAAAAACAGGCTACAGCAAACTAAGAGGCTTCTACATAGCAAAGGAAACGATCAAAGTGAAAGAGCAACTTACAAATTGGGAAAAAATTTGCAAATCACAAATCTGAAGAGGTTTATATCACAAATCTGATAAAGAGCTCCTATAACTCAATAGCAAATAAGTTAAAATATAATTTGATTGAAAAATGGGCAAGAACCTTGACTAGACAAGTCTCCTAAGAGGACATGGAAATAGTTAACATGTATTTGAAAAAGATGCTCAGCATCACTTATCACCAGGGAAATTTAAATGAAATTCACAATGAGATACTACCTAATATATGTTAGAATAGTCGTTATCAAAATTACAAAAATAACAAGTATTGGTGAGGTTGTGAAGAAATTGAAATTCTTGTGTATTATTGGGAATGGAAAATAGTATTGTTACTAAAGAAAAAAGAGTGTGTTGTTTCTTCAAAATATTAAAAATAGAACTACCATATGAGCCAGCAATCCCACTTCTCAGAATTTATGTAAAAGAACTGTAATCAAGGTCAAGTTTTGGTGAATACATATTTAACTCTCATATTCATTGCAGCATTGTTTACAGTAGCCAAGATGTGGAATCAATCCAAATGCCCACTGATAAATAGATAAAGTAAATGTGGCATATACACACAATAAAATTTTATTCAGCCCTGGAAAGAAGGATTGGAAATAAAATACTTTTTAAGAACTCAGGAGTATCATAGATGGAAATAGGTAAAGTAAAACTATAAAATTTTTATAATAGAACACAGGATACATTTTTCATGAAGTAGGGTTACACAAAGAGTTTTTAGACATGCCACAAAACATGACTTATTAAACAAAATAAAACTATAAATTAGACTTCATCAAATTGGATACTTAAGAAAATTGGATAAACAAAGAGTAGTATACCTGTATAGGCATACAATGTAATAGTACCTAATAATAAAGAGAAATTAGTCATTGACACCTGTCATGCCTCAGATGTCATTCAAAATCATTATGCTGAATTTCAAAAAATTAATCCCTGTATTACTTATTTAATGATTCCCATTTCTACAATATTACCAAAATGACAAAATTCTAATGATGAGGAAAAGCTCAGTCACCATCAGGACATATAATTGGAAAGAGAATGTGAGTATAAAGAGGATAACCAGAGGGAATTTATTGATGGTGATGGACACCTTCATATCCTACTGTATGGTGTATGCACAAAATCATATATGTGGTGAGATTTCAGACTATATGCCAAAAAGAGGGGGAAATCAGAATTAATTCTTTAAAAGGTGAACTCTTAATATAATCTCTAGTTTAATCAATGGCAGTGTGCCATGTCAGTTTGCTGAATTTTGTACTGTACTATGGTTAGGTAAAGGGTTATTGTTGGATGTAGCTCCTTAAAGTGGTTTAAAGACTTTATAGAAACTGAGTGTATTATTTATATGATTTCTTGGGAGTATAAATTAACTCAACACTAAAAATTTAATAAATACAGAAATTGGGTCAGTGGTTTCCAGGGGTTTGGATTGGCAGAAAGAAATGACAACAAAACAGCATAAGGTCATATGTAAAAGTGCTGGAAACTATACACACACACACACACACATACACACATATATATATATAGAGAGAGAGAGAGAGAGACAGAGAGAGAGAGGCTCACTCTGCCACCTTTGGTAGAGTGCTGTGGCATCATCATAGCCTACAGCAACCTCAATCTTTTGGGCTTAGGCAATCCTCTTGCCTCAGCCTCCCCAGTAACTGGGACTATAGGCTCCTATCCCCACGCCTGCCTATTTTTTTCTATTTTTGGTAAAGACAGTCTGGTCTCAAAATCTTGAGCTTAAGGAATCTTCCTGTTTCCATCTCCTAGATTGCTGGGATTACAGATATGAGCCACAGTGCCCAGCCAGTGGAAAATATTCTATAACTTGATTGTTTAATAGCTTATGTAATGGTGTGTGTCAAACTTATACCTATAAAGGATTCACTTTATTAAATATAAATTATACTACAATAAAATCTCAGTTATTAAAATTAAATAAAGTTTAACAAGCATATCATCTATATGCTTATAGAAAGCTTCTAGGTTTTACTGAATAACATTAAGTGGTTGTAGCCACTTATAATGTTAAGAGTTGTTTTTTTGAAATTATCTTTTACTTTCATTTATAAATATTAGTTGTCTGTTTTTTTTAGACTTTGGAAAAAACAAAAGAAGAAGACGAAATTAACTGATCAAAGTATTCTATAATAGACATACTCCTATCTGACAATGTGAATGTTACTTCCTTTGCATTATTACTATTATTGTTGCTTAATATTTCATTGCAGCAATCGTCTGATTTCTTTTCTGTATGTATTTATCTCCATTTCGTTCTTTATGATGTTTTTCTCAGTCCTTATTTTAAACATTGTTATTGTCATTAAATTTAGCCTTTTTAATTCTGTGAAGGTAAAAGTGGAAACCTAACATACACAAGTATAAGTAAGAAAAATAAATTTAAAAAAATGAAAAGAAAAATGTCCTGTGACTAGATGAATATATCTTTACCTTTAGTGGAAAATACTTCCTCAGTTATTAAAAGAAAAGACTATTTTCATAATGACAAAATCATTTAACATTTTTCAGTGAAATATGTAAGATTTTTAATTCATTAGCAAACATATACTTAAAAAATCAGTATTCCAAATTGTTATTGAGTAAGTGAACGTAGAGAATCAAAATTCTGAAATAACAATATCTTAGACTCAGAAAGAATCTTGAGCAAGCTGTGTTCCATCCTGCATTTCATAGGCAGATTCACCTGGACATCTATGAATTTAAGGTCCTGATTACGAAGGCTACTAATGCTAATCGTAGAATTCGCTGGAAAATAGGATCACATAGAGCCATATGGATGCCCAGTTTCATAAAATTCAGCAAATGCCATGATGATCGAGTTTAACTTTTCCACGGATAAATCTGTCAAGAAAAAAATGAAAGAGAAAGGAGAAAACAAATTATACAAAGGGTATATTAAACTTCCTGAGAAGTGCATCAAGTGCCTCTCAATGAAAAGGATTTGAAGGAGACAGGATGGCCAGGCTGTGCTCCACTTTCTACAAGGAACTGGGCCCCACCTGCTTCCTAGGCCTAAATATGTTCTGTTGTGGGGACAATTGACCCTTTCTACTTGCTATGCTCTGACTCAGTCTTGAAACCTGCCCAAATTTAAGAGAGGAGAGGATTAGAAATGGCATTATTAGTCCTTGAAAAGTAGATGGGAATTGGGAATTATAAGTGGAAAGATTATATGAGAGGAAATACCTGAGAGAGAAAATGGCAGGGAAATAGGAACCTTCAGACCAAAAATTCCTGCACAGTGAAGGAGAGAGAGAAGGGAGTTTGGTGTCTGAGAAAGACTGAAAGATTGTCATAGAAGTTCAGGAGACCATTAGAGGAGTTCCTTTTTAACATGATGAGTGCATTGTGATGGGTTTCAGCATTCAGCTGCTGATCCTGACTTTACACTCTCTGTAATTGAAGGTCTGTAAGGATATTTTTCATTTTGAGACAGGGAACCGGCCAGCTTGGCTTGATAATGATCATGAGTCATAAGATCATAACCAAGGTTTCTGATAAAAGAACAAGTGAGGGAAAAACTGGTTAAAACCAGCTAGCACCCAGATAGCCAGGAAAAATGAATTCAGGTTACCCTCATTGCTCATTATACCCTGCATATCTTCATACTAAAAGAAACTCCTAACAACCTAAGACAGTTTTCAAATGCTATGTCACCTCCTAGAAATTACCCTATATAGTTTAAAAGGGAAGAATCTTCAATTCTTGGAATTCCCACCTTTCTCAAAAATCTTATGAATAATACACCCTCCACTTAGCATAAAGTTAAATAGAAGTTATAACATAAGATCCCGGAAACCCAAAGGGTGCTACTTTCTTTTGCTTTGAGAGATAGCCACTGACCTATCTATAGGCAACCTCCTTTTCTTGCTTTTCATACTTTAATAAACTTGTTTTGCTTTCCTCTGTTGGCCTGCTCTTGAATTCTTTACTACACAAACCCAAGAACCCACTTAGCCTTCAGGTGGACCTCCAAACTGGGATCCTGCATCAGTAACATCACTGAGATTTATTGTGCAACCTCAGGGCTTCAGAATTTTATTATATTGGTCTCTAGTATGCCATTAGTAAATCATACTAAAAATAATCAACTTAAATTTAGTGATTTGTATATTTGCAGAGAATCCAGCATTTCGCAGAAAGTTCTGTTGCAAAACTTTTTTTTTTTTTTTGAGACAGTCTCACTCTGTCACCCTGGGTTAGAGAGCCTTGGAGTCATAGCTCACAGCAACCTCAAACTCTTGGGCTCAAGCAATCCTCTTGCCTTAGCCTCCCACGTAGCTAGGACTACAGGTACCTGCCACAACACCAGGGTATTTTTTTTTTTAGTAGAGATGGGGTCTTACCCTTGCTCAGACTGGTCTTGAATTCCTGAGTTCAAGCAATTCACCTACCTTCACCTCCCAAAGTGCAGGGATTATAGTCATCAGCCACTGTGCCCAGCCCAGATATGAGAACTTCAGGAAAAGTACAAGTGTTTGTCGTACATCTCTTACAATTATTGCAATTATTTTGTGTATACACTTTGCCTAGGATATTAGCCTCAAATTTTTTTTTTATCTTTGTACAATGATTTCTTTCATTGCTTTGTGAAAAGGCACGTTTATGATCATATCTTACCTCTTTTCATTGCAGAAAACACATTCATTGAGATAGGTTTTGCCATTGTCTGCACAGATTGGCCGAAACTCGACAGGGCAATTAAGTGTCATAAAGTTGGCTAAAAAACAGTATGGCTGGAAAATATTGAAGACAACATAAAATTGATCTGATAATAAATATTTAAATAAAATGTTCCTTCTAATATGAAATGCTGCACATCAAAGCAGGATAAATATATTTCATATTTAGGTTTAACAACAAACACCAATGTAACCATAACCCACCTAAAATTCAAATAAAATTCAATATTTTGCGGTTCTTGTATTATGTACAAAAAAAGGCTATGCAATGTTACTGAACTAGCTAAACACTCCCCCTTCCTTTTTGCATCACTGTATTTCTATCACATTCAAATAAATCTCGAAACTATTTTTTTAATTTTTCATTCCCTGTGTTTCTCCATAGTTTCATTACTTCCACACACACATGCATAAAATTTTGTCAGTTTTCATAGTTTGGTAACTTACATACATAAAATAATATTTTTCTTTTTTCATGACCAAGCTTTTATGCTTTTCTATAACCTTTGTCAATTCTGATATTTAGAGCTATAATACATTCTTTTTACCTCTGTAAAATATTTTTCTTATAAATAAATGGCTTTTTAAATTAACAATTAGAATGGCTCTTTTTTTTTCTTTTGTTTGCTAGGATGAACATTTCCATGCTAAATAGCATGTACCTCCCTTATATGCTTGTATGCAATAAGATTTATGCCCCCAAATGGAATTTTTGTTTTATAAGATTGACCTTATCAGGATAATGTCAAATCATTTTGTATTGCTGGCAAGATGTAATTTCTTGAACTTAATTTCTTACTGATTTTTACTTTTTGAAGTCTCATTATGTTTGTACATTTCGTTTGATAGAACTTATTGTCAAAATTTACAATACAAAAACCGTCAATAGGGCAGTGCCTGTGGCTGGCCCCATAGACTGAAGTGGTGAGTTTGAACCCAGCCCTGGCCAAACTGCAACAAAAAATATCTGGGTATTGTGGTGGGTGCCTATAGTCTCAGCTACTCAGGAGGCTAAGGCAAGAGAATCACCTAAGCCCAGAAGTTGGAAGTTGCTGTGAGCTGTGATGCCACGTACTCTACAGAGGGTGATAAAATAAAACTCTGTCTCAAAAAAAAAAAAAAAACTATGTTAATAGTTTACCTTTTTTAACTCCCTAAAGAATCAGTATTACCTTACCATTTTCAGATAAATTGGTATCTGGGCCCAGGAAGTTTCTGCAAAAACAAAACAAAACATACACACACACACACACACACAAATAGAAAGAATAGTAAGAAAATTTTCTAAAAAATAAATAAATAAATAAAACATAGTCCTTGCTGGTAAGTGACCACATCTCATAGTAGCAGAAATACATATTGTCTATATGTCAATAGTGGGATAAGTCTTTTATGATAAAAATAAAGTGCCAAATACACAAAGCAAAATCAAGAAACATTTTTTTTAATTTTCAAATTATCTCATTCTGTAAATAATAGTCTCATGTATTACTTTTCAATAATACCAGATACCTTGCTTTGGAGATACCATTGTTCACTTTTACAGATGAAATCCTCTTCAAAGAGAATAATGCTTTCCATGAATCATTTAAATATTAATAAGTTAATCAGTGCTTAATAAGTCAGCTCTATGCCCTGATTGTGCACTTCTATCTAATGCCTCACAGATTATTTTGAAATTCAAGGACTATCCTAAATTAATAATTTCCTACTAAGAGTATCAGTGAATCTTTCCTCGCTCATACAAGGCCTTGAGTTTATGGGACTCAGAGCTGGCAAATAACAAATCAGATTGCAAGGAATACTAGATCTGGAAAAGATTGGTCCTACTCCTACTTTGCATTTAGCAACCGTGAAATCTGACTTCCATAAGGAAAAGAGCTTGACATTGTTTTAGTCAAAGAGAAATAAAGAACTAAGGGCCGTTCTAACTCACCATACTGTCTCTACTTGCTCTAACATGGGGAATGAGAAAACATTCTTCACAGACACAGTTTTAAACATTGGTAAGCTGCTATTTCATTTTGCCATTTAAATATTACAAACCAAATAAAATCAATTCCTTCATTTCTAAGTTATAGTAATTGTTTTCTACACTTTCTAGGATATATCAAGTTTTTCATCTAGGAATAAAAACTTTACTCACCTGAATAAAGAGGAAATGCTAAGAACAGGATAAAAATAGCTTTGATCTTTGATGAGAAGAAAAGCATTTTATAATGTCTGTGAATAAAAACTTTGTAATGGTTTATAACTCATGAACAGAAACAAGTCCCCCTCTTTTGTTTAATATACAGACAAACAAAATCCAGGGCCCACAAATGGAAAGTTTCTTATAAGTAAAGGAATCGGTCTGATTCACTAGATTTCTAATCTAAATGGAGTATTTAGCGTTGTCTTCTCCCAATCCTCAGATTCAAGGAGAGCAAGGGCAAGTGAAAAGAGATACGGCAGATAAAATTGAGGACAAAGTCTATTTTACACATTATAAGAATTGCTTACTTTCCCAACAGTTTGGTTTAGCTCATGAGGTAGCTGAATATATACTAAAAAAAACACGCCTATTTGAATCTAGTTTTACCTCAAAAAACAGGACCAGTTAATTCTGGAAGTTTAAAATCTGAAACAGTCACAGCACTGCTAGGGGCACCAGGGTTATCTTCCTAGAATCACTGCAAGACCTACCTCACACAGAGAGATAATGGGTCCTGAGAAGGGAGACAGCTCTGGGGACTGTAGAGATCTTGCTTATGCTCCTCCAGTTAACTCTATTTGGGTGATCTGTCAGACAGATGCCTCAGGGCAGATAACATACAGAGATACTCTGTGTTCTCCCAGGAGGCTGTAAGGTACTTCGAGAAATAACTCACAAATACCTCTCAAAAGATCTTCTCTCAGCAGGAGATGTAGGGACAATTTGATCTGATGTACCCAGAATTATGTGGAAGGGAGAAGATGATAAGAATGTTTAGAGATTCTAAGATAGATGTGAAATCTTTCAAGCAAATTGCATTTGGAAGGATCAAGAGCATTGAATGAAAAGAAGACTTTCATTAATTGTAATGGCACATGTACCTAGAAATAGCTTTCAATTTCAGAAGTGCATTATACTCGATCAGCAATCTGTCTTTGTCTTTAATTTAACTTATTTGTATTTTCAAAAACTTATAAATTTACAGCTGTAAGAAATAATGCAGAGGGATCCTGTTCAAGCAGTTTCCTGGTAACATATTGTAAAACTACAATACATTCTGTAAGACTATAACACAAACAGTACATTATCTAGAGACCTTTTTGGAAGTGCTGAGTCTAACTACCAACAGTGTGAAAAAAAGTGTTTGTAGATGATACCTAGATAGCATATTTTTAAATCTCACTGTCTCAGGGCTAGAGCTAGCTATGGGTAACACTGGGCCAGAGCATATGCTGGTGAATTTCACCAAAAAATAAAGAAATGTTAGTTATATAGAGTTTTTAGTATAGCTCATGAAGAAAAAAAATGCATATGTTATTCAAATTTGGGCATGAAACAGACTGTAATTTTCAGAAGATGGACTTTTAAGGCAGAGTGAATAGAAACCTAGGGCACTCCTCAGCCTTTCCTAGCTGCCTGTGTTAGTGGTGGGCAAAGAAACTCATCACTCTGGAAACAGAAATGAGCTATCTCAATTTAGCCTAAGCATATGAACACCAGCTAAGACTAACCTTGGGACTTTCCCTAAGGTTACTGTACACTAATCATATATTTTTAGAGATGATATACTGTTTAAAATTGAATTGTAAGTCTAAATTTCATAAACTTTAAAAAATGAATTGTTCTGCTAATATGTTCTCATGCCTAGAATAGACCAAAGTGATCTGGTGACATCTAATTTCAATAGACAAAAAAGGTCAGACTGGGGATACAGACAATTCTTAGCAGAATCTTCTTTCTGGAAATTAGAGTGTGATGCTTGTATCCTTTCTCAATAGAACCAATGCACTTATCAAACGAGCATGAGAAAAAATGTGGGTAACCCCTCATGCTGGGGAATTTCTAAATAGAGAAAGAGGCTTATTGGAGTGTCCCTTACCAATTGGGCATACATGACCTATGTTTGAGAGGGGAAAAAAAAAGGCATGCCTATTTAACTCTTTACTGAAATATAGAAAGTGTTGGGCACAGAGATTAGGTGACGGGAAAGAGTCTCTGAACTGCCAAGGGAAGCTTTTGATAAAGGAAACTTATCTCTTAACCAGATAAAGCTTTGTCAATAAGATCTAGAGTCAGTGAAAAAATACTTTGACTTCACCATCAACTTAACATGAAGAAATTTATACTTCCATATTCAGATTTCCTTCCCTTTCTGATATTCCTGTTATCACAGGATGAACTAATAAAAGACACTCTGAGAATTTATCATCAGAATAAAGGCAGATACGGGCAAGTCAGTGTGAAATCTTGGAATTATGTAAGACACCAGAATCATGATAGAATTTGATCTGTTTCTGTGTATTTAACCATAAGTAAACAATACTTAATAGTTAACTTGAATTTCTGGCTCAGCGTGCAAGGAACTTGGATATTACCATTCCATCCTAACAAACAAAATGCTGAATACAATTAAAATCACCAATTCTATACTTATCAATTAGCAATTTTACTCGTATAAAAGTGTAATTTTTCATTACAACCCCTCTGTAAAGAAAAAGTCTTACGGCTGGGTGCTCATATCACAGTGGTTATGGCGACAGCCACATACTCTGCGGCTGGTGGGTTCAAACCCTGGGCCAGCTAAACAACAATGACAACTGCAACAAAAAGTAGCCAAGTGTTGTGGTGGGCTCCTGTAGTCCCAGCTACCAGGAGGCTGAGACAAGAGAATTGCTTAAGCCCAGAGGCTGCTCACAGAGGTTGCTGTGAGCTGTGATACCAACAGCCCTCTACCAAAAGTGAAAAATGAGATTCTGTCTCCAAAAAAAAAAAAGTCTTAGAATTGGCTAAATAATTTTTTTATAATTTGGCTCTAAAATTTATATGTTAATGAACACATTCCTTAAAAATTTGTATTGAAGATGTTATATAAACATATAGCCACTATGTTATTTACTCTTTATATGGAAAAAACAGCATATATGGAATAGCATATAACACAGCTTTCTAGTTTTCTTTAAACATTCAATCTACATTTCTGCCTTTAAATATGAGCTTTAAATGAGCTTTGGGGCTCTCTGTTTCTTAGGCTGTAATATGAAGAACAATGCAGAGGATCTATCTGAAACACAATAAAGGAAGCCCTAAGTCCAGGAAGGCATTACTGCCTGCTATCCCAGGATCAGCCCTGAATAGCTCAACTGACTTGAAAGCTGAATTTTTTATTATTTCCTGCATTCCTTTATAATTTCTCTGAATATCAGTACAGATATTTACTACATACATATGTATTCATACATTTCATATTTATATAAACATTCACAAATGTAATGTTCCATTTTTCATATATTGGTAATTTACACAATTGGTACTATATGTACTCTTATATATGAGTACTTCTTATATACCCCTTTGATCTTTATACATACAGATACTTAGAGCTATAGTTAATTTATTAATCTCTATGTGACATTCCACTGTGTAAATATATGGAAGTCATTATTTTTTGTCAATAAATAAATAATTGGATGATGGTTTATTCTTTCTTTGTGTTTGTTTTATTAGTATGAATAATTCTATTCTGACACCATTTTCTCTCTCTCTTTCTCAGATGCTTATGAACTATAGCATCTGATTGCCCATGAATGGAATTTTGGAGTAAAAGGATATGTTTTTTATCATCTTGTATAGGTAATGGTAAACTGTTTTATATTGCTGGCTATATTCTATCTCTTGAACTTGGTGTGATAAAAATACATATTTTTACCTTTGAAGACTCATCATGTTGTACACCTTGTTTGGTAAATTTTCTGTTAAAATTTTTGATTAAAAAAAGTTAAAAATTTTACCTTTTTGGACCTTCAAATCAATCAATAATAATGTACCACAATCCTATAAAATGATGATTTTATAAAGTGAGTTTCTGAAAACAAAGCAGAAATGAAAAAGTTAAAATATAAAAATTAAACATAGTCTTTGGTTAGGAGTACCCACATCTATTTGTACTAAAATTGATGCAAATTATCTACTACTATAAGTGTCATTTATAAGTGAGAAATTTGAGGCAGTAGTAAAAAAATGAACTCATAAAGTATATCCAAATCTATAAAAAATTAATTTCCAAGTTAGTCTAATTTTATGAAAAATAGTATCACAAAAAATAGTATAAACTATTTTTTCATATAAACAATAGTATCATAAAATAGTATCATACTTTTTAATAGCCCCTAACACTGTGCTTAAATACATATATCACTTTTTGTATAAATTTTTAAACGAGGTATTCTGGTCTCAGAAAACAAAGTTTCTTGCATGTGTTCACTTAAACAGGAAAATATTTATCAATCTTTTCCCTGATTTCAGAATCCTATCTGTTATTTCACAGCTACCTTAGTCTGAAATTGGTGAGCAAACTTGAATTTTAGGGAAGATAAATTGCCTCAGAGTGTCAATGATTCTTCTACTTCTATCATGCCTTGACTAAGAGGACTTAGATCTGCCAAACAACCATCTAAGAATGACAAACTTAGATGATATGATTCCTCCCTACAATTTACATTCCCGCAACAATGGAATTGGAGCTCCTATAGAGAAAAAGAATTTAACGTTCTTGAGTTGGAGATGAACAAAGACCTGAAATCCACTGCTCATTCTAACTTACCACTCTGTTTCAACTTATGCAGTGTGGGAAATGAGAAAAAGAAATCTACTAATGTAGTTTTTGAAAGGCATTTTCAATATGTTCTGTTTCATTTCACCAGTTTAAAGAGTATAAACTCCATAAAACAAGCTCCATCTTCTAAAATTATAGCAGTTGTTTTCAGAATTTTCTAGGATGTGTGAAGTGCCTCACTCAAGAATGAAAAGTTTACTCACCAGAATGAAGAGGAAATGCCCAGACATTGATAAAAATAACTTTGTTCTTTGATGACAAGAGGGTCATTTTATCAAGTCTGTGGAAGAAACCTTAAAAATGTTTATATCAATGGTATATTGCACATTGAATAAATAAAAAGAAGCCGGGGCCAAGTTTTAGAAAATTTCTTATTTCTAAAGTAACTGCTCTAACCTCCTAAATTTCTATCCCTAGAGAGGATTATTCCCTTTTCCCTTCCCACAATGTATGGTTTAATAAGACATTAAAATGTCATCATGGAAGCCCTCCAGAGATGTAACAGAATGCCCAGGAAAATATGTTATCAAAATGGAAACAGCTGATTACTCTCCCAAATTTTCAGTCATCCCAGAAAAAGACTGGTTGAATTTTTTAAAATGCACATTTGAATCTTATTTTCTTCAGAAAATGGTACCAGTTATTTCTGGACGGATGGGATCTGGAACAACCTTCACAGCAATGGTCCAAACCAGGGCTATCTCACTAAAATCTCTCCATGTTCTCCCTCAGAGAGATAATGTATTGTGAGACCAATAGCACAGTGACCAACTGTGACTTTTTTTTTTACACAAAAAAAATTTCAGCTAGGTCTCTTTTATTAATCTGTGAGTCAGGACCTCCATGAATGTAAGAGAGATGGCCCAGGGCAGATAAGACCTGGAAATATTCTCTGTCTTCCCTGGAGGCTTTAAAGTCAATCATGAGAAATGCCTCATACTCCCTCAGAAGGAGATTTAGAAATTATCTATCTGAAGAACCCAGAAATAGTAAGCATTCATAGATCCTAAGATAAAGGAGATATGCAACTCTTTCCAAACAGGTGAGCTGGAAAGGGGCAAGAAAATCAAACAGAAAAAAGAAGAAAGAGTTTAGGAATGGTAATATACATAATCCTAAGTCTTTAGTATTAAAATAAAACCTATATGTATATTAGAATCATGGAAACTCTTTAAACACTATAAATGTACCATATGACCATGAAAATTGTGAATCACTGATGAGTTAATGAGGTCTGTGGATTGACATGTTTTAAAAGTTCCTAGATGAATATAATGTGTACCAAGTTTGGGGAAGCTTATCTGCAGAACAAATGTTTCTCTGCAAATATTTTCAAGAGAAGAGAGTGAAGGCCAGGGAGTGAAGTTGAGACCAGATAAGGTAAAGCCCTCTATGGTAATTTTTTTTTTTTTTTTATCTTGGAGGGATCTGGGGGAACACTGGAGGCCTTTAAAGAAGGAAAGATATTTATTCAATTATGTTTTCTCTAATTAACTAGTGTCCTTCACAGTGTGCCTCCAGATGAAAGATGGTACTCAATATTAAAAATTTCCAGTGGGGCTCGATGCGGGGAATGTGGGATGGAGCAGGACGGCACTCTAGGTTGGAAGCACGTACCTAGGCATAGGTCCCTTGGAGCTGCAGAGCAAGCATGGGATGTCTGGGGCCGCCTGCGCAGTGCCGCTACCCCTGATCCCCAGTTCCTCAGCAGCCAGCTTTTTACAGAAGCTCCTGTCCAGAAGGAGGCTTAAAGGACAGAAGTTTAGCAAATTAGCTGATGGTTTTGAGCAGAGCCAAGAGAGAAGATTGAAGAGCGCACTTCAAACTTCCTGAGGTGAGCTGCAACCCCCAAAATACAACCAAAAGGTACAAAATCCACCACCAAGCAGACGGGAGTCCCCTCCCCCACAACAAGGGCTCGCAGTTTATTCCATCCAAACAAGCAAGCAGAGTTCAAACTTCCTCCCACTCTATCCCATGGGAGAGACCCCCTAAAAACTGGACCTCCTACCCCTGCTGGCATGCCACGGCACCCTCCAGTCAGGCATAAAACTGTAAAACTGTATAAATCTATATATATTCCCCACCTGCAACATTGAACCCCGAGGAGTCCCCACCCACCCACTCTGAGGTCTGGAGTTTTGTTACCTATGCAGTCCAGATTCTTGGGCATCTCCTTGAGAGAAGTGGAGGGGAAAGGGCTGGTGATGTTCTGTGCTGACTGTGGCACAGGCGTGAGGAGAAGAAAGTCAGCTCAGAGGACGTCAATACAGCAACAGTGGCATCCTGAGTTGCAAACTGACACCACTCCAGCCCCATCCCTTTGGGCAAACAGAGGTTCCAGACAGCAGCCACAGGCAGGGCGCACATAACTTTCTTGGGTGGAGCACCAGCACTCAGGGGGCTAATGCGGCTGAGACAAAGGCAGTGGGCGGGCAGAGGCTAGAATTGACACCTGAATGTAAACTGCTATCTGTGCTGCCCAGAGCTGAATGCTCCGTGATTTACAGAGAAATTTAGCCAGACAGAAGCCTAATTTAAACACGCAAGGCCGCCCTGCCTAACTCAGATTTCTGGCTGATTTTGCCAAGTAAACCCCAGGAGCAGTGGCC
>NW_003852398.1:27928635-27929834 GCF_000181295.1 Otolemur garnettii | reverse complement strand
GCACGCCTCACAGGTAGCAGGCTCCTGCTCTGGGCAGGCCCAGAACCGCTTGCTAGTGCCACAGGCGTCCCGCAGGCAGAGGAGGAGGAGTCCTCCATTCCAGGTTAGACCCAAAACCGCTTGCTAGAGACACACACACCCCACAGGGGCCAGGGGAGGTGTTCCCTGTTCCAGGCTCCCAAGCTGGGTGGGCCTAGAAATGCTTGCTAGAGCCACGCTCGCCCTGCAGATGGTGGTGGAGGGGTCTACCACTTGGAGGGCCCAGAACTGTTTGCTAGAGCCACATACGTCCCTCGGACAGAGGTGGAGGAGTTCCGCACTGGGAGGGCACAGATTGGCTTGCTAGCGCCACATGCGTCCAACGGGCGTGACAGTGAAGGAGTCCCCCACCTCCCCCCAGCTACTCTGGTGGGCCTGAACTAGGACTTATCCGGTCGCTCACGTACCCTGCGCTACCACTGCCATTCCCCTACCCCCTGGCTGCTCTAGGGTGCTGAACTAGGACTGATCCAGCCACTACAGTTCCCCTGTTCCACTGGTTGCCCCAGAGGGGCCAAATTAGGACTGCTCTGGCTGCTGCCAGTCTCCTGCCCCTGGGTCCCCTGGCAGGCTGAATGAAGTCTAATCCAGCCATGCACACTCCTGTGCAGCTGTTGCTGTTCCACTGCACCCCGGCTGCCCCAGCACCCAAGAACTGGGAGAAGACAACAGACACACTCTGCCTGTCTCTCTGGGCAACCAGAAGAAGCCACCAACTGAATGGTTCTGATAAGGCCTCCAAACAAGGTAAACTCAGCATGGGGCGGAACCAGCGAAAAAACTCTGGAAACTCAAATAACCAGAGTAGATCAACTCCTCCATGGGAAAATGGGGGAGACACAATTGAAGACCCCATCCACAAGCAAATGGCTGGGATGTCAGAAATCGAGTTCAGAATGTGGATAGCAAATAAGATTAACAGACTGGAAGAAAGGAAGGAATTAGGGGCTCAAGAAATTATTCAAAAGATGTCTCAAGAAATTATTCAAAAGATATCTCAAGAAGTTATTCAAAAGATATCTCAAGAAGTTATTCAAAAGATATCTCAAGAACTCAAAGATTTCAAAGATAAAATGATCAAAGATTTTGAAATACTGAGACAAGAGGTTGCAGCCCTCAAAGATCTGAAAGACACAGTGGAATCCCTCCGTAACAGAGTG
>NW_003852398.1:27907031-27922513 GCF_000181295.1 Otolemur garnettii | reverse complement strand
TGGAGACTTTGCATCCTTCATGTTCACATGGATGGAGTTGGAGAATGTTCTTCTTAGCAAAGTATCACAAGAATGGAGGGAAAAGTATCCAATGTACACACCCCTATTATGAAACTAATTTATACCTTTTATATGAAAGCTACAACCTAATAACAGCCTAAGAATTCGGGGAAGGGGAAGGGAGAAGGGAGGGGAGAATGGGTGGAGGGAGGGGGGAATAGGTGGAGGGAGGGGGATTGGAGGGATCACTTCTGAGGTTTATCTTACAGGGGTACAAGTGAATCTTTCTAAGAGTAGAATGTGAACGTTTTAAAACAACAACTGAGAAAATGACATGAGGGCTGTGTTGACCAGTTTGATGGAAGTATTTTGGATTGCATGTGAAAACCCCACACTGCACCCCAGAAGTGCATTAATGTACATAGTTAACATTCAATAAAAAATAAATAAATAAATTAATTAAATAAAATTTTCCAACCAATAGTTTTTCAGATTGTAAATACGAGAATTATAATATTGTTCTTATATACTTGTGGTAAATTTTATGGATAAAATCAATGAACTGTATGTAGGTTTTGTGTTTGGTGGGTATTTGTTACCTTTCTCCTTCCTGCTACTTTTAGCAGTGAAGAAACACAAGATTTAGAAAGACAATTTAACACAAATAATGTATGCATAAGACATGTGTCAGCAGGCTTCATTACTAGGTGATGGTTCTTATTTCCCATTCCAAATCCCACAAAGTAAAAAAGATCCTTTAGGGGCAGATGATGAAGAAAAAAACTCCTAAAAGTGCAATTATATAGGCATAGAAATAGAGTGCAGCTCCCACCTCCCCCAACTCCCTAACCAGAACTATTGTGGTTAAATTTGGCAGTTTGTGAACTACGCCATTGTCTGAGACCTGTCTCACCCACAATACCTTCCTACAGGCTATAAAAGTTCTATACTGAGCATCCAAGTTATGCCATCACTTCCCTACCACCACCACCACCAAACACACACACACATACACACACACACACAAACACAGAGATCTTGATTTTCATCCTGCACACAGGCATGGAAACTAAACAACCTTATGCTATATGACATTTGGGTCAAGGAAGAGATAAAACAGGAAATCATTAACTTTCTTGAACATAACGACAATAAAAACACAAGCTACCAAAACCTGTGGAACACTACAAAAGCAGTCCTAAGAGGGAAACTTATTGTATTAGATGCCTACGTCCAAAAAACAGAAAGAGAGAACATCAACAATCTAATGAATCATTTTAAAGAAATGGAAAAGAAAACAAATCCTAACCCAAACCTAGCAGAAGAAAAGAAATAACCAAAATTAAATCAGAAATATATGAAATTGATAAACAAAAGAATCATTAAAAAAATTAATAAAACAAAAATTTGATTCTTCAAAAAGAAAAATAAAATTTATAAACCATAGGTGGCACCTGTGGCTCAGTGGGTAGGACACAGGCCCCATATACTGAGGATGGCAGGATCAAACCCAGCCCTGGCCAAACTGTAACAAAAACATAGCCAGGCGTTGTGGCAGGCACCTGTAGCTCCAGCTACTCAGGAGACTGAGGCAAGAGAATCACCTAAGCCCAGGAGCTAGAGGTTGCTCTGAGCTGTGTGATGCCATGGCAGTCTACCAAGGGCAATGAAGTGAGACTCTGTCCCCACAAAAAATAATAATAATTATTGATAAACCATTAGTCAGGTTAGAAACAAAAAACTAAAATCTTTAATAACCTCAATCAGAAATGAAAAGAGGGAAATAACTAATAGTACAGAGATACAATAGATTCTTTCTGACTACTACAAAAAATCCTATGCTCATATATTTGAGAATGTGAAGGAAATGGACCAATACCTGGAATCACACTATTTCCCTACACTTAAAGGGAAGAAAAAAATCTCTTAAATAGACCAATATCAAGCACTGAGATTGAAATAACAATAAAAAAGCTCCAACAATAAAAAGCTTATGAACAGATGGCTTCACACCAGAATTCTATCATGCCTTCAAAGATGAGCTACCTATACTGCAGAACTTTTTCCAAAACATCAAGAAAGAAGGAACTTTCTCCAAAACATTCTGTGAAGCCAACATGACCTTGATTCCAAAACCAAGAAAGGGCCCAACTAAAAAGGAAAACTACAGACCAATTTTACTAATGAATATAGATGCAAAAATACTCAACAAAATCTTAGCTAATAGATTACAGCTATATATTAATAAAATTATACATCATGATCAAGTAAGCTTCATCCAAGGGGCACAAGGTTGTTTAAAATAAGCAAATCCATGAATGTAATTCACCATATCAATAAAAGCAAAAACAAAGACCATATGATCCTATCAATAGATGTAAATCCTATCAATAACTCCAAATCAAAAGCATTTGACACAATTAAGCATCCTTTTCTAACAAGAAAACTTAAGAAAATAGGCATGGGTAGCATATTTCTTAAGCTGATTGAAGCCATCTATGACAAACCTACAGCTAATATCATACTGAATGGAGTAAAGCTGAAAGCTTTTCCAGTTAGAACTGGAACCAGACAAGAATGCCCACTATCACCATTATTATTCAACATTGTGCTGGAAGTTCTAGTCAATGCAATCAAACAAGAGGAGGATATAAAGGGCATCCAAATGCAGGCAGAGAAGGTCAAAATCTCACTCATTGCTGATGATACGTTCCTATACATATAAAACCCCAGACTCAACCACAAAACTCCTGAAAGTGGAAATATAGTAATGTCTCAGGGTATAAAAATCAATGTCCAAAAATTAGTAACATTTGTAAGGGCATAACAGCCAAATTGAGAAGCAAATCAAGGATATAATTCACTTTCAGTAGCTTCAAAGAAAATGAAATACTTAGGACTATACCTAACAAAAAAGGCAAAGGATATTTACAAAGAGAATTATGAAACCCTAAGAAAAGAAATAGCAGAAGACATTAACAAAATGGAAGAACAAACCATAATCTTGGCTAGGAAGAATCAACATTGTTAAATGTCTATTCTACTCAAAGCAATCTACAGATTAAATGCAATCCCCATTAAAATACCAATATCATACATTGAAGAACTGGAAAAAATAGTACTTCATTTTGTATAGAACCAGAAAAACATCCTGAATAGCCAAAGCTATTGTTAGTAATGGAACCAAAGCTGGAGGCATCACCCTACCAGACTTCAGGCTGTATTACAAGGCCACAGTAATCAAAACAGCATGGTATTGGCGAAAAATAAAGACATTGACATATGGAACACAATAGAAAACCAAGAACTAAAATCAGTCTCTACTTGCCTTCTGATCTTTGGTAAACCAAACAAAAGCACCCACCAATGAAAAGAATCCCTATTCAATAAATGGTGCTGAGAAAACAGGACAACCACATGTAAAAGTTGGACCCACAACTTTCACCCTTACAAAAATTGACTCAAGATGGATAAAAGATTCAAATCTAAAGCATGAAATGGTAAAAATCTTAGAAGAAAGTATTGGCAAAACTCTTCATGATGTTGGACTGGGGAAAGAGTTCATGACAAAGACTTCAGCAATCACAACAGCAAAATAAATGGATGATATTTAATTAAACAGAAATGTTTCTGCACAGCTAAGGACACAAAACTTAAAGCAAATATAAAATCTTCAGAATGAGGAAAAAGGTTTCTGTGTTACATATTTGACAAAGGCTTGATAACCAGGATCTATAAAGAACTCAAATTAATCAACAACAACAACAAAGAGCAAACAATTCCATCTACCACTGGGTAATAGATATGAACAAAACGTTCCCTGATGAAGAAAGATGAATGGCTAATAAATATTTGAAAAAATGTTCATCATCCCTAATCATCAGAGAAACACAAACCAAAACGACCATGAAGGACTGGCGCCCACAGCTCAGTGGTTATGGTGTCAGCCACATATACCAGGGCTGGCAGGTTCCAGCCTACTAAACAATGACAACTACAATGAAAAAAAATAAAAAATAGCTAGACTTTGTGGCTGTAGTCCCAGCTACTTGGGACCCTAAAGCAAGAGAATCGCTTGAGCCCAAGACTTTGAGGTTGCTGTGAGCTATGACACCATGACACTCTACCAACGGTGACATAATGCGACTGTATCTCAAACAAACACACAAACAAACAAAAAAACCTACCATGAAGTATTACCTAACCCCAGTGACAATAGCCCACATCACAAAGTCCCAAAGCTGCTGGTGCTGGCGTGGATGTGGAAAGGAGAGAATACTTTTACTTTGCTGGTGGTACTGCACACTAATACAACCTTTATGAAAGGACATGTGGAGAATCCTCAAATAACTCAATCTAGACCTCCCATTTGATCCTGCAACCCCATCACTAGGCATGTACTCAGTAGAAAAAAAAAATTCTTTTATCACAGCACATTTGCACTAGATTGTTTATCACAGCTCAATTTACAATTGCCAAAATGTGGAAACAACCTAAATGCCCATCACCCTTGGAGTAGATTAACAAGCATTGGAATGTGTACACCATAGAATACTATTCAGCCATAAAAAGATGAGACTTTACATCTTTGGTATCAAATTGGATGGAGTTGGAACACATTCTTCTGAGTAAAGTATCACAAGAAGGGAGAAGCAAGAATCCAAGATACTCAGTTCTAATATGAAACCAGTAGACAATGACAATACTAATACTGCTCATGTAAGGCTCAAATCAATTCAAGGTGGAAGGTGGAGGAAGAGAGCAGGGGGATGGGTGTGCTCTAACTTAATGGTCACAATGTTAGGGTGTATGGCACTCCTCTTGGGGGACACAATTATAAGAGGGACATTACCTAACAAATGCAAACATTG
Organism: Otolemur garnettii; assembly: GCF_000181295.1. Taxonomy (NCBI): domain Eukaryota; kingdom Metazoa; phylum Chordata; class Mammalia; order Primates; family Galagidae; genus Otolemur; species Otolemur garnettii. The sequence continues at coordinate 27,917,642 of NW_003852398.1, read as the reverse complement.
GAACCCAAATCTTTGTACATAAATTTACCTGAAACAATAAAAAACATGCAAAAAAATCATTTTATACCTTGGCACTCCTCATTGTCTGAATAATTGAATTTTTGTACCAAGAACAAAGGGCCCTAGACTGAAGCTCCCCATGCTTTCAACAACAAATGGAGAATGGGTGCCACCTATGGCTGGGCATTGTGGCAGGCTCCTGTGGTCCCAGCTACTTGGGATTTAAGGTAGGAGGATCACTTAAGTGTAGGAGTTTGAGTTTGCTGTCAGCTATTCTGATGCCAGGGCACTCTACCTCAGGTTACAGAGTGAGATCTGTCTCAAAAAACAAAAACAAACAAACAAAAAAAGGTCAAACACAAAGAAAAATTTAAAAGTGGTGAGAGAAAAGCCACTTATCATTTATAAGGGAACCCCATAAAATCATCAGTATATTTCTCGGTAGAAATACTGAGACCAAGAAAGAGTGGGATGATAATGATAAACTCAAAGTACTGACAAAAAAATACTCTGCAAAGCAAGATACTATATCTAAAAAAAACCCCAATCTTTGAAAAATGAAGAAGTCTTTCCTAGACAAAGTCTAGGAAAATATTTCCTGCCTTACAGAAAATACTTAAGAAAATTATTTAAATGGAAAGAAAAACACAAAATAGAAAAGCCTATATCTCTCTGGTAAGGATAAACATATAGACAAATACAGGTACTATAACACTATAAATGATTTTGAGTAAATTATTTAACCCTAATACAAAAATTTAAAAATAAAATTTGTTAATGAAAGCTCTATGTAAAGAAGCAAACTCTGACAATAAGAATACAAAATGTACATTTGTTGGCAGTAAATAAATGTGCAGAATTTTTGTATATGATTCAAGTTAACTTATCAGCATATAAATAAATGGTTATAACCTAAGAGATATTTTATAAAAGCCTTAAACACAAGGAACATCTATAATAGATATGCAAAACATAAAGAAAAAAGGAATACAACCAATCACTATAAGAACTTATCAAATAAGAGGGGAAGATATCAAATTAGGAAGAGACGAACAAAAAAACTTTAAAACATAAAAAATGAAGAAAATGACAATAATAAGCCCTCATCTATCAATAATAAAATTAAATATAAATGCACTAAATTTTTCAAACAAAAAGCATACAGCAGCTGCACAGATTTTTAAGGAAAATCCATGACACACTGAATATAAAAGAGTCTTCTCTAATTTTAGGAAATACATAGACTAAATGTAAAGAATAGAAAAATGATATTTTATGTAAAAGATGTGGTATATTTATATGAGACAAAATAGGCTGTAACTTTTTCTCTAGAAACAAAGCAGGTTATTAAATCATGGCAATTGGATGGGTAGATAAAATAACTATACATATGTATGCAACAATGTCAAAGCACCCACATACAAAGTATTGATAGATTTGAATGTTTGAAAGGAGAAATTGACAGAGATACAATAGCGGTAGGAGGTTGCAATAGTCTATTTTCGATAATGGGTAGAACATCCAAAAAGAAAACTAATATAAAACAGCATATGTGAACAATACCACAAATCTGATTAGCCTAAACACCTGTAGTGGACTAAATTCATGTTTAATCTTTATGATTCCATAAAATTCAAATGTTGACACCTACTTATCAATGTAATAGTATTAAGGGAAGGGGACTTTAAGATATCATTAGGGCATGAGGATGGAGCTGTCATGAACAGAATTAGAGCATTTATGAAAGGGACCAAGGGAGCTTGTTTGACTCTTCCGTGATGTCCAAATGCAGCAAGAATGTGCAATCTCTGAGGCAGAGGGTGAGTATGAGCTCTAACCAGACACTGAATAAGCATGCACCTTGGATTTCCCAGCCTGAGAACTGTGAGTGATAAATTTCTGTTGATTATAAATTTTCCAGTCTAAAGTATTTTATTGGGGTGGTCCAATAATGCAGAGACACTGATTGTGTATATATATATATATATATATATCCACTCACTAGCAAAAGAATATACATTTTTCTCACGTATACAGGGAATATTTTCTAGGATACATTATGTGTTAGATCACAAAACAAGTTTTAAAACATTTAAGAAGATTGAAATCATTCCAAGTTCTTTTCTGACAACAATAGAATAAACCCCAAAATCAATCCTAGAAAGAAAATGGAAAAATTTTAAAATATAGTCATGTGCTACAGAATGACATTTTGACCAACAATGGACCACTTATATGATGATTAGTCCACAAGATTACCATGGAGCTGAAAATTTCCTATTGCCCAGTCATGTTGTAGCCATCCTAACGTTATAGCATAAGACATTACTCATATGTTTGTTCTGATGCTAGTGTAAAGAAACCTAGTGTGCTGCCAGTCATATAAAACTATAACACACAGTTCATAATACTTGATAATGATAGTGTATGACTGTTACTGGTGTATTTGTTGTACTGTTCAATTTATTTTATTTTAGAATGTTCTCCTTCTTGTTATAACAAAGCAAACTGTAAAAGAGCCTCAAGAGATGCATCAGGAATATTTCAGAAGAAGGCATTGTTATTATAGGAGATGAAAGATTCATGACTATTATTGCCCCTGAAGACCCTCCAGTGGGGACAAGATTTGTATGAGGAAGAAGACAACAATGTTGGTGATCCTGACCCTGTGAAGGCTTAGGCTAATGAGTGTATTTGCATCTTAGTCTTTAACAAAGTTGAAAGAATACAAAATAAATAAATAAATAACTTGAAAATGGAGAAAACTACAGGATAAGATTATAAAGAAATAAAACATTTTCACACAGCTGTACAATTTTAATTTTAAAATTAATTCAAAATAGATCAATGATCTAAATGGAACAACTCATACTATATACCCTTAAAAGGAAACAGAGTGTAAATCTCTATGAACTTACATATGAAAATAATTTTGTATATATAACACCAAAAGCACAAGCAACAAAGGAAACATAAGTTATCATTCATTGAAATTTCAAAATTTTGTAAATGAAAGGAAACAGTCAAGAAAGTGAAAACCCAATCTAAACATGTAAGGAAACACTAGCATGGTATGCCAGGTGGCCATAAAGTTCGTGTGCAATTTAAAGTAGTGTGCAATTTTAAATTGTTCATGAAGTTTATGGCTATTCTGTGTATCTGATGAAGGTCTAATATCCATATTACATGAGAATACTTCAAACTCAAAAATAAAAGTACAAATAACCTAATCTAGAAGTGGGAAAAGGCTATGAATAGACATTTCTCTAAAGAAGACTTACAAATGGCCAAGAACCACATGAAAAGGTTCTCACTATGGTTCATCACATAGCAAGTATAAGTTGAACTACAATGAGATGCTATTTCATGCCCACTAAAAAGATTATAATTTTTTCAAGAAATGAAAAATAAAAAGTTTTGTTAAGAATCTGGGGGAAAGGAGAAGGAAGAGGATAGCCAACAAGAGGCAACTTTAGCCAGAAGCTACTGATCAGAAGAGATTTTGTAGATTTGGCCTCTGAAACTGAAGGTGGGGAGCTGAGATAGAAAAGAAGATAGACAAGTACACATCATCTTGGCTGAGGAACTTGCAACTCTAAGAAGGAGGCTTCTAGTGAACAAATTCCAGGTATAAAGCCCAGTGCCATACGGATGCAAGACCCCTCTCTCAAGCAGGAGGCTCACTGCAGGCTACCTGCAAAGGAACAGGAGGCAAAAGATCTCTCATTTTACCCCACAGGTGAGAGCTGCAAAATAGTGGGCATCCTCCCCCAGACAGGTCCCTACAGTGAGCCTAGGCATCATCCTTCCCAGCGGAGAACTGAGCAAATACTCCCCACACTATACTAAACTTTCAGCAAACACTTCTCCCCTTTCCCAGTGGTCTGAAGGTCTACCCTTTGTAGAACCCAGAGTGTTCAGCCATTCACTAAGAGGTCTGGGGATTGTACAGATAGAAATGCAGAAACAGTGACTCAAGTGGAGGCAAGGGAGCATGGGAAGAGAGGGACTTTGAAAGAGAGAAACATGAGTGACATTGCCTCTGGCTGCAGCGCAGACCTTCCCCCCAATTTAGACTTTCAAGGGCACAGCCTCTGGCGCCAGGTTAGGACTGCCATAGCAGGTGAGCTCATCCCTATTAGGACGTTCAGGGCTGTAGCTACTGACAACCAGTTGGGACTTTAACAAGCAGGGCACTGACCCCCGATTGGACTTCCAAGGGCAAAGCTAGGGGCACCCAGTTTGGACTTACAAGGGTGCAGCCACTGGCTCCCGGTTTGGATTTGCAAGGGCGGAGCCACTAATGCTAGGTTTGAACTGCCAAGGGCAGAGGCACCTGGTTTGGACTTTCAAAGGCTGGGTGCTGACACCTGGTTTGAACTTTAAAGGGTGGAGCTGCTGACACCTGGTTTAGAATTTCTACCTTTTTTTTTTTTATTAAGTCATTCATACATAGATCATAAATCCATTTATGCCATTATAGGATTCAATGTGTTGATTATTTGTACAAATTGGAATGCTTACATCCTACTAAGCAACATAACCTTCACTGCTTTTACACAATTATAGGATTAAGACATTTAGGCTCTACACCTGATAAATCCAACTTGTACTTGCAATATGTTGCATAGGTGTGATCCCCCTACCAACCTTCCCTCTATTGTCCTGCCCCCTCCCTTCCCCTCTTCCTCCCCTTCCCTCCTTCATTCTTAGGCTATAGTTGTGTTTCATTTTTCACATGCTTGTCTGAGCAATTGTAAATTGGTTTCACAGTAGTACTGAGTACATTGGATTTTTTTTTTCCATTCCTGAGATACTTTACTAAGAAGAATATTTTCCAGCTCCATCCATGTAAACATAAAAGAGGTAAAGTCTTCATTTTTTAATGCTGCATAGTATTCCATGGTACACATATACCACAATTTATTAATCCATTCATGGGTCGATGGGTACTTGGGCTTCTTCCATGACTTGGCAATAATGAATTGGGCTGCAATGAACAATCTGGTGCAAATATCTTTATTGCCAAATGATTTTTGGTCCTTTTGATATATACCTAGAGGAGGAATTGCCAGATCAAACAGCAGGTCTATATTTAGATCCCTGAGTGTTCTCCAAACTTCCTTCCAAAAGGAACGTACTAACTTGCATTCCCACCAGCAGTGCAGAAGTGTTCCCTTTTCTCCACATCCAAGTCAATATCTGTAGTTTTGGGATTTTGTGATGTGGGCTATTCTTACTGAAGTTAGATGGTATCTTAGAGTAGTTTTGGTTTGCATTTCTATGATGATTAATGATGATGAGCATTTTTTCATGTGTCTGTAGGCCATGTGCCTATCTTCTTCAGAGAAGCTTCTGTTCATGTCTCTTGCCCACAATGATATGGGATCACTTTTTTTTTATTATTAGTTTGAGTTCTCTGTGGATTCTGGTAATTAGACCTTTGTTGGATGTATAATTTGCAAAAATCCTCTCCCATTCTGAGGGCTGTCTATTTGCTTTACTTAGTGTATTCTTGGCAGTGCAGAAGCTTTTTAATTAGATCAAGTCCCAGTAATGTATTTTTGATGTTGCTTCAATTGCCCAGGGTATCCTCCTTATAAACTATTCTCCAATGCCAATTTTATCAAGTGTTTTCCCTTCACTCTCTCTAAGAATTTTTATTGTTTCATGTCTTCATTCTAAGTCCTTCACTGCTTTAGACTTTCAAGAAGGAAGCCATTGGTGCCTGGGTTGGACTTTAAAGGGCTGACCACTGTTGCCAAGTTTGGACTTTCAAGGGTGGGCAAAGTAAGGCTCAATTTGGACTTACAAGGATGGAGGTGCTGACTGTGGCTAGTAATCTTTACTGAATTGATGTTACACCAGAGGGGACAGACTCCATCCCCTGTGTATGCTAGTTGGAACTGTCTGTGGATTTCCACTATTGGAATACTGGAGACCCTTTAAGTTCTCCCTATTAAGCAGTGATTGTATTGTCCAGGTCAATATGTATAGAACTCTATACCTGGGCTGTCCACCTGGAGTCCCTCTGAGGTTGACTGCCAGTTGTTTTAAAGTAGGAGAGGATTGAATCTTTTTCACAAGCTGTTGCTGGTGGGGGGCAGGGCACCACAGATTCATGTATCTCTCCCGAGATGAGATTCTAGCCTAAAACTTTGACTTCTTCAAATTGAGTAGAGGTGGCTGATTTCAGGTCAGAGCCATCTTGCACTCTCTTACTAAGCAGGTCTTCAGAGTATTAGGCAATAGCTCTGAAAGGGACTTTTGTAAAGGTATAGGGGAAACCCCACAGTCACAAGCCCCAGCTCATTGGTTAAGGGTGGATTAACCCTACTTCCTGAGGCTGACAGTCCAATCTTAACCAATCACTTTAAATAGCTAAACTGCAGAAATTACTTATGGGGCAGGACCAGAGGAAGAACTCTGGCAATGAATAATCAGAGTAAATCAACTTCCCCAAGGAAAGACAAAGGAGATAAGATAGACAATGCCATTCATGGAAAAATGGCTGAAACATCAGAAGTAGAATTCAGAACTGGGATGGCAAATAAGATCAAAGGAATAGAAGAAAATTAAGAAATTGAAAATTCAAAGAGCAGTTCAAAAGTTGTCTCAAGAAATCAATGAATTCAAATACAAAATCACCAAGGATATGAACATAATGAGGAAGGAAATAGCAGAGCTTAAGGAAAAGGAAATGAGTAAGTTATTCCAGGAGCTTCATAATACAGTAGAATCCCTCAGTAATAGAGTGGTGCAGGCAGAAGAAAGGATCTCTGAAGTTAAAGACAAAGTTTTGAACACTCCTAAATGCTTAAAGAGGCAGAGAAGTGGAAAGAAAAACTGATCATTCCCTTAGAGAACTGTGGGACCACTCCAAAAGATCAAACATTCATCTTGTAGGAATTCCTGAAGAAGATAATGGTCCTAAAAGCACAGATACTCTACTCCAAGATATTATGGAAGAGAATTTCCCAAGCATGTCAAGAGATAGAGAAATTCAGATAGTAGACATTTTCAGAACACCAGCAAGACTAAATCCAAATAAAGCATCTCCTAGACACATTGTAATTAACTTTGCCAAAGTTAATATGAAGGAGAAAATTCTGCAAGCACACAGACATAAGAAAATCATTACCTACAAAGGGAGAAATTTGTGATGGAAAAGTCAAATACTTTAATGACACAGATGTGTTGAGGAAATTTGCCATAACTAAACCAGCTCTCCAGGATATTATCAGACCTATTTTTCATAATGACCAGCACAATGGTCTAACACCAAAGTAAACTCACCCAGAAATTATTGAACAAAATCAAACTCCCACAATGGTGAAAGAATTAAAAATGTCCACTGGACCTTTGAAAAACATGACACCTAAAATGTTATCATGCCTAGCAATACTCTCAATTAATGTAAATGACTTAAATTGTTCTATAAAGAGGCATAGATTGGCTGACTGGATGCAAAAACTTAGGCCAGATATCTGTTGCATAAAAGAGTCTCATCTTACCTTAAAACAGTGGTCCTCAACCTTCCTAATGCCATGATCCTTTAATACAGTTCCTGTGGGTTGCAACCCACAGGTTGAGAACCACTGCGTTAAAGGATAAAACAGGACTCAGGGTGAAGGAATGGTCATCTATAATACAGGCAAACAAAAATTAGAAAAAAGCATGTGTTGCAATTCTATTTGCAGATAAAATAGGTTTTAAACCAAGAAAGATAAGGAAAGATAATGATGGACACCACATATTTTTCAAGAGAGACACTCAACATGAAGCGATTTTGATATTTAACATTTATGCACCCTAACAGAATGCTCTTCAATTTATAAAGAAAACCCTAACATATATGAATAATTTAATATCTTCCAGCACTATAAATGTTGGAGACTTTTACACCTCTTTGACCATTCTGGATTATACTACAGAGAGAAAATTAAAAAATAAATAATGGACTTAAACTTGACCCTATAACAAATGGACTTATCAGACATCTACTGAACTTTTCATCCTAACAAAACTGAATAACATTCTTCTCATCAGCCCATGGATCATCCTCTAAAATAGGTCATATCTAAGGACACTCGTCTAAGCAAATTTAAAAGAATGGAAATTATTTTTTGTATCTCCTCAGACCATCATGGAATTAAAGTTGAACTCAACAGCAACAGGAATCTTCATATTCAAACTAAGTCATGGAAACTAAATAACCTTATGCTGAATGACAGCTGGGTCAAAGATAAGAATAAGAAGGAAATCAGGAACTTTTTAGAGTAAAATGACATGAAGACACTAATTATCAAAACCTGTGGGGTGCAAATGCAGTACTAAGAGGGAAATTTATAGCATTGATAGCCTGCATCAAGAAAATAGATAGAGTGGAAGTTAACAATTTAATGGATCATTTCAAGCAATTGGAAAAGGAAGAACATTCCAACTCCCAACCCAGCAGAAGAAAAGAAATAACTAAAATTAGAGCAGAATTAAATGAAATTGAAAACAAAAGAATAAAATCAACAAAACAAAAAGTTGATTTCTTGAAAAGATTAACAAAATTAATAAACTTTTGGCTAACCTAACCAGAAACAGAAAAGCAAAATCTCTAATATTGTCAATCAGCAATGATAAAAGAGAAATAACAACAAACAACTCAGAAATTCAAAAAAATTCTCTATGATTACTACAAAAAACTCTATTCTCAGACATATGAAAATCAGGAGGAAATGGACCAATACCTTGAAGCATGCCACCTTCCTAGACTCAGCCCTAAAGATTTAGAAATTTTGAATAGACCTATATCAAGCACTGAAAAAGCATCAACTATACAAAATCTCCCAAAAAAGAAAAGTCCAGGAGCAGATGGCTTTGCATCAGAATTCTATCAAACCTTTAAAGAGGAACCGGTACCTATATTATATAACCTTTTCCAAAACAGAAAAAGAATGAATACTTCCCAACACATTCAATGAAGCAAATATCACCCTGATCCCCAATTCAGGAAAGGACCCAAGAAAGAAAGAAAATTATAGACTAATATCATTAATGAATATTAATACAAAAATACTCAATAATATCCTAGCAAACAGAACACAACAACACATCAAAAAAATTATACACCATGATCAAGTTGGTTTTATCCCAGGGTTACAAGATTGGTTCAACATACATAAATCTATAAATATAATACATCACATAAATAAAATAAAAAACAAGGACCATATGATTCTCTCAATTGATGTAGAATAAGCTTTTGATGATATCCAGCATCCTTTCATGATCAGAACACTTAAGAAAATAAGCTTACATGGGACTTTTCTTAAGCTGGTAGAGGCCATCTACAGCAAACCCATACAGCCAATATCATATTGAATGGAGTAAAATTGATAACATTTCCACTCAGATCTGGAACTAGACAAGGATTCCCTTTGTCTTCATGGTGATTCAACATAGTAATGGAAGTCTTAGCCATCACAATCAGGCAAGAGAAGCTAATTTTGGATACCAGGTCAGAGGAAATCAAACTGTCACTCTTTGTGGATGATGTAATCTTATACCTGGAAAACCTCAGGAACTCAACCACAAAACTCCTAGATGTGATAAAGGAATCAGCATCACAGGATACAAAGTCAACATTTACAAATCAGTAGCTTTTCTATATACCAACAATAGTCAAGCTGAAAAAATTGTCAAGGACTCTATTCCTTTTACTGTAGTGCCAAAGAAGATGAAATATTTGGGAATTTACTTAACAAAGAATGCAAAGATCTTTATAAAGAGAATTATGAAACTCTGAGAAAAGCAATAGCCAATGATGTTCACAAGTTGAATGCTCATGACTGGGAAGAATCAACATTGTTAAAACATTCATACTACCCAAAGCAATCCACAGATTAATGCAATCCCTATTAAAGCACCATTGTCGCACTTTAAAGCAGCAATTCTCAACCTGTGGGTTGCTACTTACAGGAACTGTATTAAAAGCCTGTGGCACTAGGAAAGTTGAGAACCACTCCTTTAAAGAGCTTAAAAAAAATGGTGCTTTATTTTATATGGAATCAGAAAAAACCTCGAATAGCCAATACATTACTCAGAAATAAAACAAATCAGGAAATTACATTACCAGACTTCAGGCTATATTATAAATCTAAAGTGATCAAAACAACAGGATACTGGCACAAAAATAGGGAAGTAGATATATGGAACAGAATAGAAAATCAAGAGATGAACCCAGCCACTTATCATCATCTGATCTTTGATAAGCTTAGCAAAAGCATTAATTGGGGGAAATATTCCCTATTTAACTCATAATGCATGGTGCTGGGTGAACTGACTGGCAACCCATAAAAGACTGAAATTGGACCCTCCCCTTTCACTATTAACCAAAATTGATTCTCCCTGGATAAAATATTTAAACATAAGACAGGAAACTATAAAACTACTAGAAGAGAGTACAGGGAAAACCCTTGAAGAAATTGGCTTGGGATAATATTTTTATGAGGAGGACCCCCTGGCAATTCAAGCAACACCAAAAATGTGTTACTGGAATCTTATCAAACTAAAAATCACCTGCACAGCTAAGAGCACAATTAAAGCAAGCAGACAGAC
>NW_003852398.1:27862782-27906005 GCF_000181295.1 Otolemur garnettii | reverse complement strand
AAAAATGTTAAGGGAGAGAAGGGTAGAATTAAAAAAAAGAAACTGGGAAAAGTGGAATCTTCCTAAAATTTTGTTGGCAATCTAAAGTGTTTCCTACACTGTGGAAAACAATTTAATATTTCCTTAAAAAGCTAGAATAGAGGTATCATGACCTAGCAATTTACTCCTATAGGGAAGTCTAAGCCAAGATAAGTGAAAATATATACTCACAAAGAAACATGCACAGAAATGTTCTTATTTAACTTTATTCATAATAACCCATAAGTATAAACAGCCTACCTAGATGTCTATCAACTGATGATTGGATAAACAAAAGTGGTATATCCATACAATGGAATATTATTCAGTCATAAAAGGGAAAGAAATACTGATAGATGTTACAATAAGAAAGAAACTTGAAAATATTTTAAATATTGTGTTAAATGAAAGCAATCAGTCACAGAACACCACAAACTGTACATGTGTGTGTATATATCATTTATAGTGTATTATCGTTCAAATGAAAGTCAGATAGATCTACTTATTTAAACTGTACAGATTAGAAAAATATATAAAGACAAGAAGTAGATTAGTGGTTACCAAGACTGTATAGAGTGGGGAATTGAGAAGTACATGTGAGTTTTTTGGAGTGTGAGAGGTGAGAGAAATTGTCTGTCATTAGATAGTGGTGATAATTGCACAGTGTTGTGAATATACTCAGGCTATGTAATTCTATGCTTTAAATAATAGCATAGTGAATTTTGAATTTTCTAAATGTTATCTCAATTTTTCAAAAAACACTATAATTTTCTTACAAAATATTGCTTTTTAAATACTGTTAAATTTCCTAGATCTCACCTTCATTATGGCTAAAGTATGGAACTGATGTGTATCTAACAAGATTTGTATAAGAACTAAATTATATAACACATGAGAAGAGGGACGTCAACTCACAGAGTTTCTGTAGAAAATTGTTATGCACAAGGTAGATTTTCCATTAATTAATAGTTACTAACTTCCATCAGTGCACCAAATGTCTCTGCTAGACAGTAACAATATTTTCTTTTACTTGACAAATTATCCCTAACATTACACATAGCACATGATGCATAGTAAGTTTTTTGAACTAATATGTCAAATAAAAGTAAAAAGAATACATGTTTGAATTTGGTAGCCTTCAATGAGTAATATTTTTGTACATACCCTGTATAATTCAAGAAAATATGGAACTGACAATTACATTTGCTACCTACCCCGTTGATGAATATCACTAGTATCACCTCTCAAGTACTCCCCTTGGGAAGCTATGCACTAACTCCAGTGGCCAGCCCACCATTCAAAGCACTCTTCAGCAGTGAGGTAAATAGCCCCTTTTCTAGGATGAGTTCGCTAACTTAATTGTCCAACCTCATTTTTTTTATATGTGGCTCTAAAAATGTACATTCTAAAAGGATGCTTTTATTCAGAATTAATACTAGAAATGTAAATGAATTAGTAGCTCACATATAGATCATTCTTTCAGATGTGAAAATTTCTACTGAAAAAGAAAGTAGGACTGATATGGGATATGTGGCAGACTGATAGTCATATTCCAGTCCTCAATCTACATTTACACCCTTAAAATTAAACTTTACATGAACATTGGCCACCCAAATAAAGACTGATTCTGGTAGTGGAGAGATGGATAGGAATGGAGACACATCACACTGCAACCAGAAATGAATATCCTAGGCTAAAGGACGCAAACAGACTTGCCTGACAAATGAAGATCATTCTCTCTCTTGACTGATTTATGAAAGGGGAGAAATACTTTGTTTCTCCCAAGCCTAGAAATCTTACAGTATCTTTGAAAGACTCTGAAAGTGCATTTAATTTTCAATGTGTCCTACATCTTAGAATGTAAGTCCATATTGTCTAACATTCATGATCATAAGATCTTATCAACAAGATTAAGGGATACTTGAATTTAAGTCCTAGATACCTATCCTAGAGGTTCCAATTCCTTAGAAAAAAAGGGGAACCTAGGTATTGATAACTTCCTCGTTGTGTATTACTTTGTCATCTTTGAAAATGTTTCTTTGTAGTTACCGAAACTATTCATGTATTCTAATCCACTGTGAAATAAAGAAAGAGAAGACATTTTCATAAAGATAACATCATTCAAAATAACATTAGTGAAATGCATACTTTTATTTTTATATATTGCATCAGGTTTTAAATTATCAAATAGGCAATCACTTTTGTTTTCAAACTGCCATTAGGTGATTGAACACAGAGAATAAAAATTATTTCATCACAGGTTCTTAGCATTAGAAAGAGTCTTCAGCATCTCATGTGCCATAGAGGGCTTCATGTGGTCATGGAAGAATTGAAGGCCCTGATTGAGAAGACAGAAGCTGGTTGTAGAATTCACCATAAAATCGAGTTAGGATAAAAGCCATAAGCATGTGTAGCTCAGGTAAAAACTCAGCATCTACCATAATGTTCAAATTGAATTTTTTCTGGATATATTCTGTAAATGAAGAACAATAGAAAAAGGAAGAAGAAATTATTGAAAGAACATTTAATTCCCCAAGAATTACATAAAATACTTGTCAAAGAGAAGGATTTGAAGATGGACAGTTTGGAGAATCCATGCTCCATTTATTTCTACAAGCAGCTGAGTCCTGCTCGTTTCTCAGCCTGATACAAGTTCTCTCAACATCTGGGGCTACCTGACTTTTTCTACATGCCTGCTTCTGACTCAGTTTGAAACCTGCCTAACTCAAGACAGGAGTGGATTAGAAATTATTTTAGTGGGTCTTTAGAAGCAAAGACAACTTTGGGATTAACTGTACAAAGATTTCATGAGAGGAAATATTCGTAAGCACAAATATGGAAGGAGGTAGGAAGGTAGCTGAATCTTTAGACTGTCAATGTCTTGGAGTGAAGGAGATAGTCTGGTTACTGGGTGGAAGTGTCCTCAATTGCCCTGCACCCTAGTGAAGATTTGGATGTTGTCATGAGTTCACAAAACAAAGTGGATTGTAAGAGGGGTTTCTTATCAATGTAATGGGCCTATTACAGTGGATGTTAAGAGTTCTATAGTTAGATTTCTTTCTCAATTACACTCCTGTAGTTTGGGACTACATCATGGAGATTATCATTCAGCATCTGGGATTTGGATTATATTATATTGGTCACTAGTTGGAGATTTATAAAAATTAAATTCAATTAAATTGATTTATACATTTGCAGACTATCTTGTAGAGTTTTACAGAGAGTGGAATGCAAAACTATTTTTTAAAATGAGAACTTCAGAATAAGGAGCAAATGTATTCCTATGACAGAGTGTTCATATGTTATTTTCTGCATACATTGTGTCTGGGGCATCAGAAACATGAGTTTTCCTATCATTTTGGGATGGGTTTTTTCCATTACTGTAAAAGATCTGATGTGTAATATTATGTACTTACAAATTTATTTTGCAGAATGTACATCTATTCTTATATGTGTGGCCATTAGTTCCACAGACTAGATCCATTTCCTTGGTACAATTAATTGATTTGTCTGTATATACCCTACAGTCAGGCTGTTAAACAAAAAGAAAACACATACAGTTTACCAGATAATAAACTTTAGAAATAAAACAGTTTTTATTGCACCCACATAATTCCATACCATACATCAAAATGAAGTAAATATATTCTATATTGAAGTTTAAAAATAAACATTGAGAGATACATAATCCACTTAAACATGAAATAGCAAGAGTTCATTTTTACATACCCAATATAATTTTTTTTTAAGTCTGAAGTTATCTCTATAATTTAGTCACCCTGTCTCTACTTCTTTATACTCAGGTCAAATCTCCTCCATGATTTTATACCATAAGAAATCATGAAATTGGATTTTTTATTTATTCAGCCCCTTGTCTTTCTCAATAAGTTCATTATACAGGCAACTATTATATATGTTTATAACTATATGTAGATATAGCTATATATATATAATTTGTTTAGTGTTGGCCATTATCAGTAATCTACATGAATAAACAATACTGTGTGTATTATTCCATGATCTACTTTTTAAACTTATATTTTTTTATTTTTTTTGAGCCAGAGTCTCACTTTTTGTCATCCTCAGTGGAGTGCCATGGCGCCACAGCTCACAGCAAGCGCCAGCTCTTGGGCTTAGGCGATTCTCTTGACTCAGCCTCCTGAGTAGCTGGGACTATAGGCACCTGCCACAATACCTGGAAATTTTTTTGTTGCAGTTTGTCTGGGGCCAGGTTTGAACCCACCACCCTCGGTATATGAGGCCGGCACCCTACTCACTGAGCCACAGGCACTGCCCTTTATTAAAATTTTAGTGACCTTTATCTATTCAGATATTCAGAATTATACATCATTTTCCTCACCTACATTAATATTCTACTATGTGACAATTGAAAAGTATTATTTTATCTATATTTAAGTGTATATTTAGGTTTATCATTCTTAATCCTCTTGCTTCACTAGGATGAACAGTTCTACTTTAAATATCCTTTAATGGAGATAAGCTGTTTATATACAATAAGGTTTATGCCTATTAATGGAATTTTTAAATAATGGAATAATGTTAACCTTGTCTCTAATGCTAAATGGTTTTATATAGCTGACAAGTTTTCATTTCTTCACCTTAGTGGAAGAGGGGTTTGTTATAATTTTATTTTTGCATTTACTTTTCAAAAGATCACTCTGTTCTGTCTGTTATTAGGTAAAATTTCCTGTTAAAATTTAAAACATAAATATGTTGAAAGTTTCTCCTTTCTAATTTCCAAGTTAATCACTATTGAACTTACTGGATAGTGAAATTCTATTTCAGGTGCAAAAGCAGTTTCTGTAACCAACACACAAAAGAACAATTAAAAATAAGAGGAACAAGAGGGGAGAAAAACATAGTTTCTGGTTAGAACTGCTCATACATATTGCTTAATAGAGGAAGTCTATGCAAATTGCTTTTGGATTATCCTGCAGATAATGAGCCTTTTGTGGTCATATGAAAACAACAAATTCATAAAACTACTTCAAATCCAGAAATATTTCATAATTCCTCCCAAAATCATGTGTGACATATAATCTTATGTATTGCTTAATAATCCTCATGACCTTTCTTTGAAGATATCATAGTGGGTTTTTTTATTTCTATAGATGAGATACCACAGTCAGACCAGACAATACCTTGCATAAAGCTACTTAAGAGGCCTTGCATATTGCGAAAACATGAAGAAATTAATGAGGACTCAATTAATTAGTACTCAGCTCTAATATCAAGGATCTATTCAATACTGATCAACTATCTCATTCTGAAATTCATGAACCACTTTGAGCTTTAAGAAAAAACTTTTCAGCAGAAGAATCACTAAGTCCTCTCTTTACTCAAGGCCTTGACTCTAGTGGACTCAGAGATGAAATAATAGATTGTCAAGTAATGCCAGATATAGCAGACACCTTTGCTTTCTCCATTTTTGAATTTAACAACCATGGAATCTGATCTCCAAAAAAGAAAAAAAAAAATTAGGCAAATATCTCTAGTTACAGAAAAATAAAAATCTAAGGTCCACCACCCATTCTAACTCATCATCTGTAGAAGGTAGGAAATATGAAAAAGCAATTCCCTGATGGATCATTAAAAAGACATTTATAACTGGAATGTTATAAATGTCATGTCATTTTACCAGGTTTAAGGATTACAAACCCAACAAAACCTGTCCCTCCATTCCTAGATTAAAGTAGTTGCTTTCTGCATTTTCCAAGATATGTGAAATGCTTCACCCACAACTAAAAGATTTACTCACCAGAATAAAAAGGAAATGCCAAAGCAATGATGAAAATAACTTTGGTCCATGATGAGAAGAACGGCATTTTGTCAACTCTGTGGAAGAAACCTCTAGGAATGTTTATAACACATGGCACAGAGACACTTGCCCATTCCTAAACACAAGTTTCTTTACTTTTCTTTTCTTTCTTTCTTTTTTTTTAATCTAGAAAGTTAGAAGATTTCTTTCCCTTTAAGAAACTTGTGTCTGTATGACTGTGTTCCCAAATGCAAGTGTCTTAAAGGAAAAGAACTGTCATAATCACCTAGATTGTTAATTACAGTGTATTCTTACCTTTGTCCTTTCCCTTACTGCCAATAGGACACATGACATGAAAACAGAAGGCCTCCAAGTGACTTGAGAGAAACCACTGAATAAGGTCTCTTTGCACATTTTTTTGTTTTTTAAGACACAGTCTCACTTTGTCACCCTCTATAGAGTACTGTAGTGTCGTATTTCACAGCATCCTGAAACTCTTGGGCTCAAGCGTTTATCTTGCCTCAGCCTGCAAGATAGCTGGGACTACAGGTGCTTACCATAATGCCAAGATATTCTTAGACACGGGGTCTTGCTCTTGCTCAGGCTGGTCTTGAACCTGTGAGCTCAGGCAATCCACCCACTTAGGCCTTCCAGACCAGAGTACTGGGATTACAGACCTAAGCCATCCCTCCCAGGGTTCCCCTCTTTGCACATTTGAGAAGTGGTTTATTCTCTCAACCATATAAAGTAGCCTAAAAGGCGCTTGGCTGCATTTAAGGAAATATCCACATTGGAATCTTAGTTTTTCCTCCAAAAATAGAGAGGATTTTTTTCAGGAAGAAAGGACCTGGAGCAGCACTCACAGCAATGCTACATAGACCAGGGTTACCTCCTAAGGGTCCTCACCTCACCTACCTGAGACAAGGAGAATGGAGATGAGGCCAACAATTTTGGAAATTGTGTCTATTTTGTTGACCTTTCCTTCTTGGTCACTTAGACCCAGCTAAAGAGTCTCTTTTATTTTAGTGAGTGAAACAAATGGCCCATAGCAGATAAGATACAAGTCATTGTGTGTTCTGCCTGGAGGCTGTAAAGCAGCTCAGGAGACATACCTCACATACTTCTCAGTAGGCCTCCCCTCAGCAGGGGGTCTGGGAGGATGTGATGTGCTGAATCCAATGTGGGCAGGGGAGAGAAAAGACAATTACTGTGCATGGTGATCTGCAGATAAAGGAGAGTTATGAAAGTTTTCCAAGCTGTTGAATTGGAAAAGATAAGAGAATAAAAGAAAAAAATGAATTTGGGGAATTGTAATTGGACATATGCTTAGGCCTTTAGTATTTTGCAACACTAGAAACACATCTGACTTTAGTAAAACACAATAGGACTGAAGTACAAATTCAAAACCACAACTGGACATTAACTGGGGACAATTAACCTATGTTCAGTTCCCCACCCAAAATTGTGAATTGTTTGTATAGGAGACCTGAGCAAGGATGTATTTGAAAATCTCCTGGATGGGTTTCAAGGCACCTAGCTTGGGAACTCAGGATAAGGAGAGGATGTAAAGAGTAGAAATAAGGGAAAAAGCAAGCTCAGAGATGACATCAAGGAGACCACGTTAGATGATGCCCTAAATTACATGAAAAATAATTTGATCCTTACCTCAGATTTAAGTGGGAGATACTGTTGTGCCTGGATTTTTCCCGATCCCCCAAGAGTTAGTCTGAGACATACTCCGATGTAAATATCATGAGGCAAGCTTTATTCAAGCCCGGGCCTGGACTCTCCTGGTGAGCACACTGAGGAAGAGCCCCGCCCTGGAGGTGCAATCCGTTTTTATAGGGTACAGAAAACAAGAAGGGGAGAGGTAAAGTACGGATACAATTCTGATTGGTTGCTAGGGGCATGGGCAGATTACAGTTTAGGCATTAGCTCCTGATTGGGCATAGGTTTTGCGCCATGGGGTGGTGCTATCTTTGGGATGGGCGGGGGATGTTATGCTGACTCATTGGGCCTAAGATGGCTGCGGTGGCTGTCATTAAGATGGCATCGGTTTGGCCTAACAATACTGCAAGGTTTAAAGTAGGGATTTCAACAGAGTTATCTAATATTAACAATTTGATTTCTAAAAAAGACTAAGAGAATTCAAATTCCTGAGTTCAAATCCCACCAAGCACTGAATAACCTTTACAGAATACTCAGATTTACTAATTCACAATTTCATAATTTTAAATGTGAAAATAATAATGTGGGCCAGGCACAGTGGCTCACACCTGTAATCCTAGCACTCTGGGAGGCCAAGGCAGGTAGATTGCTTGAGTTCACCGGTTCAAGACCAGCCTGAGCAAAAGCTAGACCTCTTCTCTACTGAAAGTAGAAAAACTGAAGCAAGAGCTAGCTTGAGCCCAAGAGTTGGAGGTTGCTGTTGGCTATAATGCCACAGCACTCTACCCAAGGTTTGAAACTCTCTCCCAAAAAAAAAAAGAGGAAGAAGAAGGAAGGAAGGAAGGAAGGGAAAGAAAGAAAGAAAAGAAAAGAAAAATTTGCATCTCTTCAACCGGTGTTTTCTGAAAAGTCACTTTTCTCATCCCAATAAATCCATAGCATTGCTGATGTTTCTCTTTTTTTTTAATGATTTCACAACTACATCCTTCTTGGCATTGTTACTGGAATTTCCTTCTCAGTAGTAGTCCTTGGTCTTGTGGATTCAAAGAATGAACCCGTGGATCACAGATCAGTGATAAGATTTTATTAGACACGAAGGAATACAGAATACAGAGTAGAAAACGCACCAGAGCTTCTAGCATAGGGGAAGATCCAAGTCAGAAGTCTTCCACATCAGTCCTTCATCTAGGGCAGTGGTTCTCAACCTTCCTAGTGCTGTGACCCTTTAATACAGGTTAAGAATCTTTGGTCTCAGGGCATATATTACATTTTGGCCAGGAGTTTTCAAAGTTAATGAGTATATTAACAAATGAATGAATGAAGTCCCTCCCCTGGGGCAAATGAATTAGGTCTTTGAAGTTTTTGCCTCAAGGAAGGGATTAGGGCATATGCTCCCTATTCAAGGTGAAACCACCCAAAGTGTTTCAAGCTGCTTTGTTTATGACCTTGCTTGAGCCCAAAGGTTGTGGCCTGGAAAGGGCAGCTGTTTGTGTCTAGAGATGGGGGTCTGATTTCTGAGCTCACCTAGACCTAGAGAATGGGGGAAGTCCCTGTCCAGCCCTAAGTGGGGCAATCCTCTAATCTTTTCTCCCTGAGTAGAAGCTATAACTGCTATTAGGGAAAAGGGGGGCTGACTACTCCAAACTGCTTCTTGCTGAAGATGGACAATGATATATAGCAGCAGTTAGAGGTTCCTTAGAGGAGGGTGATTCAAGGTTCACAGTAAATGTAAATCCAAGTTGTTTCTTCTAGCTTGGGGCAAAAGGTCAGGGTATCCACTTCATGAAATTGCCCAGACCTAGGAAACTGGGGTAGGTGTCCAGCCTTGAATGGGGGAACCCTATATCAACAGAAAGGGGCAGTTAGATTTTCTATGGAGAAAGTTGATCCAGGAGTCCACAACAGAATCAGTTCTTGGGCTGGAACCCTTTTCCCTGTTTGTGGCCTGGTGATATCATCTCTGGAAGACATAAATCTGATTAGTACAGCATCTGAGAGCCAAAGATTACCTTTTGAATTTAAAATTCCAGTAAGGTTGAGAGGTATAAACAATTAGATCTCTTCTTAAAGTTAGCTTAATTGCCTCTGGGGTTAAGAGTGCTACAGCTGCCACAACCTACAGATAGTGTGGCCATACTTTGGCCACAGTGTCAATTTCTTCACTAAGATAAAATACAGGTTGTAAAACTGGACGCTGGTGTTGGGTCAAGACTCCTATGGCAATTCCAGTCCACTCTGTAACATAGATTAAATTGTTGTCTTGTAGGAAGACTTAAAGCAGGAGCCTGTAAGAGAGCATTTTTCTTTTCTTTCTTTTTTTTTTAACTTCTCCCCTACTTTACTGATGAATTTCCCTAATTTAATTTTTTTGAATATTACTATTTTTCTGGACACAAAAATCCATTGTAAACCATTAACAATTAGAAAATTGAAGTTAACATGGCAACATAAAATATGGAATACATAGAAATAATTCTTCAGAAATATATAGTATTTCTACATGGAAAGCTTCTAATTATTATTGAAAATATAAAAAGACGTATGTCTGTATGTATTGCAAAATTGTTACTAATGTATTAATGATTTTTTTTTAACTTGTTTAGGTATTCCTCCTGTTATAACTTGGGTTATTTTCTTTCTGGGGATATCAGTATACCATATAGCAAATCCAGTTTGTTCTGGGTGTTCAGAAGGGTTGTAGCTAACAGCTGGCCCACTGGGGGGCATGCGTATCTAACATTGTGTGTTATTACATATACAAGTACCTTCAGGTTTTCTTGTACATTATAAGAAGAGTAAACCAACAACACAATTTTGACCATTTGTCTAGTTTGGGTTACCTTTTGGATACATTTTTCACAACCTTCATCATGTCTTACATCTAAGATTAAGGTGAAAAAGAAAAGAAGAAAAGTGAAAAAGTCCAAAGCAAAGAATCAGTAATCAGTCCCACGCCACTGCTGCTCATCCACAAGCTTTTGCTATGCATAGACCAGTCAGCTCCTGATGTGTGACTAGAACAACAGGGCAGTAATCTGTTTTGCCAGGTTAAGATGCTGGGGATGATCTGGGTGCCAATGGACCATCCACTCCCCATGGCTGGCTGATTTCACATGTGAGTGATATATACAGGTAGGAATGCAATTCGCCTTCTCCACTGTTGCTGTGGACAGAATCACCAAGTAGGGGTCTTTTCACCGTGGTTTCAGCAGGCTCAAGCTCCAATTTTTAATCCACATCTGATTACCTGGAGAGTGGGGATGGACTGGGGGTGATAAACTAACAGGCTATCTGTCATTCACCCATTCTGAAATCTTTTTTCATTATTTTTCTCAGTGACATTAGTTCATTTTGTTCCTTCTAGTTCTCTCAGGATCCCTGGTAAATTTCTTAAAATGGGAGGCATCCTGTGATATAGTATTTTTTAGAGTAATCTATTTTTTTTGTTTGTTTTTTATTTTTTTAGTTTTTTAGTTTTTTGAACCAGGTTACATTGATTGAAGTTCTCAGGTAAAGTCCCTCTTATAATCATGACCCGCTCCTGAAAGTTATGTCACAAACCATGACCCCCTAGTCCCCTCCCACCTTCCTTCTACTCTCCCCTTCCCCCACCCCCACCAGGTACTAAGTCGTTCATTGTCCTCATATCAGAATTGAGTACATAGGATTCTTGCTTCCCCATTCTTGTGATGCTTTACTAAGAATAATGTGTTCCACTTCAGTCCAGATTAATACAAAGGATATAAAGTCTCCATCTTTTTAATGGCTGAATACATCCATGGTATACATATAACACAGCTTGTTAATCCATTTCTGGGTTGCTGGGAATTTAGGCTGTTTCCAAATTTTGGCAATTGTAAATTGAACTGCAATTAACAGTCTAGTGCAGGTGTCCTTATGATAAAAGAATTTTTTTTCTTCTGAGTAGATGCCTAGTAATCAGATTTCAGAATCAAATGGGAGGTCTAGCTTGAGTTCTTTGAGGTTTCTCCATACTTCCTTCCAAAAAGGTATTTGTTTGCAGTCTCAACAGCAGTGCAAAATGTTCCCTTCTCTCCACATCCATGCCAGCATCTGCAGTTTTGAGAATTTGTGATGTGGGCCATTCTCACTGGGGTTAGATGATATCTCAGGGAGGTTTTGATTTGCATTTTCTAATAATTAGGGATGATGAGCATTTTTTCAAAAGTTTTTTAGCCATTAGTCTGTCTTCTTTAGAGAGGGTTTTATTCATCTCTTTTGCCCATCGATATAAGGGATTGTTGGCTTTTTTCATGTTGCCTAATTTGAGTTCTTTGTAGATCCTAGTTATTAAGTTTTTGTCTGATTCAAAATATGCAAATATCCTTTCCCATTGTATGGGTTGTCTATTAACTTTGGTTGTCATCTTTTTGTTTTACAGAAGCTTTTAAGTCTAATTAAGTGCCATTTGTTTATTTTTATTGTTGAAATTGCCACAGATGTCTTCTTCATAAAGCCTTTCCCCAGGCCAATATCTTCAAGTGTTTTTACTGTGCTTTCTTTGAGAATTTTTATTATTTCATGCCTTAAATTTAGGTCTTTTTTCCATCTTGAATCCATTTTTGTGATTGGAGAGAGGTGTGGGTCCAGTTTCAGTCTTTTACATGTTGATAACAAGTTCTCCCAGCACCATTTATTGAATAGGGAGTCTTTCCCCCAGTGTATGTTCTTGTTTGGTTTATTAAAGATTAGGTGGCTATAACATATTAGTTATGTTATAAATGTTCCATCTTCTGTTCAGTTCCAGATGTCTATGTCTCTATTTTTGTGCCAGTACCATGCTGTCTTGACCACTATGGCCATCTCATACAGCCTAAAGTCTGGCAGATTGATGCCCCTTGCTTTGTTTTTATTGCTAAGAACTGCCTAGGCTATACAGGGTTTTTTCTGGTTCCATACAAAACGTAGAATTATTTTTTCCAAGTCTTGAAAGTTTGATTTTGGTATTTTAATAGAGATGGCATTGAATTAATAGATTGCTTTAGGAAGTATGGACATTTCAACAATGTTAATTCTTCCCAACCATGAGCATGGTATGTTCTTCCATTTGTTAATATCTTCTGCTATTTCTTTTCTTAGGGTTGCATAATTTTCTTTATAGAGGTCCTTCACTTCTTTTGTTAGGTATATTCCTAGGTATTTCATTTTCTTTGAAGCTACTGTGAAGAGGATTGTGTCCTTTTTTTTTTTTTTTTTAAGACAGAGTCTCAAGTTGTTCTTCTGGGTAGGTAGCATCACAGCTCACAGCAACCTCCAACTCCTGGGCTCAAGCGAGTCTCCCGTTTCAGCCTCCCAAGTAGCTGAGACCACAGGTGCCCGCCACCACCCCCGGCTATTTTTTGAATGCAGCCATCTTTGTTGTTTGGCAGGCCTTGGCTGGATTCGAACCTGCCACTTTAGGTGTATGTGGCTGGCACCTTAGCCACTTGAGCCATAGGTGCCAAGCTTGGGATTGTGTCATTAATTAGCTTCTTATCTTGGATATTAGTGGTTATAAAAAGGCTACTGAGCTGTGGACATTGATTTTATATCCTGAGACATTACTGTATTTTTTGATGATTTCCAGGACTCTTGTGGTTGAGTCTCATTACCTGGGCCTAGAAAATGCAGGAAGTTCCTGTTCAGTCTTGTGGGAGAGAAATCCTGTATTAACATCATTTCATGATCTTAGGATCTAGTGATAAACCCAGTTATACAACTGGGTGATATGTGCCTGTGGATATTAAATCAGCTGACTACATCTATGACATTCATTCTTTCTTCGTGAAGGCCTTCGAGGGCTTGTTTATTGACACATCCAAAGGTTGCAGTTGGCCCACCAGGTATCACAGCAAGTTGGGTTTTCAAGTCCGCAACAATTGAGAAATACATTGCTCTTTATTCACCAAAAATGCTTTTATTTCAAGTGCATCATGAACTGAGAAAAAGCCTATTACCATATTGTAGGGCTTTATTTTGCATATGGATATTATTATTGTCTTCTGAAGTTAACATTAACACACAAGCATAAATAAAAGAATTAAAAATATTTGTATAGATACAGAATTAGTATTATCCCCAATAATTTGCATTAAAAAATGTGCATTATACATGGCAAAATATGATAACTACTTAACACTTTGAGTTGTTTCCCAGAAATGATGGCTTGGAACTCCTGGCCTTACCTTAGTCTCCCAAAGTGCTAGGATTATAGGTCTGAGCCTCCAGGCCTGTCCAGAAATGATGGATTTTCCACAAGACAAAGAAGTTGAGGTTCTGAAGGTCCCAGAGTAGACTTTCTGAAGCCAAGATGCACCAACACCCATGACTGCCCCTAATGTATGCAGCCACTTGTGACATACACCATGACCAGCCCCAAGGCAGGCCTCTCCTTTAAAATCCTATGACCTCCCTTAGTCCTAGGGAGAAGGATTTGAAGTTACTTCCCCTTTCTCCCAGCAAGACATCTGTTATATTAAAAATTCTTTTATTCCTTGGCAATCCTCATTGTCTCAATAATTTGAATTTTGAACACAGAGCAAATAGCCCTAGACTGAACCACACTGTGCTTTCAACACAGAGAATGATTCCTTGAGGCAAGGAATTCAGGCAGCTTACAGATAATAGAAAAAGCCATGAAATAAATTCTCTCCTATAGCCTTCAGAAGGAAGACAGCCTTACTAAGCCATTTTTGACTTCTAATTTCTCACACTAAAAAACAATTGATTCATGTTGTCTAAAACATATCACTTTGTGGGAATTAATATGGCAATTATTAAAAACTGGTAGAACTTATTTATAAAAAGAAGCCAAAAATATATCTTACTTCTAGTCTTGAATCAAATGTGTCAATAAATAGCTTGCAAGTTAACGTTCTCATCCTTGGGCCAGGTGTGTTGGCTCACATTCTCATCCCAACACACTGGGAGGCTGGGAGGGTGGATTATTTGGGCTTAGGACATCGACACCAGCCTAAGCAACAGGTGGACCCCATCTCTGCTAAAAATAGAAAAACTAGCCCAGCGTTGTGGTCAGCACGTGTAATTCTAGCTACTCAAGAGGCTGAGGCAAGAGGATTGCTCAAGCCTAAGTATTTGAGGTTGCTGTGAGCTACAAAGCCATGACACTCGATCCAGGGTGACAGAGTGCGACTCTGTCTCAAACAAACAAACAAATAAAAATTATCATGCTCACAATCAGAAAAAAACACTGAAAAAACTAAAAATCAATATATTATCTTATACCCATCAGGAAATTAAGTTCAGGGGGTAAACTCCAAGTGTGAAAACTAAAGATTTATGAATAGAGAATTATTTCTTACCTGGTGAGAAGCCACAGCTAAAGTCTGGTTGCAATACTAAAGTAAAACAGACTAATTGCTTAAAACTTAGAGTAGACTAGCTTGAGAAATCAAATTTCTCTGGGACAAATCCTGAGAGTTGGGTAGGGCATGCACTTTCATAAGCTTTATATCTAAAAGAACCATCATTTTTAAAAAATGAATATTACAGAAAAATCCTGTAATATGTCCAGCGTGGGGGGGGGGGTGCGCAGGGAAGCAACCTTTTGAAATAAACCCAGAATCTTCTGTTCTTGTTAAAAAGGTCTGCCGTTAAGGGAAATCATTTTAACAAATCCCCAAAACATATATTCTCAGAGCTTAATCAATATAGAGAAAGGAATTCAGCAATCAGCAATCTCTACTCATCTTTTACTACTATAGAAAGAAACAGGTAAATAGAACTTGTGATGGTCTAAAGCCATGAAGGACTAACAACTGATTATAGGACTGTACAATAATTCCCTATCTCCATTCTTTGCTACCATATCTCCATGTCTTCTATAGAGTAATAGGGGATTAGAGTTTGGAAGAACCACAAGACTTATACTCCATTTCAGAAAGAGTTTGGAGGGAAACTGAGGATAACAGTGGAGACGAAAATAAGAGTGTGAGCATAAAATATAGCTACTGGATGGGTGCAGGGCCTCATGCCTGTGATCCGGGCACTTTTAGAGGTCGAGGTGGGAAGATTCCTTGAGGTCAGGAGTTCTTGAACTCCTGAGCAAAGTGAAATTCCCTTCCCTACTAAAAATAGAAAAATTAGCTGGGCACTGTGGCAAGCCTTTTGGTCCCAGCTACTTGGAATTTAAGGCAGGAGGACCACTTAAGCCTAGAAGTTTGACTTTGCTGTGAGCTAGGCTGAGGCCAAGACACTCTAGCTCAAGTTACAGAGTTACAGTCTTGTGGGAGAATAAGAATATCTCCCACAAAATTAAAAATAAACAAACAAACAAAAAAATCAAACACAGGGAAAATTTTAAAAGTAGTGAGAGAAAAGCAACTTATCATTTATAAGGAAACCCCATAAAATCATCAGTGTATTTCTCACTGAAATGAGAGATGTTGAGACCAAGAAAGTATAGGATGATAGTAATATACTCAAAGTACTGACAAAAAAGTACTTTGCAAATCAAAACACTATACCTAAAAATAACTATCTTTTAAAAATGAAGGAGTTAGTCCCAGCAAAGTCTGGGAAAGTATTTCCTGCCTTATAGAAAATATTTTAAAAATTTTTTAAATTGAAACAAAAACACAAAATGGAAAAGTCTGTATTGCATATGAAAGTATATGTATCTCTGGTAAAGACAAACATATAGACAAATACAGGTAATATAACATTGTAAATGGCTGTGAGTAAATTACGTAACCCTAATTAAAAAAATATAAAATAAACCTTGTTAATGAATACTCTTCTGAAAACAACCGAATGCTGAATATAAGAATGCAAATATGCACGTAGGGGGAGAAACAAACGTGTGGAGTTTTTGTACATGATTCAAGTTAACTTATCAACATATATAGATAGTTACAAGCTAAAAGACGTATTACACAAGCCTTAAGGGAACCACAAGGAAAAAACTATAACAGATATGCAAAACATAAAAAAAAAGGAATAAAAGCAATTAGTATAAGAACTATTCAAATAATGGAAGAAGGTATCAAGTTAGGAAGAGAAGAACAAAAAAAAACTTTCAAAACAAAAAAGAATGAAGAAAATGTCAGTGATAAGTCTTCATCTATCAATAATAATTTTAAATATAAATGTACTAAATTTTTCAGTCAAAAAAATATACAGTGATTATATAGATTTTTAGGAAGTCCCATGGCACACTGTCTGTAAAGAATCATTTCTAATTTTAGTAAATACATAGGCTAAACGTAAAGGAATAGAAAAAAGATATTTTATGCAAAAAATGCTATATTTATATGAGACAAGATAGGCTATATGTCTAAAACTTTGTTTCTAGAAACAAAGCAGGTTATTAAATCATAGCAATTGGTTGGGTAGCGATAACAACTATACACATGCAACAATCGTCAAAGCATCTAAATACAACGTATTGACAGATTTGAATATTTGAAAGGAGAAATTGACAGCAATACAACATCAGTAGGAGACTGCAATACCCTAATTTCAATAATGGCTAAAATATCAAAAAAGAAAACCAATATACTTCCCTATATAAGGGTACACTTCTCCTTTCTCTCTCTCTTCCTCTCTTTTCCCCTGCACTGTCTCCTCATCTCTCTCTTCCTCTTCACTCTCCTCTCTGTCTTTCTCCTCTCTCTTCTCTTTTTCTCTCCTCCTTGATGCTGCTCTGCATCCCCCCCAATAAAGACCTTTCATACAAAAGAAAAAAAAAAGAAAGAAAACTAATATAAAATAGCAGAAATGAACAGCACCACAATTTTTTTTTTTCTTTTGACCAGAGCCAGGTTCAAACCCTCCACCCTCGATGCATGTGACTGGCTCTGTAACCACTGTGTTGTGGGTGCCGAGCCTATCAAGGTGTTTTCACTTATATCTGTTTCAAGGGAGAACACCTGTGCTACAGATTATTACATGTGTCCCTGAATTAACTCACCGATAAAATTTGGTGACTTTTTATTGCCAAATCAATGTGTGAAAGAGTCTATTACTCTTCCCTATATAATGAAGGGAAAACCAAGGCTTATGAAATGACCTTATGAAAGGTCATATGAAAACCAAGGCTTTGGAAATGACCTAAAATACACACACGCACATGGATACATGTGATACATGTGACGGTCAAGTTCTTGCACTTACATCTAGACTTTATGAGACCCTTCTCAAAATCATGTTTTAACACAACCATAATTCTATAAGAGTTGCATTTGCTTGTGGATGAAGTTTCCTAAAACACCACGTTTAAAAGCAAAATGTTACAACTAAATGACAACTAATGTCATTTAGTGCTACAAAACTTGTTTAAAGTATATAACATGAAAATTTTGAAATAGTTCTTGTAACATTTGGTTCAATAAAAATAAACACAGACTCATTAAAGAAAAAACAGAAAACAAGAACCAATCCTTGCAAGGCATTTAAAATAAGATTATATGTAAAGATAATATTGAGTTCATGAAAAATGTAATCGCTCTATTCGATATCACATTCTTATGATTTCTAATGCTACCAACCAAACCCATTTGGGTTCTTGAACATTCCATTTTTTTGTCAATACTTAGATGTTAAAGTTTTAAATTCAATACAGCATGTACTGCTTGATGTCAATTATTAAGGAATTGACTCACTAATATTGCTAAAGAGTGTCTATTTTATTTCAAACCCAAAAGGGTGTTTGACACAAAAGGTCAGGAGAAAAAGTAGACGTTAAGCAGAACAGCAATAAAAATGAGGCATTAATAAAATGCATGAGTAAATATCTCAAATTTTGGATCTTAATTTTTTGTTTGTTTGTTTGTTTGTTTTGGTTTTGCAGTTTTTGGCCGGGGCTGGGTTTAAACCCGCCACCTCCAGCATATGGTACCAGCGCCCCACTCCTTTGAGTCACAGGTGCTGCCCTTGGCTCTTAATTTTTAAAATACTCATTGAAGAATATTTTTATCTGCATGTCTACTATAAACATCATGGCATTGATCCAGCACCACAAATTTAATGGACCAATGGAACATTAGATTGTTTTATGGAACAATAGTAGTGGACTGAATTCTTGTTTAATCTTTATGAATCCACAAAATTCAAATATCGAAGTCTACTTATCAATGTAATAGAATTGAGGGATGGGGATGTTAGGATATCATTAGGTCATGAGGATGGAGCTGTCATGAATGGAATTAGAGCACTTATGAAAGGGGCTTCAGGGAGCTTGTTTGACTCTTCCATCATGTCCAAATGCAGCAAGAATGTGCTATCTCTGAAGCAGAGGGTGAGCATGAGCCCTAAGCAGACACTGAATCAGCTGGACCTTGATCTTGGACTTTCCAATCTCAGAACTGTGAGCGATAAATTATAGTTGATTATAAATTTTCCAGTCTAAGGCATATTATAGGGGTCCAATAAAACTGAGACGTTGATCTATATCGAACTTTTCACTTACTAGCAAAAGAACCTACATTTTTCTCAGGTATACCTGGAATATTTTCTAGGATAAAGCATGTGTTAGGTGACTAAACAAGTTTCAAAACATTTAAGAAGATTAAAATCATCCCAAGTTCTTTTCTGACAACAACAGAATAAACTCAGAAATGAATCACAGTAAGAAAATGAAAAAAATTTTTAAAAAGTCATGAGCTACATAATGACATTTTGGCCGACAGTGGACCACTTATATGATTGAGATTACCATGGAGGTGAAAATTTTCTGCTGCCCAGTGATACTGTAGCCATCCTAATGACATAGCACAACACATGACTCATATATTTGTTCTGATGCTAATATAAACAAACCTAGTGTGCTTCCAGTTTTTTAAAAGAACAACACATAGTACATAATACTTGATAATGATAGTGTATGACTGTTATTGGTGTATTTGTTGTACTATCCAGTTTATTGTTATTTTAGAGGGTACTCCTTTCTCTTATTAAAAAGCAAAGTTAACTGTAAAAGGGTCTCAAGTAGAACCTTCAGGAGTATTTCAAGATAAGGC
Source organism: Otolemur garnettii (assembly GCF_000181295.1). Taxonomy (NCBI): domain Eukaryota; kingdom Metazoa; phylum Chordata; class Mammalia; order Primates; family Galagidae; genus Otolemur; species Otolemur garnettii. The sequence goes on along the minus strand of NW_003852398.1, from coordinate 27,886,562 downwards.
ATTGCAGACAGATTCATGCCTACTAATGCCCCTGAAAACCTTCCACTGGGGACAAGATTGGTATGAGGAAGACAGCAATACTGGTGTTCCTGACCCTGTGTAGGCCTAGGCTAATGCATGTGTTTATACTTTAGTTTTTAACAAAGTTGAAAGAGTACAAAATAAATAAATAAATAACTCAAAAATGAAGAAAACTTAACAGGATAAGATTACAAAGAAAATAAAATATTTTCAAAAAAAACCACATTTCATACAACTTTGCAATCTGTATTTTAAAATTAACTCAAAATAGATCAATGATCTAACTGGAACAACTTATACTATATACCCTTAAAGGGAAACTTAGGTATAAATCTCAATAACCTTATGTCTAAGAGTAAATTTCCATTTACAACAACAAAAGCCCAAGTAACAAAGGAAACACAAGTTAGCATTCATTGAAATTTCAAAATCTTTTCAATGAAAGGTAAGTCAAGAAAGTGAAAAACCAATCTAAACATGTGAGAAAATACTAGCACTTTACACAGGGTGGCCATAAAGTTCATGTGCAATTTAAAATAGTGTGCAATTTTAAATTGTTCATGAACTTTATGGCCACCCTGTGTAACTGATGAAGGTCTAATATCCATATTACATGAGAATACTTCAGACTCAAAAAGAAAAATACAAATAACCTCATCTAGAAATGGGAAAAGGCTATGAATAGACATTTCTCTAAAGAACACTTAGAAATGGCCAAGTTAAAAAGTGAAGAAATACTGATACACGTTACAATATGAGTGGACCTTGAAAACATTTTAAACATTGTGTTAAATGAAAGCGGTCAGTCACAGAAGACCACAAACTGTACATATGTGTGTAGGTGTCATTTATAGTTTATCATTCAGATGAAAGTCAGATGGATCTACTTATTTAAACTGTACAAATTAGAAAACTATATAAAGATGAGAAGTAGATTAGTGGTTACCAAGACTGTTTAGAGAGGGAAATTGAGAAGTACTTGGGAGTTTTTTTGGAGTGTGAGAGGTGAGAGAAATTATCTGTCATTAGACGGTGGTGATAATTGCACAGTGTTGTGCATATACAAAAGCTATGTAATTTTATCTTTTAAAAAATGTTGAATTTTAAATTTTCTAAATGTTATCTCAATTATTCACAAAATGCTATATTTTTCTTACCAAATGTTACTTTTTAAATACTGTTAAATTTCCTAGATCTCACTTTCATTAACGCTAAAGTATAGAACTGATGTGTATCTAACAAAAGTTTTATAAGAAATAAGTTATTACCCTTATGAGATGAGGGAAGTCAACTCAGAGTTTCTGTGCAAAATTGTTATGTAAGAAGGTAGATTTTCCATTTATTAACAGATACTAACTTCCATCAGTGCATTAAAAGTCTCTGGAGGACAGTGACAATATTTTTTTTTACTTACCAATTTTTTCCTAACATTATACATAGCACTTGATGCATAGTAAGGTTTTAAAAGTAATATGTCAAATAAAGGTAAAAAGAATACATGTGTGAATTTAGTAGCCTTCTATTAGTAATATTTTTAAACATGCCCTATATAATTTAAGAAAATATGGAACTGGGTGAATATACCACATCTGAAAATTACATTTGCTACCTACATCATTGATGAATATCTCTAGTGTCACCTCTTAAGTACTCCCCTTGGGAAGCGATGCACTGACTCCAGCTGCCAGCCCACCATTCAAAGCACTCTTCAACAGCGAAGTAATTAGTACTTTTCCTAGGATGAGTTCTGTAACTTAATGGTCCAACCTTGATTTTTTAAACTGTAGCTCTAAAAATGCACATTCTGAAAGGATGCTTTCATTAAGAATTAATGCTAGAGATGTAAATGAATAAGTAGCTCACATATAGATCGTTCTTTTAGATATGAAAACTTTTACTGAAAAGGAAACCAGAACTGATATGGGATATGTGGCAGACTGATTGTCATGTCTGCTCTTAAAATTAATAAAGCCTGATTCTTATAGTGGAGACATGAATAAGAATGGAAACACACCAGACTGGGACAACAAATGAATATCCTAGGTTAAGCAAGGCAAACAGGGTTACCTGACAAATGAAGATCACTCTCTCTCTCGACTGAATTATGAAAGAGGAACAACACTTTATTTATTTCTCCCAAGCCTAGAAATTATACAGTATCTTTTACAGACTCTGAAACTGCAATTAATTTTCAATGTGTCCTATATCTTAGAATTTAAGTCTATGTGGTCTAACATTCATGTCATATGATCTTACCAATAAGAATAAACTAGGATACTTGAATTTCAGTTCCAAGATACCCTTCCTAGAGGTTCTGATTCTTTAGAAAAAAGAGGAACCCAGATATTGATAACCTCCAAGTTGTGTATTATTTTGTCATCTTTGAAAATATTTCTTTGTAGTTATCAAAAGTATTCATGTATATGAATACAGTATGAAATCAAAGAAAGAAAAGACATTTTTAATAAAGACAACATCATTAAAAATTTCTTTGAGTGAAATGCATGCTTTTATTTTTATAAATTGTATCAGGTTTCATATTATCAAATAGGCAATCAATTTAGTTTTCAATGTACTATTAAGTGATTGAACACAGAGAATAAAAATTACTTCATCACAGGTGTCTTCAACATCTCATATGCCATAGAGGGCTTCATCTGGTCATTGAGAAATTGAGGCCATGATTGAGGAGACACTAGCTGGTTGTAGACTTCACCATAAAATAGAGTCACAATAAGAGCCATAAGTATGTGTAGCTCAGGGAAAAACTCAGCATCTACCATAATAATCAAATTGAACTTTTTCTGGATATGCTCTATAAATGAAGAAAAATAGAAAAGGAAGAAGAAATTATTAAAAGAGAATTTTTTAATTCCCCAAGAATTACATAAAATACTTGTGAATGAGGAGGATTTGAACATGGACAGTTTGGAGAATTCATGCTCCATTTATCTCTACAAGCAGCTCGGTCCTGCCTGTTTGTCAGCCTGATACAAGTTCTTCTGATATCTGGGGCTGCCTGACTTTTTCTACATGCCTATTTCTGATTCAGGCTTGGCATCTGCCTAGACCCAAGACAGGACTGGATTAGAAATTATTTTAGAGGTCCTTTGGAAGCAAAAGGCAACTTTTGGATTAAATCTGCAAAGATTTCATGAGAGGAAATATCTGTAAGCACAAATGTGGAAGGAGGTAGGAAGGTAGCTGAATCCTTAGACTGTCAATGTCTTCAGAGTGAAGAAGACAAGCTGGTTAGGTTGGGTGGATGTGTCCTAGATTGCCCTACACTCTAGGGAAAGTTTGGAGGCTGTCCTGAGTTCAGGAAACAAAGTAGATCATAGGAAGGGTTTTCTATAGACGTGGTGGGCCTATTGTGGTGGATGTTAGAGTTCTGTACTTAGATGTCTTGATCAGTTACACTCCCTGTAGTTTGGGTCTACATCATGGAGATTATCTATCATTCAGACACTGGGATTTGGATTATATTATATAGGTCATCAGTCCTATATAATTTATAATAACTAAGTTACTAATTTATAATAACTAAATTGAGTTAAATTGATTTATACATTTGCAGAATATCAAGTAGGGTTATACAGAAAGTCAAATGTAAAACTAATTTTTAAAATGAGAACTTCAGAAAAAGGCACAAATCTGTTCCTGTGACCGTTAGATGCTCACATGTTATATCCTGTGTAGATTGTGCATGGGTCTTCAGAAACATGAATTTTCCTATCATTTTGAGATGGTTTCTGCATTACTGTAAAAGAGTTGATATATAATATTGTGTACTTACAACTTATCTCTGCAGAAAGTACATTTATTGTTGTATGTGTGGCCATTAGTTGCACAGACTGGATCCATTTCTCTGGTACAAAAATTTATATTGTCTCCATACACACTACAGTCTGGCTGTTAAGCATAAAGAAAACACATGAAGTTTACCAGATAATAAACTTTTGGAATAAAACGGCTTTTATTCCACGCACATAATGCCATACCATACATCAAAATGAAATAAATATATTCTATAGTGAGGTTTAAAAATAAACATTTAGGAATCCACTATCCACTAAAACATAAAATATCAAAAGTTCATTTTTACATACCCAATATAATTTTTTAAGAAGCCTGGAGTTATCTTTCTAATTTAGCCACCCTGCCTCCACTTCTTATACTCAGGTCAAATCTGCTCCATGATTGTATACCATATGAAAACATGAAAACTGTTTTTTTATTTATTCAGCCCCTTGCCTTTCTCAATAAGTTCATCACATATGCAACTATTATATGTTTGCATGTATGTGTATAACTACATATAGATATAGCTATATATATAATTTGTTTAGTGTTGGCCATTATTGGTAATCTACAAAAATAAACAATACTGTTATTCCATGATCCGCTTTTTAAACTTTTAGTGCCATTTATCTATTCAGATATTTAGAGTTATACTTCATTTTCTTCACCTACATGTAATATTCTGGTACATGACTACTTGAAAATTATTATTTTGTCTATATTTAAGTGTATATTTAGGTTTATTGTTAATCCTCTTGCTTCACTAGGATGAACAGTTCTACATTAAATACCCTTAAATGGATATTAGATATTTGTGTACAATAAAGTTTATGACCTTTAATGGAATTTTTAAATAATGGAATAATGTTTACATTGTCTTTAATACTAAATGGTTTTATATGGCTGACAAGATTTTATTTCTTCAACTTACTGGAAGAGGGGTTGGTTGTTATTTTATTTTTGCTTTCACTTTTCAAAGGATCGTTCTGTTGTGTCTATTATTTGGTAAAATTTTCTGTTAACATTTAAAATATAAGCATGTTGAAAGTTTCTCTTTTCTAAATTCCAAGTTAAACACTATTAAACTTACTGAATTGCGACGTTGAAATCTAGGTCCAAGATAAGTTTCTGCAACCAACACACAAAAGAACAATTAAAAATAAGAGGAGCAAGAGGGCAGAAAAGCAGTTTCTGGTGAGAACTGCTCATACATACTGCTTAATAGAGGAAGTCTATGCATACTGCTTAATAGAGGAAGTCTAGTGAGCTTTTTGTGGCCATATGAAAACAACAAATTCATAAAAGCACTTCGAATCTGGAAATATTTTGTAATTCCCAAATTAATATCATGTGTGACAAATAATCTTATAGATTGTTTAGTAATTGCCATGACCTTTCTTTGAAGATATCATAGTGGGGTTTTCTTTCATTTTTATAGATGAGACACCATAGTCAGAGAAGATAATACCTTGCATAAAGCTTTAAGAGGCCTTGCATATTGCGAAAACATGAAGAAATTAATGAGGACTCATTTAATTAGTACTCAGCTCTAATGTTAAGCATCTATGTAATAATGCCCAGCTATTTCATTCTGAAATTCATGAACCACTTTGAGCTTTAAGAAAAAACTTTCCAGCAGAAGAATCACTGAGTCCTCTCTTTACTCAAGGCCTTGTCTCTAGTGGACTCAGAGATGAAATAATAGATTGTCAAGTAATGCCAGATATAGCAGACACCTTTGCTTTCTCCATTTTTGAATTTAACAACCATGGAATATGACCTCCAAGAAAGAAAAAAAATTAGGCAAATATCTCTAGTTACAGAAAAACAAAAATCTAAAGTCCACCACCCATTCTAACTCATCATCTGTCTCCACTTCTGTAGAAAGTAGGAAATATGAAAAAGCAATTCCCTGATGGATCATTAAAAAGACATTTATAAATGTCATGTCATTTTACCAGGTTTAAGGATTACAAACCCAACAAAACCAGTCCCTCCATTCCTAGATTAAAGAAGTTGCTTTCTGCATTTTCAAAGATATGTGAAATGCTTCACCCACAACTAAAAGATTTACTCACCAGAATAAAAAGGAAATGCCAAAGCAATGATGAAAATAACTTTGGTCCATGATGAGAAGAACGGCATTTTGTCAACTCTGTGGAAGAAACCTCTAGGAATGTTTATAACACATGGCACAGAGACACTTGCCCATTCCTAAACACAAGTTTCTTTACTTTTCTTTTCTTTCTTTCTTTTTTTTTTTAATCTAAAAAGTTAGAAGATTTCTTTTCCTTTAAGCAACTTGTGTCTGTGCACTGTGCTCTCAAACACAAGTGTCTTACTGGAAAAGAACTTTTCTAACTTTCTAGATTCCTAATTAGAGTGGATTCTTCCCTTTTTCCATTCTTTTAGTACCAACAAGACATGGCAGGTGAACAGAAGACCTCCAAGTGACTTGAGAGAAACCACTGAATAAGGCCTCCTTTCACATTTGACAAGCTGTTTATTCTCCCAGCCCTGTAAGTTAGCCTAAAAGGGGCTGGGCTGCATTTAAGGAAATATCCACATTGGAATCTTAGTTTTTCCTCAGAAAATAGAGGATTCCTTCAGGAAGGAAAGATCTGGAGCAGCAGTCACAGCAATGCTACACACGCCAGGGCTACCTCCTGAGGCTCCTAGCATCACTTACCTAAGACAAGGAGAATAGAGACTGAGGCCAACAATTTGGGAAAATGTGTCTATTTTGTTGACCTTCCTTCTTGGCCACTTTGACCCAGTGAAAGAGTCTCTTTTATTTTAGTGGTGAAACAGATGGCCCATGGCAGATAAGGTACAAGTCATTCTCTGTTCTGCCTGGAGGCTGCAAAGAAGCTCAGGAGATATACTCACATACTTCTCAGCAGACCTCCCCTCAGCAAGGGGTCTGGGAGGATGTGATGTGCTAAATCCAGTGTGGGCAGGGGAGAGAGAAGACAATTACAGTGCATGGTGATCTGCAGATAAATGAGAGTTATAAAAGCTTTCCAAGCTGTTGAATTGGAAAAGATAAGAGAATAAAAGAAGAAAAAAGAATTTGGGAAATTGTAATTAGACATATGCTTAGGCCTTTAGCATTTTGCAACACTGGAAACACGTCTGACTTTAGTAAAACACAATAGGACTATAGTGGAAATTCAAAACCATGATTGGACATTAGCTGGAGACATTTAACCTATGTTCAGTTCCCCACCCAAGATTGTGAATTGTTTGTTTATGAGACCTGAGTAAGGATATATTTGAAAATCTCCTGAATGAGTTTCAAGGCACCTAGCTCGCAAACCCAGGATATGGAGAGGATGTAAAGAGTAGAAATAGGGGGAAAAGAAAGCTCAGGGATGAAATCAAGGTGACCACATTAGATGATGCCCTAAATTACATGATAATAATTTGATCTTTACCTCAGATTTAAGTTGGAGCTACTACAAGGTTTAAAGTAGGGATTTCAACAGAGTTATCTAAATTTAACACTTTGATTTCTGGAAAAGACTTGGGGAGTTCAAAGTTCTGAGTTTCATGATCCTTGGTTCTATCTTTATTGCTGATGTTTCATTTTTAATACTTTCTTCTTGGCATTATTTCTGAATCTTAGGATCCAGGGTGATAAACCTGGGTGATAGAGGCCTATGGATGTTAAAACAGCGGACTACATCTATGACATTCATTCTTTCTACATGAGGGACTTCAAGGGCTTGTTTATTGACACATTCAAAGGCTCCAGTTGGGCCTCCAGGTATCACAGCAAGTTGGGTTTTCAAGTCCGCAACAATTGAGAAATACATTGCTTTTTATTCACCAAAAATGCTTTTATTTCAAGTGCATCATGAACTGAGAAAAAGCCTATTACCATATTGTAGGGCTTTATTTTGCATATGTGTTGTTCTGTGTTCCTTAGAGCTTCTGATCCGGTGATGCAGGGGAAAGAACTGCAGAGGGAATGAATCTTCAAGGGAGACCGGGACTCGCTCTGGTCAGCGGGCCCGCTAAACTTTACTGATTATCTTTTATACTTTCCAACATTTAGTAAGAATTTAACACATTTACAAAGAAGTCAAGTAACGTGAGGAAGCAACCATTTGAGATTACAATTTAGTGTGAAGGTTGAGGAACGCATATACAATTGATTTTGTTTAGAGTAAAACATTTTGGAGCCTGGCTGTTGGTCCTCGATTGCCCAAGGTAAAGTTACACCTTATAATGCTAATGAAGGAAAAATGCAGAGAATAGAACCCAATGTGCTCCAAAACCGGTCTTTCCATCCTCCAGCTCATCTCAGCTATTTCTCCACGCCCCCTAGGGAGAGTCACTCTACATATTCCTGCACATCAATAGGCAAGTGTAGAAGCTCAGATCCTCAAGGAGACGCTTCACGGAAACCGTCTCCTGAGAGAGCACGTTGAGGCGAACTGCCATGTCTTGAGCAAAAGGATCTTATCTCCTACACATATGGATATTATTATTGTCTTCCAAACCTAACACTAACACACAAACATAACTAAAAGAATTAAGAATATTTGTATGAACACAGAATTAGTATTATCCCCCAATAATATGGGTAAAAAAGTATGCATTATACATGGCAAAATATGGTAACTACTTAACACTTTGAGTTGTTGCCCAGAAATGATGGCTTGGAACTCCTGGCCTTACCTCAGCCTCCCAAAGTGCTAGGATTATAGGTCTGAGCCTCCAGGCCTGTCCAGAAATGATGGATTTTCCACAAGACAAAGAAGTTGAGGTTCTGAAGGTCCCAGAGTAGAATTTCTGATGCCAAGATGCACCAACACCCACGACTGCCCCCAATGCATGTAGCTGCTTCTGACATACACCATCACCAGCCCCATGGCAGGCCCCTCCTTTAAAATCCCATGACCTCTTAGTTCTAGGGAGAAGGATTTGAAGTTACTTCCCCTTTCTCCCAGAAAGACATCTGTTATATTAAAAATTCTCTTATGATGTAAGAAAGCAATATGGCAGGCTAGAGACAGCTTTTTGCAGCCCCACATGGTCAGATATGGAAGAAAAGAATCCAGCCACCTCAGGTAGGGGATCCTGCCGTGAAACATCACTTTAGCTGCACAGGGAGGCAGAAAGAGACTCGAGGAGCCAAAGAGAAGATCCTGAGCAGTGGAGATTCAGCAGAAAGGGCACATACTTACATGCCAGCAGAGGCTTGCAGGAACAGCTCTTTCTTTCTTTTTTTCTCTTTTTGTTTTACTTTTTTTGGACCTGGGAACTTGATGGAATTTATCTTAGGAATTGGGAGAGCTTGGGTGAGTAAACAAGTGATCTTGAATAGCACCCAGGAGCCAGGACTAAGTCACCAGGCAGAGCAACGGCTGGCCTGGTGCAGCCTTTGTGGGAGAACTGCTTTGCAGGATCAGCCCACAGCATCCTAGTGCAAGGACAGTTCTGGCATACCTGGTAAGCTGGGAGGCCATCCATGGGGAGACTTGAGCAACATATGCTTTCCTGGGCAAGCCACTGCATGGCCAAGGGACACAGTTTGGAAAGCTAGGGGCATGTCTGTTAAGCAGCCTTATGAGAGCCTAAGGCTCCCAATCCTGCAGGGATTGAGGGCAAAGAAATCAAGAAGGGGGGACCAGGTCTGGACAAGATAGAGGCTTCCAGCCCACATCTTATACAGATGATTAAGCATTGAACTTAGATCTCATACCACAGACTGTCACCTGTTGTCCAGGCAATTTATGGCAATATGCATTTTTTTTCCTTTTTTGAAAAATCCTTTTTTATCAACTCCCCCCCCCACATTTATCTTTTTCCTTCCTTTTTCTTTGTAATAATAGTTTTTAATTGTTTCATTTCTCAATAGTAACAGCTCCATTTCTGCTAGTTTTCTTGTGCCTATTATTCTCATTTTTAATATAATATTCTCCCTTAAGATTTTTTGTTAATTTATTTTGTTTTCTTTTATAGTATTTTTTACTTTCTTCAATAACAAGGGCTCCATTCTGAGTACAGTTTTTCTACTCCCTTTATCTTTTCATTCTATTCTATTTCTCTTCTTTTCCCACTCTTTTGTAACAATTTTTCAAATTTTCTTATCTTTCTCACATGAATTTATCAAATAGCAACTAAGATATACCTTCTTTTCTTACACCTTATTTGATTTTATTTTCAATTCTCTTTATACACTTTTATCATTATTATTAATATTTCTCTTTTTCTGATCTGTTTATTCATTGTCAATTTGTATTCCATTTATGGGATCAACCTCCTTGGAGGCCAGGGACAGGGTGCCATGGCATTGGCCTGGCTCAAGAAGACCTGGTATAGGGGGTCCTTCTAGCTTTTACCTTTGGACGCATGCTAATGGTAGGTCCCCCAGTGACAAACCATTGTTTTTTGTTTTTGTTTTCTTCTTCTGGGGTCTTATTACTTCTCAAGCTTGTAAAGAGCTCCTAAACTCAAGGGACTCACCCAACCCAGCCTCCCAGAAGCTGGGAATTGTGATTGCAGGTCAAAGCACCCTGCTGAACCCCACTATCACTCATGTCTCTCTCTTACTATTCTTCTCCTCTTTTTGACATTCTTTCCTTTTATATCCCCTTTCTTTTCTTTCTATCTTTTCTCCCTTTTTATTCCTCACTCTTCTCTTCCTTTGGTCCTATACTAAAAGGACACTTCAACACCTATGGACAGTGAAAAGAAAACTTAAAGAGGAGAACAAAGTGAAAGGAAATGGTAGGGTAAGGAAGCAGAAAAGAAGAATTCAGTCATGAGGAAGAACCTTTAGAAATATCCCCGCAACATGAAAAAACAGAATAGAGCAACACACCCTACAAGGGATCATAAAGTAGCTACTGCAGGGGAGTTGACCAAACAGAAATGTTAGAAATGACAGAAAGGGAATTGAATACATGGATCAGAACAATAATGAAGGAAATTGCTGAGAAAGTGGAAAATAACCAAAGGAAATCCAAAAACAGAACCAAATAATAAAATAAAGATATGAAGAATATAGAAAAGATATAGTGGAGCTTAAGGAATTGAAGTAATCAAGGAACTTAAAAATGTAGTAGAAGGTATGAATAATACATTGGACCCTGGAGAAGAAAGAATATCAGTGCTTGAGTATAAAACTCTTAAGTTAACACAGGCAGTTAAAGAGACAGAAAAGAAGAGAAAGAAAACAGAACATTCACTAAAAAGAATTATGTGTTTTTGTAAAGTGTTTAAAAATACAAATTATATGTATCCCAGATGGGAAAGAAGAATGCCCCAGGGGAATGGAAGCCATACTTGAGTATATCATAAATGAAAATTTCCCAAGTATCACCAAAGATTCTGATACACTCCTCCTAGAGGGATATGAAACTCTAAGACCTCTCCACTCAAACAGAGCTTCTCCGAGACACATCTCCTGAACACGTCCAAAGTCAAGATAAAAGAGAAAATTCTGCAAGCAAACAGGAATAAGCAGCAATTGACCCACAGGGGCAGAGGCATCAGGGTGACAGGGACTTCTCAAATGAAACTTCTCAAGTCAAAAGAGAATGATCTTCTACTTTTAATCTTTTTTTAAAAATGCAATTTTCAACCTAGAATTATATGTCTTGCTGAGCTAAGTTTAAAAATTGATAGAGAAATCAAATCTTTTACTGATATGCAAACATTAAAGAAGTTTGCCACAACAAGACCAGCTCTATAATACTTATTAATACTATTCTCTACACTGACTGTCACAAAGAACATCCAGACATTGAAAAACAAAACTGAGCTTCAACAATGACATAGAGGTAAACTAAGCAATGGACTTTCACAAAATAAGATGAATAAAACTCCATCATACTTACCAATTTTCTTAGGATATGTTAATGTCATGAATTCCGCAATGAGGAGGCACAGACTGGCTGATTGCATAAAAAAGCAAAAGCCGGGAAGCACCTGTGGATCAAAGGGGTAAGGCGCCGGCCCCATATGCCAGAAGTGGTGAATTCAAACCCAGCCCCAGAAAAACTGCATTAAAAAAAAAAAAAAAAAAAAAGCAAAAGCCATTTGTGTGCTGTCTACAAGAAACACAACTAGCTTGGGTGGACAAAACAAGACTCTGGGTGAAGGAATGGAAAACAATATTTTTGGCAAATGGAAATCAGAAGAATGGTGGGGTCATAATCTTACTTTCAAATATAGGTGGGTGTAAAGCTACTAAAGTCACAAAAGACAAAGATGGATACTTCATTTTGGTCAAGGGAATAATATACCAAGAGGACATTTAAATTCTAAAAATGTATGCAACCAACACAAATGCTCACAGATTTGTGAAATAGACCTTAATTGGTCCAAGCAACATGATATCCTATAACACCATAATGGTAGGGAAATTTAATAGTCCTCTTACAGAGCTTGACAGATCCTGTAAAGAGAAACTAAACGAAGATACAAGAGACTTAAATGTGACCCTAGAACAACTATGCTTAATAGACATAAACATAACTTTTGACATATATAGATGTATACAGTCTTTTTGTCTGCCCATGGAACATTCTCCAAAATAGATGTCATCTTAGCATACAAATCAAACTTCAACAAGATCAAAAGAATTAAAATTATAACTTATAACTATTCAAACCACAAGGCAATAAAGGTGGAACTCAACTCCAACAAAGTTTTCATCCCTGCACAAAGGCATGGAAACTAAACAACCTTATGCTGTGTGACAGTTGGGTCAAGGAAGAGACAAAACGGGAAATCATTAACTTCCTTAAACATAACAACAATGACAAAACAAGCTACCAAACCTGAAGCAGGACAATGAAAACTCAATCCTAAAAGGGAAATTTATTATATTAGATCCCCACATTCATAAAACATAAAGAAGAAAACATCAAAGATCTAATGAATCATCTTAAAGAAATGGGAAGGAAGACAAATCCTGTCCCAAACCTAGCAGAAGAAAAGAACCAAAATTAAATCAGAAATAAATGAATTTGGAAAGCAAAGGAATTATTCAGAAAATTAATCAAACAAAAGGTTGGTCATATAAAAAAATGAACAAAATTGATAAACCATTGACCAGATTACCTAGAAATAGAAAATTAAGATATTTTATACCCTCAATCAGAAATGAAAAGGGGGAAATAACAACTAATACCACCGAGATACAAGAGATTCTACTGACTACTACAAAAATTCTATGCCCATCAATTTGACAATGTGGAGAAAATGGACCAATAACTGGAATCAAAACATCTCCCTAGACTTAACCAAGAAGAAAAGCCCAATATCAAGCACTGAGAGTGAAGTAACAATGAAAAGGCTTCCAACAATAAAAAGTGTAGGAACAGAAGTCTTTACACCAACGTTTTATCACACCTTCAAAGGTGAGATACCTATACTGGAGAACCTTTTCCAAAACATTGAGAAAGCAGGGCTTTCCCAACATGTTCTATAAAGCAAACGTCACCCTGATTCCTTTCCAGGAAAGGACCTAACTAAAAAGGAAAACTACAGATCAATTTCACTAATGAATATCAATGCAAATCCTCAACAAATCTTAGCTAATAGATTACAGCTACCAATTAATAAAATGATACATTCCAGTCAAGTAGACTTAATCCATGGGATGTAAGGCTCATTTAACATAAGAAATCCTTCAAGGTAATTCACCATATCAACAAAAGCAAAAACAAAGACCATATGATCCTTTAAATAGATGTACAAAAAGCATTTGAAAAAATTCAGCATCCTTTTCTAACAAGAACACTTGAGAACATAGGCATAGGTAGCATATTTCTTAAGCTGATTAAAGCCATCTATGACAAACCCACAGCTAACATCATACTGAATGGAGTAAAATTGAAAGCTTTTCCACTAACAACTGGAACTGGACAAGAATGTCCACTATCAAGGAAAAAAAAGATGGCCAACTAGAGGCAACTTTCACCAGAAGCTCCTGAAGAGAAGGAGAAATTCTGGACATGCTGGGTCTCTGAAACTGAAGGAAGGGAGCTGAGATAGGAAAGAAGATAGACAAATACACATTATCTCAGCTCTTGGCAACCTATGACTTCAATAAGGAGGCTCCTAGTGAATAAGTTCCAGGTACAAAGCCCATCACCATGAAGACAAGAGACCCCTCCCTCAAGCGAGAGACTTGCATAGTCTCTCTACAACCGAGTAGGGGACAAATGACCTCTCATTTTATTCCATGGGACAGAGCCACTAACTACTGTGACTCCTCCTCCAGAGAGGTCCTCCCTATGAGCCTAGGCAACATCTTGCCAATAATAAAACTGAACAAATATTCTTCGCAAAATTTGACTAAGTCTACTCTTCCCCACTTCCATGGTGGTCTGAACTTATACATGCTACAGAGCCCGTACTGTGTGGCCATTCCCTAGGACAGTGATTCTCAACTTTCCTAATGCTGCGACCCTTTAATACAGTTTCTCATGTTGTGGTAACTCCCAAAATTAAAATGATTTTCATTGCTACTTCATAACTGTAATTTTGCTACTGTTATGAATTGTAATGTAAATATCTGATATGTAGGATGTATTTATGTGACCCTTGGTAAAGGGTCATACAATCCCCAAGGGGGTTGAGACCCAAAGGTTCAGAACCCATGTCCTAGGAGGTCTGGGCATTGCATGGATAGCAGCACAAAAACAGTGATTCAAGTGGAGGCAGGGGGATGCAGGAAAAGAGGTACATTTGGGAGAGAGAAATGGGTATGACATTGCGCTTCAGGCTGCAGCACTAATCCCTATTCAGACTTTTAAGAGAGAAGCCACTGACACCAGTTAGGACAATCTGGGCAGGGGTGTTGACCCCATTAGGACTTTCAAGGGCAGAGCCACTTATGACCAATTTGGTCTTTCAAAGTTGGGGTGCCGATGCCTGGTTTGGATATACAAGGGTAGAGCCACTGTTCCCTGGTTGGGACATACAAGAGATGTCTGCTGATGCCCAGTTGAGACTTTCAAGGGCAGAGCCTCTGACACCTGGTTAAAAGGTAGAGCTGATGACATACAGTTTCAACTTTCAAGGGCTGGGTGGAAATGCCAGATTTGTACATTCAAGGACAGGTGAACTGATGCTGAATTTGGACTTACAAGAGTAGAGATGCTAATGCCTCTGTCCTGCTTATGCCCTAGATGTTTCCTGAATTTCCTTGTGTATGCCAGTTGGAACTCTCTTTGTATTTCTACCATCAGGTAATGAGAGACCATTTAAAGTCTCCCTATTGAGCAGTGATTGTACTATCTGGGTTAATCTGTTTGGAACTCTTGTCCTAGCTTTCTACCCAGGGTCCATCTGAGGTTGACAGGAGGTTGTTTTGAAGTGGGAAAGGACTGAATCTCCTTTATTAGCTATAGCTTGTGGGAGGGAGAGCACCACAGTTACTTGTATTGCTGCCCAGATGAAATTCCAGCCTAATACCTCAACTCCTTAGGATTGGGTAGAAGTGGATGAATTCAGGAAAGAGCTAGCTTGCCCTCCCTTACTAAACAGGTATTCAGAGTCTTCAGCTTACAGCTCTGAAAGGGACCTTTTTAAGGCTGTAGGGGAAAACTCACAGTCATAAGCTTTAGCTAATTGATTAAGGGTGTATTAATTCTACTTCCTGGGGCACCAAATCCAATCTTATCCTGCCACTTTTAATAGCCCAATTGCACAAAATACTCATGAGGCAGAACCAGCAGAAGAACTCTGACAACATGAATAATCAGAGTAGATCAATTCCCCCAAGGAATGACAAAGGAGATAAAACAGACAATGCCATGCATTGAAAAATGGCTGAAATGTCAGAAATAGAATTCAGAATATGGATGGCAAATAAAATGATTAAAATGGAGAAAAAAATGGAAATAGAAATATAAAGAGTACTTCAAAAGGTTTCTCAAGAAGTCAGTGAATTCATAGACAAAATGACCAAGGATATGACATAATGAAAAGAAAAATAGCAGAGCTCAAGCAAATGAGAAAGTTGAGGAGTTTTGTAACATGGTAGAAATCCTCTGTAATAGAGTGGAGCAGGCAAAAGAAAGGATCTCTGAAGTTAAAGAGAAAGCTTTTGAATGCTTCCAAATGCTCAAAGATGCAGAGAAGTGGAGAAGAAAAACAAATCATTCTCTAAGAGTTGTGGGACCACTCCAAAGATCAAACATTCATCTTATAGGAATTCCTGGAGAAGAAGACAATGGTCCAAAAGGAACAGATGCTCTATTCCAGGGGTCCTTAAACTTTTTAAACAGGGGGTCAGTTGACTGTCCCTCAGACCACTGGAGAGCTGGACTGTGGGCCCCAGGACAACTTAGTTACTAAGCAGGATAGGCAACTGCGGCAAAAACACCTGGAAGGCCAGATTTGTCCTCAGCAGAAGCATGTGGTCCACAGGCCATAGTTTGAGGATGCCTGCTCTCCTCCAAGATATCATACAGGAGAATTTCCCAAGAATGGCAAGAGATACAGAAATTAAGAAAGTAGACAGTTAGAGAACACCAGCAAGACTCAATCCAAATAAAACATCTCCTAGATACCTTATAATTAACTTGTCAAAGTTAATAAGAAGGAGAAAATTCTGCAAGCAGCCAGACTTAAGAAAAACACTACCTACAAAGGGAGAAATATTAGAATGATTGCAGATCTCTCAAGCAAAACTTTTCAAGCGAGAAGAAGATGGTCATTGAACTTTAATCTCCTAAAACAAAACAATTTTCAGCCCGGGATCCTATATCCAGCTAAAATGAGTTTCATTTTTAATGGAGAAATCAAATACTTTACTGACATACACATGTTCAGGAAATTTGCCATAACTGAACCAGGATATACTCAAATCTATTTTCCACAATGACCAGCACAATGGTCTACCATCAAAGTAACCTCCCCCAGAAATTATTGAATAAAATCTACCTCCCACAAGGGTGAAAGAATTAAAAATATCCTCTAGACGTTTGAAAAACAGCACCTAAAACATTACCATGCCTATCAATCCTGTCAATTACTGTGAATGTGTTGAATTGACCTCTAAAGAGGTACAGGATGACTGGGTGGATTAAAAAACTCAGGCCAGATATTTGTTGCATACAAGAATGTCATCTTACCTTAAAGGATGAAACAGGTCCTAGGGTGAAAGAATAGACATCTATAACACAGACAAAAAGCAATAAAAAAAAAAAAGCAGAGGTTGCTATTGCAGAAAAAATATGTGTAAAACCAACAAAGATAAGGAAAGATAAGGATGGACACTACATATTTCTCAAGGGAAACACCCAACGTGAAGAGATTTCAATATTTCACATTTATGCACCCTAACAAAATGCTCTTCAATTTATAAGGAAAACCTAAGACATAGGAATAATTTGATATCTTCCAGGACTGTAATAGTTGAAGACTTTTACAGCCCTTTGGCAGTTCTGGATGATACTCCAAGAAGAAAATAAACAAAGAAATAATGAACCATTCACCCTAGAATGAATGAACATAACAGATATCTACAGAACATTTCATCCTAATAAAACTGAATACACATTCTTCTCATCAGCCCATGGATCATCCTCCAAATTAAATCATATCTCAGGACACAAGATTAACCTCAGGAAATTTAAAGCATGGGAATTATTCCTTTGCTGTATCCTTTTTGATTATCATGGAATAAAATTTGAACTCAACTACAATAGGAATCTTCATACTCAAACGAAGTCATGGAAACTAAATAACCTTATGCTTAACAATACCTGGGTCAAAGATGAGATTGGGAAGAAAATCACCAAACTCTTAGAACCAAATGACAATGAAGACACAAATTATGAAAACCTATCAGATACTGCAAAGGTAGACCTCTGAGGGAAATTTATAGTGTTGGAAGCCTTCATCAAGGAAAAAGAAAGAGATGAACCCAACAACTTAATGGGCTATCTCATGCAACTGAAAATGAAAGCACATTCCAACCCCAAACTCAAGAGAAGAAAAGAAATAACCAAAATTAGAGCAGAATTAAATGAAATTGAAAACAAAAGAATCATTCAGAAGATCAACAAAACAAAAAGTTGTTTTTTTGAAAAAATTAACAAAATTGTTAAAACATTGGCTAACCTAACCAGTAACAGAAAAGTAAAATCTCTGATATTACTAATCAGAAATGATGAAGGAGAAATAACAAGTGGTACTTCAGAAATTAAAAAATCCTCAATGATTATTACTAAAAAATCTCTATTCTCTGAAATATAAAAATTTGGAGAAAAAGGACCAATACCACCACCTTCCTAGACTCAGCCAGAAAGAGTTAGAAATTTGGAATACACCCATATCAAGCATTGAAATAGCATCAACTATGTGAAACCTCCCCAAAAGAAAAGTCCGGGATCAGATGTCTTCACATTCAAATTGATCAAGCCTCTCAAGATAAAATGATACCTATATTACATAACCTTTTCCAAAACATAGAAAAGAAGGAATACTTCCCAACACATTATATGAAGCAAATATCACCCAGATCCCCAAACCAGAAAAAGGCCCAACAAGAAAAGAAATTTATAGATCAATATCTGTAATGACGATTGGTGCAGAAATATCCAATAAGACTCAAGCAAACAGAAGTCAACAACATATCAAAAAATTATACACCATGATAAAGTTCATTTTATCCCAGGGTTACAAGTTTGGTTCACCATACATAAACTATAAATACAATACATCACATAAATAAAATAAAAAAACAAAGACAGTATAATTCTCTCAATTGATGTAGAAAAAGCTTTCGATCATACTCAGCATCCTTTCATGTTCAGAACACTTAACATTGTTAAAATGTCCATACTACACAAAGCAAACTATAGATTTAATACAATCCCTATTAAAGCACATTGTCAAACTTTAAAGAGCTTGAAAAAATAGTACTTCATTTTGGAATCAGAAAAAACTCAATTAGCCAACAAATTACTTGGGAACAAAAACAAATCTGGAAGTATCACGTTATTAGACTTCAGGCTATCGTATAAATGTATAGGGATCAAAACAGCATGGTCCTGGCACAGAAACAGTGAAGTAAATCTATATAACAAAGACATAACCATGAGTTGAACCCAGCTACTTATCATTATTAGATCTTTCATAAACCTATCAAAAACGTTCATTGGGAGAAAGATTCCATATTTAATGAAGGGTGCTAGTTGAACTCGCTGGTGACCTGTAGAAGACTGAATCTCAACCCTCCCCTTTCACCATTAACATAAATTTATTCTCACTGGATAAAAGAATTAAATTTAAGACATGAAACTATGAAAATACTAGAAGAGAGTGCATGGAAATCACTGGAAGAAATTGGCCTGGGAAAATTTTTTAACAGGAGGACCACCCTGGCAACTGAAGCAGTCCAAAAAATATATTACTCGGATCTTATCAAACTAAAAATCTTCTGCACAGCCAAGAACACAGTAAGTAGAGCAAACAGATAGCCTTCAGAATGGGAGAAGATATTCGCATGTTATGCTTCTGACAATGTTGTGATAACTAGAATCCACAGAGAACTCAAACTAATCAATAAGAAAAGAACAAATAACCCCATTTCTTTGGGGGCAACAGACTTGAACAGAAGCTTCTCTGAAGAAGACAGTCACATGGCCTACAAACACATGAAATAATGCTCATTATCTTTAATCATCAGAGAAATGGAAATAAAAACCTCTTTGAGATGTCATCTAAGTTCAGTAATATTAGCCAACATCACAAAATCCCAAAACTACAGCTGTTGGCATGGATTTGGAGAGAAGGGAATACTTCTGCACTGCTGCTGAGAATGCAAGCTAATAGGACATTTTAAAAAAGAACATTGGAGAATACTCAAGAAACTAAAAGTAGATCTGTGATTCCATCCTGCAGTTCCTCTACTAGGTATATACCTAGATGATCTAAACTCATTTGACAACAAAGACATATGTACCAGAATCTTTATTGTAGCCCAGTTCTTAATTGCCAAGTCAGGGAAGAGCCCAAGTGCCCATCAATCCACGAATGGATTAACAAAAGATGGTGTATGTATACCATGGAATACTACACAGCCATAATAAAGAGGGAAACTTTACATCTTTTATGTTTACCTGGATGGAACTTGAACATATTCTTCTTAGTAAAGTATCTCAAGAATGGAAGAAAAAGTATCCAATGTACTATTATGAAGTGAATGCATAATCACCTACACATTCATGCCAATAGTAAAACAAAACTGTAGTCCAGAAAGAAGGAAGGAAGAGGAGAGAGAGGGGAAGGGATGACTGGGAGGATGGAGGATATGTGGTGGGACCTCTTCTAATGTGCATAATACAGTGCTCCATTTAAAACTATTAAGAGTAGAGTATAAATGTCTTACCACCATAAATAAGTGAGGTGATAGTTATGCTAACAAGTTTGATGTAAGCTGTCCACATTGTATATCACATGAATACATTGTATACCATAAATTCACTGAGGTATAATTTAATAGTAATAAAACAAGGTCCATTGTTACTATTATTATTCAACATTGTGCTGGAAATTCTTGGCAATGCAATCAGGAAAGAGAAGGCTCTAAAGGGCATCCAAATGAGGACAGAGAAGGTCAAATCATGCTAATTGTTGTTGATATGTACTTATAAAATCCCAGAGACTCAACCAAAACACTCAGAGATTTGGTCACAATATACATTAATGTCTCAGACTATAAAAATCAATGTTCACAAATTAGTAGCCTTTGTATATGCAATACTAGCCAGGTTGAAAACTAAATCAAGGACATAATTCCCTTCACAGTAGATTCAACAAAAATGAAATACTTAGGAATATACCTAACAAAAAAGTGAAGGATCTTTACAAAGAGAATATTATGGAAACCAAAAAAAAGCAGAAGATGATAACAAAATGGAACAACATACTATGATCTTGTGAAGAATCAACATTGTTCAAATGTCTATTGTACCCAAAGCAATCTACAGATTTAATGCAATCCTCATTATACTGCCAACATCATACTTTGAAGCACTGAAAAAAATAGTACTTCATTTTGTATGGAACCAGAAAAATACCCTGGATAGCCATGGCTATTTTTTGTAATAAAAACAAAGCTGGAGGCATCACCCTACTGGACTTTAGGCTACATTACAGGGCCACAGTAATCAAAAGAGCATGGTATTGGCACAAAATAGATACATAGACATATATACAACAATAGCAAACAAGAAGTGAAAACAGTGTCTACATGCCATCTGATATTTGATAAACCAAACAAAAGCACACATTGTTGCGGACCAAGCACCAGACTGATAGAAGCAGCCACTAGCTCTTGAAGAGATGTTTTTCAGCCAGGAGATAAGCCCTCAAGCAGTTGCATGTGTTAATGAGATAAGATCTAGCTTGTTAGTAAGCAAGTGTTATACTTTGTAACATTCATAGGGCAACAGTATGGGAGTTGAGTCTGGCAGAAAGAGCACTTAGCAACCATTAAACATGTAATCTTCGTACATGGGCCCCCACTCCTTTTGTATGAAGTTTCAATAAAAGACCGAGAAACAGGTTTCTTGGGGCTTTTGGGAGACAGATGAGAAGCCCAACTCTTGGAAGCTTATATCTTCAATCTGTGTCCCAGCTGATATTCCTCTTAATCTCAAGGAGGCCAATGCTTTGATCACCATATGAGTTTTTAAAACCTTAAAAGATTTAAAACAGTCCATAATAAAGTATGGCATTTAGTCCTTATTTTCTAGAGGCATATTGTATGGACTTGCACATCCATAGATGCCATGGTTAAAATTGACCAGATCTGTCACTAAAATAGCACCAAATTCATTACAGGAAATGTTTTTTGGCAAAACTTGATTCTTCTGAGACAACTATGGTTAAAAAGAAGGTGGTCTTCTGCCCTGTGAAAGAAATACGGGAGGTAGACTGGAGCAGTGATAAAGGAAAGGCTGCTCTGACGCGGACAACTTCTGATTACTTTCTCCTTCAAGTGCTCCTGAAATTCCACACAGCAAAAGAAAGAGATACTTGTGACACATATGGGGAAGATTCTGAGATGTCGTTTGAGATATGAAATGATGTGTTTGACTCACAGGGTGTCAGTCCCGACCTTTTCCCTGAGGACTTTGTCAGAAACTGCTTCTCCAAGATGGCCCCAATGTGTGCAGTCCTTGGAGGGATTTTAGCACAGGAAATTGTGAAGGCTCTGTCTCAAAGGGATCCTCCTCACAACTTCTTCTTCTTTGATGGCATGAAGGGCAGTGGGATTGTAGAATGCCTCAGCCCCAAGTGAACCCAACCCCCAAGGTTTGCTGGCCCTGGAGATGGTGACCCACAGTGGCCATATGTATTCTCTTTCCCCTCCCTCCCATGAAGGCCTCTCCAGATGAGGGACAAGTGAAGTCACTAGCTCACTGCAAAGTATTTCCTGTGAGCAAGGAGGTGGTGCTTCCTGTCACCAGCAGCTTCTACACAAAGGTACAGGGATGGCTGTCTCCATTCCAGCACTATTCAAGCTATCTGCCACCTGAGGCCTGCCCTAGCTGTCCCACATGATCATCACCTTGAGACACATTACTACACCCTTTCTGTCTTGATGTCCTCACAGGTCACCAACCTCCTAGGATATTGTTGGAGATGCCTTCTAGGAATAAGCTTGTCCTGTTGCTTAGGAGACTCTTGCCACCTTCTTAGACTTATTCTTCACCTGATGTCATACAGAGAGGAACATAACTTCAGGTGGAGAATAAGGCATAGGCCTAATAAAACACCCATGGAACCACAGTTCCAAATTTAGACAAGTGCTCTTGGAGAGAAAAAATGACAGGTGGAATGTGTTTCCTCTAACGTTTGAGATTCTGACTAACAGATGGTATCTGGTTTGCTGTTCTTGAGTATTAGTTGAGGATTAGTCTTGTTCAGCATGGCATTTCAAAGAGAGAAAATGTTACCAATTCTAAGATATTAGAGTAAGGCCTTGTATGCTGAGAATTAGTGAGAGAGCTTGTTTTAAAAAGGCAAATACCTTCTGAGCAGGGGTGGAGGAACCTCCCCTTTTAACAGAACCTTGATGCAGCACAGACCATTGTGGAAGCCCTTCCATTTAAGGGCTGTGTCATTTTCTCATTTTCCCCCTGAATCAAAGCTTTTGTGTTTTACATGTTTTCTAAATTTCCCTTTGTGGTTTGAAAAGGAATGATAATAAAGTTAAGTGCTTTGGGAAAATTAAAAAAGAAAAGAGCAGGAACTTTTTCCATATGATTGGGACATGATAACCAGAACTATTCTTGAATCTCGATAGTATTTACAATTTAAAACATGGTGGGGGGAGAGGCCAACCTGATGAGTTGCCAAAATCAGCAGAGAGGTATTTCTATAGCATGGGAACAACTCACTAGGTCTGGTCAAAGGACTGGGATTCAGAGACAACTTCAAAATCATGATGTAGCTACAGTAAAAACAAAGCTGTGTTTTCTTAAAGCCAGGGAAAAAGTTCAGGCTCCTGGAGATATCCCTAAATCTTTTATTAAGGTAATACAATCTGGAAATGAACCTTACACTGATTTTCTGGCTCAATTAAAAGCCTTAGTAGATAAAGCTGTTGCCCAGACAGAACTTAGAGATATGCTTTTCTAAACTTTAGCATTTGAGAATGCTACTTCTGAGTGTCGGAAAGATTTATGTCCTCTAAAGGCAAAAAGTGTCCCTTTAGAGGAATACGTACAAGCATGCTCTGATGTGGGAACTGAGCCTTATAAAGCTAATCTTTTTGCTCTTGCCCTAAAAGATGGGTTCAGCTCAAATTTAGTAAAATGCTATAATTGTGAGAAGCTGTGCCATATAAGTAGAGAGTGTTGGAGTAAGAATTGCAATCAGAATGCCTATAGAAAAAGAAATCTCCCATTTAATAATCAAAGAAGGCAAGGTGGGTACAAACCCCCAGGTGTATGCCCAGGCATACAAGG
>NW_003852398.1:27859863-27862497 GCF_000181295.1 Otolemur garnettii | reverse complement strand
TTATTATTAGGAAAGAGTAGTTTAGCATCTCATGGAGTATTTGTCCACACAAATGTTGTCAATGGTGACTTCTTAGGAGATATACAGATCGTGATCTTGGTAAACCAATCAACACACATTTTAGGCAGACAAAAGATTGCTCAATTGCTGCTCCTACCTCACATTAAATTACGAAGTACTGGAAAAAAATATACCAATGATCTGAGCAGGACAAACAATATTTTCTGGCAAACCTCTATTGATAAGAATAGACCTCAATTAATACTCACTTTGAAAAGTAGATCCTTTACTGGCCTATTAGATACAGGTGTCAATGTCTCAGTCACAGCTTTAAATCAGTGCCCAAGGAGTGACCAAAACAGATAGTTGATGTTACTTTTACAGGAATAGGAACTTTATATTCAGTCTTTCAAACTACATTGCCTTTAACCTGTATAGGACCAGATGGTCAAAATGCCCAAGTTCAATTATATACAGTTGATATTACTATTAATTTGTGGGGTCGAGATTTACTTCAACAGTGGAAAACTATGGTAACTATTCCTTCACTTCAGTAAAACATTAGAGTCCCCATCCATGAGATCCTGTGTTGGAAATTGTAAAGAGAGTAGAAAATGAATATTTCAGGGTAACAAAATAAAAAGTTATAATAAACTAAGTTTAATTTAAGTGGAGAAAATTTAATGTACATTTCTATTTACTGTAAACCCTGGACCAACCTCCTCTGTAAAACCTCTAAGTGCCCCCCCCCATCATCATCCAGTTACAGCAGGAAGTAGCTTGGAATGGTCAGCATCCCTTTTCTCTAACAGCAGTTGGAGTTTCTAATCAGAAAGGCAGGATTGATACAGGGTTCTGCCAATTAGGGGTGGACGGAGAGCTCCCTGTTTCTCTAGGCCTGGGAGAGCTTAGATTTCTAATGACGTTACTGGCCTCCCTTCCTTTTCTTTTGTGAAAACCCTCATTGACTTCACTAATGGTTAGTCTATGTTTGTTCATGACCTAACAAGAAGGAGATCTCCTCAGGGAGGAGAAAAATTGAGGTGATCAACAAAAATTTTTCTCCCTTGCCTAATCAGGAATGACTTTGAATACAAAAAAGGGAGGATATGTAGGAGACCAAGCACCAGGCTGATAGTAGAAGCCACCAATTCTTGAAGAAAGTGATAGGAACAAGACAATCTCCCAGCTGGCATGGAGATGTTTTGCAATCAGAGACAAGCCCTCAAGCAACTGCATGCATTAATGAGATAAGATCAGTAGCTTATTAATAAGCAAGTGTTATACTTTGTAATATTTGTAGGGCAACAACAAGGGATACTAGTTGAGCTGGAGCAGAAAGAGCACTTAGCAACCATTGAACATGTGATCCTAGCACATGAGTCCCCACTCCTGTTGTATGAGGCTTCAATAAAATGCCAAGAAAAGTTTCCCAGGGTTCTCAGAAGACAGACAGAAAGCCCAACTCTTGCACCCTTGTACCTTCAATCTGTGTCCTGGCTGTTCTTATTCATACAATGATGAGGTGCCAAGGCGGGCACAGACAATACACTGGGGAAAAGAAACCTTATTCATGATAAATGGTGCTGAGAGAACTAGATGAGCACATCTAAAAGAATAACTGGACCCATGACTTTCACCATTTAGAAAAATTGACTCAACGTGGACAAAATATTTAAGTCTAAGGCATGAAATGATAAAGATCTTTTAAATGTTCTAAGGGAATTTTCTTCTAAGAAAGTTCTAAGAAAGGGAAAACTTTTTAATGTGTTACACTAGGGAAAGATATCATGACAAAGACTTTAGCAGCAATCACAACAACAACAACAATAAACAAATGAAACTTACATAACCTGAAAAGCTTCTGCACAGCTTTGGATACAACAACTAAAGCAAAAAGACAATGTTCAGAATGAGAAAAGACATTTGCAAGATATGAACCTGACAAAGAGTTGATAACTAAAATCTACTGAGAACTCAAATTGATCAACAACTACAAAAAAGAGCAAACAATCCCTTTTACCACAGAGCAAGAGATATGACAAAAACTTCTCTGAGGAAGACATACCAAAGGGTAACAAACATGTTTTAAAAGGCTTATTGATTTGATCATCAGAGAAATGCAAATCAAAACCACCATGAAATATCACCTAGCCACAGTGAGAACAGCCCACATCACAGAGTCCCAAAGCTACTGATGCTGGCATGGATGTGAAGAGATGAGAAAACTTTTACACTGCTTGTGGGACTGCAAATTAATATAACCTCTTTGGAAGGAAGAATAGAGAATCCTCAAAAAAATTCAAATTAGACCTCTCTTTTGATCCTGCAATCCCATCACTAGGCATCTGCCCAGATAAAAAAAAAAAAAAATCCTTCTATCATAAGGACATTTGCCTAGATTGTTTATTGTAGCTCAAATTACAATTATCAAAATGTGGAAACAACCTAAATGCTCATCAACCCAGGAATGGATTAACAAGCTTTGGAATATGTATACCATGTAATACTACTCAACCATAAAAAAGATGGAGACTTTACAACTTTTGTATCAACATGGATGGATTTGGAAAACATTTTTCTTAGTAAAGTATCACAAGACAGGAGAAGCAGGCTTGGCGCCTATAGCTCAGC
>NW_003852398.1:27858592-27859604 GCF_000181295.1 Otolemur garnettii | reverse complement strand
AAAAAAAAAAGACAGGAGAAGCAAAAATCCAATTTACTCAATTGTAATATGAAGCCAGTAGATGAACTAATATATGCCCATATTAAAAAAAGATTCAAATGAATTCAAGGTGGAGCACAAGGGGAAGAAAGGAGGGGAATGGGTGTGCTCCTACTGAATGGTCACAATGTTAAGGTATATGGCACCCCTCTTGGGGGCAGGACACAATTATAAGAGGGACATTACCTAACAAATGCAAACATTGTAACCTAAATCTTTTTACCTCAATGAACCCAAAACAATAAAAATTATGCAAAAAACTCATTTTATCTCTTGGCAATCCTTGTCTCAGTAACTGAATTTTTGTACAAAAAAAAAAAAAAATGGTGAATTGGTGCCTGTGGCTCAAGTGGCTAAGGCTCCAGCCACATACACCTAAGGTGGTGGGTTCAAATCCAGCCTGGGCCCACCAATCAACAATGACGGCTGCAACCAAAAAATAGCCAGGCATTGTGGTGGGTGCCTGTGTTCCCAGCTACTTGGGAGGCAGAGGCAGGAGACTCACTTGAGCCCCAGAGTTGGAGGTTGCTGTGAGCTGTGATGCCATGGCACTCCATCCAGGGGGACACCTTGAGGCTCTGTCTCAACCTCCCTTCCCCCCCCAAAAAGAAAACAAATGGCCCTAGACTGAAGCTCCCTGTGCTTTCAACAACAAATGAAGAATG
Source organism: Otolemur garnettii (assembly GCF_000181295.1). Taxonomy (NCBI): domain Eukaryota; kingdom Metazoa; phylum Chordata; class Mammalia; order Primates; family Galagidae; genus Otolemur; species Otolemur garnettii. Next base: position 27,858,900 of record NW_003852398.1, on the reverse strand, counting down.
ATGCCTTCGGGCAAGAAATTCAGGCAGCTTACAGATAACAGAATAGGTCTAGAATTAGATTCTCACCTACCCTTCAGAAGAAAGGCAGGCTTGCTATTTCCAGCACTGTGAAACAATTGATTTGGATTGGTTTAAGCCACTAAGTTTGTGGCAATTAATATGGCAGTGATAGAAAACTTATAGTTTATATAACAGGCCAAAAATGTGACTTATCAAAAATACACTATTGGGACCTGATCAAACTAAAGAGCTTCTGCACAGCCAAGGACACAGTAAATAAGGCAAGCAGACAGCCCTCAGAATGGGAG
>NW_003852398.1:27835446-27857138 GCF_000181295.1 Otolemur garnettii | reverse complement strand
GCACACTGGGAGGCTCAGGGGGGTGGATTACTTGATCTCAGGAGTTTGAGAATAGCATGAGCAAGACCAAGACCGTTTCACTACTGAAAATAGATTAGCAGGGCATGATGGTGGATGCCTGTAGACCCAGATACTCAGAAGGCTGAAGCAAGAGGATTGCCGCCCACAAGTTTGAGGAGACCTATGATTACACCAAAACACTCTATCCAGGGCAACAAAATGAGACTCTGTTTCATGGGAAAAACAAAACAAATCAAAAGGGAAAGAAAAAATATTCTTATCCTCATATCCAGAAAAAGAAGCTGAATAAACTGAAAATCAATACATATTCTCCTATTGATTATCAAATTAACTTCATAGGGTATACAGATAGTGTGAAAACTGGAGACATGTCAATATAGAAAATTGTATCTCACTGAGGGAGAAGCCACAGCTAAAGTCTCAGTGTAATACGAAAGGAAAATTAGCCAATTCCTTGAACTAAGTGTAGACTAGCTTGGGAAATAAAATTTCCATGGGACACATCCGGAGAGTAGAGAGAGAAATGAAATTTCATGAACTTTACCTCTGGTAGAACCATTATGAGAACTATCAAATTTTTTAGATCAATATTAGAGAAAAATCCTCTAAAACTTCCCAAAGGGAAAGAGAAAAATATGGAGAAAGGAAAAAAAACATGAATTCAGCAATCGCTACTCTTCATTTTTTACCTAAGAAAGAAAAAGATAAACAGAGCTTGTGAGAGTTTGTGATGGTCTGAAGCCATTAAAGACTAAGATCTAATTAAAAGGAATATACAATAATTGCCTATAGCCATTCATGGCTACCATATCACCATGTGTTCTACAGAAAATAAGGGAATAGAGTTTAGAACAACCACAAGGCTTACACTCCATTTGAGAAAGCAGCTGGAGAGAAATTGAAGACAACAGTGGAGACAAACTCAAATGTGGTAGAATAAAAAATAATTACTAGAAGGATCCCATGGCTCATGCCTCTAATCCTGGCACTTTGGGACATCAAGGTAGGAGGATGGATTGAGGTCAGGAGTTCTTAAAATCCTGAAGAAAGTGAGGCTCTTTCTCTAATAAAATAGAAAAATCATCTGGGCATTGTGGCAGGTTCCTGTGGTCCCAGCTAGTTGGTATGCAACACAATTAAGTCTAGAAATTTGACCCCCCTGTGAGCTAGTCTGATGCCAGGACACTCTAGCTCAGGTTACAGAGTGAGACTCTGTCTCCAAAAATAAAAACAACAAAAAAAATCAAACACAATTACAATTTTGAAACAACAACAAAAAAATCAAACATAATTACAATTACAAGTGAGAGAAAAGAAACTTATCATTAATAAGGGAAGCCCATACAATTATCAGTGTACTTTTTAGTAGAAATGTTAAGACCAAGAAGGAGGGGGCTATAGTGATATACTTGAAGTACTCACAAAGAAAAATACTCTGTAAATCAAGATACTATACCTAAAACAGCATATCTTTTAAAAATGAAGGAGTTTTTCTTAGACAAAGTCTAGGAATGTATTTAATACCTTATAGAAAATACTTTAAAAATTTATTTAAAAACACAAAATAGGCTACCTATATGGACATGAAAGTGTATATCTCCCTGGTAGAGATAAACATATAGACAAATACAGGTAATGTAGCAGTATAAATGGTTGTAAGTTAATTACTAAACAAGAATATGAAAGTTTAAATAAATAAAACTTGTTAATGAATGCCCCAATGAAGAGAAGCAAATAAGGACTTTAAAAATACAAAATGTGTATGTGTGTGGTGGGAATAAATTTGTAGACTTTTTGCATATGATGTAGATTAATTTATCAATATAAAATTGATGGCAATTAACTACAAGATATACAGAAGCCTCAAGGTAACCAAAAGGAACAAACTATAGTGGATACACAAAAGATAAAGAAAAAAAGAAGAGAAGAAATCGCCAGGAGAACTTGTTAAATAACAGAAGAATGTATCAAGTTAGGAAGAGAAGAATAAAAAAACTTCAAGACATAAAAAAAGAAGAAAATAGGGATAATAAGTGCTCATCAATCAATAATAACCTTAAATATAAATGCACTAAATTTTTCAGTCAAAAAGCATACCGTGGCAATGCAGATTTTTGAGAAAAATCCATGACACAGTGTCTATTAAAGAATCTTTTCTAATTTTAGCTAATAATAGGCTAAACGTAAAGGAATAGGAAAAGAATATTTTATGCAAAAAGAATGCTATATTTATATGAGATAAGATAGGCTGTATGTCTAAAACTTTCTCTAGAAACAAGCAGGTTAGTAAATCATGGTAACTGGCTGGGTAGATATAACAACTCTATGTATGTAACAACAAATCACCTACATACAAAATATTGATAGATTTGAATATTTGGAAGGAGAAATTGACAGTGATAGAATAGCAGTGGGAGATTACAATACCCTAATTTGAATAATGGGGTGAACATTCAAAAAGAAATTCAATATAAATGAGAGACTTGAGCTTAAACCACTAGGCTAAACGACCGGCCTAAACCACTAGAATAGGTGGAATTCTTGTTTAATCTTTATGATTCCACAAAATTCAAATGTTGAAATCTACTTCTCAATGTAATAGTATTCAGGGATGGGTACATCAGGTATCATTAGGGCATGAGGATGGAGCTGTCATCAATGAAATTAGAGCATTTATGAATGGGGCCCCAGGGAGTTTGACCCTTCCATCATATCCGATTGAAGCAAGAATATGCTATTTCTGAAGCAGAGGGTGAGCCCGAGCCCTAAGCAGAGACTGAATTAGAATGCAACTTGATTTTGGACTTTCCAGCCTCAGAACTGTGAGCAATAAATTTCTGTTGATTATAAATTTTCCAGTCTGGGTTATTTTATTAGATTAGTCCCCTAAGACTGAGACACTGATCTGTAAAGAACTTTTCACTCACTAGCAAAAGAACATACATATTTCTCAGGTATACTTGGAACATTTTCTAGGATAAGTGAAGTGTTGGGTGACAAAACAAGTTTTAAAACACTTAAGAAGATTGAAACCTGTCAGGAACGAGTTTGACAAAGGGGAGCGAACCAGAGTGTAATTAGTGGGGACTGAGAAAAATACAGGGTAAGAGAAGAGACAGAAACAAAGGATGGGATCAGGAGGTCTGACTGAGCTGAGGGCTACAGGCAGCACCAAAGCACAAAATCAGCTTGATTTTATAGTATCTGTACAGGGTTGTCCACGGGAAGGTAGCATAGACAACATGAGGAAATAGCATAAACAAATGACATAGTTTTGGCCTTACAGAAGGAAGAGAAAATAGGAAAATGTCAATAATTTTCACAAAGACAAACCATCTTGTTAATGGTTTCTACTCAACTTCGTTAACATATGACAAGAAACAAGAAGGGAAATCACTAGGATCCCAGCATAGTTAACAGAACAGAGGAAAAACTATGGGACTTAGTGGTTACTACTCAACTTTGTTAGCATGGGACAAGGAATAAGAAGGGAGAGATCTTAAGGATCTCTACATTGTTAACTATAGAAAGAAAGGGCTACATGACTTCTACCAGAGGGAGCCATGAAGAAAGGAAAATGTCTGTTTCAGGAAAGATTGAGAAGCAGTTGGGGGTTTATTCTCTGAATGTTCCCCAGGCTGTGATGGCTTTGCCATCTCACAGCCCATTCTCTACAGAAATCATCCCAAGTTCTTTTCTGCCAATGACAGTATAAATGCAAAAATCAATCCTAGCAAGCAAATGGAAAAATTTTAAAACATAGTCCCATGGTACATAATGACATTTTGGCCAACAATGGACCACTTTTATGATGATTAGTCCACAAGATTACCATGGAACTGAAACTTTCTTTTTGCCCAGTGATGTTGTAGTCATCCTAATATTGTAGCACAAGACATTACTTATATGTTAGTCTGAGGCTAGTGTAAAGAAACCCAGTGTGCTGCTAGTCATATAAAACTATAACACATAGTTCATAACATTTGATATTGATAGTGAAACGGTGGCACTTGACCAGCAGAGATCTCACAGACCACCAAGGCATGTATGAAAGGTCTTTATTGGTGGGGAAGGGATGCTGCAGAGCAGCACTAAGGAGAAGAGAAAAGAGAAGAGAGTGAAGAGGAGAGAGAGGAGGAGAGCGAGGAGGAAGAGAGAGAGAAGAGGAGAGAGAGGGATCAAAAGAAAAGTGTACCATATATAGATTCAGTTAAGGGAAGTCTCAGAATGATGATGGGATGGTAGGACAGCCAATAAGAAGTTACTGGTCCCATGGGAAGAGCTGTTAGGGGCGGGCCATAAGTTTGAAATTTTCAGCGGGTAATTGGGACAGGAAGAAGAGGTAAGTTTTGCCACTGGGAGATGGGCTTTCTGGGAAAGGGGCTGTCTGGGGGAGAAGCTTTCTGGGAAAGGGGCTCTCTGGGGGAGGGGCTTTCTGGGAAAGGGGCTTTTCAGAGAAGGGGCTTTTCTGAGGCAATTACAAAACAGAGAGTATATGATGGTTACTGGATTATGTATTTGTTGTACTATCCAGTTTATTGTTATTTTAGAGGGTTCTCCTTCTTCTTATTACAAAGCAAAGTTAACTGTAAAAGAGCCTCAAGTAGATCCTTCAGGAGTAGTATTTCAGAAGAAGGCATTGTCATTATAGGAGATGACAGATTCATGAGTGTTGTTACCCCTGAAGACCCTCCAGTGGGGACAAGATTTGTATGAGAAAGATGACAACAATGTTAGTGATCCTGACCCTGTGAAGGCCTAGGCTAATGAGTGTGTTTCCACCTTATTTTTTAACAAAGTTGAAAGAGTATAAAATAAACATATAAATAACTTGAAAAGGGAGAAAACTTACAGGATAAGATTATAAGGAAATAAAACATTTTCACACAGCTGTACAATTTGTATTTTAAAATGAACTCAAAATAGACAATGATCTAAATGGAACAACTCATACTATATACCCTTAGAAGGAAACATAGGTGTAAATCTCTATGAACTTATATTTGAAAGTAATTTTGTTATGTACAACACCAAAAGCCCAAGCAACAAAGGAAACATAAGTTATCATTCATTGAAATTTCAAAATTTTGTGAATGAAAGGAAACAGTCAAGAAAATGAAAAACCAATCTAAATATGTGAGAAAACACTAGCACGGTATGCTGGGTGGCCTTAAAGTTCGTATGCAATTTTAAATTGTTCATGAATTCTATAGCTACCCTGTATATCTGATGAAGGTCTAATATCCATATTACATGAGAATACTTCAGACTCAAAAATAAATTACAAGTAACCTAATCCAGAAGTGGGAAAAGGCTATGAATAGACGTTACTGTAAAGAAGACTTACAGTTGGCTGAGAACCACATGAAAAGGTTCTCACCTTGGTTAATCACAAGGCAAATATAAGTTGAAGTACAATGAGATGCTATTTCATGTGCGTTAAAAAGACTTTGAGTTTTCTTTTTTAATGAAAAAAAGTTTTGTTAAGAATCTGGGGAAAGTGGAATCTTCCTGCGGTTTTCATGGAAATCTAAAATATTTCCTCCACTGTGGAAAATAGTTTGGTATTTCCTATGAAAGCTAGAATAGAGGTATCATGATCTAGCAATTTCACTTCTATATTGGGTGGCACCTGTGGCTCAGTAGGTAGGGCACCGGCCCCATATACCAAGAGTGGTGAGTTCAAACCTGGCCCCAGCCAAACTGCAACAAAAAAATAGCTGGGTGTTCTGGAGGGTGCCTGTAGTCTCATTGACTTGGGAGGCTGAGGGAAGAGAATCACCTAAGCCCAGGAGTTGGAGAAGGCTGTGTGCTGTGTGACACCATGGCACTTTACTGAGGGGGATAAAGTGAAATTCTGTCTCTATCCAGGGCAAAAAATGAGACACTGTCTCTAAAAGAAAAAGAAAGATGTTTCACAAAAGACCACAAAGTGTACATATGTGTATATGTGTCCTTTATAATTTAATTTCATTCAAATGAAAGTCATATAGATCTATCTGTTTAAACTGTACACATTACAAAACTATATAAGGACAAGAAGTAGATTAGTGGTTGCCAAGAATGTATAGAATGGGGAATTGAGAAGTATGTGGGAGTTTTTTGGAGTGTGAGAGGTGAGAGAAATTGTCATTAGATAGTGGTGACAATAGCACAGTGTTGTGAATATACTCAAGCTATGTAATTGTATGCTTTAAAAAATAGTGAATTTTGAATTTTCTAAATGTTATCTCAATCTTTCAAAAATCACTATACTTTTCTTACCAAATATTACTTTTTAAATACTGTTAAATTTCGTAGATCTCACCTTCATTATGGCTAAGTTATGGAACTGATGTGTATCTAACAAGATTTGTATAAGAACTAAGTTATATAACACATGAGAAGAGGGAAGTCAACTCATAGAATTTCTGTGGAAAATCATTATGCACAAGGTAGATTTTCCATTTGTTAACAGTTTCTAACTTCCATTAGTGCACCAAATGTTCCTGCAAGACAGTGACAATATTTTCTTTTACTTACCAAATTATTCTTAACATTACACATAGCACATGATGCATAGTAAAGTTTTTGAAGTAATATGTCAGATAAAAGTAAAAAGAATACATGTTTGAATTTGGTAGCCTTCAATGAGTAATACTTTTACATATGCCCTATATAATTTAAGAAAATATGGACCTGGGTAAATATATGAGGTCTGACAATTACATTTGCTACCTACCCCATTGATGAATATCACTAGTGTTACCTCTCAAGTACTCCCCTTGGGAAGCTCCAGCTGCCAGTCTACGATTCAAAGCACTCTTCAGCAGTGAGGTAAGTAGCCTTTTTTCTAGGATGAGTTCTCTAGGGAACTTAATGAGTTCTCTCTAACTTAATACTCCAACCTCGATTTTTTAAATTGTAGCTCTAAAAATGCATAATCTGAAAGTACGCTTTCATTAAGAATACTAGAGATGTAGATGAATAAGTAGCTCACACATAGATTGTTCTTCTTCTTTTTTTTTTTTTGCTGTTTTTGACTGGGGCTGGATTTGACCTGCCACCTCCGGTATATGGGGTTGACATCCTACTTCTTGAGCTGCAGGCATCGAAAGATCATTCTTTTAGATGTGAGAATTTCTACTGAAAAGGAAAGCAGAACTGATACGGCATATGTGGCAGACTGATAATTATTTTCCAGGCTTCACTCTGCATTTCTGCCTTTACAGTTAAGCTTTACATGAACATTGGCTACCCAAATAAAACATGATTCTTGTTACTTGAGGGATGGATAAGAATGGAGACACATCAGACTTGGACCACACATGACTATTCTAGGCTAAGCAAGGCAAACAGAGTTACCTGACAAATGAAGATCACTTTGTCTCTCAACTGATTTATAAAAGGGAAAAATTACTTAATTTGTTTCTCCCATGCCTAGAAATCTTATACTATCTTTGAGCAGACTCTGAAAGTGTTCTTAATTTTCCACATGTCCTATAACTTAGAAGATAAGTTCATGTTGTCTAACAATCAGGATCATGAGATCTTTCCAATAAGATTCACCTGGGATACTTGAATTTCAGTTCTCGGATACCCCTCCTACAGGTTCTGATTCCTTAGAAAAAAGAGGAACCTAGGTATTGATAACCTCCAAGTTGTGTATTATTTTGTCATCTTTGAAAATGTTTCTTTGTAGCTACCAAAAGTATTCATATATACTAACACACTGTGAAATGAAAGAAAAAAGACATTTTCATAAAGATAACATCATTAAAAATTTCATTGAGTGAAATGCATGCTTTTATGTTTATAAATTGCATCAGGTGTTAAATTATCAAATATGCAATCAGTTTAGTTTTCAAACTGCCATTAGGTGATTGAGCACAGAAAATAAAAATTAGTTCATCACAGGTTCCTAGCATCAGAAAGAGTCTTCAACATCTCATGTGCCACAAAAGGCTTCATCTAGTCACTGAGGAATTGAAGGCCTTGATTGTGAAGACACGAGTTGGTTGTAGAATTCACCATAAAACAGTTACGTTAAAAGCCATCAGCATGTGTAGCTCACATAAAAACTCAGCATCTACCAAAATATTGAAAGATAACGTTTGGATCTCTTCTGTAAATGAACAATAGAAAAGGAAGAAGAAATTATTGAAAGAACATTTTGTAATTCTCCAAGATTTATATAAAATACTTATCAATGAGGAGGATTTGAACATGGACAGTTGAGAATTCATACTCCATTTATCTCTACATGCAGCTGGGTCCCTCCTGTCTGTCAGCCTGTCTGTCAGCCTCTCGACATTTGACTATTTCTATGTGTCTAGTTCTGATTCAGTATTGGAAACTGACTAGAGCCAAGAAAGGAGTGGATTAGAAATTATTTTAGTGGTCCTTTAGAAGCAAAAGACATCTTTTGGATTAAATCTGCAAAGATTTCATGAGAGGAAATATCTGTTAGCACAAATGTGGAAGGAGGTAGGAAGGTAGCTGAATGTTTAGACTGTCAAAGTCTTCAGAGAGAAGGAGAAAGGCTGGAAAGATTGGGTGGAAAGGTCCTAGATTGCTCTACACTCCAGGGAAAGTTTAGAAGCTGTCCTGAGATCAGGAAACAAAGTGGATGGTAAGATAAGGTGACCAGACATCCTGCTTTCGGTGGGACAGTCCCCATTTTTAACAATTTGTCCTGTGTCCCGCATTTTAAAAAAATGCCAATTTTTGGAAAGAATGCAAGACAATGGGAAGGGTGGGACAACGGGAAGGGAATATATTCGGCTGCTAAAAAGGTTAATGTAATTCCATTTGTAAATGAAAAGGTTACTATAACTTCATTTGGAAATGAAAAGGCTAATGTAAACTCCCTACTCCCCTCCTGGGCAAGGTAGCCCAGGTGGACCGAAGCCCCACTCCTTTGAGCCACAGGCACAGCCCTATACACATATTTTTTAAATGTATTACATTTGTAAATTGTACTTATGTTAAAATTTAAAAAAAATTACAATACTATTTTTGCGTTCTATGAAAATTTTTGTTGCTCCATATACACCAAATTCTTAATCAAGAACACACCCCTGCTCTGCCCCACCCCTGCCCCACCCTCAATGGTGTCCCGCTTTACCAATGTTAAAATCTTGTCAGCTTATCTTAAGAGGGGTTTCTCTAGATCTAATGGGCCTATTGTGGTGGATATTAGAGTTCTGTAGATAGATTTCTTGCTCAATCAAACACCCTGTAGGTTGGGAGTACATCATGGAGATTATCATTCAGCATCTGTGATTTGGATTATATTATATTGGTCACTAGTTGGAAATTAGTAATTTCTAAAAATTTAATTGAGTTAAATTGATTTATACATTTGGAGAATATCTAGTAGAGTTATACAGAGAGTTGAATGCAAAACTTTTTTTTAAAATGAGAACTTCAGAATGAGGAGCAAATGCGTTCCTGTGACTGTTAGAGTGCTCACGTGTTATTTTCTATGGAGATTATGGCTGAATCATCACAAACAGAGTTTTGCTATCATTTTGTGATGTTTTCTTCACACGGTAAAAGAACTGGTATGTAATATTGTGGACTTACATCAGATGGTAGCAGAAAAGACATTCATTGCGATACACCTTGCGACCCGCTGCACACACTGGATCCCATTGCTTGGTACACTTAGCATCTACATAATCCTCACAGCGTGGCTGTTAAACAAAATGAAAACACACATAGTTTAACAGTTAATGAACTGTTTGAATAAAATCTTTTTATTCTGCCACATAATGTCAAACCATACATCAAAATGAAATAAATACATTCTATCTTGAGGTTTAAAAATAAACATGGAAGTGAGTAAAGATATTTGTAGGGTATCATTCTGACAAAGGGTTGGTAACTACAATCTCCAAAGAATTCTAATCAACAGAAAAAGAGTAAACAATCCCATCTACTTCTGCACAAGGAATATGAGATAAACCTTCTCTGACAAGGACAAATAAATGGCTAACAAACATTTGAAAAAATGCTCACCGTCCCTGAATCATCCCAGAAATGCAAATCAAAATCACTATTAGATATCACCTAACCACAGTGAGAACAGCCCATATCACAAAGTCCCAAAGCTGCAGAAGCTGGCATGGATGCAGGCAGAAGGGAACACTTCTACACTGCTGCTGGGACGGCAAACTAATGCAACCTCCTTGGAAGAAAGTATGGAGAATTCTTAAGGAATTCAGATTAGAACTCCTGTTTGATGGCATCGACCCAGAAGTAAAAAAAAAATTATCATAAGGACATCTGCCTAGATTGTTAAATCATAGCTCAATTTACAATTGCCAATGTGGAAACAATCTAAATTCCCACCAACCCGGGAATGAATTAACAAGCTGTGGAATATGTATACCATGGAATACTGTTCAGCTATTTTAAAAAAATGGAGACTGTACATCTTTGTTATTAACCCGGATGAAGGTGGAGCACATTCTTTGTAGTAAAGCATCACAAGAATGCATTCAAATCCAATACACTCAATTCTAACACAAATACAATAGATGAATTAATTAAAGGGGAGGGGGCAGGGTAAGGAGCAATGGGGGAGAATAATGGAGGGGTTTGGTTTATAGCACACCTCTTGGAGACATGACACAATTTCAAGAGGGTATTCCCCTAAGAACCTCAATCAGTGTAAACTAATTCTTTGTATCCTCAATAAATCCTAATCAAGAAAAAAATAATTCAGGAACCCACACTCTACTTAAACATGAAATATAAGGAGTTCATTTTTATATACCCAATACAATTTTTTAAAAAGCTTGGAATTATCTTTCTAATGTAGCCACCCTGCTCCCACTGGTTATACTTAGGACAAATCTCCTCCATGATTTTATACCAAGAGATATCATAAAATTGGATTTTTTATTTATTCAGCCCCTTGTCTTTCTTAATAAGTTTATTACATATGCAACTATTGTACAGGTTTGCACATGTGTATCTAACTACATACACATATAGTTATACATATAATTTGTTTAGTGTTGGCCATTAGCAGTAATCTACATAAATTATGCAGCAATAATACTTTGTGTATTATTCCATAATCTACTTTTTAAACTTTTAGTGATACTTATCTATTCAGATATTTAGAATTATATTTCATTTTATTCACCTATGTAATATTCCACTACATGACTTCTTGAAAATTCTTATTTTATGTATATTTAATGTATATTAATGTATATATTTGTGTATATTTAATTCTTATTTTATGTATATTTAGGTTTATTGTTCTTAATCCTCTTGCTTCATTAGGATGAAGAGTTTTACTTTTCTTTTTTTTTTTTTTTTGTGAGACAGAATCTCACCTTGTCACCTTGCTACAGTGCCATGGCATTGCTCACAGCAACCTAAACTTTTGGGCACAAACAATTCTCTCATCCCATATAGCTGACACTACAGGTAAGTCCCACAATACACATCTGTTTTAGAGATGGGATCTCACTCTTGCTGAAGCTAGTTTCAACCTATGAGCTCAGGCACTCCCTCCACCTTGGCCGCCCACCGTTCTGGGATTATGAGTGTGACTTCCCACCCTGCCCAGCTGTGCTTTACAAACCCTTTAATGGAGATCAGATGTTCATGTACAATAAGGTTTATGCCCATTAATGGAATTTTTAAATAATGAGATAATTTTTACCTTGTCTCTAATGCTAAATGGTTTATATGCCTGAGTAAGATTTAATTTCTTCACCTTAGTGGAAGAGAGGTTGGTTATTATTTTGTTTTTGCTTTTGCTTTTCAAGGGATCATTCTGTTGCATCTGTTGTTTGGTAAAAATTCCTGTTTAAATTTAAATATAAATATGTTTAAAGTCTCTTTTCTCTAATTGCCAAGTTGATCAATATTAAACTTACTGGATGGCGATGTTTTACTGCAGGTTGAAAACGAGATTCTGCAACCAACACACAAAAGAACAATTAAAAATAAGAGAAACAAGAGGGGAGAAAAGTATAGTTTCTGGTGAGAACTGCTCATACATACTGCTTAATAGAGGAACTCTATGCAAATTGCTTTCTGATGTTCCTGCAGATAATGAGCCTTTGTGGCCATATGAATGAAAACAACAAATTAAACCACTTCAAGTCTGGAAATATTTTATAATTTCCAAATTAATATCATGTGTGACAAATAATCTTCCATATTTTCTAATAATCCCCATGACCTTTCTTTGAAGATATCATAGTGGGTTTTTTTTCATTTCTATAGATGAGACACCATAGTAGGAGAAGACAATACCTTGCATAAAGCCACTTAAGAGACCTTGTATATTGCAAAAACATGAAGAAATTAATGAGGACTCAATTAATTGGTACTCAGCTCTAATATCAAGGATCTATTCAATACTGCACAGCTATTTTATTCTGAAATTCATGAACCACTTTAAACTTTAAGAAAAAGCTTTTCAGCAGAAAGATCAGTGGGTCCTCTTCTTACTCAAGGCCTTGACTTTAGTGCACACAGAGCTGAAATTAATACAAGGTCAAGTAATACCAGATGCTTTCTCATTTTTGGGATTTAACATCCATGGAATCAGAACCCGCAAAAAGAAAAAATAATTAGCAGATATCACTAGTTACAGACAAACAGAAACCTAAGGACCACTATCCATTCTAACTCATCATTCTGTCTCTTCTTCTCTAGAAGGTAGAAATATGAAAAAGCAATTCTCTGATGGATCATTAAAAAGATATTTGTAACATGGCAACTTCTTTTTGTTAGTTTTAAGGATTACAAACCCAACAAAACCAGTCCCTCCATTCTTAGATTAAAGTAGTTGGTTTCTGCTTTTTCTAAGATATGTGAAATGCTTCACCCACAAATAAAAGATTTACTCACCAGAATAAAGAGGAAATGCCAAAGCAATGATGAAAATAACTTTGGTCCATGATGAGAACAAAGACATTTTGTCAACTCTGTGGAAGAAACCTCTAGGAATGTTTATAACACATGGCACAGAGACAATTGCCCATTTCCAAACACATGTTTCTTTTCTTGTTTTTCTTTAATCTAGAAGTTTAGAATAGTTCTTGTCCTTTAAGAAACTTGTGTTGTGCACCTGGAGTCCCAAACACAAGTGTCTTACAGGAAAAGAACTTTTCTAACCTCCTGGATTCCTAATTATAGGGCACTCTTCCCTTTCTCCATTCCCTTCCTACCAACAGGAAATGACAGGTGAACAGAAGGCCTCCAAAGGACTTGAGAGAAATCACTGAATAAGACCTCCTTGCACATTGACAAGCTGTTTATTCACCCAATCCTATAAGTTATCCTAAAAGGGGCTTGGCTGCATTTAACGAAATATCCAGATTAAAATCTTAGTTTTTCCTCAGTAAATAGGATTATTTCAGGAAGGAAGGTCCTAGAACAGCACTCACAGCAATTCTACACCCGTGAGGGCTGCCTCCTGAGGGTCCTCACCTCACCTACCTGAAACAATGAGAATGGAGACTGAGGCCAACAATTTTAGAAATTCTTTCTATTTTGTTGACTTTTTCTTCTTGGCCACTTCTATCCAGCTAGGGAGTCTCTTTTATTGTAGTGAGTGAAATAAATGGCCCATGGCAGATAAGATGCAAGTCAGTGTCTGTTCTGCCTAGAGGCTGCAAAGCAGCTCAGGAGACAGCTCACATATTTCTCAGCAGATCTCTCCTCAGCAACAGGTCTGGGAGGATATCATGTATTGTATCCAGTGTGGGCAGGGGAGAGAGAACACAATTACAGTGCACGATGATCCTTGGATGAAGATATGAAAGTTTTCCAAGCTGTTGAAATGGAAAAGATAAGAGAATAAAAGAAAAAGAATTTGCGGAATTGTAATTAGACATATACTTAGGCCTTTAGTACTTTGCAACACTAGAAACACATCTGAATTTAGTTGAATACAATAAGACTGAAGTACAAATTCAAAACTCCGACTGGACATTAGCTGGAGACATTTACCTATGTTCAGTTTCCCACCCAAGACTGTGAATGTTTGTATAGGAGACCACAGCAAGGATGTATTTAAAAAGCTCCTGGATGGGTTTCAAGGCACCTAGCTTGGGAACCCAGGATAAGGAGAGGATGTGAAGAGTAGAAATAAGGGAGAGAGAATGCTCAGGGATGAAATCAAGGAGACCACATTAGATGATGCCCTAAATTACATGATAATAATTTCATCTTTACCTCAGAGTCAATTGGGAGATACTGCAAGGTTTGAAGTAGGGATTTTTTTTTTTTTTCACTTTAATGGTAACAGTTTGATTTCTGAAAAAGACTTAGGGGGTTCCAAGTCCTGAGTTCAACATCCTCAGTTCTATCCTTAGGATTGCTGATGTTTCATTTTTAATACCTCTTGGCATTATTCCACAATCTTAGGATCCAGGTATTGATAGATGCCTGTGGATATTAAATCAGCTGACTACATCTATGACATTCATTCTTTCTTCATGAGGGCCTTCAAAGGCTTATTAATTGACACTTTGAAAGGTTACAGTTGGTCCATCGAGTTTCATAGCAATTTGGATTTTGTAGTCTGTAGCAATTGAGAAATACATTGCTGAAATGTATTTCTCTTAGCTGAAAATGCTTCTGTTGAAAGTTCATCATGAGTTCAGCAAAAACCTACTACCATATTTTAGGGCTTTATTGTGCATATGGATATGGTTATTGCCTTCTAAAGTTAACATTAACACACGAGCATAAATAAAAGAATTAAAAATATTTGTGTAGACACAGAATTAGTATTTACCTCAATAATTTGGGTAAAAATGTGTGCATTATATATGGAAAAATATGGTAACTACTTGACACTTTGAGTTATTTCCAAGAAATGATGGCCTGGAACTCTTGGCTTCACCTCAGCCTCCTGAAGTGCTGACATTATAGGTCTGAGCCACCAGGCCTGTCCAGAAATAATGGATTTTCCACAAGACAAAGAAGTTGACATTTTGAAGGTCCCAGGGTGGACTTTCTGATGCCATGGTGCACCAATGGCCATGACTGCCCCCAATGCATGTAGCCACTAGTGGCATACACTGTGACCAGCCCCAAGGCAGGCCCCTCCTTTAAAACTCCCAAACCTCCCTTAGTTCTAGGGACAAGGATTCAAAGTTACTTCCCTTTTCTCCTAGCAAGACATCTGTTCTATTAAAAAATTCTATTATTTTGGAAGAAAGTAATATGGTGGACTAGAGACAGATCTTTTGCAAACCCACATGGTAAGATATGGAAGAAAGAACTCCAGCCACCTCAGGAAGAAGAGCCATGCCAGAAACATCACTTTAGGGTCACAGGGAGGCAGCAGGAGTCAGACAGGAGGTTGGACGCAGTGGAGAATTGGCGCAAGGGCAAGTACTTCATGCTAGCAGGGAAGAGCCAGTAAAGCAGTTCTTAAACAGAGAAGGCCTGCTCTGAAACTTTCTTTCTTTTTATCTTTTTTTTTTTTTTTGGACGTCAGCACTGGGTAGAATTTATCTTGGGTGTTGGGAGAAAGTGGGTGAGTAAACAAGTTATCTTGAACAGTACCTAGGAGCCATGACTGAGCCACCAGGCAGAGTAGCTGCTGGCCAGGGAAAGCCTTTGGGGGAGAATTGCTTTCAAGGATCAGCCCACAGGACCCTAGTGGAAGGTCAGTTCTGGCACACCGGTAAGCTGGGAAGCCACCTACCGGGAGACTTGAGCAACACATGCTTTCCTGGGAAAGCCACCGCATGGCCAAGGAACATAATTTGGAAAGCTTGAAGTGTGTCCATTAAGCAGGCTGATGACTGCTTCTGGCTCCCAATGCCTCAGAGATTGAGGGCAAAGAAATCAGGAAGATGGCACCAGGTCTAGGCAAGATAGAGGCTCCAGCCCCCATCGTACACAGTTGTATCAGCATTGAATTTAGATCTCATACTACAGACTGTCACCTGTTGTCCAGGCAATTTATGGCCACACACACACACATATATATATTTCTGCTTTTTTGAAAAATCCTTTTTTGTCAACTTTTTCCCCCTAGACTTTTCTTTTGCTTTCCTTCTTTTTTGTAATAATAGTTTTTCATTGTTTCATTCTTTAATAGTAACAGCTGCATTTCTGCTAGGTGTTCTGTTGTTCTGTTCATATTATTCTTATTTTTTGTACAATTTTATCCCTTAAGGTTTTTTGTTAATTTGTTTTGTTTTGTTTTATAGTATTTTTATTTTTCCATTTTTACTTTCTTCAATAACAAGGGCTCAATTCTGGATACAGTTTCCCTACCCACTTTATTCTTTCATTCCTTTCTATTTCTCTCCTTTTATCTCTCTTTTTGTAAATACTTTTCACATATTCTTTCTTTTTATTTTCCTTTTCTCTATTGAGCCAGAATCTCAAGCTGTCACCCTGGGTAGAGTGCCATGGCATCATATCTCACAACAACTTGAACTCTTGGGCTTAGTGATTCTCTTGCTTCAGCCACCCAAGGAGCTGGACAATATAGGTACCCACCACATCTCCCAGCTATTTATTTTTATGGTTGCAGTTGTCATGGTTGTTTTTAGCTGGCCTGGGCCAGGTTCAAACCCACCAGTCTTGGTGTATGTGGTCAGCACCCTACTCATTGAGTTACGGGTGCCACCAATTTCTCAAATGTTCTTATGCCTCCCACATAAATTTCTCAAATAACAACTAAGATACACCTTCTTTTCTTTACTCCTTATTTAATTTTATTTTCAATACATTTATACTTATATACTTTAATCATTACTTTACTCATATACTTTAATCAAAGAATATAACTATACTTCGTATACTTTTACCATTATTATTATTATTCCTTTTTTCTGATCTGTTTTATTCATTGTCAATTTGTATTCCACTTATGGGATAACACCACATTTTCAGTCCTAGGATGGGGTGCCACAGCATTGGCCTGGATCAAAAATATGTGTTACAGAGAGGATTCTTCTAGTTTTGACCTTTGGAAGCATGCTAGTGGTATTTCCCCACGGGGAAAAACTACTGGCTTTTGTTTCCTTCCTGTTGGGTCTTATTTCTTCTCAGACTAGTAAAGAGCTCCTAACCTCAAGGGACCCACCCAACCTAGCCCCCAGAAGCTGGGAATTATGGCTTCTCCAAGACATACCTCATGAACATGTCCAAGGTGAAGACATAAGAGAAAATTCTGCAAGCATCCAGGAATAAGCACCAATTGACCTACAGGGGCAGAGGCATGAGGGTGATGGGGACATCTCAGCTGAAACTTTTCAAGCCAGAAGAAAATGCTCATCTACTGTTAAGCTTTATAAAAAATGCAATTTTCAACTTAGAATCATGTCTTGCTAAGCTACGTTTTGAAATAGATGGAGAAATCAAATATTTTACTGATATGCAAACATTGAAGAAGTTTGCCACAACAAGACCAGCTCTATAGGAAATACTTAGACTATTCTCTACACTGACCATTGCAAAGGACCACGAGCAAACTAAACACCCAGACAATGAAATTCAAAACCTAGCTTCAACAATGACGTAAGAGGTAAACTAAGCAATGGACTTTCACAGACTAAGATGAATAGTACCTCCACCACACTTACCAATTCTCTCAAGAGATGTTAATGACTTGAATTCCCCAATGATGACGCCTAGGCTGGCTTATTACATAAAAAAACCCAAAACAACTGCATGATGCCTTCAGGAAACACATCTACCTTGGAAGGAGAAAGAAAGGCTCTGGGTGAAGGGATGGAAAACAATATTTGGCAAATGGAAATCAGAAGAAAGGGGGGTCGCAATCTAGTTTTCAAATATACATGGATGTAAAGCAACTAAAGTCAAAAAAGACAAACATGTACGCTTCATAATCAAGGGAAAAATACCCTAAGAGGACCTTTCAGTTCTAAATATTTATGCACCAAACACAATGCTCCCAGATTTACCAAATAGCCCTTACTTGGTCCAAGCAACACAATACCCTATAACACCATAATGGTAGAGGATTTTTACAGTCCTCTTACAGAGCTTGACAAATCCTCTAAACAGAAACTAAACAAAGATACAAGGGACTTAAATGTGAGCCTTGAACAACTGTGTTTAATAGACATATACAGAACTCACCATCCCAAGGTAAAGGAATATATAGTCTTTTCATTAGCCCATGGAAGATTCTCCAAAACAAATCTCATCTTAGAATACAAATCATACTTCAACAAGATCAAAAGAACTGAAATTATACCTTGTATCTTCTCAGACCACATGAAAATAAAGGTGGAACTCAACTCCAACAAAGTTTTCATCCTTGGACAAAGGCATGGAAACTACCCTCATCCTGTGTGACAGTTGGGTCAAAAAAGAGACAAAACAGGAAATCATTAACTTCCTTGAACAGAACAACAAAGACAAAACAAGCTACCAAACCTGTGGGACACTGAAAACTCAGTCCTAAAAGGGAAATGTATCTTATTACATCCCCACATCCAACAAAGAGAAAGAAACCACATCAACATTCTAATGAATCATCTTGAAGTACTGAAAAGAGAGAAAAACCCTATCCAAAACCAGGAAGAAGAAAAGAAATAACTAAATTTAAATCAGAAATAAATGAATTTTAAAAGCAAAAGAATTAATCTGTAAATTAATAAAATAAAATTTGGTTCTTCACAAAGGTAAATAAAATCGATAAACCATTGACCAGATTTGCTAGAAATGGAAAATTAAAATAGTTTATACCCTCAATCAGAAATGAATAGGGGGAAATAACAACTAATACCACCAAGATACAAGAGATTCTTCTGACTACTACAACAATTCTATGCCCATAAGTTTGACAATATGGAGTAATTCAATGAATAACTGGAATCAAAACATCTCCTAGACTTAACCAGGAAGAAAAGACCAATATGAAGCACTGAGAGTGAACTAACAATGAAAAAGCTTCCAACAATAAAAAGCCTGGGAACAGAAGTCTTTACACCAAAGTTCTATCACACTTTCAAGGGCGAGATACCTATACTGGAGAACTCTTCCAAAACATTAAGAAAGAAGAGGTTTTCCCAATGTGTTCTATGAAGCAAACATCACCCTGATTCCAAAACCAGGAAAGGACTCAACAAAACTACAGACCATTCTCACTAATGAATATGGATATATATATATACTCAACCAAATCTGAGTTAATAGATTACAGCTACCCATTAATAAAACTATACATCACAATCAAGTAAGCTTCATCCAAGGGAAGCAAGGCTAGTTTAACAAAAAAAAAAAAAAAAAGAAAGAAAATACATCAAGGAAATTCATTATATCAACAAAAGCAAAAACAAAGACAAGATGATCATGGAAATAGATATAGAAAAAGAATTTGACAGGGCGGTACCTCTGTCTTGGTTGGTTGGGTGCTGGCCCCACATAATGTGGGTGGCAGGCTCAAACCCATCCCCAGAAAGCTACAACAATAACAAAAAAATACCTGGGCATTGTGCGTGTGCCTGTAGTCTGGCCTACTCAGGAGGTTGAAGCAAGAGACTCACCTAAACCCAGGAGTTGGGAGGTTACTGTGAGATGTGATGCCATGGCACTCTATCGAGGGTGATTAAGTGAGAGTCTGTCTCAAAAAAAAGAAAAAGAAAAGAAAAAGCATTTGACAATAGTTGGAATCCTTTTCAAACAAGAACACTTAAGAAAATAGGAATAGGTGGCATATTTCTTAAGTTGATTGAAGCCATCTATGACAAACATATAGCTAACATCATACTGAATGGAATAAAACTGAAAGCTTTTCCACTTAGAACTGGAACCAGATAAGAATGTCCCCTATCAGGGGAAAAAAAGGTGGCTGACTAGAGGCAACTTTTGCCAGAGGCTCCTGACCAGGAGGAAAGACTCTGGGGAGATTGGGTCTCTGAAAATGAAGGAGGGGAGCTGAGATAGGAAAGAAGACAGACAAATACACAGTCTTGGCTATGACAACCTGTGACTCCAAAATGGAGGCTCCTAGGGAACAAGTTACAGGTACAGGTACAAAGCCTATCACTGTGAGGATGACAGACCCCTCCTGCAAGGGGAACTCTCTCAGAAGGCTCTTTGCAAGTGAGCATGGGACAAAAGACCTCTCATTTTATCTCACAGTAAGAACCACTAAGTACTGGGACTCTTCCTCCAGAGAGGTCCACCCTATGAGCCTAGGCATCATCTTGTCCAGCATAAAACTGAACCAATACTCTCTGCAAAATTTTTTTCAGTTCACCCCTCTTCCCCACTTGCCTGGTGGTCCGAAAGTATACATGCTACAGAGCCCAGAGTGCATGGCCATTCCCTAGGAGGTCTGGGCACTGCAGGGATACCAGTGCAGAAATAGTGACTCAAGTGGAGGCAAGGGGATGTGGGAAGAGTGGAATATTTGGGAGAGAAAATAGGCATGACATTGCACTGGGGGCTGTACCGCTGGCACCCATTCAGAATTTCAAAGGTGGATGAACTGATACTAAGGTTGGACATACAAGAATGGAGGTGCTGATGCCTTTGTCCTGATTGTGACCAGTGATCTAGCCTGAATTGGTGGTACACTGAATGGGACCAGGATCCATTCCCTTGTGTATGTGGGTTGGAACTATCTGTGGATTTCTACTCTCAGATAAAGAGACACCCTTTGCACTCTCCCTATTGAGTGGGGATTGTACTATCTGGGCCAAACTGTTTAGAACTCTAGACCTGGGTTGTCCACCCAGGGTACCTCCGAGGTTGAGAGGAGGTTGCTTTGTAATGGGAAATGACTGAATCTCCTTCATCAGCTGTAGCTGGTGGGGGCAGGGAACCATAGTTATTTGTATCTCTCCCCAGACCATATTCCAGCCTAATACCTCAACTCCTTAAATTGGGTAGAGGTGGCTGAATTTAAGACAGAGCCAGCTTGTGTTCTGTTACATAGCAGTTCTTCAGAGTGTTCAGCTAAAGCTCTGAAAGCGACCTTTGTAAGGCTGTAGGGGAAAATGCATAGACATATGTTTCAGCTCATAGATTAAGGGTGTATTAACTCTACTTCATGGCACCGTACCCACAATCCCATCTGACCCTACCACTTTTAATGGCCAAATTGTAGCACATACTCATGAGGCTGAACCAGCGGAAGAACTCTGGCAACATGAATAATCAGAGTAGATCAACTCATCCAAGGAATGACAAAGGAGATAAAACAGATGATGCCATTCATAGAAAAATGGCTGAAATGTCAGGAATACAATTCAGAATTTGCATGGAAAATAAAAGTATTGGAAGTGATAGGTTCAATACTGGCCCCAGCCAAAAAACTGCTAAAAAATAAAGAAAGTAATCATTCACAGAAGACCACAAACTGTACATATGTGTGTATGTGTCATTTATAGTTTATTATTATTCAAATGAAAGTCAGATAGATCTATTTATTTAGACTATACAAATTAGAAAAATATATAAGGACAAGAAGTAGATTAGTGGTTGCCAAGAATGTATAGAGTGGGGAATTGAAAAGTATGTGGAAGTTTTTTGGAGTGTGAGAGGTGAGAGAAATTGTCTTTCATTAGATAGTGGTGACAGTGTTGTAAATATACGCAAGCTATGTAACTGTATGCTGTAAAAAATTGTTAATTTAAAAAAAAGATGGCTCGGCACCTGTGGCTCAAGTGGCTAAGGCACCAGCCACATACACCTAAGGTGGCGGGTTT
>NW_003852398.1:27831936-27835289 GCF_000181295.1 Otolemur garnettii | reverse complement strand
AGGGGGACAGCTTGAGGCTCTGTCTCAAAAAAATAAAATAAAATAAAAATAAAAAAAAGATACAGTAAATTTTGAATTTTCTAAATGTCATTTCAATTTTTCCAGAAAACACTATACTTTTCTTACCAAATATTACTTTTTCAATACTATTTAATTTCCTCAATCTCACTTTCATTATGGCTAAAGTATGGAACTCATATGTGTCTAACAAGATTTTTATAAGAACTAAGTTATATAACACATGAGAAGATGGAAGTCAACTCACAGAAAATAACTTATGCACAAGGTAGATTTTCCATCTATTAATAGTTACTAACTTCCAGCAGTGCACGAAATGTCTCTGCAAGACAGTGACAATATTTTCTTTAATTATTATTATTATTTTTTTTTAGAGACAAGGTCTCACTTTATTGCCCTCAGTAGAGTGCTGTGGCATCACAGCAACTACCAACTCCTGGCTTAGGTGATTCTCTTGCCTCAGCTCCCAAGTAGCTGGGACTACAGGCACCCCCCACAATGCGCAGCTATTTTTGGTTGCAGTTTGGCCAGGGCTGGGTTTGAACCCACCACCCTCAGTATATGGGGCTGGTGCCCTACTCACTGAGCCACACGTGCTGCCCAAAATATTTTCTTTTATTTAACAAATTATTCCTAACATTATATGTAGCACATGATGCATGTTAAGGTTTTTAAACTAATACGTCAAATAAAAGTAAAAAGAATACATGTGTGAATTTAGTAGCCTTCAATGAATATTTTTGTACATGCCCTATATAATTTAAGAAAATACGGAACTGGGTGAATATACGAGGTATGACAATTACTTTTGCTACCTACCCCATTGATGAATATCACTAGTGTCACCTCTCAAATACTCCCCTTGGGAACCTATGCACTGACTCCAGCTGCCAGCCCACCATTCAAAGCACTCTTCAGGAGTGAAGTAAGTAGCCCTTTTTAGGATGAGGTCCCTAACTTAAATGTCCAACCTCATTTTTTTTCAAATGTGGCTCTAAAAATGTGCATTCTGAAAGGATGCTTTCACTCAGAATTAATATTAGAGATATAAATGAACAAATAGCTCAAAAATAGATCATTATTTTAGATGTGAGAATTTCTACTGAAAAGGAAAGTAGAACTTATACAGCGTATGTGGCAGACTCATAGTTATTTTCCAGTCTTCACTCTGCATTTCTGCCCTTACAGTTAAGCTTTACATGAACACTGGCTGCCCAAATAAAGCATGATTCTTGTTACTTGAGCGATGGATAAGAATGGAGACACATTGGACTTGGACCACACATGACTATCCTAGGCTAAGCAAGCCAAACAGAGTAGCCTGACAAATGAAGATCACTTTCTCTCTCCACTGATTTATGAAAGGGAAAAATTACTTAATTTGTTTCTCCCATGCCTAGAAATCTTATACTATCTTTGAGCAGACTCTGAAAGTGTTTTTAATTTTCCACATGTCCTACACCTTAGAATATAAGTCCATGTTGTCTAACAATCAGGATCATGAGATCTTTCCAATAAGATTTGCCTGGATTACTTGAATTTCAGTTCCCAGATACCCCCTGCTAGAGGTTCTGATTCCTTAGAAAAAAGAGGAACCCAGGTATTGATAACCTCCAAGTTGTGTATTATATTGTCATCTTTGAAAATGTTTCTTTGTAGTTACCAAAAGTATTCATGTATACTAATACACTATGAGATCAAGTAAAGAAATGACATTTTCATAAAGATAACATCATTAAAAATTTCATTGAGTGAAATGCATGCTTTTATGTTTATAAATTGCATCAGGTGTTAAATTATCAAATATGCAATCAGTTTAGTTTTCAAACTGCCATTAGGTGACTGAACACAGAGAATAAAAATTAGTTTGTCACAGGTTCTTAGCATCAGAAAGAGTCTTTGACATCTCATGTGCCACAGAGGGCTTCATCTGGTCACTGAGGAATTGAAGGCCTTGATTGTGAAGACATGAGTTGGTTGTAGAATTCACCATAAAATAGAGTTACATTAAAAGCCATCAGCATGTGTAGCTCACATAAAAATTCAGCATCTACCAAAATGATTAAAGTCAACGTCGTCTGGATATTTTCTGTAAATGAACAGTAGAAAAGGAAGAAGAAATTATTGAAAGAACATTGTCTAATTCTCCAAGATTTATATAAAATACTTATCAATGAAAAGGATTTGACATGTACAGTTTGGAGAATCTGTGAGCCATTTATCTCTGCAAGCAGCTGTGTCCCGCCTGTTTGTCAGCCTGATACAAGTTTTCCTGACATCTGGGGCTACCAGACTTTTTTTACATGCTTAGTTCTGATTCTATCTTGGAATGTGACTAGACCTGAGACAGGAGTAGATTAGAAATTATTTTAGTGGTCCGTTAGAAGCAAAAGACAACTTTGGGATTAAATGTGCAAATAATTCATGACAGGAAATATCTGTAAGCACAAATGTGGAAGGAGGTAGGAACGTATGTGAATCTTTAGACTGTCAATGTCTTCAGAGTGAAGGAGACAGGCTGGTTAGATTGGGGGGAAGTGTCCTAGATTGGTCTAGACTCTAGAGAAAGTTTGGAGGCTGTCCTGACTTCAGGAAACAAAACTAGACCCAATGGGCCTATTGTGGTGGATGTTAGAGTTCTGTAAATAGATTTCTTGCTCAATCACACACCTTGTAGGCTGGGAGTACATCATGGAGATTATCATTCAGCACATGGGATTTGGATTATATTATATTGGTCACTAGTTGGAGATTGGTAATTTATAAAAATTGCATTGAGTTAAATTGATTTATACATTTGGATAATATCTAGTAGGTTTATACAGAAAGTCAAATAAAAAAGTATTTTTTAAAATGAGAACTCCAGAATAAGAAGCAAATGCATTCCTGTGACTGTTAGAGTGCTCATGTGTTATTTTCTGTGTAGATTGTGCTTAAATCATCACAAATATGAGTTTTCCTATCATTTTGTGATGTTTTCTTCACACTGTAAAAGAGCTGATATGTAATATTGTAGACTTACAACGTATCTTTGCAGTACAAACATCTACTGCGATACACTTTTTCACCCATTGCACACACTGGATCCCATTCGTCGGGACATATATCATCTGCATATGCTTCACAGCGTGGCTGTTAAACAAAATGAAAACACACATAGTTTAACAGTTAATGAACTGTTTGAATAAAATCATTTTTATTCTGCCACATAATGCCATACCATACTCAAAATGAAATAAATATATTATTTCTTGAGGTTTAAAAATGAACATTACCATGGGTAAAGATATTTGTAGGGTATCATTCTGACAAAGGGTTGATAACTGCAATCTCCA
>NW_003852398.1:27822216-27831916 GCF_000181295.1 Otolemur garnettii | reverse complement strand
TGAGGTTTAAAAATGAACATTACCATGGGTAAAGATATTTGTAGGGTATCATTCTGACAAAGGGTTGATAACTGCAATCTCCAAAGAACCCAAATCAACAGAAAAAGAGTAAACGATCCCATCTACTTCTGCACAAGGGATATGAGAGGAACCTTCTCTGACAAAGACAAATGAATGGCTAACAAACGTTTGAAAAAATACTAATCATCCCTGAATCATCCAAGAAATGCAAATCAAAATCACCATTAGATATCACCTAACCACAATGAGAACAGCCCATATCGCAAAGTCCCAAAGCCGCAGAAGTTGGCATGGATGAGGACAGAAGAGAAAACTTCTATGCTGCTGGGACTGCAAACTAATGTAACCTCCTTGGAAGAAAGTATGGAGAATTCTTAAGGAATTCAAATTAGAACTCCTATTTGATGGCATTGACCCAGAAGTAAAAAAATTTTTATAAGGACCTTTGCCTAGATTGTTTATCACAGCTCAATTCACAATTGCCAAAATCTGGAAACGAACAATATAAATGCACACCAACCCAGGAATGCATTAACAAGCTGTGGAATATGTATACCATCGAATGCTATTCAGCCATTAAAAAAAATGTAGACTTTACATCTTTGTTATTAACCCGGTTAGAGGTAGAGCACATTCTTCTTAGTAAATCATCGCAAGAATGGATTCAAATCCAATATACTGAATTCTAACACAAATGCAATAGATGAAGCAATTAAATGGGAGAGTAGGGGAAGGAGGAATTGGGGAGAATAATGAGGGGGGTGTTGGTGTATAGCACACCTCTTGGAGGCAGGACACAATTTCAAGGGAGTATTTACCTAAGAACTTCAACCAGTGTAAACTAATTCTTTGTATCCCCAGTGAATCCCAATCAAAAATAAATAATTAAATTCAGGAATGCACACTCCACTTAACCATGAAATATTAAGAGTTCATTTTTATATACCAAATAGAACCTTTTAAAAAGCTCAGAATTATCTTTCTAATGTAGCCACCCTGCTCCCACTGCTTATACTCAGGTCAAAATTCCTCCATGATTTTATACCATAAGACATCGTAAAATTGGATTTTTTATTTATTCATCCCTTTGTCTTTCTCAATAAGTTCATTACATATGCAACTATTATACATGTTTGCACATGTGTATATAACTACATATAGATATAGTTATACATGTAATTTGTTTAGTGTTGAGAATTATTGGTAATCTATATAAATACACAGTACTTTGTGTATTATTCCTTAATCTACTTTTTAAACATTTAATGACACTTATCTATTTAGCTATTTGGTATTATAGTTCATTTTATTCACCTACATGTAATATTTCACTAGTGACTACTTGAAAATTATTATTTTATGTATATTTATTATTATTTTACGTATATTTAAGTGTATCTTAAGGTTTATTGTTCTTAATCCTCTTGCTTCACTAGGATAGAGAGTTCTACTTTTCTTTTTTTTGTGAGACAGAATCTCACCTTGTCACTTCAGTACAATGTCTGTGGCATCACAGCTCACAGCAACTTCAAACTTATGGGCTCATACAATTTTCTTGTCTTAGCCTCCCAAATAGCTGGCACTACAGGTGAGTCCCACAACACACGTCTATTTTAGAGACAGGATCTCACTCTTGCTGAAGCTAGTTTTGAACCTGTGAGCTCAGGCACTCCCTCCAACTCAGCCTCCCACCATTCTGGGATTGCAGGTGACCCACCGGCCTGCCCAGTTGTTCTTCACATACCCTTTAATGGAGATTAGATGTTCATGTACAATAAAGTTTTTGCCAATTAATGGAATTTTAAAGAATGGGATAATTTTTACCTTATCTCTAATGCTAAATGGTTTATATGCCTGACAAGATTTAATTTCTTCACCTTAGTGGAAGAGGGGTTGGTTATTATTTTGTTTTTGTTTTTCCTTTTCAAAGGAGCATTCTGTTGCATCTGTTATTTGGTAAAATTTCCTGTTAAAATTTAAATATAAACATGTTGAAAGTCTCTTTTCTCTAATTGCCAAGGTTAACCAGTATTAAACTTACTGGATGGCGAAATTCTACTGCAGGTCCATAAGCAGTTTCTGCAACCAACACACAAAAGAACAATTCAAAATAAGAGAAATAAGAGGGGTGAAAAGCACAGTTTCTGGTAAGAACTGCTCATACATACTGCTTAATAGAGGAACTCTATGCAAATTGTTGTCTGATGTTCCTACAGATAATGACCCTTTTGTGGCCATATGAAAACAACAAATTAAACCACCTCAAATCTGGAAATATTTTATAATTTCTAAATTAATATCATGTGTGACAAATAATCTTATGAATTGTTTAATAATCCCCATGACTATTCTTTGAAGATATCATAGTGGGTTTTTTCTTCATTTTTATAGATGAGACAGTTTAGACAGAAGAGATAATACCTTGCATAAAGCCACTTAAGAGGCCTTGCATATTGCAAAAGCTAGAAGAAATTAATGAAGATTCAATTAAATAGTACTCAGCTCTAATATCAAGGATCTATTCCCCAGCTATTTCATTCTGAAATTCATGAACCACTTTAAGCTTAAGAAAAAACTTTTCAGCACAAGGATGAGTGGGTCCTCTCTTTACTCAAGATCTTGACTTTAGTGCACACAGAGCTGAAAATAATACATGGCCAAGGAATACCAGATGCTTTCTCATTTTTGGAATTTAACAACCGTGGAATCAGACCCCCCAAAAAGAAAAAAGTAATTAGCAAATATCTCTAGTTACAGCCCCCAAAAACACCCCTAAAATCCATCACACATTCTAACTCATCATTCTGTCTCTTCTCCTCTAGAAGGTAGGAAATATGAAAAAGCAATTCCCTGATGGATCATTAAAAAGATATTTGTAACATAGCAACTTCTTTTTGTTAGTTTTAAGGATTACAAACCCAACAAAACCAGTCCCTCCATTCCTAGATTAAAGTAGTTGGTTTCTGCATTTTCCAAGATATGTGAAATGCTTCACCCAAAACTAAAAGATTTACTCACCAGAATAAAGAGGAAATGCCAAAGCAATGATGAAAATAACTTTAGTCCATGATGAGAACAAAGGCATTTTGTCAACTCTGTGGAAGAAACCTCTAGGAATGTTTATAACACATGGCACAGAGACACTGCCCATTCCTAAACACAAGTTTCTTTTCTTTTTTTTTTTTTCTTTAATCTAGAAAGTTAGAACAGTTCATTTCATTTAAGAAACTTGTGTTGTGCACCTGGTGTCCCAAACACAAGTGTCTTACAGGAAAAGAACTTTTCTAACCTCCTAGATTCCTAATTATACTGGATTGTTCCCTTTCTCCATTCCCTTAGTACCAACAACACATGACAACTAAACAGAAGGCCTCCAAGGGACTGGAAAGAAACCACTGAATAAGTCTTTCTTGCACATTTGACAAGCTATTTATTCTCCCAACCCTATAAGTTAGCCTAAAAGGAGTTTGGCTGCATTTAAGGAAATATCCACATTGGAATCTTAGTTTTTCCTCAGAAAATACACAAGATTATTTCAGGAAGGAAGGTTCTCGAACAGCAATTACAGCAATTCTACGCCCATGAGGGCTGCTTCCTGAGGATCTTCACCTCACCTACCTAAGACAGGGAGAATGGAGACAGAGGCCACCAATTTTGGAAATTGTTTCTATTTTGTTGACCTTTCCTTCTTGGCCACTTCTACCCAGCTAAAGAGTCTCTTTTATTGTAGTGAGTGAAACTAATGGCCCATGGCAGATAAGATACAAGTCATTGTGTGTTCTGCCTAGAGGCTGAAAAGTAGCTCAGGAGAAGTACCTCACATACTTCTCAGTAGATTTTCCTTCAACAAAGGGTCTCAGAGAATGTCTGTACTGTATCTAGTGTGGGCAGGGGAGAAAGAACACAATTACAGTGCATGGTGATCCTTTGATGGAGATAAGAAAGCTTTCCAAGCTGTTGAATTGGAAAAGATAAGAGAATAAAAGAAAAAAAAAAGAATTTGGGGAATTGTAATTAGACATGTGCTTAGGTCGCTAGTATTTTGCAACACTAGAAACACATCTGACTTTAGTAAAACACAATACGACTGAAGTACTTATTCAAAACCATGACTGGATATTAGCTGGAGACATTTAACCTATGTTCAGTTCCCCACCCAAGATTGTGAATTGTTTGTATAGGAGACCTGAGCAAGGATGTATTTGAAAAGCTCCTGGATGGGTTTCAAGGCACCTAGCTTGGGAATCCAGGACAAAGAGAGGGTGTGAAGAGTAGAAATAAGGGAGAGAGAACACTCAAGGATGAAATCAAGGAGACCACATTAGATGATGCCCTAAATTACATGATAATAATTTGATATTTACCTCAGAGTTAATTCAGAGATACTGCAAGGTTTAAAGTAGGAATTTTTTTTACTTTTTACTTTAAAAAGACTTGGGGGTTTTCAAGTCCTGAGTTTGACATCCTCAGTTCTCTCCTTAGGATTGCTGATGTTTCATTTTTAATACTTCCTTTTTGGCACTATGCCATAATCTTAGGATCCAAGTATAAACCTGGGTGACAGATGCCTGTGGATATTAAATCAGCTGACTACATCTATGGCATTCATTCTTTCTTCATCAGGGCCTTCAAAGGCTTGTTTATTGACACTCTGAAAGGTTGCAGTTGGTCCGCCAGGTCTCACAGGAAGTTGGGTTTTCATGTCTACAGCATTGAGAAATACATTGCTGAAATTGCTTCTGTTGCAAGATCATCATGAGTTTAGCAAAAACCTATTGCTATATTGTGGGGCTTTATTCTGCATATAGATATGGTTATTGCCTTCTAAAGTTAACATTAACACACGAGCATAAATAAAAGAATTTAAAATATTTGTGTAGACTCAGAATTAATATTACCCTCAATAATTTGGGTAAAAATGTGTGCATTGTATGTAGCAAAATATGGTAACTACTTGACACTTTGAGTAGTTTCCCAGAGATGATGGCCTGGAGCTCCTGGCCTCAATTCAACCTCCCAAAGTGCTGGCATTATAGGTCTGAGCCACCAGATCTGCCCAGAAATGATGGATTTTCCATAAGACAAAGAAGTTGAGATTCTGATGGTCCTGGAGTAGACTCTCTGAAGTCAAGATGCACCAGTGCCCATGACTGCCCCCAATGCCTGTAGCTGCAAGTGACATACACTGTGACCATCCCAATACAGACCCCTCCTTTAAAACCCCAAGACCTCCCTTAGTTCTAGAGAGAAGGATCCAAAGTTACTTCCCCTTTCTCCCAGCAAGACATCTGTTCTATTAAAAATTCTATTATTTTGGAAGAAAACAATATGGTACATTATAGACAGATCTTTTGTAGCTCCATATGGTGAGATATGGAAGAAAGGACTCCAGCCATCTCAGGAAGAAGAGGTGCTAAGAAGAGCATGCTAAGAAAGATCACTTTAGGGTCACAGGGATGCAGCAGGAGCCAGACAGGTGTTTGGAGAATGGGCGCAAGGGTGAGTACTTACGTGCTACCAGAGGAGAGCCGGTTCAGTAGTTCTCAGACAGAGAGGGCTTGCCCTGAAACTTTTCTTGCTTTCTTTCTTTCTTTCTTTCTTTGGACCTGGCCATTTGGTGGAATTTACCTTGGAAGTTGGGAGAACTTGGGTGTGTAAGCCAGTGATCTTGAAAAGTACTTAGGAGCCAGGACTGAGCCACCAGGCAGAGCAGCTGCTGGCTGGGTAAAGTCTTTGTAGGAGAACTGCTTTGCAGGATCAGCCCACAGGATCCTAGTTTTCTTTGGCATACTGGTAAGCTGGGAAGCCATGCATGAGGAGTCTTAAGTCACACATGCTTTCCTGAGAAAGCCTCTGCATGGCCAAGGAACACAGTTTTGAAAGCTTGAATGAAGTGTGCCTATTAAGCAGACCAATGAGTGCTTCTAGCTCCCAAGCCCTCAGAGATTGAGAGCAAAGATATCAGGAAGATGGCACCAGGTGTAGGCAAGATAGAGGTTTCTAGCCCCCATCATGTACAGCTGTATCAGCATTGAATTTAGATCTCATACCACAGAATGTTGCCTCTTTTCCAGACAATTTATGCCTCTCTATGTGTGTGTATATATATATATTTTTTTTTTTTTTTTGCTTTTTTGAAAAATCCTTTTTCATCAACATTTTCCAGCTAGATTTTTCTTTGCTTTCCTTCTTTTTTGTGAAAATTGTTTTTCATTGTTTCATTCTTCAATAGTAACAGCTCCATTTCTGCTAGGTTTTCTGTTCCTATTACTGTCATTTTGTATACAATTTTATCCCTTAAGGTTTTTTGTTAATTTGTTTTTTTTTTTGTTTGTTTTATAGTATTTTTCTTTTTCCATTTTTACTTTCTTCAATAACAAGGGTTCCATTCTTACTTTCTTCAATACAAGGGCTCTATTTTGGGTACAGTTTTCCTACCCACTTTATTCTTTCATTCCTTTCTATTTCTCTCCTTTTATCTCTCTTTTTCTAAATATTTTTCATGTATTCTTTCTCTTTTTTTTCTATTTCTTTTTTGATTCAGAATCTCAACTTGTCACCCTGGGTAGAGTGCCATGACATCACATCTCACAACAACCTGAACTCTTAGGTTTAGTGATTCTCTTGCCTCAGCCACCAAATTAGCTGGGAATATAGGTACGCCCTTCATGTCCCAGATATTTTTTGTTGTGGTTTTAGTTGTCATGTTTGTTTTTAGCTGGCCTGGGCCTGGTTTGAACTTACCAGTCTTGGTGTGTGTGGCTGACACCCTACCCATTGATTTACAGGTGCCAGCAATTTCTCAAATTTTCTTATCTTTTCCACATGAATTTCTCCAATAACAACTAAGATATACCTTCCTTTCTTTACAACATATTTAATTTTATTTTCTTCTCTGTTATCAATATTATTATTATTCCTTTTATATTGATATGTTTTAATCATTGTCAATTTATATTCTACTTAAGGATCAGACCCCACTTTCAGTCCTGGGATGGGGTGCCACAGCATTGACCTGGCTCAAGGATATGTGTCCTTCTAGCTTTGACCTTTGGAAGCATGTTAGTGGTAGCTCCGCATGGGGACAAACTACTGGTTTTGTTTCCTTCTTGTGGGGTCTTGTTTCTTCTCAGACTGTTAAAAAGCTCCTAACCTCAGGAAACCCACCCAACCCAGCCCACAGAAACTGGACATTGTGGCTTATCCAAGATACATCTCATGAATATGTCCAAAGGGAAGACAAAAGAGAAAATTCTGCAAGCAGCCAGGAATAAGCACCTATTAACCTACAGGGGCAGCGGCATCAGGGTGACAGGGGACGTCTCAGTAGAAACTTTTCAAGCCAGAAGAGAATGGTCCTCTACCTTAAAATTTTTATAAAAAATGCAATTTTCAACTTAGAATTATGTCTTGCTAACCTGTATTTTGAAGTAGATGGAGAGATCAAATTTTTTACTGATATGCACACAATAAAGAAGTTTGACAGGACCTACCCCTTCTGCAGGAAATACTTAGACTATTCTTTACACTGCTCATTGCAAAGGACCACCAGCAAACTAAACATCCAGACACTGAAATTCAAAACCTAGCTTTAACAGTGACATAAGAGGTAAACTAAGCAATGGACTTTCACAAAATACGATGAATAGTACCCCACCACACTTACCAATTCTCTCAAGAGATGTCAATGACTTGGATTCCCAATGATGATGCCCAGGCTGGCTGATTGCATAAAAAAGCCCAAGACAACCATATGATGCCCACTGTAAACACACCTACCTTGGAAGGACAAAGCAAGGCTCTGGGTGAAGGGATGGAAAACGATATTTGGCAAACGGAAATCAGAAGAAGGAGGTTTCAGAAACTAATTTTCAAATATACATAGATGTCAAGCAACTATAGTCAAAAAAGACAAACGTGTGCTTCATATTGGTCAAGGGAATATTACAGCAAGAGGACATTTCAATTCTAAATATATATGCACCCAACACAAATGCTCCCAGATTTATGAAATCGACCTTAATTTGTCCAAGCAACATGATAACCCAAAACACCATAACTGTAGAGGACTTTAACATTCCTCCTACAGAGCTTGACAGATCCTATAAGCAGAAACTAAACAATGATACAAGGGACTTAAATGTGACCCTAGAGCAACTATGCTTAATAGACATATACAGAACTTACCATCCCAGAGTAAAGGAATACAGTCTTTTTGTCAACGCATGGAAGATTCTCCAAAATAGGTCACATCTTAGCATACAAATCATACTTGAACAAGATCAAAAGAACTGAAATTATACCTTGTATCTTCTTAGACCACAAGGCAATAAAGGTTGAACTAAACTCCAACAAAGATTTCATCTTTTGCACAAAAGCATGGAAAAGAAATCCAGTGTGACAGTTGGGTCAAAGAAGAGACAAAACAGGAAATCATTAACTTCCTTAAACACAACAAAAATGACAAAACAAGCTGCCAAACCTGTGTCCACTGAAAACTCAGCCCTAAAAGAGAAATGTATTGTATTACATCCCTATATCCGAAAAAGAAAGAGAGCTCATCAAAAATCCAATAAATCATGTTAAAGAACTGGAAAGAGAGAAAAACTCTATCCCAAACCTAGCACAAGAAAAGAAATAACTAAAGTTAATCAGAAATAAATGAATTTGAAAAGCAAAAGAATTAATCTGTAAATTAATAAAAAAAGTTTGGTTCTTCCAAAAGTTAAATAAAATTGATAAACCATTGGCCAGATTTTCTAGAAATAGAACATTAAAATATTTTATACCCTCAATCAGAAATGAAAAGGGGAAAATGACAACTAATATCACTAAGATACAAGAGATTCTTCTGGCTACTACAAAAATTCTATGCCCATCAATTTTACAATATGGAGTAATTTGACCAATAACTGGAATCAAAACTTGTCCCTAGACTTAACCAAGAAAAAAACACCAATATCAATGGCACTGACAATGAAGTAACAATGAAAAAGCTTCCAACAATAAAAAGCATAGGAATAGAAGTCTTCATACCGAAGTTCTATCACACCTTCAAAGCTGAGATACCTATACTGGAGAACTGTTCCCAAAACACTGAGAAAGAAGAGCTTTTCCCAACATGTTCTATGAAGCAACCATCACCCCAATTCTAAAACCAGGAAAGGACCCAACTAAACTACAGACCAACTTCACGAATGAATATCAATGCAAAAATACTCAACAAAATCTTAGTTAATAGATTAAAGCTATCAATTGATAAAACTATATATCACAATCAAGTAGGCTTCATCCAAGGGAAGCAAGGCTAGTTTAACAAAAAAAATCCATCAAGGTAATTCACCATATCAACAAAAGAAAAAGCAAAGATCATATGATCTTGTAAATAGATATAGAAAAAGAACTTGACAGGGGTGGCACCTGTGTCTCAATGGGTTGGGCGCCGGCCCCACATAATGTAGGTGGCAGGCTGGAAACCACCCCGAGAAAACTGAAGCAACAAAAAAATACCTGGACATTGTGTCAGGTGCCTATAGTCTGGCCTACTTGAGAAGCTGACAAAAGATAATCTCACCTAAGCCCAGGAGTTGGGAAGTTGCTATAGGATGTGATGCCATGGCACTCTACCAAGGGTGATAAAGTGAGACTCTGTCAAAAAAAGAAAGAAGGAAGGAAGGAA
>NW_003852398.1:27781903-27822141 GCF_000181295.1 Otolemur garnettii | reverse complement strand
GAGGGAGGGAGGGAGGGAGGGAGGGAGGGAGGGAGGAAAAACAAAAGAAAAAGTATTTGAAAAAGTTGGCATCTTTTTTGAACAAGAACACTTAAGAAAATAAGCATAGGTGGCATATTTCTTAAGGTGATTGAAGCCATCTATGACAAACCCATAGCTAACATCATACTGAATGGAGTAAAACTGAAAGCTTTTCCACTTAGAACTGGAACAGGACAAGAATGTTCACTATTGGGGGAAAAAAGACAAGAGGTACCTTTTACCAGAGGCTCCTGACCAGGAGGAGAGATTCTGGGCAGATTGGGTCTCTGAAAATGAAGGAGGGGAGCTGAGATAGGAAAGAAGGTAAACAAATAGACATTGTCTTGGCTGTGGCAACCTGCAACTCCAAGAAGGAGGCTCCTAGGAAACAAGTTCCAGGTAGAGATACAAAACACATCACCATGAGGACAAGAGATCCCTCCTGCAAGAAACAGTGACTCAAGTGGAGACAGGGGGATGTGGGAAGAGAGGGACATTTGCGAGAAAGAAATGGGTGTAACATCGCACTGTGGGTTGCAGCGCTGGTACCCATTCGGACTTTCAAGAGTAGATGAACTGATTCTGAGCTTGGACATACAAGAATGGAGGTATTGATGCCTTTGTCATGCTTGTGACCACTGATCTAGCCTGAATTGGTGATACACTGGAGGAGACCAGGATCCAAAGCCTTGTGTATGTGGTGTGGAACTATCTGTGGATTTCTATTATCAGGTGATGAGACACCCTTGGAACTCTCCCTATTGAGTAGGGATTGTACCAAACAGCCCAAACTGCTTAGAACTCTAGACCTGGGTTGTCCACACAGGGTCCCTCCAAGATTGAGAGGAGGTTGTTTTGAACTGGGAAATGACTGGATCTCCTTCATCAGCTGTAGCTGGTGGGGGCCAGGCACCACAGTTGCTTGTATCTCTCCCCAGATGATATTCCAGCCTAATAATTTAACATCTTACAATTGGGCAGAGGTGGCTGAATTTAGGATTGAGCCAGCTTGTGCTCTCTTACTTAGCAGTTCTTCACTGTCTTCAACTACAGCTCTGAAGGGGACCTTTGTAAGGTTGTCGGGGAAAACTCATTGACATGTCTCAGCTCATAGATTAAGGGCATATTAACTCGACTTTCTGGCACCACAATCCCATCTGACCCTACCACTTTTAGTAGCCAAATTACAGAACATACTCATGAGGCAGAACCAGTGGAATAACTCTAGCAACATGAATAATCAGAGTAGATCATCTCCCCCAAGGAATGACAAAGGAGATAAAACAGATTATGCCATTCATAGAAAAATGGCTGAAATGTGAGTAATACAATTCAGAATTTGCATGGCAAATAAAATGATTAAAATGGAGAAAAAATTGGAAACATAAATACAAAGAGTAATTCAAAAGTTTTTCATGAAGTCAACAATTTCAAAGACAAAATCACCAAGGGCATGGACATAATGAAAAGAGAAATAACAGAGCTCAAGGAAATGAGAAAGTTATTTGAGGAATTTCATAATACAGTAGAATTCCACACTAATAGAGTGGAACACTCAGAAAAAATGATCTCTGAAGTTAAAGAGCTGTGACTTACTTCCAATCTTGAATAAAATACATGAATAGCTTGTGAGTTAACAATCTCATTCTCAGGACAGTTCTGGTGGCCTACACCAGTCATACTTGCACATTGGGAGGCTCAGGGGGGTGGATTACTTGATCTCAGAAGTTTGAGAATAGCATGAGCAAGAGCAAGACCCTTTCTTTACTAAAAATAGATTAGCCGGGCATGATGGTGAGATCATATAGACCCAGATACTTAGAAGGCTGAAGCAAGAGGATTGCTGCCCACAAGTTTGAGGAGACATATGATTATACCACAACACTCTACCCAGGGCAACAAAATGTGACTCTGTCTCATAGGGAAAACAAAACAAAGGGGGAAAATACATCTTTATCCTCACATCCAGAAAAAGAAGCTCAACAAACTGAAAATCAATACATATTCTCCTATTGATCAGCAAATTAACATAACAGGGTATACAGAAAGTGTGAAAACTAGAGACATGTCAATATAGAAAATTGTATCTCACTGGGGGGAGATGCCACAGCTAAAGTCTTAGTGTAATACTAAAGTAAAATTAGCCAGTTCTTTTAACTAAGTGTAGACTAGCTTGAGAAATCAAATTTCCATGGGACACATCCTGAGAGTAGGGGGAGAAATGAAATTTCATGAGTTTTACCTCCAGGAGAACCGTTATGAGAACTACCAATTTTTTTAGATGAATATTAGAGAAAAATCCTCTAAAACTTCCCAAAGGGAAAGAGAAAAATATGGAGAAAGGAAAAAAACATGAATTCAGCAATCACTACTCTTCATTTTTAACCTAAGAAAGAAAAAGGTAAATAGAGCTTGTGGTGGTCTCAAGCCATTAAAGACTAAGATCTAATTAAAGGAATATACGATAATTGCCTATAGCCATTCATGGCTACCATATCACTATGTGTTCTATAGAAGACAGGGGAATAGAGTGTAGAACAACCACAAGGCTTACACTCCATTTGAGAAAGCGTTTGGAGAAAAACTGAATACAACAGTGGAGACAAACACAAATGTGGTAGGATAAAAAATACCTATTAGAAGGATCCCATGGCCCATGCATCTAATCCTGGCAATTTGGGACATCAAGGTAGGAGGATGGATTGAGGTCAGGAGTTCTTGAAATCCTGAGGAAAGTGAGGCCCCTTCTCTAATAAAAGAGAAAAATCATCTGGGCATTGTGGCTGGTTCCTATGGTCCCAGCTACATGGTGTGCAACACACTTAAGTCTAGAAATTTGACTCTCTTATGAGCTAATCTGATGCCAGGGCACTCTAGCTCAGGTTACAGAATGAGACTCCGACTCAAAAAATAAAAACAACAACAAAAAAAATCAAACATAATTAAAATTTTGAAAGTAGTGAGAGAAAAGCAACTTATCATTTATAAGGGAAGCCCATACAATTATCAGTATACTTTTTAGTAGAAATGTTGAGACCAAGAAAGAGGGAGATACAGTGATATACTTGAAGTACTCACAAAAAAATACTCTGAAAATCAACATACTATACCTAAAACAGCATATCTTTAGAAATGAAGGAGTTTTTCTTAGACAAAGTCTAGGAAAGTATTTCATACCTTAACACAAAATAGGCTTGCCTATATGGACATGAAAGTGTATATCTCCCTGGTAGAGATAAACATATAGACAAATACAGGTAATGTAGCACTATAAATGGTTGTGAGTTAATTACTAAACAAGGATATGAAAGTTTAAATAAATAAAACTTGTTAATGAATGCTCCAATGAAAAGAAGCAAACATGGACTTCAAGAATACAAAATGTGTATGTATGTGGTGGAAATAAATATGTAGACTTTTTGCATATGATGTAGATTAATTTGTCAACACATAGATGGCAATTAACTGCAAGATACCATACAGCAGCCTCAAGGTAACCAAAAGGAAAGAACTATAGTAGATACACAAAGATAAAGAAAAAAGGAAGAGAAGAAATCACCAGAAGAATTATTAAATGACAGAAGAAGGTATCAAGTTAGGAAGAGAACAACAATAAAAAAAATCTTCAAACATAAAAAAGGAAGAAAATAGCAGTAATTAGTGTTCATTGATCAATAATAACCTTAAATATAAATGCACTGAATTTTTCAGGCAAAAAGCATACAGTACCTATGCATGTTTTTAAGAAAAATCCATGACATGTTGTCTATTAAAGAATCTTTTCTAATTTTAACTACTAATAGGCTAAACATAAAGGAATAGGAAAAGAATATTTTATGCAAAAAGAATGCTATATTTATATGAGACAAGATAGGCTGTATGTCTAAAACTTTCTCTAGAAACAAGCAGGTTATTAAATCATGGTAATTGGATGGGTAGACATAACAACTCTACGTATGCAACAAACATCAAAGCACCTGCATACAAGGTATTGACAGATTTGAATATTTGAAAGGAGATACAATAGCAGTAGGGAATTGCAATACCCTAATTTGAATAATGGGGTGAACATCCAAAAAGAACTTCAATATAAATGAGAAATTTGAGCATAAACCACTTGGCTAAACCATTGGCCTAAACCAGTGGAGTGGGTGGAATTCTTGTTTAATCTTTATGATTCCACAAAATTCAAATATTGAAACCTTCATCTTTTTTTTTTTTTTAATTTGTTGAGGTTTTTTTTTTTGGCCAGGGCTGGGTTTTGAACCCGCCACCTCCGGCATATGGAGCCGGCGCCCTACTCCTTTGAGCCACAGGCACCACCCTGAAACCTACATCTTAATGTAATAGTATTCAGGGATGGGGATGTTAGGCTATCATTAGAGCATGAGGATGGAGCTGTCATCAATGGAATTAGAGCACTTATGA
Organism: Otolemur garnettii; assembly: GCF_000181295.1. Classification (NCBI taxonomy): domain Eukaryota; kingdom Metazoa; phylum Chordata; class Mammalia; order Primates; family Galagidae; genus Otolemur; species Otolemur garnettii. The sequence continues at coordinate 27,817,692 of NW_003852398.1, read as the reverse complement.
AAGGGGCCCCAGGGAGTTTGACCCTTCTCTCATGGCCGAAATCAGGAAGAATGTCCTATCTCTGAAACAGAGGGTGAGCCTGAGCCCTAAGCGGACACTGAATCAGCATGCACCTTGATTTTGGACTGTCCAGCCTCAGAACTGTGAGCAATAAATTTCTGTTGATTATAAATTTTCTAGTCTGGGTTATTTTTATGATTGGCCCACTAAGACTGAGACACTGATCCATAAAGAACTTTTCCCTCACTAGCAAAAGAACATACATTTTTCTCAGGTGTACTTGTTACATTTTCTAGGGTAAATGAAGTGTTGGGTGACAAAACAAGTTTTAAAACACTTAAGAAGGTTGAAATCTCTCTTGGGAACCAGTTTGGGGAAGGGGAGCAAACCAGAGTGGTAACTGTGGGGACTGAGGAAAACACAGGATAAGAGAAGACAGAAACAAAGGATGGGATCAGGAGGTCTGACTGAGCTGAGGGCTACAGGCAGCACCAAAGCACAAAATCAGCTTGATTTTATAGTATCTGTACAGGGTTGTCCAGGGGGAGGTAGCATAGACAACATGGGGAAATAGCATAAACAAATGACATAGTTTTGGCCTTACAGGAGGAAGAGAAAATAGGAAAATGTCAATAATTTTCACAAAGACAAACCATCTTGTTAATGGTTTCTACTCAACTTCATTAACATATGACAAGAAGCAGGAAGGGAAAGATCACTAGGATCCCAGTATTAGTTAACAGAACAGAGAAAAAACTATGGGACTTAGTGGTTACTGCTCAAATTTGTTAGCATAGGACAAGGAGTAAGAAGTGAGAGATCTCAAGGATCTCTACATTGTTAACTATAGAAAGAAAGGGCTACATGACTTCTAGCAGAGGGAGCCATGAAGAAAGGAAAATGATTGTTTTGGGAAAGATTGAGAAGCAGTTGGGGGTTTATTCTCTGAATGTTCCCCAGGCTGTGAGGACTTTGCCATCTCACAGCCCATTCTCTACAGAAATCATCCCAAGTTCTTTTCTGACAACAACAGTATAAACCCGGAAATCAATCCTAGAAAGAAAATGGAAAAAATCAAATCATAGATTGTGTGCTACATAATGACATTTTGGCCAACAATGGACTACTTATATGATGATTAGTCCACAAGATTACCATGGAGCTGAAAATTTCCTGCTGCCCAGTGATGTTGTAGCCATCCTAATGTCATAGTATAAGACGTTACTTATATGTTTGTTCTGAGGCTAGTGTAAAGATACCTAGTATGCTGCCAGTCATATAAAACTATAACACACAATTCATAATGTAATAACACAGCCCCAGCCCCTAACTCCCAGGACTAGTAAGAAATGCAACCAACCCCCTTATACTTGTAAAAAGAACTTCTCCAAAGCCCTCTTAGCCTCACCTCCCCCCACAAGGGAGGAGAAGTTAAGTTCTGGGAAGAAGCTCCAGAAGATAAGGGAACGAAGGGAGCCACAGGTGAAAAGGGCTGAAGTTGGTTAAGGCCCAAGTTGTTCTTGGAAACTTACCCAATGCTCCTCATTTGATGATTTGTGAGTTAGTGTACCTTAAGTTAGTATGTACCCTCACCCTGAATTGTGTAACTCCTTATGATGTACCCCATCTTATGATGATGAAGTAATGTGTATCTTGTGATCTATGAATCAATATGCGTGCTCTCCTTGTGACCCCACTCTAACTGCTGTGATTGGCTTCTGTATTACGCTAGCTTATGACCCTGCAAAATAATAGTATAAAAAGGCACTTCATCTGCCAGTCAGGTGCTGAATGCCTCTATGATGTTCCAGTCCGCCTGCGGGTGTAATAAATTTTGTCAGTTATTGCATCAAAGTGGGGTCCACCTTTTTATCTCCAAGGTTCTGGCCCATTTCAATAACCCTTGATAATGATAGTGAAAGGGTGGCACTCGACCAGTAAAGATCTCACAGACTACCAAGGCATGTACTAAAGGTCTTTATTAGTGGGGAAGGGATGCTGCAGAGCAGCACTAAGGAGAAGAGAGGCGAGAAGAGAAAAGAGGAGAGCAAAGAGGAGAGGGAAGAGGAGAGAGAGAAAGAAGGAGAAGAGGAGAACAAAGAAGAGAGAAAGAAGGAGACAGAGAGGGAGAGAGAGGAGAAAAGAAGAAGAGAGGGATCAAAAGAAAGTTGTACCCGTATATAGGTTTCGTTAGGAGAAGTCTGATAATGACAATGGGATGGTAGGATTGCCAATAAGGAGTTACTGCTCTGGCGGGAAGAGCCGTCAGGGAGGGCCATAAGTTTGAAATTTTCAGCGGGTAAGTGGGACAGGAAGATGAGGTAAGTTTTGCCACTGGGAGATGGGCTTTCTGGGAAAGGGGCTGTCTGGGGGAGGGGCTTTCTGGGAAAGGGGCTTTTCAGGGAAGGGGCTTTTCTGAGGCAATTACAAAACAGAGAGTATATGATGGTTACTGGATTATGTATTTGTTATACTATCCAGTTTATTGTTATTTTAGAGGATTCTCCTTCTCCTTATTGCAAAGCAAAGTTAACAGTAAAAGAGCCTCAAGTAGATCCTTCAGGAGTAGAATTTCAGAAGAAGGCATTGTCATTATAGGAGATGACAGATTCATGAGTGTTGTTACCCCTGAAGACCCTCCAGTGGGGACAAGATTTGTATGAGAAAGATGACAGCAATGTTGGTGATCCTGACCCTGTGAAGGCCTAGGCTAATGAGTGTGTTTCCACCTTATTTTTTAACAAAGTTGAAAGAGTACAAAATAAACATATAAATTACTTGACAGGGGAGAGAATTTACAGGATAAGATTATAAGGAAATAAAACATTTTCACACAGCTGTACAATTTGTATTTATGAACTCAAAATTATGAACTCAAAATAGACCAATGATCTAAATGGAACAATTTATACTATACACTCTTAGAAGGAAACATAGGTGTAAATCTCTATGAACTTATATTTGAAAGTAATTTTGTTATGTACAACTCCAAATGCCCAAACAACAAAGGAAATATAAGTTATCATTCATTGAAATTTCAAAATTTTGTGAATGAAAGGAAAGAGTAAAGAAAATGAAAAACTAATCTAAACATGTGAGAAAACACTAGCACGGTATGCAGGGTGCCCTTAAAGTTTGTGTGCAATTTTAAATTCTTCGTGAACTCTATGGCTGCCCTGTATATCTGATAGTCTAATATCCATATTACATGGGAATATTTCAGACTCATAAATAAAAATACAAGTAACTTAACCAGAAATTGGAAAAGGCTATGAATAGACATTATTCTAAAAAAGACTCACAATTGGCTAAGAACCACATGAAAAGGTTCTCAACATGGTTAATCACATGGAAAATATAAGTTGAAGTGCAATGAGACCCTATTTCATGTGCATTAAAAAGACTATAAATTTTCTTTTTTAATGAAAAAAAGTTTTGCTAAGAATCTGGGGAAAGTGGAATCTGCCTGCAGTTTCCGTAGCAATCTAAAATATTTCCTCCACTGAGGAAAACAGTTTGGTATTTCCTTTAAAATCTAGAATAGAGGTATCATGACCTAGCAATTTCACCCCAATATTAGGTGGCATCTGTGGTTCAGTAGGTAGGCCACTGGCCCCATATACCATGGATGGTGGGTTCAAACCTGGCCCTGGCCAAACTGCAACAAAAAAATAACCAGGCATTGTGGCAGGTGTCTGTAATCCCATCGACTTGGGAGGCTGAGGCAAGAGAATCACCTAAGCCCAGGAGTTGTAGAAGACTGTGTACTGGGTGATGCCACGGCACTTTACTGAGGTGGATAAAATGAGATTCTGTCTCTACAAAAAAAAAAAAAAAAAAAAAAATTCACTCCTATAGGGAACTCTATAGCGAAGATAAGTGAAAACATATAGTCACAAAGAGAAATGCTCACAGAAATGCTCTTATTCACTTTATCCATAATAACTCATAAGTATAAACAACCTATGTAGATGTCTATCAACTGATGATTGGATAAACAAAAGTGGTATATCCATACAATGGAAATTATTCATTCACAAAAAGGAAAGAAATACTGATACATGTTACAATATGAGTGAACCTTGAAAACATTTTAAACATTGTGTTAAAAGGCGGCACCTGTGGCTCAGTGAGTAGGGTGCCAGCTTCACATACCAAGGGTGGTGGCTTCAAATGCAGCCCCAGACAAACTGCAACAAAAATACAGCCAGTTGTTATGGCAGGTGCCTGTTTTCCCAGCTACTTGGGAGGCTGAGGCAAGAGAATCACCCAAGCCCAGGAGTCGGAGGTTCCTACAAGCTGTGATGGCATGGCAATACCCAGGGCAAAAAAGTGAGACACTGTCTCTAAAAAAAAAAGAAAGAAGTCTATTACAAAAGAACACAAAGTGTACATATGTGTGTATGTGTCCTTTATAATTTATTTTCATTCAAATGAAAGTCATAGATCTATTTGTTTAAACTGTACGCATTAGAAAACTATATAAGGACAGGAAGTAGATTAGTGGTTGCCAAGAATGTATAGTGTAGAGAATTGAGAAGTATGTGGAAGTTCTTTGGAGTGTGAGAGCTGAGATAAATTGTCTTTCATTAGACAGTGGTGACAATAGCACAGTGTTGTGAATATACTCAAGCTATTAATTGTATGCTTCAAAAATAATGAATTTTGAATTTTCTAAATGTTATCTCAACCTTACAAAAATCACTATACTTTTCTTACCAAATATTAAGTATTTTTAAATACTGTTAAATTTCCTAGATCTCGCCCTTATTATGGCTAAAGTATGGAAGGGATGTGTATCTAACAAGATTTGTGTAAGAACTAAGTTATGTAACACATGAGAAGAGGGAAGTCAACTCACAGTTTCTGTGCAAAATCGTTATGCACAAGATAAATTTCCTATTTATTTATTAATAGTTACTAACTTCAACCAGTGCACCAAAAGTCTCTGCAAGATAGTAACAATATTTTCTTTTACTTACCAAATTATTCCTAAAGTTATACATAGCACATGACGCATAGTAGGGTTTTTAAAACAATACGTCAAATAAAGGTAAAAAGAATACATGTTTGAATTTGGTAGCCTTAAATGAGTAATATTTTTATATATGCCCTATATAATTTAAGAAAATATGGAACTGGGTGAATATATGAGGTCTGACAATTACATTTGCTACCTACCCCATTGAGAATATCACTAGTGTTACCTCTCACGTACTCCCTTTGGGAAGCTCCAGCTGTCAGCCCACCATTCAAAGCACTCGTCAGTAGTGAGGTAAGTAGCCTTTTTTCTAGGATGAGTTCTCTAACTTAATAGGCCAACCTCAATTTTTTAAATTGTAGCTCTAAAAATGCATAATCTGAAAGGATGCTTTCATTAAGAATTAATACTAGAGATGTAAATGAATAATTAGCTCACATATAGATTTTTTTTTTTTTTTTTTTGCAGTTTTTGACTAGGTCCAGGTTTGCCCCGCCACCTCCAGTATACGGGGCCGGCACCCTACTCCTTGAGCCACAGGTGTCGTAGATCATCCTTTTAGATGTGAAAATTTCTTCGGAAAGGAAAGCAGAACTGAGATGGCATATTACAGACCAATAGTTATTTCCAGGCTTCACTCTACATTTCTGCCCTTACAATTAAGCTTTACATGAACATTGGCTACCCAAATAAAGGATGATTCTTGTTACTTGAGAGATGAACAAGAATGGAGACCAATCGGACTTGGACCACACATGACTATCCTAGGCTAAGCAAGGCAAACAGAGTTGCCTGACAAATGAAAATCACTTTGTCTCTCAACTGATTTATAAAAGGGGGAAATTACTTTATTTGTTTCTCCCATGCCTAGAAATCTTATACTAACTTTGAGCAGACTCTGAAAGTGCTTTTAGTTTTCCACATGTTCGGCTCGGTGCCTGTGGCTCAAGTGGCTAAGGTGCCAGCCACATACACCTAAGGTGGCAGGTTCGAATCCAGCCTGCGCCCACCAAACAACTATGACAACAGCAACCAAAAAATAGCCTGGTGTCATGGCGGTCACCCGTGGTCCCAGCTACTTGGGAGGCTGAGGCAGGAGACTCACTTGAGCCTAGGAGTTGGAGGTTGCTGTGAACTATGTCACAGCACTCTACCCAGGGTGACAGCTTGAGGTTCTGTCTCAAAAAAAAAAAAAAAAAAAAAAAAAATTCCACATGTCCTTCATCTTAGAATACAAGTCCATGTTGTCTAACAATCAGCATTATGAAAACTTCCAATAATACTGACCTGGGATACTTGAATTTTAGTTCCCAGATACCCCTCCTACAGGTTCTGATGCCTTAGAAAAAAGGAACCCAGGTATTGATAACCTCCAAGTTGTGTATTATTTTGTCATCTTTGAAAATGTTTCTTCGTAGTTACCAAAAGTATTCATGTATACTAACACACTATGAAATCAAAGAAAGAAAAGGCATTTTAATAAAGATAACATCATTAAAAATTTCATTGAGTAAATGCATGCTTTTATGTTTATAAATTGCATCAGGTGTTAAATTATCAAAGATGCAATCAGTTTAGTTTTCAAACTGCCATTAGGTGATTGAAAACAGAGAATTTAAATTATTTTGTCACAGGTTCTTAGCATCAGAAAGAGTCTTCAACATGTCATGTGCCACAGAGGGCTTCATCTGGTCACTGAGGAATTGAAGGCCTTGATTGTGAAGACACGAGTTGGTTGTAGAATTCACCATAAAACAGTTACATTCAAAGCCATCAGCATGTGGAGCTCACATAAAAACTCAGCATCTACCAAAATGATAAAATTCAACTGCGTCTGGACGTTTTCTGTAAATGAACAATAGAAAAGGAAGAAGAAATTATTGAAAGAACATTTTTTAATTCTCCAAGAATTATATAAGATACTTATCAATGAGGAGGATTTGAACATGGACAGTTTGGAGAATTCGTGCTCCATTTATCTCTACAAACAACTGGGTCCTGCCTATCTGTCAGCTTGATATAAATTCTCTTGACATTTGACTATTTCTACATGTCTAGTTCTGATTCAGTCTTGGAATCTGACTAGACTCAAGACAGGAGTGGATTAGAAATTATTTTAGTGGTTCTTTAGAAGCAAAAGACAACTTTGGGATTAAATGTGCAAAGATTTCATGACAAGAAATATCTGTAAGCACAGAAGGATGTAAGAAGGTAGCTGAATCTTTAGACTGTCACTGTCTTCAGAGTGAAGAAGACAGTCTGGATAGATTGGGTGAAAATGTCCTAGATTGCCCTACACTCTAAGGAAAGTTTAGAGGCTGTCCTGAGATCAGGAAACAAAGTAGATCATAAGAGGGATTTCTTTAGATCTAATGGGCCTATTGTGGTGGAAGTTAGACTCTTGTAGTAAGATTTCTTCTTCAATTACACACCCTGTAGTTTGGGAATACGTCATGGAGATTATCATTCAGTATCTGGGATTTGGATTATATTATATTGGTCACTAGTTGGAGATTAGTAATTTATAAAAATTTAATTGTGTTAAATTGATTTGTACATTTGCAGAATTCTAGTAGAGTTATACAGAGAGTCGAATGCAAAACTATTTTTTTTTTAATGAGAACTTCAGAATGAGGAGCAAAAGCGTGCCTGTGACTGTTCGAGTGTTCACGTGTTATTTTCTATGTAGATTATGCCTGAATCATCACAAACATGAATTTTGCTATCATTTTGTGATGTTTTCTTCACACTGTAAAAGAGCTCATATGTAATATTGTGAACTTACAACTTATCTTTGCAGTACAAACATCTACTGCGATAATTTCTGTTATTCACTGCACACACTGGATCCCATTCATCGGGACATATATCATCTGCATATGCCCCACAGCGTGGCTGTTAAACAAAATGAAAACACACAGAGTTTAACAGTTAATGAACTATTTGAATAAAATCTTTTTATTCTGCCACATAATGCTATACCATATATCAGAATGAAATAAATGTATTCTATCTTGAGGCTTAAAAATAAACATTGCCGTGAGTAAAGATATTTGTAGGGTATCAATTAGACTAAGGGTTGATAACCAGAATCTCCAAAGAACTCCAATCAACAGAAAAGGAGTAAACAATCCCATCTACTTCTGTACAAGGGGTATGAGATGAACCTTCTCTGACAAGGACAAATAAATGGCTAACAAACATTTGAAAAAATGCTCATCATCCCTGAATCATCTCAGAAATGCACATCAAAATCACCATTAGATATCACCTAAACACACTGAGAACAGCCCATATCACAAAGTCCTAAAGCCACAGAAGCTGGCATGGATGTGGACAGATGGGAAGACTTCTACACTGCTGCTTGGATTGTAAATGAATGCAACCTCCTTGGAAGAAAGTATGGAGAATCCTTAAAGAATTCAAATTAGATCTCCTATTTGATGGCATTGACCCAGAAGTAAAAAAAAAAAAATTTTATCATAAGGACATTTGCCTAGATTGTTTATCACAGCTCAATTTACAATTACCAAAATCTGGAAACAATCTAAATGCCCACCAACTCAGGAATGGATTAACAAGCTGTGGAATATGTATACCATGGAATACTGTTCAGCTATTAAAAAAAAAATGGAGACTTTACATCTTTGTTATTAACCTGGATAAAGGTGGAGCACATTCTTCATACTAAAGCATTACAAGAATGGATTCAAATCCAATATACTCAATTCTAACACAAATGCAATAGAAGAACTAATTAAATGAGAGGGGGCAGGGGAAGGAGGAATTGGGGAGAATAATGGGGGGTGGTGTATAGCACACCTCTTGGGGGAGGACACAATTTCAAGAGGGTATTTACCTAGGAACCTCAATCAGTGTAAACTAATTCTTTGTATCCAAAATAAATCCCAATCCAAAAAAAAAAAGAAAAAAGTTCAAGAACCCACACTCTGCTTAAACATGAAATATTAAGAATTCATTTTTATATACCCAATATAATTTTTTAAAAAGCTTGGAATAATCTTTCTAATGTAGCCACCCTGCTCCCACTGCTTATACTCAGGTCAAATCTCCTCTATGATTTTATACCCTGAGACATCATAAAATTGGATTTTTTATTTATTCAGCCCCTTGTCTTTCTCAATAAGTTCATTACATATGCAACTATTGTAAATGTTTGCCCATGTGTATATAACTACATATAGATATAGTTATGCATATAATTTGTTTAGTGTTAGCCATTAGCAGTAATCTACATAAATACACAATACTTTGTGTATTATTCCATAATCCACTTTTTAAACATTTAATGACACTTATCTATTCAGATATTTAGAATTATACTTCATTTTATTCACCTACATGTGATATTCCACTACTTGACTACTTGAAAATTCTTATTTTATGTATATTTAAGTGTATATTTAGGTTGATTGTTCTTAATCCTCTTGTTTCACTAGGATGAAGAGTTTTACTTTTCTTTTTTTAGTGACACAGAGTCTCACCTTGCCACCTTGGTACGGTGCTGTGGTGTCACAGCTCACAGCAACTTCAAACTTTTGGGCTCAAACTATTCTCTCATCCCAGCCTCCTGAATAGCTGGCACTACAGGAGAGTCCCACAACACACGTCTATTTCACAGACGGGATCTACCTCTTCCTGAAGCTACTTTTGAACCTGTGAGATCAGGCAATACCTCCCTTTGGCCTGCCAGGATGTAGGGATTGCGGGAGTGAGCCACCACCCTGCCCGGCTGTGCTTTACAAACCCTTTAATGGAGATTAGATGTTCATGTACAATAAGGTTTATGCCCATTAATAGACTTTTTAAATAATGGGATAATTTTTACCTTGTCTCTAATGCTAAATGGTTTATATGCCTGACAAGATTTAATTTCTTCACTTTAGTGGAAGAGGGGTTGGTTATTATTTTGTTTTTGCTTTTGCTTTTCAAAGGTTCATTCTGTTGCATCTGTTATTTTGTCAAATTTCCTGTTTAAATTTAAATATTAACATATTGAAAGTTTCTTTTCTCCAGTTGCCAAGTTAATCAGTTTTAAACTTACTGGATGGCGAAATTCTATCATAGGTCCAAAAAAGGATTCTGCAACCAACACACAAAAGAACAATTAAAAATAAGAGAAACAAGAGGGGAGAAAAGCATAGTTTCTGGTGAGAACTGCTCATACATACTGCTTAATAGAGGAACTCTATGCAAATTGCTTTCTGATGTTCCTGCAGATAATGAGCCTTTGTGGCCATATGAATGAAAACAACAAATTAAACCACTTCAAGTCTGGAAATATTTTATAATTTCCAAATTAATATCATGTGTGACAAATAATCTTCCATATTTTCTAATAATCCCCATGACCTTTCTTTGAAGATATCATAGTGGGTTTTTTTTCATTTCTATAGATGAGACACCATAGTAGGAGAAGACAATACCTTGCATAAAGCCACTTAAGAGACCTTGTATATTGCAAAAACATGAAGAAATTAATGAGGACTCAATTAATTGGTACTCAGCTCTAATATCAAGGATCTATTCAATACTGCACAGCTATTTTATTCTGAAATTCATGAACCACTTTAAACTTTAAGAAAAAGCTTTTCAGCCGAAAGATCAGTGGGTCCTCTTCTTACTCAAGGCCTTGACTTTAGTGCACGCAGAACTGAAAATAATACATGGCCAAGGAATACCAGGTGCTTTCTCATTTTTGGAATTTAACAACCGTGGAATCAGACCCCCCAAAAAGAAAAAAGTAATTAGCAGATATCACTAGTTACAGACAAACAAAAGCCTAAGATCCACTGCCCATTCTAACTCATCATTCTATCTCTTCTTCTCTGGAAGGTAGAAACATGAAAAAGCAATTCCCTGATTGATCATTAAAAAGCCATTTGTAACATGCCAGTTTCTTTTTCCTAGTTTTAAGGATTAGGAACCCAACAAAACCAGTACCTTCATTCCTAGGTTAAAGGTTTATGCATTTTCCAAGACATGTGAAATTCTTCACCCACAAATAAAAGTTTACTCACCAGAATAAAGAGGAAATACCAAAGCAATGATGAAAATAGCTTTGGTCCATGATGAGAACAAAGGCATTTTGTCAACTCTGTGGAAGAAACCTATAACAATGTTTATAACACATGGCACAGAGACAATTGCCCATTTCCAAACACAAGTTTCTCTTCTTGTTTTTCTTTAATCTAGGTTAGAACAGTTCTCTCCTTTAAAAAATTTGTGTTGTGTGCCTGGAGTCCCAAATGTAAGCGTCTTACTGGAAAAGAAATTTTCTAACCTCCTAGATTCCTAATTATACTGGATTGTTCCCTTTCTCCATTCCCTTTGTACCAACAACACATGACAACTGAACAGAAGGCCTCCAAGGGACTGGAGAGAAACCACTGAATAAGTCCTTCTTGCACATTTGACACATTTGACAAGCTGTTTATTCTACCAACCCTATTAAGTTAGCCTAAAAGGGGCTTCTGCATTTAAGGAAATATCCAGATTGGAATCTTAGTTTTTCCTCAGAAAATAGAGAGGATTGTTTCAGGAAGAAAGGTCTTGGACAGCGCTCACAGCAAGCAATTCAACATGCATGAGGGCTGCCTCCTAAGGGTCCTCACCTCACCTACCTGAGACAATAAGAATGGAGACTGAGGCCACCAATTTTGGAAATGTTTCTATTTTGTTAAGCTTTCCTTCTTAGTCACTTCTACCTAGCCAAAGAGTCTCTTTTATTGTAGTGAGTGAAATAAATGGCCCATGGCAGATAAGATACAAGTCATTGTGTGTTCTGCCTAGAGGCTGCAAAGCAGCTCAGGAGACATAGCTCACATACTTCTCAGCAGATCCCTCAGGAAGGGGTCTGGAAGGATATCAAATACTGTATCCAGTGTGGGCAGGGGAGAGAGAACGCAGTTACAGCGCATGGTGATCCTCGGATGGAGATATCAAAGCTTTCCAAGCTTTTGGATTGGAAAAGATAAGAGAATAAAAGAAAAAAAAGAATTTGGGGAATTGTACTTAGACATATACTTAGGCCTTTACTATTTTTTGACACTAGAAACACATCTGACTTTAGTAAAACACAATACGACTGAAGTACTTATTCAAAACCATGACTGGACATTACCTGGAGACATTTAACCTATGTTCAGTTCCCCACCCAAGATTGTGAATTGTTTGTATAGGAGACCTGAGCAAGGATGTATTTGAAAAGCTCCTGGATGAGTTTCAAGGCACTTAGCTTGGGAACCCAGGATAAAGAGAGGGTGTGAAGAATAGAAATAAGGGAGAAAGAATGCTCAGGGATGAAATCAAGGAGACCACATTAGATGATGCCCTAAATTACATGTTAAAAATTTAATCTTTACCTCAGAGTTAATTCAGAGATACTGCAAGGTTTAAAGTAGGAATTTTTTTTTTTAATTTTCACTTTATTTTAACAGTTTGATTTCTGAAAAAGACTTGGGGAGTTCAAAGTCCTGAGTTTATCATCCTCAGTTCTATCCTGAGGATTGCTGATGTTTCATTTTTAATACTTCCTTCTTGGTGTTATACTATAATTTTTGGAGCCAGGTATAAACCTGGGTGAGAGATGCCTGTAGATATTAAATCAGCTGACTACATCTATGACATTCATTCTGTCTTCATGAGGGCCTTAAAGGGCTTGTTTATTGACACTACCAAAGGTTGAAGTTGCTTTGTCAGGTTTCATAGCAAGTTGAGTTTTCAAGTCCACAGCAATTGAGAAATGCGTCGCTTTTATTAGCTAGAAATGCTTTCGTTGCAGATTCATTATGAATTCAGTAGTAACCTAATACCATATTGTAGGGCTTTATTTTGCATATGGATATGGTTGTTGCCTTCTAAAGTTAATATTAACAGACAAGCACAAATAAAAAAAATTAAAGAATTAATTTTAAAAGAATTAAAAATAATTGTGTAGACCCAGAATTAGTATTGCCCTCAATAATTTGAGTAAAAAACTGTTCATTATACATAGCAAAATATAGTAACTACTTGACACTTTGAGTTATTTCCCAGAAATGATGGCCTGGAACTCCTGGCCTCACTTCAGCCTCCCAAAGTTCTAGCATTATATGTCTGAACGACCAGGTCTGTCCAGTAATGATAGATTTCCCGTAAGACAAAGAAGTTGAGATTCTGCAGGTCTCGGAGTAGACTTCCTGATGCCAAGCTGCACCAATGCCCATGACTGCCCCCAATGCAATAGCAGCTTGTGACATACACTGTAACCAGCCCCATGGCAGGCCCTTCCTTTAAAACCCCAAGACCTCCCTTAGTTCTAGGGAGAAGGATTCGAAGTTACTTCCCCTTTCTCCAAGCAAGACATCTATTCTATTATAAATTTTATAATTTCAGAAGAAAGCAATATGGTGGACTAGGGAAAGATCTTTTGTAGCCCCACATGGTGAGATATGCAAGAAAGGACTCCAGCCACTTCAGGGAGGAGAGCCACACCAAGAAACATCACTCTAGGGTCAAAAGGAGGCAGCAGGAGCCAGGCAGGATGATGGGAGCTGTGGACCATTGACACAAGGGCAAGTACTTACATGCAAGCAGAGGAGAGCCAGTAAGAGCCTGCTCTGAACTTTTCTTTCCTTCTGGGGTTTTTTTTTGGGGGGGGACTTGGGCACTTTGTGGAATTTACCTTGGGAGTTGGGAGATTTCAGGTGAGTAAGCAAGTGTCTTGAACAGCACCTATGAGGTAGGACTGAGCCACCAGGCAGAGCAGCTGCTGGCCAAGTGCAGCCTTTGTGGGAGAACTGATTTGCAGGAGCAGCCCAGGATCCTAGTGCAAGGTCAGCTCTGACACACTGGTAAGCTGGGAAGCCACCCATGGGGAGACTTGAGTGACACATGCTTTCCTGATAAAGCCACTGCATGGCCAAGGAACACAATTTGGAAAGATCAAATTGTGTCCATTAAGCAGCAGAGAATGAGGACAAAAGAAATCAGAAAAATGGCACCAGGTCCAGGCAAGATACAGGCTTCCAGTCAACACCATATACAGCTGTGACAGCATTGAATTTAGATCTCATACCATAGAATGTCACCTCTTCTCCAGGCAATTTATGGCAATATATATATTTTTTCTGATTTTATGAAAAATCCTTTTTTATCAACTTTTCCCCCCTAGATATTTCTTTTGATTTCCTTCTTTTATGTAATAATAGTTTTTCATTGTTTCATTCTTCAATAGTGACAGTTCCATTTCTGCTTGTTGTTCAGTTCCTATTATTTTCATTTTTTATACAACTTTATCCCTGAAGGTTTTTTGTTAATTTGTTTTGTATTATCATATTTTTATTTTTCTATTTTTACTTTCTTTAATAACAAGGGCTCCATTTTAGATACAGCTTTCCTACCCACTTTATTCTTTCATTCCTTTCTATTTCTCTCCCTTTCTCTCTGTTTTTGTAAATATTTTTCACATTTTCTTTTCCTTCTTTTTTGCTTGAGCCAGAGTCACAAGCTGTCACCCTACATAGAGTGCCATGACATCACATCTCACAACAATGTATACTCTTTGGTTTAGCAATTCTCTTGCCTCAGCCACCTAATTAGCTGGGAATATAGGCACCCACCACATCTCCCAGCTATTTTTAGTGTAGTTGCAGTTGTCATGGTTGTTTGTAGCTGGGCCAGGCCAGGTTCAAACCCAGCAGTCTTGGTGTATGTGGCCAGCACCCTACCCACTGAGCTACAGGCACCATGGATTTCTCAAATTTTCTTATCTTTCCTATATGAATTTCTCAAATAACATCTAAAACATACCTTCCTTTCTATAAGCCTTATTTAATTTTATTTTCAATTCTCTTTTTATCATTACTGTTGTTCCTTTTTTTCTGATCTGCTTTATTCATTGTCAATTTGTATTCCGCTTATGGGCTCATACCTCACTTTCAGTTCTGGGATGGCATACCCCAGCATTGGCCTGGTTCTAGAATACATGTTATAGGGGATTAAGTTTTTAAATAAAATGCAATTTTCAACCTAGAATTACATGTCTTGCTAAGCTACATTTTGAAATACATGGAGAAATCAAATCTTTTACTGATATGCAAACATTGAAGAAGTTTGCCACAGCAAGACCAGCTCTACAGGAAATATATAGACCTATTCTCTACATTGACCATTGCAAAGGACCAACAGCAAACTAAACATTCAGACACTGAAATGCAAAACCTAACTTCAACACTGACATAAGAGATAAACTAACCAATGGAATTCCAGAAAATAAGATGAATAGTACCCCACCACACTTAACAATTCTCTTAAGAGATGTTAATGACTTGAATTCCGCCATGGCAAGGCCAGGCTGGCTGATTGGATAAAAAAGCACAAGCCATCCATATGCTGCCTACAGGAAACATAACTACCTTGGAAGGACAAAGCAAAGCTCTGAGAGAAGGGATGGAAAAGAATATTTTCAGCAAATGGAAATCAGAAGAAGCAATGAGTGGTCGCAATCTTATTTTCAGATATACTTGGATGTAAAGCAACTAAAGTAGAAAACACAAACATGTGCACTTCATATTTGTCAAGGGAATGATACACCTAGAGGATATTTTATTTCTAAGTATTTATTCACCCAACACAAATGTTCTCAGATTTATGAAATAGACCTTAGTTGATCCAAGCAACATGATATCCCATAACACAATAATGGTAGAGACTTTAATATTCCTCTTACAGAGCTTGACAGATCCTCTAAACAGAAACTAAACAAAGATACAAGGGGCTTAAATGTGACCCTAGAACAACTATGCTTAATAGACATATATAGAACTCACCATCCTAAAGTAAAGGCATATATAGTCTTTTCGTCAGCCCATGGAACATTCTCCAAAATAGATTACATCTTAGTATACAAATCAAACTTCAAGAAAAAGTTTTTCCAACAAGATCGAAAGAACTGAGATTCTACCTTATATCTTCTCAGACCACAAGGCAATAAGGTGGAACTCAACTTCAACAAAGTTTTCATCCCAGCACAAAGGCATGGAAACTAAGCAACCTCATCCTGTGTGCTAGTTCTCAAGGAGGAGACAAAATAGTAAATCATTAACTTCTGTGAACCTAAGAACGATGACAAAAAAGCTACCAAACCTGTGGGACACTTTAAAGTCAGTCCTAAAGGGGAAATTTATTTTATTACATCCCCACATCCAAAAAAAAGAGAAAGAGAGCACATTGACAATCTAATGAAGCATCTTAAAGGAATAGAAAGAGAGAAAAACCCTATCCAAAACCTAGAAGAAGAAAAGAAATAACTAAAGTTAAATCAGAAATAAATGAATTTTAAAAACAAAAGAATTAACCTGTAAATTAATAAAACTAAAGTTGGTTCTTCAAAAAGGTGAACAAAGTTGATAAATTTGCCCACATTTGCTAAAAATATAAAATTAAAATACTTTTTACCCTCAATCAGAAATGAAAAGGGGGAAATAACAACTAATACCACCAAATACAAGAGATTCTTCTGACTAGAACAAAAATTCTATGACCATTAATTTGACGATGTGGAGGAAATGGACTAATAACTGGAATCAAAACATGTCCTTAGACTTAACCAAGAAAAAAAGACAAATATCAAGCACTGAGGGTGAAATAACAATGAAAAAGCTTCCAACAAAGCCTAGGAACAGAAGTCTTCACTCCAAAGTTCTATCACACCTTCAAATGTGAGATACCTATACTGGAGAACCTTTTCCAAAACATTGCAAAAGAAGAAGCTTTTCCCAACATGTTCTATGAAGCAAACATCACCCCGATTCCAAAACCAGGAAGGGACCTATTAAAAAGGAAAGCTACAGATCAATTTCACTAATGAATATCAATGCAAAAATACTCAACAAAATCTGAGCTAATAGATTACAGCTACACATGAATAAAATTATACATCATGATTAAGTAGGCTTCATCCAAAGAATGTAAAGCTAGTTTAATATAAGAATTCCATCAAGGTAACCATATCAAGAAAAGCAAAAACAAGGACCATATGATCCTATAAATAGATACAGAAAAAAGAATTTGAGAGGGGTGGCACCATCTGACCCTACCAGTTTTAATAGCCAAATTGCAGAAAATACTCATGAGGCAGAACCAGTGGAATAACTCTGGCAACATGAATAATCAGAGTAGATCAACTCCCCCAAGGAATGACAAAGGAGATAAGACAGATGATGCCAGGAAAGAACCCAACTAAACTGCACATCAATTTCACTAATGAATATCAATGTAAAAATACTCAACAAAATCTTAGCTGATAGATTACAACTACCCATTAATAAAACTATACATCACAATCAAGTAGATTTAATCCAAGGGAAGCAAGGCTAGTTTAACAAAGAAATCCATCAAGGTAATTCACCATATCAACAAAAGCAAAAACAAAGACCATATGATTCTGTAAATAGATGCAGAAAAAGCATTTGACAAAATTCAGCATCATTTTCTAACAAGAACACTTGAGAAAATAGGCATAGTGGCATATTTCTTAAGCTGATCGAAGCCATCTATGACAAACCCATAGCTAACATCATACTGAATGGAGTAAAACTGAAAGCTTTTCCACTTACAACTGGAACCAGACAAGAATGTCCACTATCAGGGGAAAAAAGATGGCTGACTAGAGGCAATTTTCTCCGGAGGCTCCTGACCAGAAGGAGAGATTCTGGACAGATTGGGTCTCTGAAATTGAAGGAGGGGGAGTTGAAATAGGAAAGAAGATAAACAAATACACATTCTGCTGCCTGTGGCAACCTGTGACTCCATGAAGAGGTTCCTAGGGAACAAGTTTCAGATACAGGTACAAAGCTCATCACTGTGAGGATGAGAGACCCCTCCCACAACTGGGAAGCTCTCAGAAGTCTCTCTGTAAGCAAGCAGGGGACAAAAGACCTCTCATTTTACCCCACGCGTAAGAGCCACTAAGTATTGGGACTCCCCCTCCAGGTAGGTCCCCCCCATGAGCCTAGGCATCGTCTTGCCCACTATAAAACTGAACAAATACTCTCCACAAAACTTGTCTCAGTCCACCCTTCCCCACTGCCTGGTGGTCTGAAAGTATACATGCTGCACAGTCCATAGTGTATGGTCATTCACTAGGAGATCTTGGCATTGCAAGGATACCAGCAGTGAAACTATGACTCAAGTGGAGGCAGGGTAATGTGGAAAGAGATGGACATTTGGGAGATGAAAATGGGTGTGACATTGCACTGTGGCTGCAGTGCTGACTCCCATTCAGACTTGCAAAGGCAGATGAACTGATGCTGAGTTTGGACTTACAACAATGGAGGTACTGATGCTTTTGTCCTGCTTGTTACCAGTGATCTAGCCTGAATTGGTGGTACACTAGAGGAGACCCTATCCGCTTGTGTATGTGGGTTGGAACTATCTGTTCTTTTCTATTGGGTAATGAGAGACCTTTGGAACTCTCCCTACTGAGCAGTGATTGTACTGTCTGGATCAATCTGTTTAGAACTCAAGACCTGGGTTGTCCACCCAGGGTCCCTCTGAGGTTGAGAGGAGCTTGTTTTGAAGTTGGAAAGAACTGAATCTTCTTTATCAGCTGTAGCTGGTGGGGGCAGAGCACCACAGTTACTTGTATCTCTCCCCAGATGAAGTTCCAGCCCTATACTTTGACTACTTAGTTGGTTAGAGGTGGCTGAATTCAGGGCATAGCCAGATTGAACTCTCCTACTAAACCGTTCTTCAGAGTCTTCAGCTATAGCTCTTAAAGGAACCTCTGTAAGGCTGTAAGGGAAAACACATTGACATAAGCCTCAGCTCATTGATTAAGGGCTCTTGACTGCTTTCCAAGACCCACAACCAATATTACCCTCCACTTTTGATAGCCAAATTGCCCAAAATACTCATGAGGCAGAACCAGTGGAAGACCTCTGGCAACATAAATAGTCAGAGTAGATCAACTCCCCCAAGGAATGACAAAGGAGATAAAACAGATGATGCTATTCATAGAAAAATGGCTGAAATGTTAGAAATACAATCCAGAATTTGCATGGCAAATAAAATGATTAAACTGCATTAAAAAATTGGAAATAGAAATACAAAGAGTAGTTCAAAAGTTTTTCTCAAGAAGTCAATGAATTTATAGACAAAAAGACTAAGTATATGTACACAATGAAAAGAGAAATAGCAGAGCTCAAGGAAATGAGAAAGTTATTTGAGTAGTATCATAATACAGTAGAATCCCTCAATAATAGAGTGGAGCAGGCAGAAGAAATGATCTCTGAAGTTAAAGAGAAAGTTTTTTGAATGCTCCCAAATACTCAAAGATGCAGAGAAGTGGAGAGGAAAAACAAATCTTTCTCTGAGAGAGTTGCAGAACTACTCCAAAAGATCAAACATTTGTCATATAGGAATGCCTGAAGGAGAAGACAATGGTCCAAAAGGCACAGATGCTCTACTCCATGATATAATGGGGGAGAATTTCCAAAGCATGGCAAGAAATACAGAAATTCAAATAGTAGATAGTTTCAGAACACCAGCAAGACTCAATCCAAATAAAACATCTCCTAGACACATCATAATCAACTTTGCTAAAGTTAATGAAAAGGAG
Organism: Otolemur garnettii; assembly: GCF_000181295.1. Lineage (NCBI taxonomy): Eukaryota > Metazoa > Chordata > Mammalia > Primates > Galagidae > Otolemur > Otolemur garnettii. The sequence goes on along the minus strand of NW_003852398.1, from coordinate 27,798,088 downwards.
AAAATTCTGCAAGAAGCTAGAATTTAAAAAAGCACTACTTACAAAGGGAAAGATACTAGAATGATGGCAGATTTCTCAACCAAAACCTTTCAAGCCAGAAGACGATCATCATTGAACTTCAATCTCCTAAAACAAAACAACTTTCAGCCCAGGATCCTGTATCTAGCTAAACTGAGTTTCATTTGTGATGGAGAAATCAAATACTTTACTAACATACACATGTTGAGGAATTTTCCATAACTAAACCAACTCTCCAGCATATCCAGCATAATGATCTACCAACACAGTAAACTCACCCAGAAATTATTAAATAAAACTTAACTTTCCAATGGTGAAAGGATTAAAAATATCCTCTAGACCTTTGAAAAACATCACCTAAAACATTACTATACCTATGAATCCTGTCAATTAATGTAAATGTCTTGAATTGTCCTCTAAGGAGGCACAGACATTTGTTGCATACAAGAGTCTCATTTTACTTTAATGGATAAAAAAGGACCCAGGATGAAAGGATGGACATCTGTAATACAGGCAAATAGCAATCAGAAAAAAACAGAGTTTGCAATTCATTTTTCAGATAAAATACATTTTAAACCAATAAAGATAAGGAATGATAAGGATAGACACTACATATTTTTATAGGGAAACACTCAACATGATTTTGATATTGAACATTTATGCATCCTAACAGAATGCTCTTTAATTTATAAAGAAAACCATAATAGATAGGAACAATTTGATATCTTCCAGGACTATAATAATTTGAGACTTTTATACTCCTTTGGCTATTCTGGATGATACTCCAAGAAGAAAATAAACAAAGAAATAATGGACTTCAATTTGACCCTAGAATGGATAAACTTAACAGATATCTACAGAACATTTCATCTGAACAAAACTGAATACACATTCTTCTCATCAGTCCATGGATCATTCTCCAAAATAGATCATATCTTAGGACACAAGTCTAACTTCAGGAAATTTAAAACAATGAAAATTATGACCTGTATTTTTATGGACCATCATGGAATAAAAGTTGAACTCAATTGCAATAGGAATCTTCATACTCAAACTAAGCCATGAAAAATACAAAACCTTACTGTACTTCAAGTACATTCCAGTATCTTTCCCTTTGTAAGTAGTGCTTTTTTAAATTCTATCTTCTTGCAGAATCTTCTCCTTTTCATTAACTTTAGCAAAGTTGATTATGATGTGTCTAGGAGATGTTTTATTTGGATTGAGTCTTGCTGGTGTTCTGAAACTATCTACTATTTGAATTTCTGTATCTCTTGCCATGCTTTGGCAAGTACTTCATTTTGGAATCAGAAAATCGAATCAGAAAAAAACTCAATTAGCCAACAAATTACTTAGAAACAAAAACAAATCCAGAGGTATCACGTTATTAGACATCAGGCTATAGTATAAATGTTATAGGGATCAAAACAGCATGGTCCTGGCACAAAAACAGTGAGGTAAATGTATATAACAGAATAGAGAACTAAGAGTTGAACCCAGCCACTTATCATTATTTGATCTTTCATAAACCTATCAAAAACATTCATTGGTGGAAAGTTTCCATATTTAATGAAGGGTTCTAGGTGAACTGGCTAGTGACCTATAGAAGACTGAATGTGGACCCTCCCCTTTTGCCATTAATATAAATTTATTATCACTGGATAAAAGATTTAAATTTAAGACATGAAACTATGAAAATACTGGAGGAGAGTGCATGGAAACAACTGGAACAATTGGCCTGGGAATATTTTTTTAACAGGAGGACCCCCCTGGCAACCGAAGCAGTCCAAAAAATATATTACTCGGATTTTATCAAACTAAAAGGCTTCTGCACAGCCAAGAGCACAGTAAGTATAACAAAAAGACAGCCTTCAAGATGGGAGAAGATATTTTCAGGTTATGCTTCTGACAATGTTCTGATAACTAGAATCCACAGAGAACTCAAGCTAATCAATAAGAAAAGAACAAATAACCCCATTTCTTTGGGGGCAACAGACTTGAACAGAAGCTTCTCTGAAGAAGACAGTCACATGGCCTACAAACACATGAAAAAATTCTCATCATCTTTAATCATCAGAGAAATGCAAATCAAAACCTCTTTGAGATAGCATCTAAGTCTAGTAAGATTAGCCAACATCACAAAATCCCAAAACTACAGATGTTGGCATGGATGTGGAGAGAAGGGAACACTTCTGCTCTGTTGGTGGGAATGCAAAGTAATATGACATTTTTGGAAAGAATATTAGAGAATACTCGAGAAACTAAAAGTAGATCTGTGGTTCAATCCTGCAATTCCTCCACTGGGTATATACCTAGATGATCAAAACTCATTTTACAACAAAGACATTTGTACCAGAATCTTTATTGTAGCCCAATTCTTAATTGCCAAGTCAGGGAAGAGCCCAAGTGCCCATTGACCCATGAATGGATTAACAAAAGATGGTTTATGTGTACCATGGAATACTATGCAGCCCTAAAAAAGAGGGAAACTTTACATCTTTTATGTTTACCTGGATGGAACTTGAACATATTCTTCTTAGTAAAGTATCTCAAGAATGGAAGAAAAAGTATCCAATGTACTATTATGAAGTGAATGCATAATCACCTAACATTCATGCCAATAGTAAAACAAAACTGTAGTACAGAATGAAGGAAGTGGAGAGAGAAGGGAAGGGATATCTGGGAGGATGGAACCTATATGGTGGGCCCTCTTCTAATGTGCATAATACAATGCTGCATTTAAAACTATTAAGAGTAGAGTATAAATGTCTTAACACAATAAATAAATGAGGTGATAGTTATGCTAACAAGTTTGATGTAAGCTTTCCACGTTGTATATAAAACCAGTACATTGTACCCCATAAATTCATTAATGTACACAGAAATACTTTAATAATGAAAATTAAAAAATAAGGTCCAGTATTATTTAATATTGTGTAGAAATTCTTGGCAATGCAATCAGGCAAGGGAAGTATCTAAAGGGCATTCAAATGAGGACAGAGGAGGTCAAATTCTCACATGTTGGTGATGTATCTTTACACTTATAAAATCCCAGAGACTCAACCAAAAAACTCATAGAAGTGATCGCAATATACACTAATGTCTCAGTCTATAAAAATCAATGTCCACAAATTAGTAGCCTTTGTATATGCAATAGCAGCCAGGTTAAAAACTAAATCAAGGACATAATTCACTTCACAGTAGATACACTTCACAAAAAAGTGAAGGATATTTACAAAGGAAATTATAGCAATCTAAGAAAAAAAATAGCAGAACACAATAACAAAACAGAAGAATATACCATGTTGTTGGCTAGGAAGAATCACCATTGTTCAAAAGTCTATTGTACCCAAAGCAATCTACAGATTCAATGCAATTCCCATTATAATACCAACATCATACTTTAAAGAACTGAAAAAAATAGTACTTCATTTTGTATGGAACCAGAAAAACACCCTGGATAGTCAAGGATATGTTAAAAATGTAAACAAAGCTGGAGGTATCACCCTACCAGAGTATAGGCTACATTACAAGGCCATAGTAATCAAAGTACCATGGTATTAGCAAGAAATAGAGACATAGACATGTAGAACACAATAGAAAACAGGAAGTGAAACCAGTCTCTACCTGCCATCTGATCTTTGATAAACAAAACAAAGACATACTCTGTTTTGGGTAAAGGAATCCCTATTCATGATAAATGGTACTGAGAGAACTGGATGACCACTCATAAAAGAATAAAACTGGACCCACACCTTTCACCACTTACAAAAACAGACTCAACATGGATAAAATATTTAAATCTAAGGCATGAAATGATAAAAATCTTAGAAAAAGTATGGGGAAAATTCTTCAATGTGTTGGACTGGGGAAAGATATCATGACAAAGACTTCAGCAGCAATCAGACAACAAAAATAAACAAGTGGAACTTACTTAAGCTGAAAAGCTTCTGCACAGCTAAGGAAACAACAAGTAATGCAAAAGGACAATCTTCAGAACGGGAAAAGATATTTTCAGGATATGAATCTGATAAAGAGTTGATAACTAGAATCTACTGAGAACTCAAGTTGATCAACAGCAACAAAACGTGCAAACAATCCCATCTACCACAAAGCAAGAGATAATGACAAAAACTTCTCTGAGGAAGACATACCAAAGGGTAACAAACATTTCAAAAAAAGCTCATCATTCTTGATCTTCAGAGAAATGCAAATTAAAACCACCATGAAATATCACCTAACCCCAGTGAGAAAATCCCACAACAAAAAGTTTCAAAACTGCTTATGCTGGCATGGATGTGGAGAGACAGGAATACTTTTACACTGCTTGTGGAACAGCAAACTAATACAACCTCATTGGAAGGAAGAATAGAGAATCCTCAAAAAATTCATCACTAGGAAGCTACCAAGATAAAAAATTCCTTTTACTATCAGGACATTTGCCTAGATTATTTATTGCAGCTCAATTTACAGATGCCAAAATGTGGAAACAACCTAAATGCTCATTAACCCTAGAAAGGATTAACAAACTGTGGAATGTGTATACCAGCCAGAGAAAAGATGAAGACTTCACAACTTTTGCATCAACCTGGATGTATTTGGAACACATTTGTCTTAGTAAAGTATCACAAGAAGAAAGACGGGAGAATCCAAGTAACCCAATTTTAATATGAAGCCAATAGATGAACTAATACATGTCCACATAAGAAACAAACTAAAATCAATTCAAAGTGAAGCATGGGAGAAGAGGGGAGGGGGATGGGTGTGCTCCCACTGGATGATCTCAATGTTAGGGTATATGGCACCCATCTTAGGGGCAGGACACAATTATAAGAGGGATGTTACCTAACAAATGCAAACATAGTAACCTAAATCTTTGTACTTCAATTAACCTGAAACAATAAAAAATATGCAAAAAACTCATTTTATCTATTGGCAATCCTCATTGTCTCAATAACTGAATTTTTGTACAAAGAACAAATGGCCCTAGACTGAAGCTCCCTATGGTTTTCAGCAACAAATGGAGAATGCTGCCTTCAGGCAAGAAATTCAGGCAGCTTACAGATAACAGAAAAGGTCAAGAATTAGATTCTCACCTAGCCTTCAGAAGAAAGGAAGGCTTGCTATTTACAGCACTGTGAAACAGTTGATTTGGGGTGCTTTAATCCACTAAGCTTGTGGCAATTAATATGGTAGTGATAGATCATTTATAGTTTATATAAGAAGCCAAAAATGTGACTTACTTCCAATCTTGAATGGAATATATGAATAGCTTGCAAGTTAACATTCTCATGCTTAGGACAGGTACAGGGGCCAACACCAGTCTTACTAGCACATTGGGAGGCTGAGAAGGGTGTATTACTTGATCTCAGGAGAGGGGTGTATTACTTGATCTCAGCAAGACCCTTTCTCTACTAAAAATAGATTAGCCAGGCATGATGGTTGGTGCCTGTAGACCCAGATACTCAGAAGGCACAAGCAAGAGGATAGCTGCCGACAAGTTTGGGGAGAGCTATGATTACACCACAACACTCTACCTAGGGCAACAAAATGAGACTCTGACTCATGGGAAAAACAAAACAAAACAAAACAAAGGGGGGGGATTCTTATCCTCACATCCAAAAAAAAAAAAAAAAGCTGAACAAACTGAAAATCAATACATATTTTCATATTTATCAGCAAATTAACTGCATAGGGTATACAGAAAGTGTGAAAACTAGAGACATGTGAATATAGAGAATTATATCCTACTGGGGGAGAAGCCACAGCTAAAGTCTCAGTGCAATATGAAAGTAAAATAAGCCAATTCTTTGAACTAAGTGTAGAATTAGCTAGCTTGAGAAATCAAATTTCCATGGGACTCATCATGACAGTAGGAGGAGAAATGAAATTTCATGAGCTTTACCTCCAGGAGAACCGCTATGAGAACCACCAATTTTTTTAGATGAATATTATAGAAAAATCCTTTAAAACTTTCCATAGGAAAGAGAGAGAAATATGGAGAATGGAAAAATATGAATTTAGCAATTGCTATTTCTTCATTTTTTACCTAAGAAAGAAAAAGATAAATAGAGCTTGCGATGGTCTCTAGCCATAAAAGACTAAGAACTAATTAAAGGAATATAGAATAATTGCTTATATCCATATGTGGCTACCATATCACCATGTCTTCTACAGAACAGTAGGATAATAGAGTGTAGAAAAACCACAAGGCTTACACTCCATTTGAGAAAGCATTTGGAGGGAAACTGAAGACAACAGTGGAGACAACACAGGTGTGCTAGGATAAAAAAAAAAAAAAGTGACTAGTTGGATCCAGTGGCTCACTCCTCTAATCCTGGTGCTTTGGGACAACAAGATCGGAGGATTATTTGAGGTCAGGGGTTCTTGAAATCCTGAGCAAAGCGAGACCTCTTCTCTAATAAAAATTCAAAAATAATCTGGGCATTGTGGCAGCCTCCTGTGGTCCCAGCTACTTGGGGTGTAAGGCACTTAAGCCTAGGAGTTTGACTGTGCTGTAAGCTAGTCAGAGGGCAGGACACTATAGCTCAGGTTACAGAGTGAGATTCTGTCTCAAAAAATAACAACAAAAGAAATCAAGCCCAAGGAAAATTTTAAAAGTAGTGACAGAAAAGCAACTTACCATTTATAAGGGAAGCCCATACAATTATAAGTGTACTTCTCAGTAGAAATGTTGAGACCAAGAAAGAGTGAGATGATAGAGATATACTCAAAGTACTGAGAAAAAAAATACTCTGCAAATCAAGATACTATAACTAAAAAAAACCTATCTTTTAATAATGAAGGCATTTTTCCTAGACAAAGTTTGGGAAAGTATTTCCCACCTTATAGAAAATACTTAAGAAAATTATTTAAAAACACAAAATAGACACGCCTTTACGGACATGAAAGTGTATATCTCCCCAGTAGAGATAAACACATAGACAAATACAGGTAATGTAGCATTGTAAATGGTTGTGAGTAAATTACTTAACAGGAATATGAAAGTTTAAATAAATAAACTTATTAATGAATGCTCCAATGAAGAGAAGCAAACACAGGCCTTAAGAGTACAAAATGTGTACATGTGTAGTGGAAATAAATTTGTAGAGTTTTTGCATATAATGGAGGTTAATTTATCAACATATAACAAATGGTTATTTACTAAAAGATATCATACACAGCCTGAATGTAACTATAAGGAACGAACTATAATAGATACACAGAAAATAAAGAAAAAAGGAAGAGAAGAAATCACCAGAAAAACTTTTTAAATACAGAAGAAGGTATCAAGTTAGGAAGAGAGGAACAACAACAAAAAAAAACTTCAAAACATAAATAAACAAGAAAATGGCAATAATAAGTGCTCATCTATCAATAATAACCTTAAATATAAATGCACTGAATTTTTCAGGCAAAACACATACAGTGACTATGCAGGATTTTAAGAAAAATTCATGACACTTTGTCTATTAAAGAATCTCTTCTAATTTTAGCTAATAATAGGCTAAACATAAAGAAATAGAAAAAGAACATTTTATGCAAAAAGAATGCTATATTTATATAAGACAAGATAGGCTGTGTGTCTAAAACTTTCTCTAGAAACAAGCAGGTTAGTAAATCATGGTAATTGGCTGGGTAGACATAATAACTTTATGTCTGTAACAAACATCAAAGCACCTACATACAAAGTATTCACAGATTTGAATATTTGAAAGGAGAAATTGACAGCAATACAATAGCAGTAGGAGACTGCAATACCCTAATTTTAATAATGGGGTGAACATCCAAAAATAAAATGAATATAAATAAGAGACTTGAGCCTAAACCACTAGGCTAAACCATTGGCCTAAACCACTGTAGTAGGTGGAATTCTTGTTTAATCTTTATGATTCCACAAAATTCAAATGTTGAAATCTACTTCTCAATGTAATAGTATTCAGGGATAGGGGCGTAAGGATATCATTAGGGCATGAGGATGGAGCTGTCGTCAATGGAATTAGAGCATTTATGAAAGGGGCCCCAGGGAGTTTGACCTGTCCATCATGTCTGATTGAAGCAAGAATGTGCTATCTCTGAAGCAGAGGGTGAGCATAAGCCCTAAGCAGACACTGAATCAGCATGCACCTTGATTTTGGACTGTCCAGCCTCAGAACTGTGAGCAATAAATTCTGTTGATTGTAAATTTTCCAGTCTGAGTTATTTTATTAGAGTGGTCGAATGTAGCAGGAAACTGATGTAGAAAGAAGATTCCAGACACCAGTTGGAAGAGGAAGTGGCTTTATTTCTCTGGCCTGGAGACTCAGTGGACTAGTGCCCAAAAACTGAGCCTCCTGACTTAATCTCGTGCGTCTCTTTTATACATTTTTTAGGGCTAGAGTGCATGTGAGAGTCATAAAAGATGTGAGAGACGTGAGAATCGTGAAGGTCCCAGGAAACAAGGGGAAGGTCAGGTTGGCCCATGCCCTTGAGATCAGTCAGGCTACCTGTCCTCAAAGGTGACGGAAGGTTAAGGAAGTTATAAGGTTACTATCTAGACCCAGCACATGTCAAGGGAAGAGCATACAGATAACAGAGACATCTGCTACAGTGGAGGTAAGAGTATTACAGACAGTTTGGTTAATGCCTATACAGGGTGACTAGGACAAATCTTTAGCTCTGCTTTTACTCTCTTGCCTCATTCCCCACTTTGAGACTCAGAACAGCCTGTTATGGAGTCTTATTACCATCTTCATCAACCTATGTCATAGTTCGTTGGTGGTGCATGTAATACACTTCACCTGAGGCTCTTTGAAACACAGCTGAACACACTAGGTTCCTTATCATCTGGAGGAGACTAAGCATGGGAGGAGAAGGCAAGTACCCAATAACAGTCAGAATCCTATTATAAGGGTCTTAAAATCTCCAAAAGCACAGAACCATTCTTCAAAGATGGATTTCGGATCAAATATGTCTCATACCTGTACCGGTACATGAGTCAATTTGTAAATTTCATTAGCTATATTTTCTACCACTTGACCTTGATCATATATTTTTAAACAACAGTTGGTCAGATTGAACTTTTCACATACTCTTTATGTAAATAATAAATAATTTAATTATTTATTAGTAAGTAATTTAATAATAAGTAAAGTAATAATTTAAAGTAAATAATTTAAAGCCAATTTGTTTTGATACACAGCATTTATTATTGCGTTTGCTGGTAGGCAAGAAGGGTCAAAGCTTTGCTAGTCTCATTAGTGATTACTTCTAAGACTGCCTGCAATTGTATGATACAATTTAGTATATAGATAGGGGTTCAGTAACCCCATGACCCATCTCCTGCCTGTGTGGCTGGCTCATAGTATTATATTATTCTTTTTGGGGGGCACTTATTCTTTTTCCACTCCCCTATTTATAAGTCTCAACAATGTCGTTGGACTTCTTCCTCTGGGGTGGCTACTGGAAGTTCAAATAGCTCTCCTGCCTTCATGGGCAGTAGAAAGAAAGAGGGTTTTTATAAAGTCTATAATATAGTCAGTATAATTGCCTATAAACCAACTGTCCATTGGTTAGGTAACCCAGCATATGCCTTATTCCCACAAATCCAATACATTCTCTGAGGGGCACTCCAGTTTCGTGAGAATCCTGGGTGCCATCAGGCAACTCTGAGTTCAGAGAACTGGTCTAGAGGATTTAGCTCTGTCCAATTCAGTCCCCACCAGACAGTTATTCCAGTAGCAGCATTGTACAGTCTTTGACTTAGGCAATGTAGCTGTCCTACTGGCACAGTGAGATTTTTCCCTTCACTTCTTGCTAGGCAATATTGTTCGATAATTGGGGCCTTCAGGATCCACACATTGTCCTTCAGGTTTCTCCGATATGGAGTAATGTCTGGGTTAGGCTCAGTAGGAGTAAGTTCTCTAGCCACTCATGTCCATCAATCTCCTGTCATAGTTCCTCCACATATAAAGCAAAAAGTTACATTCAAGGACTGTGCCACATTTTCAGCCAATTGAAAGAATGAATTCTTTGTGCCCTTTGGGAGTGCTGGCACAGGCTACTCCAATTCATCATAGAAGGTATGGTAAACAGCCACCTGACTGGCTTGACAGGAGGCAACCTGCCTCCTGACTCTTAACTGACATATTGAGTCTAGGCTAGTGCCATCTATTCCCAAAGAGATGACTTATTCTTTTGCCCACTTAGGGTTGGAGGGATTACCTATAGTTAGAATTAAGGGGTTGCAAGTTTCAGTACTAAATCAGCTGGTGCTTCTCCTCTTTCTAGTATGTTCTCTTTCTGGCTATTATCTTCTGTACTCCAGATGCCTTCTATTACACATGACCAGTCAGCACATTCAGCACATGGGTAGTCTATAGAGCACAGATACTTCTGGTTTCTCCTAAAAGACCTTTCCCAGTCAAGTGATCCACACAACATTCCATGCTTGCTATGTGCAAGTTTTAGCACTTGGCATACGTCAAATTTAAGAGACACCTGGATTGGACTTCCATAGCCTTGGATTCTCACTACTAGAAGTTCCATCTCTGCTCTCCAATCTACTGATTCTGTTCTGATAGTAAACTCATGGTAATTGGGTGGCTCTGAGGGATTGTAGCAAACATGAGATTGCCCATTCCTAGGGTCACACACTTTATATTGAGTGGTATTATATAAGCAAATCCCTTGCTGAATCCCTGTATATTCATAGTAACTATAAAACAATAGAATAGTTGTCACTCTCTGACCTACTTTTGTTACCTTATGGATACATTGATTACAATTTTCTATATTAGCATCCTGAATATTAGCACATACTAAAGTCCACTTAGCTCTCATGAGTACAATAAAGAACAGTCCCACAATGATGTAGATCCTCATGCTTCGGCCGTGCATGGACCAGTCAGCTCCCAGAGTGTGACTGGAGCAGGGCTTGCTGTTCTTCACAACACCAGCTTGAGAGAATTGTAAGGGTCTGACGTGGCCTCCCAAGGATCAAGGGTTGTTGGTGTGTGGAGCCTACGCAGTGGGAACTCAGGGTTGGCTGTAGGTGTCACGTCCTGCTCAGTCCGGCTCCTCTTAGGTGGAGTTGGACCCTCCTCCAGTTCTGTAGCAGGCTTCACTCTGTTGTAAAGGATCCAGGCAGGAATTTCTGCTACTCTCACAGCAGTAGGTGTGGTCAGGATAACGTTGTAAGGGCCTTTCCACTTTGCCCTTGAGGGAGACACGTTCCAATCCTTGATCCACACAGTAGCTCCTGGGGAGAAAGGGTGAACGGGGGGCGGGGAGGACAAACTAACAGGACATCCCTCGTTCACTCACTCATCCCAACCCTGCTTCTGCCACTTTTCCCGGGGCCTGCAAATGCTTCCTTAATTACATCTCTTCCAATTCCCAGGAGGCTCCTGGCAAGCTCCGTAGTAAGGGGGGTGGCCTATGATACAAAATCTCATAAGGTGAGAATCTGGTCCTCTTAGTGGGAGTACACCTAATCTTAAATAACACCAAGAGCAGGGCGCTTATCCACTGTAAGTTTGTCTCCTGGCATACTTTTCCTAAACTTGTTTTGATAGTTCTATTCATGCATTCCACCTATCGTGAGCTTTGTGGGCAATAGGCTATGTGGAGTTTCCAAGTGATGCCAAGGATTTTGGCTGTCTTCTGGACCAATTTGGAGATGAATGCTGGCCCATTGTCTGACTCAATCCATAGCAGGAGCCCAGACTGTGGTATAATGTCTCTCAAGAGTGCTCAGGTGACTTCTTGTGCCTTCTCAGTGTGGGTAGGATATGCTTCTACCCATGTGGAATAGGTGCAAACCGTCCCCAGTAATTATTTGTTCCCTTTACATCTCGGCATTTCAGTAAAGTCTACCTGGAAGTCCTTGAAGGGTGTTGCTCCATGTGACTGGACTTCTGGGGGGTACCATTGGTCCTTGGCGAGCATTGGACTGGCTGTAGGTAACACATCATTGACTGATGGCTTTGGCCAGGGCTGCCAGGTGAGAGATGTACCAGTCCAGCAACTTCACCATAGACTCATGTCCCAGATGGGTGCTCTCGTGCATTGCTTTTACCGCAGTAGCTCCTAGAAGCTGGAGGACTGTTACTCATCTGTCAAGCATCTTTATCCATCTTCTCTCTGCTTCCTGGCTCCCATCCACTGCCAACCATTCCTTCTCCTCCCAGGAGTAGATAGGGGTGAGCTCTGGAACCCACTGGATGAGGGGAGCCACTCACAACATCTGGTATGGCTGGGAGGCAGCCCTCTTTGCCTCAGTATCAGCTCTGGTGTTCCCCTTAGGGTTGGTGGAGGCATCTCTTTGATGTCCACAACAGTGCATCACTGCCACTTTCTGAGGTTTCCATACTGCCTCTAGCAACTGAAGTATCTCCTGCTGATACTTAATGTCCTTTCCCCCAGAGTTTAAAAGTCCTTTTTCCTTGTATAATGCCCCATGCACTTGGAGAGTCAGAAAAGCATCCTTTGAGTCAGTGCAAATATTTACACTCTTTCCTTGGCTTAGTTCTAAGGCTCAGGTCAAGGCAATTAACTCAGTCTTCTGAGCTGATATTCCTGTGATTTATGTGATGTGTGTGCTATCACATAACTGCTTCCATCTACATACAAGTTCCAATCTGCGTCTGTCCAAGGCTGATCACGCAAGTCTGGTCTGCTAGAGTACACATTATTTATAACTTCCACACAATCATGCTCAGTTTTTCTGAATATTAGCACAAACTAAAGTCCACTTAGCTCTCATGAGTCCAATAAAGAACAGTCCCACGATGATGTAGATCCTCATGTTTCTGGGTGTTATATACTTCCACTGTTATGCATGGATTACCACACAGTAAGCTTTGGTACTTAGTTAATCTTGCATTAGAAAGCCAGAAATGTCCCTTAGCATCCATCAACATGACCACAGAGTGGGGGTACTTTCACTCTGAGGTCCTCCCCTAGAGACAACTTATTGGCTTCTTGCACAGAAGAGCAATAGCAGCTAGAGCCCACAAGCACAGTGGCCATCATTTTGTCACTCCATCCAGCTGCTTAGAGAGGTAGGCTACAGGTCTTGGCCAGGACCCAACCAGCTGAGTTAACATACCCACAGCCATTTTATCTCTCTCTGAGACATACAGAGCTAGTACCAGACCTGATTTGGGCAGTTGTAGCTGCATAGTTTCTTGGTCAGAAAAAGAGACTGTGGCTCTTAATTTTCCTAGAAGGTCAAGGAGAGACAAGGAGCAGTTAGGCATGTAGCACCTAGGAGAGACAAGGGGCAGTTAGGCATGTAGAAAAACTGATGTGCTACCTCATGGCCTCCTATGGAACACTTCTGAAGGAGGCAAAAAGCTTGTTCAGTGGTGATTCCAGTTGCTTCTATGATGTCAATTCTGTAGTCTGAGAGAGGGGCTACTGGCTGGGTGACAACCAAGTATTTGGCCCCAGTATCAATTAGAAAGTCAATGTCCTTGCCCCCAACCCTTACTTGGACCATGGACTCTCTGGTGGCAGCTGAATCCAGTCCTCTTCAGTCTGGCAGGGCCTTTCCCACTAAGTTGTAGAGGGCTTCCTGCTTTTCTAGTTCTGTGGCCTCTCTCCCAGGATTTTTCACATTTTCTTGCCTCTGGGGACACTTGTTCTACCAAAGCCATGTCTCTCAGCAAATTGCACACTGATCCCTTCCCAAGGGGTGGGGGGCTTTTACCCCAGATCCTCTACTATCTTGCATTCCTTGACCCTGTCCTCTTTGAAAGGGAGGGGGTCCTCCCCTCGTGCCCTTCAGAACTACAGCTATGAGATCAGCCCTCTGTTTCATGCACCTATCTTCCTCTCTACGGCTTACTGCTTCTCGGTTCACAAAGACCCTCTGGGCTATTTCAAGAAGCTTTGAGGTGTTCATACCTGCAAACCCTTCCTGCTTCTGCAGTTTTTGCTGCATATCCCTGGCACTTTGGCTAACTAGGGCCACATTAACCATCCTCTGGTTCTCAGTGCTCTCTGGGTCGAAAGAAGTGTGCATTTGAAACGCTTCACATAACCTCTCATAGAACTGCCCTGGGCTCTCAGTCTTTTCTTAGAGGACCTCATTTACTTGGGCTAAGTTGGTAGTTTTCTGTGTCCCTTTCCTCAGCCCCTGCAACAATGCCTCCCAGTACCGAGTTAGGTTTGCCCTTTTGGGTCCCATGGTGGGGGGGGGCTTTCCAGGAACATACTCCTAAGGGTTTTGAACCCCTCTGGAGCATTCTCCCCTAACCTATTAGAGGCAGGCTGAATGCCACATTTGGGTCCCACTGGGAGGCCTTTCCAGGAACATACTCCTAAGGGTTTTGAACCCCTCTGGGGCATTCTCCCCTAACCAATTAGAGGCAGGCTGAATCACACAGCATCTCTTATCCATGTTAAAAAGGGTCATGAGCAGCTGGTGTCAATCTTCCCAGGTAGGGTTATGAGTCTAAAAAAAGGTCTGCATTAAATTAACCAAAGCCTGAAGCTTCTCCATGTAAGAAAGAGTGTTCAGTAAGTCTGTGGTCATGAATGGCTGATTTACCATTATTCTCCATTTGACCATGTGCCCATCCTCATCCACTCCTGTGTGTCTAGTCTCTCTGAGGGGCATCTGGACTCCTGGCTTAGGCCTTAGTTGAGTTGCTAAGGGAGGCAGAACTTCTGGGACCTTTCCTTTCTTTGCTCGAGGGGTGCCTGGCTGGGCTGGGTGTGTCTGTTTTTGAGGAGGAATTGTTTCCTCAGGTGCTGTAGTACCTGCAGTTTCTCTGTACAAGGGTGGTGGAGCTCTGTCTAGGGGGTCCTCTGGCACAGGATCTGCTAGTATCTTCAGCACCACTACTCTAGGTCAGGTGGAAAGCACTTTCCCTTACTGTCCCTGTGTTACCAGCACTGTCTCAACCTGCCCTCTCAACCAAGGTGGTGGGTTCAGTACTATCTGTAGCCAGGTATCTATGTATGGAAACTGGTCAGGGTAACCTTCCTTTCCAGTGACTCTGTGCCACCTTACACACTAGGGACCTCTCTAGACTTCCCTCCCACGGCAATCCAACCCCCAAATAGGGCCATTTTCGCTCACAGACTTTTTAGCTTCCCTGGCACCATACTCACCTACAAATCTCTTCTTAAAGTTCTTCAACATGGTAGCCAATGAGGTGGGCATCCCTTGCTTGTTCCCAATCTCCACCCAAGGTCTCCCACCCAAGACACACACTCATACCACACTCTTTCACACACCTCTCACGTGCTGACTACCTAATGCCCCAAGGGGATGATCGGACCCCCTCTTCCACTAAAGCTATAGTGGGCCCCAATGGGTCCTATCTTACTCTGGACGTTCTGGCACCACCTGTTACCAGTTCCTCCCTGTTCCACTAAAGCTATACTGGGCCCCAACAGGTCCTATCTTACTCTGGACGTTCTGGCGCCACCTGTTACCAGTCCCTCCCTGTTCCTAGCCTCTGCAGTGACCTGCCACATGGACCATGCGAGCTCAGTCTCAACGAGACATTCCTCTGAAAGAATCAGTCCCAGGAGTGCTCTGAGAACCATGTCACTAAACTAACTGGAGTTCCCCACAGGGGTGATCCATGGGGTGGGCAGAACCCTACCCAAAGAGTCTGGCTGAGCGGTTTGCCACCAAACCTCACTTCCAGGTCAGAAAACCAAGAAATGTAGCAGGAAAATGATGCAGACAGAAGACTCCAGGCACCAGTTGGAAGAGGAAGTGACTTTATTTCTCTGGCCAGGAGACTCAGCGGACTAGTGCCCAAAAAACCAAGCCCCCTGACTTAATCTCTTGAATATCTTTTATACATTTTTTAGGGCTAGAGTGCACATGAGAGTCATAAAAGATGTGAGAGATGTGGAAACTTGAAGGTCCCAGGAAACAAGGGGAAGGTCAGGTTGGGCTACCTGCCCTCAAAGGCAATGTGTTCGGTTATTGTCTCAGAAAGCCCCTTCCCCTCAAAAAGCCCCTCCCTGCCCTTAAAGTTACAACTCCTCCCTAGCACAGGGAGTGGCCTACTTACCTCATCACCCTGTTGAAATTTCCTGCTGCCCACCCCTAATGATTCTTTCCACTGGAAGAATTGTTATGCCTGAAATTCTCCCAAAAGACCCCCACAGACAGTCTGAGACACACTCCAATGTAAAAAGCACGAGATGTGTTCATTTCAG
>NW_003852398.1:27760766-27781883 GCF_000181295.1 Otolemur garnettii | reverse complement strand
ATTTCAGAATCAAAAATAAAAATACAAGTAACCTAATCTAGAAGTGGGAAAAGGATATGAATAGACATTACTCTAAAGAAGAATTACAATTGGCTGAAAATCACATGAAAAGGTCTCACCATGGTTAATCATATGGCAAATATAAGTTGAAGTACAATGAGATGCTATTTCATGTGCATTAAAAAGACTGTATATTAAAAAAAAAAAAGAAAAAGAAAAAGAATTTTGTTAAGAATCTGGGCAAAGTGGAATCTTCCTGCAGTTTTCATGGCAATCTAAAATATTTCCTCCACTGTGGAAAACAATTTATTATTGCCTTAAAAAGCTAGAATAGAGGTATCATGACCTAGCAATTTCACTCCTATATTTAGTGGTGCCTGTGGTGGATAGGGGAACCAACCCCATACACCAAGGTTGGTGGGTTCAAACCTGGCTCTATCCAAACTGCAAAAAAAATATGTAGCCAGGTGTTGTGACAGGTGCCTGTAGTCCCATCTACTCAGAAGGCTAATGCAAGAGAATCGCCTAATTCCAGGTGTTGGAGATGGCTATGAGCTGTGTGATGCCACAGCACATTACCAAGGGTGATAAAATGAGAGTCTGTCTCTATTTAAAATAAAAAAAAATTCACGCGTATAGGGAATGCTTTAGCCAAGATAACTGATGATTGGATAAGCAAAAGTGGTATATTTATACAATGGAAATTATTCATTCATGAAAAGGAAAGAAATACTGATACATGTTACAATATAAGTGAACCTTGTAAACATTTTAAACATTGTGTTAAATGGTAGCACCTGTGGCTCAGTGAGTAGGGTGCTGGCCCCCTATACTGAGGGTGGTGGCTTCAAATGCAGCCCCAGCCAAACTGCAACAAAAACACAGCCAGGTGTTATGGTGGGTGCCTGTTTTCCCAGCTACTTGGGAAGCTGAGGCAGGAGAATCGCCTAAGCCCGGGAGTTGGGGGTTTGCTGTGAGCTGTGATGCCATGGCACTACCCAGGGCAATACAGTAAGACTCTGTCTATTAAAAAAAAGAAAGCAGTCATTGACAAAAGACCACAAACTGTACATATGTGTGCATGTGTCCTTTATAATTTATTTTTATTTAAATGAAAGTCAGATAGATCTATTTATTTAAACTGTACATATTAGAACAATATATAAGGACAAAAAGTAGATTAGTGGTTGCCAAGAATGTACAGAGTGGGGAATTGAGAATTATGTGGGAGTTGTTTGGAGTGCGAGAAGTAAGAGGAATTGTCTATCATTAGATAGTGGTGACAATAGCACAGTGATGTGAATATAATCAAGCTATTTAATTGTATGCTTTAAAAAATAGTGAATTTTGAATCTTCTAAACATTATCTCAATTTTTCAAAAAACACTATACTTTTCTTAACAAATATCACTTTTTAAATACTGTTAAATTTCCTAGATCTCACCTTCATCATGGCTAAAGTATGGAATTAATGTGTATCTAACAAGATTTGTATAAGAACTAAGTTATATAACACATGATGAGAGGGAAGTCAACTCACAGAATTTCTGTGGAAAATCATTATCCACAAGGCATAGTTTCCATTTATTAATAGTTACTAACTTCCATCAGTGCACCAAATGTCCCTGCAAGACAGTGACAATATTTTCTTTTACTTACCAAACTATTCCTAATATTATACATAGCACATGATTCATAGTAAAATTTTTAAAGTAATATGTGAAATAAAAGTAAAAAGAATACATGTTTGAATTTAGTATCCTTCAATGAGTAATATTTTCAAACATGCCCTATGTGATTTAAGAAAATATGGAACTGGGTGAATATACCAGGTCTGACAATTACATTTGCTACCTAACCCATTGATGAATATCACTAGTGTCACCTCTCAAGTACTCCCCTTCGAAAGCTATGCACTGACTCCAACTGCCAGCCCATCATTAACCCTTTTTCTAGGATTATTTCTCTAACTTAATTGTCCAACCTCAATTTTTTTTAATTATACCTCTAAAAATGCACATTCTGAAAGGATGCTTTCATTAAGAATTAAAGATGTAAATGAATAAGTAGCTCACATGTAGATCATTCTTGTTTTTTTTTTTTTTTGCAGTTTTTGACCAGGGCTGGGTTTCAATCCCCAAACACTGGTATATGGGGCCAGCACTATACTCCTCTAGCTGCAGGCACCAAAAGATCCTTCTTTTAGACGTGAGAATTTCTACTGAAAAGGAAAGCAGAACTGATATGGCATGTGTGACAGACTGATAGTTATTTTCCAGTCTTCACTCTGCATTTCTGCCCTTATATTTAAGCTTCACATGGACATTGGGCACCCAAATAAAGCCTGATTCTTGTTACTTGAGAGATGGATAAGAATGGAGACACATCGGACTTGGACCACACATGACTATCCTAAGCTAAGCAAGGCAAACAGTGTTGCCTGACAAATGAAGATCACTTTCTCTCTTGACTGATATGAAAGGGAAAATTACTTTATTTGTTTCTCCCATGCCTAGAAATCTTATACTATCTTTGAACAGATTGTGAAAGTGCTTTTAGTTTTCCATGTGTCCTACATCTTAGAATATAAGTCCATGTGTAACAATCAGGATCATGAGATCTTGCCAATAAGATTCACCTGGGATACTTGAATTTCAGTTCCCAGAATTTCAGTTCAGAGCCTCCTACAGGTTCTGATTCCTTAGAAAAAAGAAGAACCCAGGTATTGATAACCTCCAAGTTGTGTATTATTTTGTCATCTTTGAAAATGTTTCTTTGTAGTTACCAAAAGTATTCATGTATACTAACACACTGTGAAATCAAAGAAAGAAAAGACATTTTCATAAAGATAACATCATTAAAAATTTCATTGAGTGAAATGCATGCTTTTATGTTTATAAATTGCATCAGGTGTCAAATTATCAAATATGCAATCAAATTAGTTTTCAAACTGCCATTAGGTGATTAAACACAGAGAATAAAAATTAGTTTATCACAGGTTCTTAGCATCAGAAAGAGTCTTCAACATCTCATGTGCCACAGAGGACTTCATCTGGTCACTGAGGAATTGAAGGCCTTGATTGTGAAGATACCAGTTGGTTGTAGAATTCACCATAAAACAGAGTTATGTTAAAAGCCATCAGCATGTGGAGCTCACATAAAAACTCAGCATACACCAAAACGATCAAATTTAACTTGGTTTGGACGTTTTCTGTAAATGAACAATAGAAAAGGAAGAAGAAATTATTGAAAGAACATTTTTTAATTCTCCAAAAATTATATAAAATACTTGTCAATGGGGAGGATTTGAACATGGACAATTTGGAGAATCCATGCTCCATTTATGTCTACAAGCACCTGGGTCCCACCTATCTGTCAGCCTGATACACATTCTCTCAACATCTGGGGCTACTTGACTTTTTCTACATGCCTAGTTCTGCTTCTATCTTGGAACCTGACTAGACCCAAGACAGGAGTGGATTACAAATTATTTTAGTGGTCCTTTAGAAGCAAAAGACAACTTTGGGATTAAATGTGCAAAGATTTCATGACAGGAAATATCTGTAAGTACAAATGTGGAAGGAGGTAGGAAGGTAGCTGAATCTTTAGACTGTCAATATCTTCAGCATGAAGTAGGCAGGCAGGTTAGATTGAGTAGAAATGTCCTAGATTGCCCCACACTATATGGAAAGTTAGGAGGCTACCCTGAGTTCAGGAAACAAAGTAGATCATAAGAAGGTGTTCTTTAGACCTAATGGGCCTATTGTGGTGGATGTTAGAGTTCTGTAATTAGATTTCTTGCTCAATCACACACCCTGTAGGTTGGGAGTACATCATGGACATTATCTTTCACCATGTGGGATTTAGATTATATTATATTGATCAGCAGTTGAAGATTAGTAATTTATAAAAATTGAATTGAGTTAAGTTGACTTATACATTTGCGGAATATCTAGTAGGGTTATACAGAGAGTCAAATACAAAACTGTATTTTAAATTGAGAACTCCAGAACAAGAAGCAATTGCATTCCTGTGACTGTTAGAGTGCTCATATGTTATTTTCTATGTAGATTGTGCCCAAGTCATCACAAACATGAGTTTTCCTATCATTTTGTGATATTTTCCTCACACTGTAAAAGAGCCGATATGTAATATTGTGGACTTACAACTGAGCTTTGCAGTACGTACATCTACTGCGATATGTTTTGCCACCCATTGCACACACTGGATCCAATTCCCAGGGACAATCATAATCTGCATATACCTCACAGCGTGGCTGTTAAACAAAATAAAAACACATACAGTTTGCCAGTTAATAAATTTTTTGAATAAAATCATTTTTATTCTGCTACATAATGCCATACCATACATCAGAATGAAATAAATGTATTCTATCTTAAGGCTTAAAAATAAACATTGCCATGGGTAAAGATTTTTGTAGGGTATCAATTAGACTAAGGGTTGATAACCAGAATCTCCAAAGAACTCTAATCAATAGAAAAAGAGTAAATAATCCCATCTACTTCTGTGCAAGTGATATGAGATAAATCTCTCACAATGACAGATTAATGGCTAACAAACATTTGAAAAAATGCTCATCATCCCTGAATCATCCAAGAAATACAAATCAAAAGCACCATTAGATATCACCTAACCATAGTGAGAACAGCCCATATCACAAAGTCCTAAAGCCGCAGAATCTGGCATGTATGCGGACAGAAGGAACACTTCTACATTGCTGCTGGGACTGCAAACTAATGAAAGTATGGAGAATCCTTAAAGTATTCAAATTAGAACTCCTAATTGATGGTATCAACCCAGAATTTAAAAAATTTTTTATCATAAGGACATTTTCCTAGGTTGTTTATCATAGCTCAATTTACACTTGCCATTGTGGAAACAATCTAAGTGCTCATCAACTCAGGAATAGATTAACAAGCTGTGGAATATATATAACATGGAATGCTATTCAGCCCTTAAAAAACATGGAGACTTTACATCTTTGTTATTAACCCAGATAGAGGTGAGCACACTCTTCATAGTAAAGCATCACAAGAATGGATTCCAATCCAATACTCAATTCTAACACAAATGCAAAGATGAAATAATTACCTTTGTGGGGGGAGGAGGAATTGGGGAGAAGAATGGGGAGGTTGGTTTATAGCACACCTTTTGGAGGCAGGACACAATTTCAAGAGGATATTTACCTAAGAACCTCAATCACTGTAAACTAATTCTTTGTATCCTCAATTAATCCCAATCAAAAAAAAAAAAAAATTCAAGGACCCACACTCCACTTAACCATGAAATATTAAGAATTCATTTTTATATACCCAGTATAATTTTTTTAAAAGTTTGGAATTATCTTTCTAATTTAGCCACCTTGCTTTCACTGCTTATACTCAGGTCAAATCTCCTCCATGATTTTATACTGTAAGACATCATAAAATTGGATTTTTTACTTATTCAGCTTCTTATCTTTCTCAATAAATTCATTACATATGCAACTATTATAAATGCTTACACATGTGTATATAACTACACATATAGTTATGCACACATATATAGATATAGATATACATATTATTTTTTTAGTGTTGGCCATTAGCAGTAATCTACATAAATACACAATACGTCGTGTATTATTCCATGATCTACTTTTTAAACATTAAGTGATTAGATATTCAGATATTTAGAATTATACTTCATTTTATTTACCTACGTGTAATATTCCACTACGTGACTACTTGAAAATGATCATTTTATGTCTATTTAAGTGTATCTTTAGGTTTATTGTTCTTAATCCTCTTGCTTCATTAGGATAAGGAGTTCTACGTTTCTTTGTTTTGTAAGACAGAGTCTCACCTTTTCACCTCGGTACAGTGCTGTAGCGTCACAGTTCACAGCAACTTCAACCTGATGGGCTTATACAATTCTCTTGTCTCAGCCTCCCAAATAGCTGACATTACAAGCAAGTCCAACAATACATGTCTATTTTTAGAGATGGGATTTCACTCTTGCTGAAGCTAGTTTTGAACCTGGGAGCTTAGGCAATCCCTCTAGCTTGCCTTCCCATGGTGTTGGGATTGCAGGCATAAGGCACTGCCCTGCCTAGCTGTTCTTTACATACACTTTAATGGACAGTAGATGTTCACATACAATAAAGTTTATGGCCATTAATGTAATTTTAAATAATGGAATAATTTTTACCTTGTCCCTAATGCTAAATGGTTTATATGCCTGACAAGATTTAATTTCTTCACCTTAGTGGAAGAGGGGTTGGTTATTATTTTGTTTTTGCTTTTGCTTTTCAAAGGATCATTCTGTTGCATCTGTTGTTTGGTAAAAATTTCCTGTTAAAAGTTAAATATAGACATGCTGAAAGTCTCTTTTCTCTAATTACCAAGTTAATCAGTATTAAACTTACTGGTTTGCGAAATTCTATTTCTGGTCCAAAAGATGTTTCTGCAATCAACAAACAAAAGAACAATTAAAAATAAGAGGAACAAGAGGAGAGAAAAGCATAATTTCTGGTGAGAACTACTCATACATATTGCTTAATAGAGGAACTCTATACAAATTGCTTTCTGATGATCCTACTGATAATGAGCCTTTTGTGGCCATATGAAAACAACAAATTAAACCACTTCAAATATGGAAATATTTTACAATTTCCAAATTAGTATCATGTGTCACAAATAATCTTACATATTGTTTAATAATCCCCATGACTTTTCTTTGAAGATATCATAGTGGGTTTTCTTTTCATTTTCATAGATGAAACCGTTTAGACAGAGGAGACAATACCTTGCATAAAGCCACTTAAGAGGCCTTGCATATTGCAAAAACATGAAGAAATTAATGAAGACTCAATTAATTAGTACTCAGGTCTAATATCAAGGATCTATTCAATACTACCCAGCTATTTTATTCTGAAATTCATGAACTACTTTAAGTTTAAGAAAAAGCTTTTCAGCCAAAAGATCAGTGGGTCCTCTTCTTACTCAAGGCCTTGACTTTAGTGCACGTAGAGCTGAAATTAATACAAGGTCAAGGAATATCATGTGCTTTCTCATTTTTGGAATTTAACAATCGTGGAATCAGAAACCGCAAAAAGAAAAAATAATTAGCAAATGTCCCTAGTTATAGACAAACAAAAACCTAAGGTCGACTGCCTATTCTAACTCATCATTCTGTCTCCTCTTCTCTAGAAGGTAAAAACATGAAAGAGCAATTCCCTGATCGTTAAAAAGACATTTGTCACATGCCAGTTGCTTTTGCTAGTTTTAAGGATTACGAACCAACAAAACCAGTCCCTCTATTCCTAGATTAAAGTAGTTGGTTTCTGCATTTTCCAAGATATGTGAAATGCTTCCCCTACGAATAAAAGATTTACTCACCAGAATAAAGAGGAAATACCAAAGCAATGATGAAAATAACTTTGGTCCATGATGAGAACAAAGACATTTTGTCAACTCTGTGGAAGAAACCTCTAGGAATGTTTATAACACATGGCACAGAGACAATTGCCCATTTCCAAACACAAGTTTCTTTTCCTTTTTTTTTTTTTTTAATCTAGGTTAGAATAGTTCTTTTCCTTTAAGAAACTTGTGTTATGTGCCTGAAGTCCCAAACACAAGTGTATTACAGGAAAAGAACTTTTCTAACCTCTTAGATTCCTAATGATAGTGGACTCCTCCCTTTCTCCATTCCCTTAGTTCCAACAACACATGGCAGATAAACAGAAGGCTTCCTAGGGACTTGAGAGAAACCTCTGAATAAGACCTCCTTACACATTTGACAAGCTATTTATTCTCCCAACCCTATAAGTCAGCCCAAAAGGGGCATGGCTCCATTTAAGGAAATATCCACATTGGAATCTTAGTTTTTCCTCAGAAAATAGAGAGGATTGTTTCAGGAAGGAAAGTCCTAGAACAGCACTCACAGCAATTCTACACAAATGAGGTCTGCCTCCTGAGGGTCCTCACCCCACCTACCTGAGACAATGAGAATGGAGACTGAGGCCAACAATTTTGGAAATTGTTTCTATTTTGTTGACCTTTCTTCTTGGTCACTTCTCCCAGCTAAAGAGTTTCTTTTATTGTAGCAAGTGAAACAAATGGCCCATGGCAGATAAGACAAAAGTCCTTGTGTGTTCTGCCTGGAGGCTGCAAAGCAGCTCAGGAGACATAGCTCACATACTTCTCAGCAGATCTCCCCTCAGCAAGGGGTCTGGGAGGATGTCATGTACTGTATCTAGTGTGGGCAGGTGAGAGAGAACACAAGTATAGTGCATGGTGATCCTCAGATGGAGATATGAAAGTTTTCCAAGCTGTTGAATTGGAAAAGATAAGAGAATAAAAGAAAAAAATGAATTTGGGGAATTGTAATGAGACATGTACTTAGGCCTTTAGAGTTTTGCAACACTAGAAACACATCTGACTTTAGTAAAACACAACAGAACTGAAGTACAAATTCAAAACCCCAACTGGACATTAGCTGGAGACATTAAACCTATGTTTAGTTCCCCACCCAAGACTGAATTGTTTGTATAAGAAACCTGAGCAACGATGTATTTGAAAAGCTCCTGGTTGTGTTTCAAGGCACATAGCTTGGGAACCCAGGATAAGAGGAGGATATGAAGAGTAAAAATAAGGGAGAGCGAATGCTCTGGGATGAAATCAAGGAGAACATGTTAGACGATGCTGGCCCGGGCCAGGTTCAAACCCACCAGTCTTGGTGTATGTGGCCAGCACCCTATGCAGTGAATTACAGGCGCCACTGATTTGTCAAATTTTCTTATCTTTCCCACATTAATTTCTCGAATAACAACTGAGATATACCTTCTTTTCTTACTCCTTATTTAAATTTATTTTCAATACATTTATACTTATATACTTTAATCATTACTTTATTCATATACTTTAATCAAAGAATATAATTATACTTTATATACTTTTATCATTATTATTATTATTCTTTTTTTTTCTGATCTGTTTTATTCATTATTTGTATTCCACTTATTGAACCACACCTCACTTCGAGTCCTGGGATGGAGTGCCACAGCATTGGCCTGGATTAAGGATATGTGGTATAGATAGGGTCCTTCTAGCTTTGACTTTTTTGGAAGCATGCTAGTGGTAGTTCCCCATGGGGACAAACTATTGGTTTTTGTCTCCTTTTTGTGGGGCCTTGTTTCTTCTCAGACTCAGACAAATTCTAACCTAACCTCAAAGACCTCAAGAGCTCCTAACCTCAAAGGACCCACCCAACCCAGCCCACAGAAGCTGGGAATTGTGGCTTCTCCAAGATACGTCTCATGAACATGTCCAAGGTGAAGACATAGGAGAAAATTCTGCAAGCAGCTGGGAATAAGCACCAATCGACCTATAAGGGCTGAGGAATCAGGGTGATGGGGACGTCTCAGCTGAAACTTTTCAAGCCTGAAGAGAATGGTCATCTACCTTTAAGTTTTTATAAAAAATGCAATTTTCAATATGTCTTGCTAAGCTTTGTTTTGAAATAGATGGAGAAATCAAATCTTTTACTGATATACAAACAATGAAGAAGTTTGCCACAACAAGACCAGCTATATAGGAAATACTTAGACTATTCTCCACACTGACTATTGCAAAGGACCACCAGCAAACTAAACATCCAGACACTAAAATGCAAAACCTAGCTTCAACAATGACATAAGAGGTAAACTAAGCAATGAACTTTCACAAAATACGATGAATAGTACCCTACCACACTTACCAATTCTCTCAAAAGATGTTAATGACTTAAATTCTCCAATGATGATGCCCAGGCTGGCTGATTCAATAAAAAAGCCCAAGACTATTGTATGATGCCTTCAGGAAACACACCTACCTTGGAAAGAGAAAGCAAGGCTCTGGGTGAAGGGATGGAAAACAATATTTGGCAAATGGAAATCAGAAGAAAGGGGGGTCACAATCTAATTTTCAAATATACATGGATGTAAAGCAACTAAAGTCAAAAAAGACAAACAGGTACACTTCATATTCAAGAGAAAAATACCATAAGAGGACATTTCAATTCTAATTATTTATGTACCCAACACAATGCTCCCAGATTTATCAAATAGCCCTTAATTGGTCCAAGAAACATGATACCCTATAAAACCATAATGGCAGAGCATTTTAACAGTCCTTTTACAGAGCTTGACAGATCCTCTAAATAGAAACTAAACAAAGATACAAGGGACTTAAATGTGACCCTTGAACAACAGTGCTTAATAGACATATACAGAACTCACCATCCCAATGTAAAGGCATATACAGTCTTTTCATCAGCCCATGGAACATTCTCCAAAATAAATCACATCTTAGCATACAAATCACACTTCAACAAGATCAAAAGAACTGAAATTACACCTTGTATCTTCTCAGAACAAACGAAAATAATGGTGGAACGCCACTCTAACAAAGTTTTCATGCCTGCACAAAGACATGGAAACTAAATACCCTCATCCTGTGTGACAGTTGAGTCAAAGAAGAGACAAAACAGAAAATCATTACCTTCCTTGAACACAACCACAATGACCAAACAAGCTACCAAACCTGTGGGACACTGAAAACTCAGTCCTAAAAGGGAAATTTATTGTATTACATCCCCACATCCGAAAAAGAGAAAGAGGCCACATCAACAATCTAATGAATCATCTTGAAGAACTGGAAAGAGAGAAAAACCCTATCCCAAGCCTAGCACAAGGAAAGAAATAACTAAATTTAAATCAGAAATAAATGAATTTGAAAAGCAAAAGAATTAATATGTAAATTAATAAAACAAAAGTTGATTCTTCCAAAAGTTAAATAAAATTGATGAACCATTGACCAGATTTGCTAAATAGAAAATTAAAATATTTTATACCCTCAATCAGAAATGAATAGAGGGAAATAACAACCAATACCACCAAGATAATAGAGATTCTTCTGTATCTATGCCCATAAATTTGACAATATAATATATTTGTATTATAATAATATAATTCTACGCTCATAAATTTGACAATATGGAGTAATTCAATGAATAACTGGAATCAAACCCTTAAAGGATAAAAAAGTTCCTAGGGTGAAAGAATGGACATCTATAATACAGACAATCAAATCAAACTGGAATCAAACCCTTAAAGGATAAAAAAGTTCCTAGGGTGAAAGAATGGACATCTATAATACAGACAAATAGTAATTTAAAAAAGCAGGGATTGCTATTGCAGATAAAATAGGTTTAAAACCAACAAATCTAAAGAAAGATTAGGATCGACACTAAATATTTCTTGAGGGAAACACTCAACGTGAAGAGATTTCAATATTTAACATTTATGCACCCTAACAGAATGCTTTCAATTATAAGGAAAACCCTAAGAGATAAGAACAATTTGATATCTTCCAGAACTATAATAGATGGAGACTTTTACACCCCTTTGGCAATTCTGGATGATATTCCAAGAAGAAAATAATGAATGAATTAAATTAATGGACATCTACAGAACATTTCACCCTAACAAAACTGAATACACATTCTCTCATGAGCCCATGGATCATCCTCCAAAATAGATCATATCTTAGAACACAAGACTAACCTCAGGAAATTTAAAGCAATGAGAATTATTCCTTGTATCCTTTTGGACTATCACATACTAAAATTTGAACTCAACTGCAACAGTAATCTTCATACTCAAATGAAGCCATAGAAACTAAATAACCTTATGCTTAGCCATAACTGGGTCAAAGATGAGATTGGGAAGGTAATCACCAAACTTTTAGAACCAAATGACAATGAAGACACAAATTATGAAAACCTGTCAGATACTGCAAAGGCAGTCCTATGAGGGAAATTTATAGTGTTGGAAGCCTTCATCAAGAAAAAAAGAAAGAGAGGAAGCCAACAACTTAATGGGCTACCTCAGGCAACTGAAAAAGGAAGCATATTCCAACCCCAAACTCAACAGAAGACAAGAAATCACCCAAATTAGAGCAGAATTAAATGAAATTGAAAGGAAACGAATAATTCAGAAGATCAGCAAAATAAAAAGTTGGTTTTTTGAAAAAATTAATAAAATTGTTAAAAAATTGGCTAACCTAACCACTAACAGAAAAGTAAAATCTCTAATATTGCTAATCAGAAATGATAAGGGAGAAATAACAACTGGCTTCTCAGAAATTAAAAAAATTCAATGATTATTACAAAAAATCTCTATTCTCTGAAATATGAATATCTAGAGGAAATGGATCAATACCACCACCTTCCTAGACTCAACCAGAAAGATTTAGAAATTTGGAATACACGCGTATCAAGCACTGAAATAGCATCAACTATATGAAACCTCCCCAAAAAGGAACGTCTGGGATCAGATGGCTTCACATTCAAATTGTATCAAACCTCTCAAGGTGAAATGGTACCTATATTATATAACCTTTTCCAAAACATAGAAAAAGAAGGAATACTTCCCAGCACATTCTATGAAGCAAGTATCACCCTGATGCCCAGACTAGGAAAAGACCCAACAAGAAAAGAAAATTATAGACCAATATCTCTAATGAATATTGATGCAAAAATATCCAATAAGACTGGAGCAAATAGAAGTCAACAACATATCAAAAAAATTATACACCATGATCCAGTTGGTTTTATCCCAGGGTTACAAGGTTGGTTCACCATACATAAAACTATAAATACAATACATCACATAAATAAAATAAAAAAACAAAGACAATTAGAGTCTCTCAACTGATGCAGAAAAAGCTTTTAAGCAAACTCAGCATCCATGTTCAGAACACTTAATAATGTTAAAATGTATAGATTTTATACAAAGCAATCTGTAGATTTAATACAATCTCTATTAAAGCACATTGTCAAACTTTAAAGAGCTTGAAAAAATAGTACTTCATTTTGGAAACAGAAATGCAATCAGAAAAAAACTCAATTAGCCAACAAATTACTTAGAAATGAAAACAAATCCAGAGATATCACATTATTTGACTTCAGGCTATAGTATAAATGTATAGGCATCAAAACAGCATGGTGCTGACACAAAAACGATGAGGTAAACAGAATATATAATATGTATTATATATAATACATATGTAACAGAATAGAGAACCATGAGTTGAACCCAGCCACTTATCATTATTTGGCCTTTCATAAACCTATCAAAACATTCATTGGGGGAAAGATTCCATATTTAATGAAGGGTGCTAGTTGAACTCGCTGGTGACCTGTAGAAGACTGAATCTGGGCCCTCCCCTTTCACCATTAACATAAATTTATTTTCACTGGATAAAAGATTTAAATTTAAGACATGAAACTATAACAATACTAGAAGAGAGTACATGAAAATCGCTGGAATAAATGGGCCCAGGAAAATTTTTTAACAGAAGAACCTCCTTGGTGACTGAAGCAGTACAAAAAATATATTACCGGAATTTTATCAAGCTAAAAAGCTTTTGCACAGCCAAGAGCACAATAAGTAAAGCAAGCAGACAGCCTTTAGAACAGGATAAGATTTTTGCAGGTTATCCTTCCAACAATGTTCTAACAACTAGACTCCACAGAGAACTCAAACTAATCAATAAGAAAAGAACAAATAATCCCATTTCTTTTTGTGCAAGAGACTTGAACAGAAGCTTCTCTGAAGAAGACAGGAGCATGGCCTATAGAAACATGAAAAAATGCTCATCATCTTTAAACATCAGAAAAATGCAAATCAAAACCTCTTTGAGATATCATCTAAGTCCAGTAAGATTAGCCAACATCACAAAATCCCAAAACTACAGCTGTTGGCATGGATGTGGAAAGAAGGGAACACTTCTGCACTGTTGGTGGGAATGCAAGCTAATATGACATTTTTAAAAAGAACATTGGAGAATACTCAAGAAACTAAAAGTAGATCTGTGGTTCAATCCTGCAATTCCTCTACTAGGTTTATACCTAGATGATCTAAACTCATTTGACAACAAAGACATATGTACAAGAATCTTTACTGTAGCCCAACTCTTAACTGCCAAGTCAGGGAAGAGTCCAAGTGCCCATCGATCCATGAATGGATTAACAAAAGATGATGTATGTATACTATGGAATACTACACAGCCATAATAAAGAGGGAAACTTTACATCTTTTATGTTTACCTGGATGGAGCTTGAATGTATTCTTCTTAGTAAAATATATCAAGAATGGAAGAAAAAGTATCCAGTGTACTATTATAAAACAACTATATAATTACCTACACATTCATGCAGACAGTAAAACAAAACTGTAGTCCAGAAAGAAGGAAGGAAGAGGAGAGAGAGAGGAAGGGATGACTGGGAGGATGGAGGATATGTGGTGGGACCTCTTCTAATGTGCATAATACAGTGCTCCATTTAAAACTCTTAGGAGTAGAATATAAATATCTTACCACTATAAATAAGTGAGATGATAGTTATGCTAACAAGTTTGATGTAAGCTTTCCACATTATATATCACATGAATACATTCTACCCCTGAAATGCATTAATGTACATGGCTATAATTTAATAAGAAAAATAAAAAGAAACAAGGTCCTCTATCACCATTATTATTCAATATTGTGCTGGAAATTCTTGGCAATGCAATCAGGAAAGAGAAGGATCTAAAGGGCATCCAAATGAGAACAGAGAAGGTCAAGTCCTGCTTTTTGCTGATGCTATGTCCTTATACTTATAAAATCCCAGAGACTCAACCAAAAAACTCAGGGACATGATCACAATATACACAAATGTCTCAGACTATAAAAATCAATGTCCACAAATTAGTAGCCTTTGTATATGCAATAATAGCCAGGTTGAAAACTAAATCAAGGACGTAATTCCCTTCACAGTAGATTCAACAAAAATGAAATACTTAGGAATATACCTAACAAAAAGGTGAAGGATCTTTACAAAGAGAATTATGGAAACCAAAAAAAAAAGCAGAAGATAATAACAAAATGGAAGAACATACTATGATCTTGGCTAGGAAGAATCAACATTGTTCAAATGTCTATTGTACCCAAAGCAATCTACAGATTCAATGAAATCCTCATTATACTGCCGACATCATACTTTGAAGTATTGAAAAAAATAGTACTTCATTTTGTATGGAACCACAAAAACACCCTGGACAGCCATGGCTATTTTTTGTAATAAAAACAAAGCTGGAGACATCACCCTACCAGACTTTAGGCTACATTACAGGGCCACAGTAATCAAAGAGCATGGTATTAGCACAAAATAGATACATAGACATATACAATAGCGAACAAGAAGTGAAACTGGTCTCTACATGCCATCTGATCTTTGGTAAACCAAACAAAAGCATAAACTGTTGGGGACTAAATACCAGACTGATAGAAGCAGCCACTGGCTCTTGAAGAAGGCGATAGGACCAAGACAATCTCCTTAGCCAGCTTGGAGATGTTTTGCAGCCAGGAGATAAGCCCTCAAGCAGCTGCATGCATTAAAGAGATAAGATCTCGCTAGCTTGTTAGCAAGCAAGTGTTATACTTTGTAACATTCATAGGGCAACAGTATGGGAGTTGAGCTTGGGCAAAAGAGCACTTGGCAACCATTAAACATGTGATCCTAGTACATGGGCCCCCACTCCTGTTGTATGAGTTTTCAATAAAAGACCAAGAGACAGGTTTCTCGGGGCTCCTGGGAGACAGATGTGAAGCCCAACTCCTGCAGGTTTATACCTTCAATCTGTGTCCCAGCTTCTTTATTCACTTGGTGATGGGGTTCCACAGTGGGCACTGACATAATGGAGATGAGGATGGGACAGTGGACAGGCATTGACAAATGGCGTAGTTGGCAGGATTCTGGACGCTGACCAGAGGAGAAAGTACACTTAAGAGTAAGTGAAATCTTCAGCAGATGACAAAGGGAGTTTTAGCCAGCGGGGGAGCTGTACTTGGGTTAAAGTGCAACCTTTGGTTTCTTTTAGTCAAAGGGGGAAACACTCTCAGATAAGGTGACCAGATTTTAACATTGGTAAAACAGGACACCATTGATGGGTTCTTAATTAAAAATTTGGTCTATATGGAGCAACAAAAATTTTCATAGAATGCAAAAATAGTATTGTAATATATATATTTTTAAATTTCAACATAAGTACAATTTACAAATATAATACATTAAAAAAATTATGTATAGGGTGGCGCCTAATTATGTATAGGGTGGCTCAAATGAGTAGGGTGCAGGTCCACCTGGGCAACCTTGCACAGGAGGGGAGTAGTGAGTTTACATTAGCCTTTTAATTTCTAAATGAACTTACATTAACCTTTTCATTCCCAAATGGAGTTACATTAACCTTTTCAGCAGCTGAAAACTGAATATTCCCTTCCCGTTGTCCCACTGTTCCCTAGCTTGTCGTGCATTCATTCCAAAAATTGGGACTTCTTTAAAACATGGTGGGACATGGGACAAATTGTTAAAAATCAGGATGGTCCTGCCAAAAGCAGGACGTCTGGTCACCTTACTCTCAGAGTAAGCGGAATCTTTGGCAAACAATAAGAAATAATGGGTAATTCTGTGACTACAGTCGCAACAATCAGAAACTGATGAGGAAGGTAATGAGATGGTGCAGAAGGTTCAATTAGAGGAAGATAGGAGAGATAAAGATAGGAGACGAAAGAAAGATGCAATACCTTGACCTCTCTCAAGAACCACTAACCCTACTTTTCATTCTTGGGGTCAAATCAGAAAACTGTCCTTAGAGGCTGAGGATTTGTTAAAATGTCAAGGGAAACCTCTAATGGCAGACTTTTTGTTGTTGCAAATGATTGCATTAGTGTCAACAAACCTCTAATGGCAGACTTTTTGTTCTTGGCAATGACTGCATTAGTGTCAACAAAGGAGAGTACTCCACCTATTGGTAAAAAACAGGGTAATAAACTGAACAAAATTTCAAAAAAGAGAAAATACAATACTTATGAGAGCTCTTTTAGTTCTTCCTCAGAGGGAGAAGTATGTGATATAGATTATTAAACAGGGAAATGCCTCAATAGCTACTATCATAACTCAGGTCAAACAGAAGACCAATTGAATAACATCACAGAGAAAACTATTAATGCAAGTCATCCAATACTGCCTACTAATGCAGATCCTCCAACATTGCCCTAAGCATCTCCTGTGAATATAGTCTTCCCACAACCTCTGTTATGAAAACCCTGTTAGAGAGTCATAAAACAGGTGATTTTACTTTTGAAGATACTTTAGGCTTTTCCCTGTTACAGTTACTTATTTTCCTCCTAATCCACAGTACCCTCAAGGAGGCCAATGCTTTGAAGACCATATGAATTTTTAAGACCTTAGAATATTTGAAACAGGCCTTAATACAGTATGGCACACAGTCCTCATTTTCCAGGGCATATTACATGGACTTGCACATCCAGAGATGTCATGGTTAAAATTGACCAGATCTCTCACAAAATAGCATCAAATTCTTTATAGGCGATGTTTTGGCTACCATGGATACCCATTTGCCAATCTTGGAGTAAATGAGTTTGTAGAGGAGAAAACCAAAGTTGCCAAAGCAAGGCAAGGAGGGTACAAACCCCCAGGTGTATGACCAGGTGTAAAAGGGGCCCTATTGGAAAAAAGAGTGCCATTCCCACCCAATTTGATAAAAGTGGATCACCTTTACAGCAGGGAAACTATCAGTCAGGCCCAGCCTGGGTCCTGCAGGCAAAGAATATGGATCTGGAGTTCGACTAACTCACCAGCAACTTAAGCCCATCCAATCCTTTCCACACACCACCCCAGGTACTGCCACTTTAGAATTATCAGCATGTGATAATATTTTGTTACTTCCCAACATGGGAACAAAAAAATTGAAAACAGAAATATGTGGTCTACTTCCCCCAGGTACTATTGGGTTATCGTTTAGGAAAGAGTAGTTTAACATCTCATGGAGTGTTTGTCCACACAAATGTTGTCAATGGTGACTTCTTAGGAGATATACAGATCATGATCCCGGTAAAGCAACCAACCCAAATTTTAGCCAGACAAAACATGGCTCAATTGCTGCTCCTGCCTCACATTAAATTATGAAGTGCTGGAAATAAATGTACCAGTGATCTCAGCAGTACAAACAGTATTTTCTGGCAAACCTCTATTGATAAGAACAGACCTCAATTAATACTCACTTTGAAAGATAGATCCTTTATTGTCCTGTTAGATACTTGTGCCTATGTCTCTGTCACAGCTTTACATCGGTGGCCCAAGGAGTGGCCTAAACAGATAGTTGATGTTACTTTTACAGGAATAGGAACTTTAAATTCAGTCTTTCAAACTATACTGCTTTTAACCTGTATAGGACCAGATGGTCAAAATGCTCAAATTCAACTATATACAGCTGATATTACTATTAATTTGTGGGGTTGAGTACTTCAACAGTGGAAAATTATGGTAACTATTCCTTCATCTCAGTAAAACATTAGAGTCCCCATCCATGAGATCCTGTGTTGAAAATTGTAAAGAGAGTAGAAAATGAATATTGCAGGTTATAAAGTAAAAAGTTATAGTAAACTAAGTTTTATTTATTGTGGAGAAAATTTAATGTACATTTCTATTTACTATAACCCTGGACCAACCTCCTCTGCAGAACCTCTAACTACCCCTAACTACCCCTCCACATCATCATCCAGTTTCAGCAGGAAGTAGCTTGGAGCGGTCAGCATCCCTTTTCTCTAATGGCAGTTGGAGTTTCTAATCAGAAAGGCAGGATTGATACAGGGTTCTGCCAATCAGGGCTGGACAGAGAGCTCCCTGTTTCTCTAGGCCTGGGAGAGCTTAGATTTCTAATGATGTTACTGGTCTCGCTTCCTTTTCTTTTGTGAAAACCCTCATTGTCTTCACTAATCGTTAGTCTATGTTTGTTCATGACCTAACAAGAAGGATATCTCCTCAGGGAGGAGAAAAATTGAGGTGATCAACAAAAAGTTTTCACCCTTGCCTAATCAGAAATGTCTTTGAATACGGAAACGGGAGGATATGTAGGAGACCAAGCACCAGGCTGATGGAAGAAGCCACCAGCTCTTGAAGAAGGTGATAGGAGCAAGACAATCTCCTAGCTGGCATGGAGATGTTTTGCAATTGGAGACAAGCCCTCAAGCAGCTACTTGCATTAATGAGATAAGATCAGTAGCTTATTAATAAGCAAGTGTTATACTTTGTAATAT
The DNA here is from genome assembly GCF_000181295.1 of Otolemur garnettii. Classification (NCBI taxonomy): domain Eukaryota; kingdom Metazoa; phylum Chordata; class Mammalia; order Primates; family Galagidae; genus Otolemur; species Otolemur garnettii. Next base: position 27,762,681 of record NW_003852398.1, on the reverse strand, counting down.
TTGTAGGGCAACAGGACAGGAGTTGAGCTGGAGCAGGAAAAGCACTTAGCAACCATTGAACATGTGATCCTAGCACATGAGCCCCCACTCCTGTTGTATGAGGCTTCAATAAAAGGCTGAGATAGATTTCCCAGGGTTCTTGGAAGACAGATAGGAAGTCCAACTTTTCCAGGCTTGTACCTTCAATCCGTGTCTGGCCATTTCTATTCATGTGATAATGGGGTGCCAAGGCAGTCACCGACAAAACACTGGGAAAAAGAAACCCTATTCATGATAAATGATGCTGAGAGAACTGGATGAGCACATGTAAAAGAATAAAACTGGACTCACACCTTTCACCATTTACAAAAATTGACTCAACACTTTGCACAACTGACAAGCTGTTTATTCTCCCAAACCTACAAGGGAGCCTAAAAGGGGCTTAGCTGCATTTAAGGAAATATCCACATTAGAATCTCAGTTTCTTCTCAGAAAATAGAGAGGATTCTTTCAGGAAGAAAGGACCTGGAGCAGCACTCACAGCAATTCTACACACACCATGGCTGCCTCCTGAGGGTCCTTACTTCTCATCCCTGAGATAAGAAGAATGGAGACTGAGGCCACCAATTTTGGAAATTATGTCTATTTTGTTGACCTTTCCTTCTTGGCCGTTTCTACCAAGCCAAAGAGTCTCTTTTATTTTAGTGTGTGAAAAAAATGGCCCATGGCAGATAAGACACAAGCTGCAAAGCAGCTCAGGAGACATAGCTCACATACTTCTCAGCAGATCTCCCCTCAGCAAGGGGTCTGGGAGGATGTCATGTACTGTATCCAGTGTGGGCAGGGGAGAGAGAACACAATTACAGTGCATGGTGATCCTCAGATGGAGATATGAAAGCTTTCCAGGCTTTTGAACTAGAAAAGATAAGAGAATAAAAGAAAAAAATAATTTTTGAGAATTGTAATTAGACATATGCTTAGGTCTTTAGTATTTTGCGACACTAGAAACACATTGGGCTTTAGTAAAACAAAATAGGACTAAAGTACAAATTCGAAACCACAACTGGACTTTAGCTGGAGATGCTTAACCTATATTCAGTTCCCCACCAAAGATTGTGAATTTCTGTTTAGGAGACCTGAGCAAGGATGTATTTGAAAAGCTCCTGGATATGTTTCAAGGCACCTAGCTTGAGAACCCAGGAAATGGAGAGGGTGTGAAGAATAGAAATAAGGGAAAAAGAACGTCAGGGGTGAAATCAAGGAGAGCACATTAGATGACACTCAAAGTTACATGATAAAAATTTGATCTTTACCTCAGAGTTAAGTGGGAGATACTGCAAGGTTTAAAGTAGGGAATTAATCGGTTATCTAATTTTAACAATTGAATTTCTGAAAAAGACTTGGGGAGTTCAAAGTCCTGAGTTTAAATCCCACCTACTGCTAAATAACCTTGACACAAGATTTACCGATCCATAATTTTCTAATTTTAAATGTGAACATAATAATTTGCATCTCTTATGTTTGTCATAAATAGTAGGTATACAATATTATAACAGTTGGCATAAGTTATATATTTCATTTATATTTGTCAGTTTCATCTGACCTTCCTTTTTTTTTAGCAATATCTAAAGCTAAGATTAGAAAATAACCATTGATTCTAGCACTGTTACATGCTAAGTTAACAGACATGACATTTGAGAGGAAATTAAACTGAAGTTCAGCTTTGAAGTTATTGTGATGCTCTTATGTTGCACCTATCTGTCTTCTTTTATATGTGCCATCAGCAGAGATTACCTGCAAGGGAGACCCATCCATGATTCACAGCCTGCTTCACATTTTTGAAATTAATCAGTAGGCTCGGCGCCTGTGGCTCAAGGGGCTAAGGCGCCAGCTACATACACCTAAGGTGGTGGGTTTGAATCCCCAGCCCGGGCCC
>NW_003852398.1:27743286-27760663 GCF_000181295.1 Otolemur garnettii | reverse complement strand
CTTGAGCCCAGGAGTTGGAGGTTGCTCTGAGCTGTGAAGCCATGGCACTCTACCCAGGGGGATAGCTTGAGGCTCCGTCTCAGAAAAAAAAAGGAAATTAATCAGTAAAGGGAATGTTTGCAACCTCAATTATTTAATATAGCTACTTGAAGGAAAAAATACATATTTTATTCAAGTCTTGCCAGAAGTAAAATAAGAAGACTATCTTTAAGATGAAAACGATGTTGAAATAGAGACAAAGAGAAAGAGAGTATTCCCAGTATCACTGCTGATGGAGTCAAATGTAGGAACTCCACCCTGGGCGGACCTGCCTCAATGGGTCAACTCCCTACTCTTTCCCACTGGATATCCCACCTAAGAAAGGTGAATGGGCCAACCCCAACCCTTCTGACAGGTGTTCCACCCAGGAAAAGGAATGTCCCAACCCACATCCTTCCAATCTTTAAAACCCCCTGTCCATCTTTATCCACATGCTGACTTCTTTCTCAAACTCAGCTTGCCCTCACTGGGGTAGAAATAAAGGCCACTTTTGCCCACACAGAATCTGGATTCTGTTTTCTTTTCATCTCACATCTCAGAATAGTTTCTATTTTCCATCTTTGACCTCTCATTTTGATACTGAGAACCCAGGTCAAGAAGAAGCTCCCCTGTGGGGGCCAAGACACCCTGTCACCCAACTAGATGGACTTGTGATCTGACAAGACAAAAGGAAACGGAGAACCCCTCTGGCCCCTGCCCGAAATTCATCAGTTTATTGGTGAGGTGATCTTTTATCTAGAAACACTCTCTGAATTTTTTTAACTTTTCTTTCCCCCTCCTTCCATCTCTGGGTCTCTTAAAACCCTTTAGCTACCTCTTTCTTCCTCATCCTCCATTTTTTTTCCAGTTGGTTTGAAGTCACACACGGAGTCCTAATCTTCCTGACCTCAGCCCTCTCTACTTTCTTATTCCTTCTCCTCCATTTTTCTTCTGACTGGTTTTACTAGAGACCTATTACCTTTGTGAACCCAGCCCCAGACACCCATGCACTCATGCCAGTGAGCCAGGCTCGTCTGTTTGGTGCCTCGTGTTTGGGGACACCCTCTTATAGGCCTGGGCTAGGCTGGTTAGCCCCAGCCTTGTTTTTTCCACCTGGTTTCACACGTGGAGGCCTACAGCTCCCTGATCCCAGCCCCAGCCACCTACAGTGTCGCTTTACATTCTGGCTTTAATCTCATTTATTTTCTACCTCCAGTTTTCTATATGGGTGCTGCTCAGTCATGGATACCCCTATGCTGTTTTTTAACTAACCTCAAACCTCTAAAGCTCTATCCTGACCTTAAACCCCTCTCCCCCAATGCCTCATTTTTTCTGTGACACAGCTTGGCCTATGTACAAACTGGATAATGGCTTGCACTGGCCTGAAAATGGCACATTTGACCTCTCAGTCCTCACTGATCTCAATAATTACTGTTGGAAATTAGGCAAATGGTTGGAAATTCTCTGCACTCAGGTTTTTCTCTTCCTCTGAAGCATTCCTTCTCTATGTTTGTCTTATCAACCCTCTCAGATGAAACTGGCTTCCCCTAATCCATCTGAATCTCCATTATTTTCTTTTGATCCTGCAGACAACCCCCCTTCTGCCCTTCCATAACCCCTCATCCTCCAACTTCATTCCTATTCAGAGAATTCCACCCCATCTCCCTCTCTCCATATCCCTCCCCCACCTTCAACTTCACATGGCAGAGAAAGGAAAGATAGCAGAACAGGAGAGAAAAGAAACATGGTAGACTCAATTTCTTCACCCCACACTAGGTCTGGCCACACCTTTGGACCTCCCATTTCCAGACCACCACAATGTCTATATCCCCCTCCAAAAGGTTGTGGGAATGGAAGGCATCATCAGAGTTCATGTCCCTTTTTCTCTCTCAGACCCATCCTACATAAGTCAGTGATTGCATTCATTGTCTACAGATCCCCAGAATACTTTCAAGAATTTAGATATCTAACCCAATTATATGATCTAAAATGGCATGATTTATATGTCATCTTCTCTTCCACCTTAACTTTGGAGAAAAGAGAGCAGGTCTGGACTCAGGCCTGGATTCATGCATAAGACCTATGTAGGACAGACCAAACCCTGCCAGAAGGCCCTAGAGCCATTTCCTAGGAGGACTCCAATGGAATTATCAAACTGACACTCTTAGAGTCCACCTCCATAACCACGTGGTCCAGTGTCTAACCACATGGTCCAATGTCTCTTAGAAGAACTAAAAAAAGCCTTAAGGCCATCAATTATGATAAATTAAAAGAAATAAACCAGAAGCACAATGAAAATCCTGCCCGGCTTTTAGCCCATCTTAATGAAGCTCTTCGTGAATGTAGTACCTTATTGCTGGAGAGCACCAAGGACAGACTTGTTATTGTTTGTTTGTTTGTTTGTTTATTTATTTATTTATTTTGAAATAGGTCTCAGTATGTTGCCAGAGTGCTGTGGCTCACAGCAACCTCAAACTCTTGGACTTAAACCATTCTCTTGCCTCAGGCTCCCAAGTAGCTGGGAATACAGCTGCCCACCAAAATGCCCAGCTATTTTTTTCTTATTGTTGTTATTGTTGTTTTAGCAGTCCCTGGCTTGGTTCAAACCCACCAGCCCCAGTAATATGGCCAGTGCCCTAAGCACTGAGCTAGGGCACTAAGCAGGCAGACTCATTATTAACATGCATTTTATCTCTCAGTCTGTGCCCAATGTCTGACAAAAGCTCCAACAATCTCCTGGGGCCCTCAACCCCTCCCCCCCCACCGAGAGATCTCATTGACCTGACTTTTAAGGTTTTTAATAACTGAGAGGACACTTCTAAGCAGCAGCACCTCTCAGAACTCTAGTTATTGGCTTCAGCCATTAGACAAAACCGGGTTACTCCTCAAAACTTATCAGGACACTTTGAAAAAATGAAATATTCCCCAGGATCATGTTTCAAGTGCAGCAAGCTAGGCCACTGGGCAAAGTAGTGCCCAAATCCAAACCCTCCCCTCAAGCTAAGCCCAACTTGTGGAGGTCCTCATTGGAAGTCTGACTGCTCAGGTCCTTTTGAGAATCTGTCTTGCAGTTGCTCCTGGGACCTCATGGAATTTCCTGACCTTCTAGGCCTAGCTGCAGAAGACTGAGGATTCTCAGAGAATCAGGATGCCCCCTGGACAATCACCAAATCTGAACTCCAGATATTTTTGCTAGTGGAAGGTAATCCAATTTCTTTTCTAATAGACTTGGGGGCAATCTTTTCCATGCTGCCATCTTACAAAGAGACAAACAGATATCTCAGTGATGGGTATTGATGGGAACATAATCCACTCCTACGTTACTCCACCTTTGTGGTGCACACTTTCTGGACACTCTTTCTCACATTTATTCCTCATTATCCCTTCATGTAATGTTCCCCTACTACGTAGAGACAGCCTTTCAAAGTTACAGGCAACCCCGACAATTCCCACTGGCATCCACCTCTCACTACCCATCCTGATTCTTTCCAACTCCTTACCTACAATCTCTCCATTTTCTCAATCAGAATACCTGGTAAATTCCTCTGTGTGGGATACCTCTCTTCCATCTATAGCCTCCCATCATTCATCCATTATCAGTGCCCTCCACTCCCCACATCCATATCCTTCCCTTATACAATACCACATCCTCCTAAATTGCTCCCCACCCATCCTCTGCCACACATGGTAGAAAAAAATGGTGGAATTCCCCTAGGACCCTCAGACACTCCATTGACATCTCATTTATGTGGCCTTCAAGGTTTGGCAGTGCCTCTCAGAGCTCTAGTATTGGCTTTCACCATTAGACAAAACCCAGCAACTCCTCAGAATTCTTCAGGGCAATCCAAAAGAATGAGAACTCCTCTGGTACCATGTTTTTAAGTGCAATATGCTAGGTCACTGGGCAAAACAGTGCCTCAAATCCAACCCTTTCCCCACTGGAAGTCTGACTGCCCAGGTCTTCCTGAAGATCTGGTTTTACACTCACTCCCAAGACCTTGTCAAAATTCCCAACCTCCTGAGCCTAGTTGCTGAAGATTGATGGTCCCTGAAAAATCATAGCACTCCTGTACAGTCACAAATCTAAACTCCAGGTATTTTTCTTAGTGGAAGGTAAGCCAATTCCTTTTCAGACATGGGAGCAACCTTTTTAGCACTTCTATCTTGTAAAAGTCCTTAAAAACAGCCAGAGATCTCTGTGATGGGTATTAATGATAAAAACTCCACTCTTGTGATACATTTTTTCCCTTTGCTCTCTCTTCATGCAATGTTCCTCTACTAGGTGTAGATCTCCTCTCAGGATTACTGGTGGCCCTGGCAATTCCCACCATCTCCTGCCTCTCACTGTCCATCCTCCTCCTTGGTTATTGTCTATGATAGAACCACTAATTATAATTTTTCTCATTCTCAGTTTCAGAACAGTAACCCTCTGCCACATCTCTCTATTTATTGACCAGGCAGTCACCCAGAAAACAACTGCTCACATCCTTGCACTGCATGGATATCAACCAGTTCAAATAGAAGACCCAAGAATCTTCCTCCCCCCACCCATATTCCTTTTTTCCTTACAGGGAATCCACACTGCCCTTCACTCTGCAAAAGTGGTCAAAAGACACCATACCCACGACCCCACCTCCTTATAATAGACTAAAAAGACCAGAATGATAGAGTAAAATGTAGGAACTTTACCCAAATAGGGTGGACCCGGATAAATGGGTCAACTCCCTACGCTCCTGATGGATGTCCCACCTAGGAAAGGTGAATGAGCCAACACCCCTCTTCCAATAGATGTCTCACCAAGGAAAGAGAATGTCCCAACCCCCACCCTTCTGACCTTTAAAATCCCTGTCCATTTTTATCCATGTGCTAACTTCTTTCTCAAACTCAGCTCACCCTTACTGGGGTGGAAATAAAGGCTGCTGTTGCCCACAAAGAACCTGGATTCCATTTTACTTTCATTTCATGTCTCAGAATAATTTCTATTTTTGGCCTTTGATGTCTCAACTGCTCTATAAATAGTGGGCAGAAAACTCCATCATTCTGTGCAATAATAGGGATAGCTATCTGGATTAAATCTAGACATGTAAAACAACAATTGTGATTTGCACAGAGTACTCTCCCAGGCTACTGAATAGGAGAGTCTTTTCTGGACACCACATGCTATTAAAACAGAATTATAGGAGTTCACATTTACTAAGTTTTCAGAGTAGTCCAGGGTTTTCTAATTTGTCTTCTCTCTTAGCAGAAGACAAAGTGACTTGCTAACATTTCCCACCAAGAGATGTTAAAGCTGAGTTGGGTAGCAACAGTTCTAAATACATTATGTGTCTGGAGGTAAAAGCATAACGCCTAAATTTATTCTCATGGGAAGGGAGGTGGGTGTTAAATAGGGAAACAATAAACTTTTGGATAGCACCATATAGAAATGGGTAATCACTAGTTGTTGGGAGATTTCCAAATAGAGGAGGCTTGTTAGAGCATCACTCACCTATTGGGCATGTATGTCTTTAAGAGAGGGATGAAGAGAGTTGCCTTTCTAGCTCTCTGCAAAATATGTGTGCATATTCTATATATAAATATTTGTGTGTGTATATTATAAACACAGCAGTTAGCTCAGGGAAAAGAGCTATGCCCTCCCAAGAGAGTCTGTTGTTAATGAATGGAGTCTACATTAGGGCCAGATTTGACTCTATTAGCAACATCAAGGATTCAGTAGAAGAATATTTTGACCTATACTCATATCCATTTATACAGATAGATTTATTCACATAATCAGACTCAATTCCCATCTGATATTCCTGTTGCTAGGAAATGAGTTATATAAAGCTTTTGAGGAATTTATGATCACAATGTTGGAAAATGAAGAAGGGCATTCAGAAAGCTTGAAATTTTGAAAAGTGACCAATGTCATGATAAAATTTGAATCTTCCCATATTTATGAAATTATGCATAAAAGAAAACATATCCCAAAGAAAATGATATTTAATAGTTACATTTTATTATAGAACTGTTGGGAATACAATAAATTTTTAGGAAAATTCAAAACAAGGACAAACGCTCATGCTCACTTAGGTATAAACAAAGTAGACTTTTAAGAGTAAAAGAGATTTTCCTTATATAGATGAGTTTTGTTATTCAAAACTATTTCAATAACTCTGCCATTACATGTGATTTTACATAGTCCAAAGTCTATACTACTGATATAATCTCTGAAAAATATTAACTATTTTATAAACCTTCCTTGGAATTCAAGGTTTATTTTTATATCAGAAAAGGATAGCACAGATTTTTTCCTCCTGATCCATTCAATGTCACCTTCATAGGGCAGAGGTCAGATCCATATGCTGACTGCAATCCAATTGGAGAAAAAGGAAATAGGATTTCTCCATTGCCCTCATCTAAAATTATAGCTATAGACAGGGAGAAGAGAGAAACACAGATCCTATCATATAAATTGCTAAGGATAGCCCATAAATACTAGAAAGTAACTAAAGTATCTGATCTTATGCCATATGGAAACCTGTTTCATTTTCTTTCTTTCTTTCTTTCTTTTTTTTTTTTTTTTTTGGCCAGGGTTGAGTTTGAACCCACCACCTCTGGTATATGAGGCCTGCACCCTAATTTGAGCCACAGGTGCTGCCACCTGTTCTATTTTCTGTGTGGAATATGCTTGTCCCCTGTCACAGATTAAAGTAGTCACTTTACAGTTCCTATTTGTTTTCTAAATGTTCATTGGGTATCCTGCAGTTTATGCACTAGTGTAGAAAAGTAACCAAATAACAAAAAATTAATAATAATAAAGGTAAGAAAGAGAGATATGGAAAAAGAGGCATTTCAAGAAGGTTCTGAAGTTTCTGGTTCACACGTGTAACTGTTTGCAGGGCTGTGCCATAAACCAAGATGCAAACACTGGGAAAGAAATGAATGGGAGTGGACTGGAAAAAGGTCAGAAAGGTCAGTTTTTGGTATATCAAATTTAAAGTGCTTTTGAGTCATCCAAGTTGAGATATCACAAGTAGATGGATATAAAATTTAAAGCTTCTGCACTAGAGATTTAAATGTGGTGTATTTTCTTTGAATATATACTCATTAAAACTACTGCAGTCCTGGAAGAGATCACTACAGAGAGAGTCGAAAGGATCTAGTAAAGAAACTTGGGGGAAATTCATATTTTTTTTGTTTAGAAAAAATATATAAACTAAAACGCAGAAGAGAACAAAAACTACAAAATGGAAGGGAGATAATCATATTAAATAGCAGTAAGTTCTTATTTGACAATAGTTAAAAAGTTTCATTAGAATTTAAAAGGGTGCATTGTATATGTATTTCTGTGTTGTGGTGGGGAATGGGGTAGTGAATTAGGAAAGGAAACTCCTTTTTTTCGAACATATTTCTTTTGCTTTGTTTGCAGTGTACCACCAGCCCAACACAAGAGCTTTGCAAAAAACACATCGGATAGCTGCTCCTCTTCCAGAATAAGAAAATTGAGTACAATGAAGGGAAGCATCAGGCTCAAGGTTATGAAGCCAGCCTAATGATTTTTTATGCATTTTTCAGTAATTCATGATTATTTCTTCAGTATGAACAGCCAGACAACTCAGAAATAAGAAAGAATAAAATATTTGAGTACAATGAAGGGAAGCATCAGGCTCAAGATTATGAAGCCAGCCTAATGATTTTTCATGCATTTTTCAGTAATTCATGATTATTTCTTCAGTATAAACAGCCAGACAATTCAGAAACAACAAAGAGTAAAATATTAAGACAATATTGGTACTTATAGAATCACAGGACCAGACCAAATTGGCCATAATCTATTGATAACAGAATGTCAAGTTATCTTGTTGGTATAACGGAGCTAAAAGTGCAAGTCCTTTGGCTTGGGTGTGTGCAATAGTAAACTTTGACTTCTAGCAATATCAGGAACCCGTGTTTCCTCTCCATGGAACCAAGAAGACTAGGCCACGACCAGAACCTTTCAAAAGGGAGGGGCCCAATCTGGTGCTGAAATCCACTTCAACATACTTTACCATAAAGGATTGAATTGAAAGCCCTTCAATCAGACCCTGCCAAGCCAAGATTCCTAATATTTTTCTTACATCTGACCTCTTAAAACTTGTCCAAGACCCCAAATTTGGGAAATATATTTGCGTTTCAACTCCTGTCTCCTTGCCAAAAACAAAAGAGTACATACAACCTGATTTTATTTAGATACAGTCCATGTCTAAGAATAACATATCAATACTGGAACTAGAGTTTTTGACTGGTGAAGGGCAGGTGGCACTTTTTATGGTGCTACAAATATTTTATCACCTTGATCTGAGATGTAGCTGTAAAAGTCTATGTCTATATAAAAATTCATCAAGCTGGACTCTCAGGACTTGTGTCATTCACTGTGTCTAAGATACTTCCTAATAGAATAAGTCTTTGGGCTCTGATGCCTAAAGAGCTAGATTTAGAGAGGACAGCTAACAAGCATCACAGATACCTCCTGCAGGACTAAACCTCTACTCAGCAGTCCATGGCATCTTTGCAGATGGTTTGTTAGGCTGCAGAAGATCCCCACATAACCCTGCCATTGCCAATGACACTTCCTTGTGGCAAGTGTGACTTCCCCCACTTCAGTGCCTAATACTTCTATGACTGTATGTACCCTGTAGCAGACTCAATAATGGTCATGAAAAGCTATCAGCTCCTAATCCCTGGAATCAGTAAATATAACTTCCTTTAGAAAAAGAGTCTTTGGAAATGTGATCAAGTTAAGGTTTTTGAAATAGGAACATTCTCTTGGATTATCTGGAGGAGGGTAAATGTCATCATACATGTCCTAATACAGGAGAAGCCCAGGAAAGTTTGATGTAGACACATAAAAGGAGGAGGTCATATGAAGATGGTGCTAAGAGAAATGTAAAGATGCTGGCCATAAGGTTGGCTGATGTAACCATAAGTCCAGGAATGCCAGCAGTCATCAGAGGCTGGCATGAGAAACGAATGGATTCTACCCTAAGTTCCCTCAGACAACATGTGGCTGTGCTTACACATTGATTTCAGCCCACTTTTTGAACTTCTGGTCTCCAGAACCACAGAAATTAAATGTCTGTTATATTAAGCCACCAAGTTAGTGGTGATTTACTAAAGAAGCCACAGGAAACTTAATACACCTGCTAATTCCATAATCATCAGTTGAAGGAAAAGAGATTGTTTAGTTTGCAGAGTTGGGAAGTTGGTAAATTTCTTTAGCTGTACTATCCTTACCCTGTTTCTTTCTAAATTTACCTGCATTTTACCACTAAATGGGAAAGATGACTAACTGGAGAAACCTTGACCTACTTGGAATACATGTAAGGTTTTCTTATACTCAATTCTCTGCTACTGCTTTTGTCAACTAGTGGTAGGGCCAGGGGGAACTGAGGCTTGAATGTGGGAAAATTCCCTCTGGCTGGACTGGTCATAGCTGGTCAAAATGCTTCCTCGATGGGCTCTGGCAGATTTCTGCCTTTGTTGTGTTCCACTGTGCCAAGGTGGCCCTGCGTTTCAATTTCAAGTCTCACAATCACTTCACTCTTCCTCCTCTGGGCACACAGATTCTTCCTTTACTGGAAGGGACACTGCTGGGACACTGTGGAGTGGGTGTGGGAGGGTGGCAAGTGAGGGGGTGGCAGCATAGGTAGCACAAGACTGTCTTTTCTAATCTCTTCAGTGCTTCTTTCCTTCATATAATGTTAAAGTCAGGTAGTATGATTCCTCATATAATTTTGGTTATTTTGAAAGTGCTTGCTTGGGTGGGAAATTATTAAATCAGACTTACGTGTGCCAGGATAATCACTAGAGGTTTCCATCTGGCCATCTTGCTTTGCCCCCATCTATAAATAAAATTTTAATTGAGGCTATTCAGACCTGTGTATTTTTATACTTATATACTCTCCTGCATGAATTTTGTCAATGTTTTATATCAAAAGTTTTAGTCCATGTGAAGAAGTAGAGATGTGGGAGAGTTAGGCACAATGTGTTCAAAATAAAAAAATATATATGCATATATATACACACACATTATATATAATATAAAAATCTGACTGGGCCCTCAATGACATCACATGTATCTTTATAAAGATGATACACAGAAATATTGATATAGATACACAAAGGAAGAAGGCCATATATAGATGGAGCTGAGAGAGATCTGAAGATATTGGCTTTCTAACTATATGATAGATAAATGCTAGGTAAAGATAGATAGAGACAACATAAGCAAGATATTTCCATTAAGTGCTCTTAGCACAGTGGTTACAGCGCCAGCCACATACTTCGAGGCTGGCAGTTTCAAACCTGGCCTGGGCCGGCTAAACAACAATCACAACTGCAACAAAAATATTCAGGCATGTGTCAGGCACCTATAGTCCCAGCTGCTTGGGAGGCTGAGGCAAGAGAATCACTTAAGCCCAAGAGATTGAGGTTGCTGTGAGCTGTGACACCATGACACTCTACCCAGGGGACAGCTTGAAACTCTGTCTCAAAAAAAAAAAATTCTTTTCTGTAACTAGCTTTTATCATTTAACATCAGTAGTGTGTGTTTATATAAGTATATACAAATATATAGAATTCCTATTATAATATTCTTGTTACTACACTTGCTTGTAATACATTAGACCCCTAAGTATAGGCCCTAACTCCTGGATGGCATTACTGGACACACCCTGGGCCATAAGAATACCTGATGTTTGGAAGGAAAGGACCCAGTCCTGGCAAGATTCACCATCTGCTTAATAAAGAGCCCAGGGGCTGTGAATAAAAACAGTTGTATAGGTCACTATATGTTCATGTAATTAATTCTAGATCCCTAGAAGTTGCATTTTTTGTTTTATGACATAGTGATCTTAAATTTTTTTGTAATTTTTAATTTACTTTTTAAAATTTATTTTTATTTTATATTCTTAAATTGACAAGTAATAATTGCTTTTTTGTGGGATACCTAGTGAAGTTTTCATACATAAAATGTATAGTGTCCAGATTAATTAGTATATATGGCATCTCAAACGTATATCATTTCTTTGTGTTGAGAATGTCCAGTATCATCTTTCTACACATTTAAAACTACTATTTTTGTTAACTATAGTTAACCTTCAGTAACTATCCTTGACCTAGAACACTCAAACTTATTTCCACAATATAGCAGTATCCTTTAACATCCTTTAACAGCTATCTCCCCATCTATCCTTTCCCTACGTAGCATTCCCAGTCTCTAGTATCCTCTGTTCTACTTTTTAATTCTAGGAGATTAACTTTTTTTAGTGTCCAGATAGGACTGAGAATATACAGTGTTTAACTTTCTTTTCTTGACTTACTTCACTTAACATAATGTTTCTGGTTCCGTTTGTGTTGCCACTGATGACAGAATTTCATTGTTTTTAATGGCTAAATAGTATTTAAATAATTTTTAGCCGTATTTTTTAAATCCATTCATTTCATTTTGGACACCTAGGTTGATTCTATACCTTGGCTATTGCTAATATTGCTGCAATAAACATGGGAGTATAGATGTCTCCTAACATAACACAATTTCCTTTCCTTTGGGCTTGCTGAATCATACAGTAGTTCTACTTGTAGTTTTTTTAGGAAACTCCACACTGTTTTACATAGTAGCAATAATAGTTTACATTCACACCAACAGTTCTGTTTCTCCGCATCTGTATGACACTTATTAATTTTTGTCTTTTTGATAATAGCCATCCGAACTGGGGTGAGATGATACCTCATTGTAAGTTTGATTTGCATTTTCCTGATAAGTAGTGTTATTGAGCCTTTTGTCAAATATTTGTGGGTCATTTGTATATTTTCTTTTGAGAAATGTTTGTTCAGGTCACTTACTTATTATTAAAACAAATTATTTGGTGGTTTCATTTGTGTTTTTGTTTTGCTATTGAGCTATTTAAGTTCTCTGGATATTCTGGATATTAATCCTCTTCCAGATGAGTAGTTTGAAAACATTTTCTCCCATTCTGTAGGTGTCTTTCCCCTCTGTTGATTGTTTCCTTTGTTGTACAGAAGCATTTTAGTTTTATATTATCCCATTTGTTTATTTTTGCTTTTGTTACCTTGTTTATGAGGTCTTTTCCCAGACCAATGTCTTTTAATTTTTTAATTAAATCATAGCTATGTACATAAATGCAATCATGGGGTACAGTGTGCTGGTTTTATATACAATTTGAATGCTTTCATCAAACGGGTAAACTTAGCCTTCATGGCATTTTCTTATTGTGTTAAGACATTTCAGACCACTGTCTTGAAGCATTTTTTTCTATATTTACTTTTAGAAGTTTCATAGTTTTGAGTCTTACATTCAGGTCTTCGATCCATTTTGAGTTGATTTTTATATAGAATGAGTGGTGGGGGTCTGGTTTTCCCAGCACCATTTATTAAATTCTTCATTCCCCAATAGTATTATTGACACTTTCGTCAAAAATAAGTTTGCTGTAGATATGTTTATTAATTTGGGAGTTTTCTATTCTGTTTCATTGGTCTATGTGTCTATTTTTGTGCTAATACAAAAAAAAATGATGTAGTTAACTAAATAAATTTTTATAATGTTGCTGTACAAATTAATATTCTAATACATGTTTTTCTCAATATTAGAGATTCAAAATAATCAAATAGCTTCCCTACTATTACTCTTCATATACAAAAATATTTATTGTAAAGGTTTGTATTTCCGGCATGGTGTATTTTATAAATTTCTAGTTTCTTCCCATGAACAGTCTACATTTCTGTCATGACATTACAGGTTTATATGAACCTTTGGGACCATAGCTAAAGCTTACTTTTTGTGGCTGGAAATGGAGAAAAATGGAAAAACTTTTGAGTTGGACCCAATAAAGGAAACTTCTAGGTCAATGCAGTCATTGTTGTATGCTATCTTGGAGACATTCAATGTACCTTTTTCCTGATTTGTAGCCAAGAAAATAAAATATGGCAACTCTTCCCCAAACATCATAAATCTTATCTAGCTATAGGTTCTGCAATTCATTCAGTTATAGATATATCTTAGGTTTTAGATTCTAAATCAGTATTGCCTTAAGGTCCTTATTATCATAGCATTAATCTGGAATGCTTGTCACATTTTCAACTTCCCAGAAATTTCTCCTGAAAGTTCTAAATCTTTAGAACAGAAAGAACCCAAGGTATCTGTATTTTTATAACTATCATATTTTAGAATATAATACCAAATATCATTCAAATAATGTGGTATTGAGTCACTTCTGTAAATATTTCTTTGATTACAGGCACAAAAGTATGCTTATGTCTTCACCCATTGCTATTCAAATAATAAAAGGCATTTTAATAAATATAATAAAATTATGAAACATTTTATTGAGCAAAATATACAGGAATTTTCATCACATCAGGTTTTATATTATCAAAGAAAAATATGAAGATATTAGTTTTACAAACTGTCATTGAATTTGAACACAGAGAATAAAAAACCCTAAAATTATAGGATGTAAGAATTAAAAAGGACATTAAATGCCTGGTATTTCATCTTGGTTTCTACAGGGGGATTCACCTATTCTTCTAGAAATGAAAGACCCTGACTGTGAAATTCTAATTGGTTAGAGCATCCACTAGAAAATATCACAATGAAAGCCATAGGAATGTGAAGCTCTAGCAAAAAGTCAGCATCTGCCATGATGAGCAGAAGCAAATTTGTACCACTTTTTCTATAAAAAGTATGAGAGAGAAATAAAAATTAATTATTAAAAAGAACATATTGAACTCCCTGGGTCATGCACATAGTACTTCTAAATGAGGAGGATTTGACCTTAGGACACAACGGGTAGTCTGTGTTCTATTTCAACAAGCAACTGGGCCCTGACTGCTCCTCACTCCCATACGTGTTCCCACTATGGGGTTATTTGATCCATTCTACTTGCTGAGTCATGACTCAAGTCAGTCTTCAGACTAGGCGTCAGACAGGAAGGAATCAGGAAATATGTCGTTCCATGAGGCCAATATAATTTGGGGAGTAATGAACAAGGATTTTATAAGAGAAAATACCTGTACAAGAAAGTGGGAAGTAAAATAGAAAAGACTGGCAAAGCCTGAGACCAGGAGTTTTTTTAGGGTAGAGAGAGGGAAAGGAGCTTGGACAGAGGTATCCTGAACTGCCCTGTACTTTACAGTAAGTTTGGAACCCCATCATGGTTTTAAGAGATGAAACTGACAATTACAAATTTCTTTCCAACATTCAGGGGCCCATTATGAGGGATTTCAGAGTGAAGCAGTCAGTACAGGGAGTTTAGTTAGACTCTGAGGTCTGCAAGGTTGATTCTCATGGCATCAAAGAAATATACCGTTCAATTTCACAGCTTTAGAATTACACCGTACCGGTTATTGGTCTGCCATTAGTGATTCATAATTAATTAAATTAAACTATGCATTAAATGTAAAAATGATTTATACATTTTCAGAACATCCGGCATGGTTATCTTGATAGTTCAAATATCACTTTCAGACATAATGATTTTAGGGAAAGGTAGAAGTAGCTTCCTTGACTTTTACAGAAATAATACAGTTATTTTCAGTATATGGCATGCCTAGGTTATCAGAAACATTAATTTTCCTCTCACTTTTGCAATGATTCCTTCATTACATTGGAAGAGCAAATATTTACTATTGTGTGCTTACCTCAACACATAGCAGTAAAAACATTTCTTGCAATATACGTAGCCATTGCTTGCAGAGACAAGAAAATAATTTTTTGTACAAATATTTACAAATTTCAAATATGTACTGCAGTTTAGTTATAAAACATAAAATAACATAAATTTATCAGACAGGCTCGGCGCCTGTGCCTCAAGTGGCTAAGGCGCCAGCCACAGACACCTAAGGTGGCGGGTTCGAATCCAGCCCAGGCCTGCCAAAACAACAATGATGGCTGCAACCAAAAAATAGCTAGGTGTTGTGGCGGGCGCTTGTAGTCCCAGCTACTTGGGAGGCTGAGGCAGGAGACTCGCTAGAGCCCAGGAGTTGGAGATTGCTGTGAGCTGTGATGTCACAGCACTCTACCCAGGAGGATAGCTTGAGGCTCTGTCTCAAAAAAAAAAAAATTATTAGACAATGAACATTTGAATATAATCCTGTTAAATCTTTTTTTGTTTATTTGTTTGTTTGTTTGAGACAGAGACTCAAGCTGGGTAGAGTGCTGGGTAGAGTGCTGTGGCATCACAGCTCACAGCAAACTCAAACTCTTGGGTTTAAGCGATCTCTTGCCTCAGCCACCCAAGTAGCTGGGACTACAAGTAATTAATTGGTAGCTAACTAATTAAGTCAGTTCTATGAAAAATTATGTCATCTAAGTTTTTCTGTGTTATATTAACTGTGTAATAACTCCTAACATCCTGCCTTCTTAAAGATACCCATTTTTTAAAAGTATTATAGCAGACATAATTTATTGTAATGGAAGGCAATTCTCTGCATGACATTATTTAAATATGACTAGACTCTGCTCTAAAATCAGATTATCTTTTTTAATACCTAACAGCTACTTTATTCTGCAATTCATGAACAACCTTAAACTTTAAGAAAGCTAACTTGTCACTGAAAATACAAATGAGTTCTTTTCTTACACAAGGCCTTAATTTTGTAGACTCAGCCTACATAGCTAAAAATAATTCAAAAATCAAGTTGTCAAGGAATTCTAGATCTATAAAAGATGATTTCCCCTCCCCTATACTTTGCATTGATCACATTGGGACTCTTTTAATTTAGCAATAAAGAACTAAGCTTTGCTTTACATTCTAAACCATTATTCTGGATCTACTTCTCCAATGAGGGAAATTAGGTAAAAACAATCCACCAATAAAATATTTAAAAGGAATTTGTCATTTTATCAATGTAAGACTTGCAAACCCAATGAAACAGCCACACTGTTCCTAAGCTGAAGCAGAAATTTTCCTTCAAATATATATATAAAGTGTTCCACCAAGGACTGGAAAATTTACTCACTAGAGTTAAGAACAAAGATCAAATGAAAAAATAGGTATTTGATCTGGTCTGTGGAAGAAATAGAATGGACTATATTTAATGGACAGGCAAAGGAAATTCAGGGCCCAATTTTAGAAAGTTTCTTATTTGTAAATAACTTCTCTAACCAACTAGGTTCTTCCCCTAACCCTATTACTCAAAAAGATATAACATGTCAAAAGGCCTTGCTAAAGAGAGAAAGTCCAGGAAAAGACCTCTGTCATGACATGAGAAGCAGTTGATTATGTTTCAAAGTATTTGGGTGAGCCCACAAGCAGCTTCCACAAATAGAAAGGGAACATGGTCATTTGAAATTGTGTTTTATTCAGAAAACGTTGAAACAGCTAATTCTGTAGCAGTTTTTACACCCATGGTACATATGAAGGCTATCTCCCTAGATTGCTCACAGGATCTACCCCTCACGCAGAGAGACAAGGGGTTGTGAGACCAACAGATCTGGAGACTGAGTCCATCTTGTTCCCCTTTCTTCCCCACCCACACATCTCCCTCGACTCTCTTTGACTGATGGGGTAAGACAGATGGTTTTGGACAGATAAGATATAGGCATTCTCTGTCTTCCCTGAAGGCTGTAAAGTCGATCCTGAGATGGGACTTACAAATATTTCTCAATAGATTTTTCCTCAGCAGGAGGCTTGGGCACAGTTTAATCTGATGAACCCAAAACTATGAGGAAGAAAGAAAAAATACAGATAAAGAAAGTATGTGAACTTTTTTTAAGCAGATGACTTGGAAAGACACAAGATAATCAAGAAGAAAAAAGAAGACAGAGTGGAAAATTTAATTCAGAAAGTACCTAAACCCTTAGGAGTTTTTAAACCTAATGTGCATTTAGAATCACCAAGGAAAATTTCAAAGCCTGTGGATTTACCAGACCACCATAAGAACTACAAACCTATTGTTCACAGACAAGTACTAGCCATTGGTAGATTTGTAAAGTCCCTAGATGAGACTTAGGTGCTGTCAGGTGTGGGAGACCCTGGGAAAGAGTGTAGGATGTGGATTTCTCAGGTAAGAGAGAAAGAAGACTAGAAGACTGAAGTTGAGAAAATGAAGCATTGCCATAAATTACATATTAAGTGATTTGATATTTACTTCAGCAGTTTGAATACATTGATGGATGTTCAAGCAGGGGTGAGATTTGTGTAGTCGCTGTCATCCTAATAAACCCAGTAAGCTTTATAGCTTGATTCAGCTCTAAGACTTTTGGGGAATTTAGTTCAAATTTCATCTACTACTAAACAATCTGATTTCTAAATGTCTACTTTTTAATAAATAATAAATTATAATAAATAATAAATTATATTATATAAATAATAATAAT
>NW_003852398.1:27730485-27743266 GCF_000181295.1 Otolemur garnettii | reverse complement strand
ATATTATTATTATATTATTATATAATTATTATTATTTAATAATTATTAAATAAATAATAAATTATATTATGATAAATAATAAATAATAATTGAATACTTGAATAATAATTGAATAAAATTATAATTGTAGTACTATACATTTGTCATAAATGTTAGAAATAAAATATCGAAACTTATGTTGTATGAGGATCATGTTTGGCATTTTAAAGCTACTAGTGACTTGAGCCCTAAATAGATGCAGGATATAGAAAGAGACATTAGGTAATAGACTTCACTAATTGATTTCTATCATACACTGACCAGGCTAAAAATGGGTCACATTTTTAAACTATTTATCCGTTGATGGACATTTAGATTACTTCTATATTTTAGCTATTCTGAATCATGCTGCAATAAATATGGGAATAGACATATCTTTTCAAGACTCTAATTTTAATTGTTTCAGATAAATATCAAGAAGTGGAATTGCTGGAATATATGGTAATTCCATTTTAAATTTTTTGAAGACATTACATACTATTTTCTATAGTGGTTACACTATTTTATATTCCCATAAACAGTATACAAAAGTTTCAATTTTTTCACATCCTTGTCAACACTTGTTTTATTTTTGTTTGTGATAATATCCATTCTAACAAATTTATCTCATTGTTCAATTTACAATTTCTTGATATTTAGTGGGGTCAATAAGTTTTTCATATACCTATTATGCATTGGATGTCTTCTCTGTAGAAATACTATTTCACGTCCTTTATTTTTTAATTGGGTTGAATTTTATTTTGTTTTGTTTTGCTTTTAAAAAACTTCTTTATAATTCATATTTTTACTTTTCTCTCTATGATTTGTTTCTTTTGCCATGTAGGGGCTTTTGATTTATATCATCCTGCTTATCTCTTTTTGCTTTTTTTGCTTGTGCTTTTGAGGTCACATCCAAGATCACATTCCCAAGAATAATGTCATGAAGGATTTTCTCTCTTTTCCTCTAGGAGTTACACTGCATCAGATTTCAATTCAAACTTTCAACTATTTTTAGTTGTTTTTTGTATATGGTTTAAGACAAGAGTGTGATTTCATTCTTTCCAAGCAGGCATCTAATCTAGTCAATACCATTTGCTGAAAAAACCATCCTTTTCCCATTGTGTATTCTTGGTGCCTTTGTCAAAGATTGACTGTATATGAATTTGTTTATTTCTTGGTCCTCTATTCTGTTTCACTGATCTATATATCTCTCTTTTTGCCAGTACCATACTGTCTTCAATACCTTATAATGCTATGTATATTGTGAATCAAGTAGTGTAATTTGTAAAGCCTTTTTTTCTTTGTTAAGCTTGTTTGGCTATTTGGAGCCCTTTGTTGTCCCATGTGAATTCAAAATTGTTTTCTAATTCTGAAACAAAAATGCTATTGCAATTTTAATAGATATTGTATTGAATCTATAGATCACTTTGAGTAGTACGAATATTTTGATAATTTTACATCTTCTACTCCACAATCATGGATATATTTTCATTTGTTTGTCTTTTGTAAGTTTTCACCAATGTTCTGTAACATAATTTTTAGTGTACAATCTAGTTTCTTAGTCACACTTCTGATTAGTTTATTCATTTGGAAAGTATGTGGATTGGATTGTTTTTTCTTAATTTTCTTTATTTTTATTGCTCTTCAATAATTTCTAATTTACTTTTTGATTTCTTCTTTGATGCATTTATTCCTCAAGAGCATGTAATTTAACTTTTACCTATTTGTCAATTTTCCAGTTTTCCTTCTACTATTGATCTGTAGTTTTATTCCACTATGTTCAGAAAAGATATTTGTTATAATTTCAGTTATCTCAAATTTCTTAAGACTTATTTCATGATACAATGTGTGAACTATCTTGAAGAACTGTTCCATGTGCACTTGAGAATAATGTATATTTTGCTGCTCCTGGGCAGAATTTTCTGCATAGTGTTTTGGTTTCATTTTCTCTATAGTGCTGTTGGGAACAAGACAAGGTTGTCCATAATGCTATCTCTATTTAGTATTTCAGTACTGCATGCTGTATCCAAGATAATTAGGCAAAAAGAGAAAGAAGGAAGAAAAAAAAAAGGAGAGCAAAAGACAGGAGAAAGAAGGAAGGAAAGGAGGGAGGGAGGAAGGAAGGAAAGAAAAAGGGAGAAAAGGAAAAAAGGAAGATAAACAGAAATGAAGGGAGAGAGAGAATGGAATGAGTGAGGTGTGAAAGAGAAGGGAAGAAAGAAGGAAAAGAAGGAACAAAAGGCATCCATATCAGAAAGGCAAAAATAAAACTATATTTGTTAAAAGATGATATGAGTTTGTACATACAATATTGGCATTTCTGTCACATAATTTATGTTTTTGCACTTAGAATTTTTTTTTTTTAGTTTATTTGAATTTTGTTTTATCAAGATATGAGCTGGGAACACTGATCATCATTCTATAAGTCATTGTCTTACATAAATGGATGGAGAAAATCCTACAATCCAAAGTTCATTGAGAAAATTAATGCTTTGTACCTTAATATTAAAACCTCACTTATGGACCAACTAGCATATATCAAGTATTAATATTAATTATCATGTCTTTTCCCATACTTATTAATCAAAATTACTAATTAAAAAATTTTTAAATGACAAATATATAATTTATTATAGTAGAACCTCTGTAAGTTGACTACCCAAGGGAATATAACAAACTAGTCAGCATATGGAGATGGTCAACATAAGGAATGAGGCCTCCTATATGGACATGTACATGTGCCTGTTTCATATATGAAAATTAGATCAACTTAAAGAGAGGGTCAATGTAGGGAAATGTCCAACTATGGAGCTTTCTACTGTATTTCCAAGGGCATAGTCAATTTTGTTATTTATATATTTTGAATTCTTTAACATTTAATAAAGATAAATTTTTGTTCTTATGGATAGATAAAATAAAGAATAAATACTTGAAATTTCAAACAGATACTTTTTACATTGATCATTCCTTCATTGCTGCAAACATTTTTTGAGTAATGACCATGAATCTGATGTAATAATTATGGTACATTGTTGTCTTTAAATATTAAATCTATATTTCTTTATTTAAATACATTTTAAATGACCATTTGCTCCTTTAGTTATACATAATTCTAATTATGAAGAGAAATGTACCACCATCTGTGTGGTACTCAAATTAGCAGACTTCCATTGTGGAAGAAGGGCCTCCATCAGCCCAAGTCTGTCTACCCATCTAGACCAATAACTAAACAAGAAGTAAAAAGTAAAATCACAAATGACTTAAGGTGTGCACTCTTTTGCATTTGTTATTTTGCCTTAGTAATATTGTAAAATACTCCCAGATTCTGTCTAGAAGTTGCATTTTTTCTTTTTTTTGAGACAGAGTCTCACTCTGTTATTCTAGGTTGAGTGCTGTGGATAGCTCACAGCAATCCTATACTCCTGGGCTTAAGTGATCCTCTCACCTCAGCCCCCCGAGTAGCTGGGACGATAGGTGCCTGACACAATGCCCAGCTAATTTTTCTATTTTTAGCAGAGATGGGCTCTCTCTCGTTCAGGCTGGTCTTTAACTCCTGAACTCATGCAATCCACCTGCTTCAGCCTCCCAGAGTGCTGGGATTACAAGCATGAGCCAACATGTCTGGCCTGTATTTTCTCAATGCTAAGTTCATTTTAAAACTAAAAGTCTTCGTCAATGTTTCCCAAACCAGGGTGCTAGTTGAAATCTTAGGAACTAGATCTTTCTCCTGAGGATTTTGATTCATTATAACAGGGAGGATCTTGGGTATTTATACTTTCAATATATTTTAATGGCAAGTTTGGAAATGTTGTAAATAGCATTATCTGTATTATATATTTGTGTCATCCCATTGTGCAGTCATTAAGATAAAAATCATTTTAATATAGTAAACACTGTGAAACATGTTTGATTGAGCAAAGTAATTATTGAGAAATATCTTATATTCATGATTTAAAAACATATTTAAACTTACAAGTTTTTCAGATTTTTAACATATATTTAGAAATTGAGAGAGAATTAAACTTTTGAAATTACAATATTTTGGCAGTACAGGAATATATCAAAATTTTTAATCTATCTTGGTTTCCAGTAAAGAATCACCTGCTAATATAGGACGTTAAGGCACTAAAGACTAACATTCTGTAGAATCCAATGGCAGAAGACGATTAAAACAGGAGTCATCTGATGTATAGGGACACATCACTATTGCTAACATGGTCCATAGTGCTCAAAAATAACTCTACCGTCAGTCTTTCTGTAAAGAGAGAAACAGAATTAAGCAATGAATGGCATTATATCAGATTGCCTTATGGTGTCCAAAGTGTTTCTCAGTAACTAACCCTTTGAACAAGACATAAATGAAGACTCGTCTTCAAATACTGTAAACTGGTATTCCCAGACCCTACACACGTCCTCAGCCCTGCAGTGGGGCTATTTCTCAGTACTGATACCATGTGGGGACTCACCCAAATCTGAGGAATAAGAAGATTAGAGAGATATCCATCTAGCTTCCCTCTTTATATCACGTTTCACATTGGTCTACTTGTAGGAATTTTAATGGATTTTATTAAATTAAGTATAGTTAACTAATTTGAGTATTTGAAAAAACAAGCCAGAATCATTATGTACATAACTTAACATAATCTATTTTTAGAAGAGTGTGTTCTGGGGTAAAATCTAATAGTGTATCCTCGAGATTTAATAGAAACAAAATAGCTGATTACTGTGGATAAGGCTATAGATTAAGAGAAACTTAGTAGTTTTAAGCATACTAAAACTTTTATTTCAATAAGAAGAAAAAATATTGAATAAACATAAATTTTAAGTGTCCTAACCGCCCCCCAAAAAAACCATGAGGTAATACCGCACTTTAGCCATCCCACAATTATACATATTTCCAAACATCATGTTGTACATGATAAATATACACAATTTTTATTTGTGAAATAAAATAAGTACATTTAAAAAAAGAAGAAGAAGAAATATTTACTACTGTGCTCTTACATTTGTTCCTTGCATAGCATGCATAAATTGCCAAAAGTATTGCCATCAGATCCACAGACGGGGGTATACATCCTGTTACAACCAGGTCGAGTTAAATATTTTTCACACATTTCCTGTAAAATGGAGAGACAACAAAAAAGCAATCATAAGTATATATTTGAAAACAACATTCTTAATTCTTTATTATGAAATTCTATACATTAAAAAAAGAAAAAAATCTGTATGTTTTTATTATAGGCCCATAACAAAACAAAAATTCTTATAACAAAAACCAAATCAAAAAATAAGACACTTCTATAGCTTTGTAGCCCTCCCTCTCAGGTGCTCCCCTCAATTCCATTCCCCTCCTATCCCAGAGGTATCATTAATTTTCTCTTTTCATTCACTTGCTTTTCTCTATAGTTTAAACTTCTATGCAGTTATTCATAAAATTGTGTAATATTTAATTTTGAAAATTTTAGAAATTTACATGCATATGCATTATATTCTATTCTGATTTTCTAAAAATATTTTAGCAAATATATATTATTTTTATTGAAAGTTTACACAGTTTCAATGTATATACTTTTCTAATCTTTAACTTATAACTATTGTGAATAATTGTATTCTATTTTGAGTCAGTTATAGATTGCAAGTAAAATAAACATTGTTACATTTTGGAGACAATTTGTACTTTCCTATATTTTGTATGCTAAGGTTATTTAGATTTTTGGAGCTTTATTAAAGATTCACATTGTCTTCTATCACCTAATTTTAGCCTAATCCCTTTGTAGGTAACTAACTGGTCTTTCTCTCTGGATACTCTTAAAACCATCTCTTTGATGGTTTGATGATTTGAATTCTTTTTTAATTCAATGAATCAATACAATGTATTGTTTTTGAATCAATGAATAAACACAATATATTTGGATGTAGATTATTAAATAAAATTTTTTCTGGTTAGAATGTATTAGAACTCTCAAATCTATTCATAATAGCCAAACAATAGAAACAACCCAAACATAAATTGTTGGAAAAATAAATTGTCGTTTATCATCAATCACTGGGAAATTACTCATTGATAAAAAGAAATGAAGTTTTAATAAATGGTACTACAGTGATGAATATTGAAAACATTATATTCATGAAGAAGCTATTCAAAACCCACATATTCTCAATTCCACTTATATAAAGTGTTTAAAAAAGGTAAATCTATAGAGAAAGAAATTATATTAATAGTTCCTTGGTGTGGGAGATGCAGGGAATAGTGATTAACTCTAAATGGGCAAATGGAATTTAATCTTGAAAATAAAAATGTTCTAAAACTGAATTGTGGTGACGACTTTAATAGTTGGTAAAATAACTTTAGAAAGTCGTTAAATTATCCCTTTTAATTTAATTAAATGGTATATGTCATATGCATCAGTACTTTATTAATAAAAAATACACTGACTCCAAAAACTAAAATGATATATTAAAACATGTATTTAACTTCCATGTCATCCAGATGCAGTGAGGTCCATATCAATATCTCTGTGGATTCCTGAAAACTGTATTAATTAACATGAACTAATAAAACTATATAATGACTTGTGCTCAGCACAACCAGAAAATAGAACTAAAGTATTACCTTCCCATTATTATATGGACAAAAACAACTACAAAATTTTGGTAGAATTTTCACTTGAAACCCTTGTGGAAGCAAGCTCCTTACAAAAAATAGAGGGTGGAGGAACAGTAGGTTGAAGGAAGGCCACAGAAGAGTAAAAAAAAAAAAAAAACCTAAAACAAAGTATAAAGAGAAAAGAGGGGAACTGAAGACCAAAGATTCAGCCAAAATCTTCTGAAGAAAGCATATCATTCATACAAAAATACCCATAGAAGAGACCTGGACATAAGGACAGGTTTGGAGGGAAGAAAATGAGGGTATTCAAAGTGAGATTTAATGTGCAAAACTCAGGAAGGCATTGTCTCTGGGTGAGAAAAAAGTAAAAAAAGGAGGAGGAGGAAGAGGAGAAGAAGAGAGGAGGAAGAAGGAGGAGGAAAATGAAGATGAAGAGAAGAAGAAGGAGGGCAGCACCTGTGGCTCAAAGGGATAAGGTGCCAGTCCCATATACCGGAGGTGGTGGGTTCAAACCCAGCCCCGGCCAAAAACTGCAAAAAAAAAAAAAAAAGAGAGAGAAGAAGAAGGAGAAGGAGCAGGGAGAGGAACAGGAGGGAGAGGAGGAGGGGGAGGAGGAGGAGAGAAGAAGAAGGTTGCAGAAAGAGAAAATGGAGAAAGAGAAAGACATCCTTCAGAAACAGGGTGGTAAAAATGACAAGAAGCAAGTGGAGGACCTTTAGAATAGTACAGTACAAAAGAGAAACAAGCCATGTAAAAGCGTGCCCCCCATACACACACACACAGGACATACACTCACCTCTCATTGTCTCACTGATGTAACTACATTTTGCTATACTGTCTAAAGAGGGCATGTGTTCACTAGGAACTTTGCAAATCATGTGTTCACTAGGAACTTTGCAAGCCAACTCACATTAACATTCAGTTATGGCCAGGCAAAAAAATTGCAAATCAAACAGCCATGGCTGAAACCCCATAACCTTCAAAATGCAAACCCACAAAGCAGAAGAAAAACTTTAATGACACACTCAAAACAAAATAAATTAAATAGCCTCTAGAAAATATATAGGATATTAAAACAAAGAGCATGAAAACAAGTTGAGCTCTAGAACAGAAATTAACTTTTTAATTTTTTTAAAATTAATGTTTTTTTAAAGACATAAAACAAACTTGATTGAAATCTGGAAAGAAATGGAAAGTAATGAGAAAATGTTTTAGAAATAAGTATTAAATTACAAGCTGCTCAATAAAGAATAGATTTCAATAAGCATTAAGGCAATTGAAAAATTACAACTACTCAAGCAATATTGGGCCTTTCCTCAACAATTTACTGATCAATGAGCTTTATACAAACAAGAAATTACTGGGCAAACTTTTTCAAAGGACTGTTTATGAAAATTTAATATACATGTATTTCATTTTTATTTAGTACTGAAACACAGAGAAATAAAATGTGAAAGGTTGAAAGAACATATAAATTTTACATATTATAAAAAGCTAAAAATTCAATTTATATATGGATAAATGGAAAGAAGGGAAGTATAATGAAATCATGACTTGTGTATAAGGAAGAGATAAGGTAAGAGGAAATGAATGTTATAAAATATTGCTAACCCAGACACTAAATAGATAAATAGACGAATATTAAAAAAAAGAACTCAGTGCATTTAAAAGGGTATAAATATAAGACTGATTACCAGAACAAAAGTTAAATCTTCCTAAATGTGAAATGTTTCATAGAAAACAAAAACGAAGAAAACAACACAGAGGATAGAAGCTCTCAATTATACAACATTATTGAGAGCAAATGTATCTTTTCTTTCAATAAGCAGGAAGGGATGCAACTCTCATGAATTGCATTAAAGAGATTTTAATATACACCCAAGACAAAGTGAATTAAAAGATTAAAAATAAAAAGATAGACAAATATATACTAAAGGTAAGGTTAAAATTAAAACTCATGAACTTCACTCCCACTAGCAAAGTGGAGATCACGTCAAAGGTCATTAAATATGATAAACAATGATACTTCACCCAAGCATGCAAATCACAAGAAAAATACAATGGTTATGAATATCTATTCATTATGTAACTAAGAAAGGCTATCTACCAAACAAAATTAAGAGGTAACAGAAATCAAAAAACAATCCTAATGGGAGACTGCAACACAACACTTTCAGTGAGAGACAGGTCAGTGGACCTCAAATCGGCTAGAAAACAAAGACTGAAGCACATCACCATGATAAACACTACGGATATAAAGCAAATGTTATAGTCTGATCATAACTGTATACTTTTTTCTCAAGTACACATTGGAAATTCACAAAAATTGCTCCATATTAGATCATAAAAACACAGTGAGCTTCATTCAGTAGAAGTTATATAAATAAAAGTCTGATAACAATTAAATTTTAAAAATTAATAACCAAATCTAAAACCAAAACACTCATCAAACTATGTAATGAACAAAAATATTTTAAACAATGCTCAAAGCATAGGAAAAACACATACTGAAATGAAAGTAGTCCTAAAATATAATGAAAATGATAACATTAGAATGAATTTGATGCATTTAACACAGTGATCAAAGGAAAACTCACAGCCTTAAATATAACATTTATACCAATAAAAATGGAACAAAATTAAAAAATGAGTTAAAATTTCAATCAAAAATGTAGAAACAAATAATTGAAATGCCAAAACCAGACAAAAGTGGGGCAATAACTTAAGAGTTTTACTTTATGATACATTGTCTTTATTGTATTTTTCCATGTAGCAGTTAATTTTACAATAAAAATTTTTAAAACTTAAGTGTTTTCAACTTCCTAGTGGTAACTTACCTCAACTGGCTTTTTGGTTGTATCAGACATAACAGTATCTGCACAAATAAAACAGATTAAATAACTTAGTGTCACCCATGATAGATGCACTTGGATGTTAAGATGACATAGATGCAGATCTTTCCATGAGGAAACAAGATGCTATGAAGTAAGCCTTCTTTGGCACTAACTGTGTAAGGGAAATTCAGTTTGCAACACTGAAAATGATGCTAGATCTCATTATCTCTGAGATCTACTATATTGTTTAAACCCACAGCACCTTCCCCTGAATATAATGTTTTCTTTGTTTTCTGCACCTAACAGATGAGGAAACTGAAGCCCAAGGAGTGCAATTACTTGCAAAAAGTCACTCAAATGCAAGGGCAATTAATCAGAACTCAAGAGTCATGTCTCCTCCTCTATTTTCAATGCTTTTTCCAATGTCCACACAGTTGCTTCACAATGAAATTGCTAGACAACTATGAGTTTTTAATTGTCCCAAGAGTTACCAATGAGGACCTTCCTGGTAAAATAAAATGCTTTGATGTTAGATAATTTGATTTTCATATCAAATTATCAACAGTTTGATAACTAAAAATATTAGACCTGAAAGAGATCATTATAACAAATTCTACTGGAGAATATTACCCCTCAAATAGGAAAAGGGGCTAGTCAGGGTACTTAGCTGCAGATGTATAAAAAGGATGAATATCCCTGCCCCAGAATTCAGTGGCCAATCATGTCCACAATATGATTTCTTAATTTTTATAATATAGTGGGATGGTGTGGAATTCACCAATGTAAATTTAAAAAGGCATTTATCCTGCATTCTATTTGGGTTATTAGTTCAAGGATTCTGAACTAAAGAGAATAACACATTCAATTTCTAAATTATGTCAAATATTGCCTACCCAGGATGAGAAAATGTACTCACCACAACAAAGATAAAATGCCAACATGACGATGAAACTGGCTTTAGTCCACAAGGAAAAGTGAGCCATTTGACCTCCTTAGTCAACCACCTTTAAAAACACAGTGGAGAAATTTTCAGAATAATTTGACACACAGCCCATGAAGCTTCAATGAACAGAACTAGAAATGGGGACCTCTTGCACTTGAGAAAGAGCAGTTACAACCCCTGTGCTTCCATATTCTTTACTCTTCAATAAGAAAGACTGTTCCCTTTGCTCCCCCACTCCTAAAATCTACACGAAAGAAGCATGTAAACCAATACAATGCAAACTAATACAGAAAAACGCTCAGAATAACCTTCTGTGTAGCACTGAAGCATACACGCACATGCACATTTGAGAATTCGCTTTCACCTTCATAGAAGCTGGAACAGTTATTCCCAAAGAGGAGTGGATATAGAGAATTCCTGGCAGCAATTCTATACCTAAAAGCCGCTCTAATTTATTCCCCAAATTACCAACCTCAAAAAGAAAGAATGGTGTAACCGGAAACTGGCTGTGGTGTTCACTGTTGCCTCCTGGTCTACCTCTGCTTTGTAGAGGAGTCTCTTTTAAAGAGCTCTGTATATGGAAGATACATGATCCAGGAGAGATAAGAAACTCATGATAAGAAGATCACAAGTCCTGGCAGGTGCTGAGAATGTGCCTCATAAAGTTGTTATCAAAGCTATACCTCCAGCAGAAAGTATGGAATATGGAGACAGACAATTTTAACTGTTTGACAAAAATAAATTAGAAGGGGATAAAATGATAAGCCTTTTATAGATACTAAATTAGATAAAATGTGAAATCTTTCCAAGGATGGGAGCTGTGTAGATTCAAGAGAACTACACAAGAAAATTAGAATTCCAAGAACTACAATTTACAAATATGGTTAGAACCTTAGTATCTTTTTTTGTTGTTGTGTTGTTGTTTGCAGTTTTTGGCCAGGGCTGGGCTTGATCCCACCACCTCCAGCATATGGGGTTAGCACCCTACTCCTTTGAGCCACAGGCACCACTCAGGAACTACAATTTACAAATATGGTTAGAACCTTAGTATCTTTAAACCTAGATGGGTATGATAACCAAGTGGAAAGTTTTGTGATGATATCTTTTCCTGGGTTCCTTCCCCAAGACTGGAATTCAATTTTGTGAGTTAGGTTCTAGACACTGGTATTTCTTTAAGTCTCCAAGATAATGGTTAGAGCCATGGAATTATCTCTGGAGCCTCTATGTCAATCATCAATCTTCATACTTCTCTAAATTGGAGATTTTATGTTTAATAAAAGCATAATTAAAACTTAGCTGTGACTATCTTCCCTCACATAGTATTTAAATTTACTTCTTTCAATGTCATGATATGCAAACTAATTTATTATGTCTTGAAATATTAATGATATATATAGTGTGGCACAAATACTATTTTAAAGTCTTTTATAAGTTGATATTTAAGTTGTTTCAAGTTTTTGTGATTTCTCCCTGAAAAAATGTAAAATAAATTAAAAATGATTATTGTTACTTATTCTTCAGTGATAAGAATCTAGACCCAAACAATTGTGCTTTAACTCTTCACTTTATGGAATAACAAGTGAGTAATCTTATAAAACTGCATATATTCTTTGTGCATAAGCTGTGTCATGTGTGTAAAGAAAAGAAATAAATTCAGCATGTTGCCTGTAATTTTAAAATGATTTGTTATATGCGAAATGCTTAAGATAGTGACAACATATTACATGCACTAGATAAGTATAGAATACTGACAGAGTTTTGAAATGTTTGTAAGTAGTTAATGAATTGATTAGTAAATGACATAGCCCTTTTATTGACAAAATATCTGCAAAAAAATACATTAATTTTTTTTCTATAGACCATTATCAAGTAGAAATTATTACAGAACACAGGCTATTTCAACATTCAAAAATCACAAAATATAATTCAGTACGTTAACAAAATAAGAGAGAAAATCATATGATCGTATCAATAGACAGTTGTTAATAATAAAGGCATCTTGACAACTAGAAACAACAATAGACATGAGTCACCAATAGCTAGTGTCATAATTCAGGCTGAAATTCTGATTACTTTTCCCATAACATAAGAAGATCCCATAAGGGAAGGAAACAAAGCAGGGGACAGAGGGAGAAAGTGTTCAAGATTTAAAAAGAGGCTTGGCACCCATACACTGGAGCTGTTGGGCTCAAACCCAGCCCAGGCCTGCTAAAGAAAAATAACAACTACAACAAAAAAATAGCCAGGTGTTGTGGTGGGTGCCTATAGTCCCAGCTACTTAGGAGGCTGAGGCAAGAGAATTGCTTAAGCCCAAGAGTTTGAGGTTGGTGTGAGCTGTGACACCAGGGCACTCTACCAAGGGCAACATAGTGAGACTCT
>NW_003852398.1:27714225-27730465 GCF_000181295.1 Otolemur garnettii | reverse complement strand
ACCTCTTTTAAGAGAATGAAAATGGAAAATGTATAAATGAATACTTCTCTAAATTAAACTGTTTCTGGCTGAACAGATCAAATGAGCCTATTCTAGGCTGTAGAGTATACTATGTTGGCTTTGGCTTTGGGCTCTGTTCTTGAGTAAAAAAAAAAAAAAGATTTAAAAAGAAAACTTTTTGAACGATTGACTTAGTTAGATAATTTTAAGTTCTGAGATTCTTTCTTCTCCATGTTCTACTCTGTTGCCAGAAAAAAAAAAAAAAAAGATTTAAAAAGAAATCTTTTTGAACGATTGACTTAGTTAGATAATTTTAAGTTCTGAGATTCTTTCTTCTCCATGTTCTACTCTGTTGCCAGACTCTTGACTATGTTTTGTAACTCCTTGAATGCCTCTTTTAATTTCTAAAGTTCTGCTATATCCTACCTAACTATGTCCAGACCATTGGAGAATTTGTCTTTAACTTCATTTATTTCTTGAGACAGTTTTTGAACTTTCTATTTTGCCTTTTTTCTATCTTCTCTTCAGTTCCATTCATCTTATTTGCCATACATATTCTGAATTCTACTTCTGTCATTTCAATAATTCTTTATGAATGATATTTTGAGCTGCATCTCCCTGTAATCTCTTGGGGATGATTGATCTGCTCTGATTTTTCATGTTGCTAGGGTTCCTCTTCTGATTCCTCCCCATGTGTGTTTTCAATTTATTTATATATATTTAATTTAGAATGTTAGTGTGTCCCTAAGTTGTGTTGAGAGATATTCTAGTTGGAATGCCTTAGGCTCCTCCCAAGAATACAAATGAATGGCTAACAAATACTTGAAAAAGTGCTCATCATCCCTAGTCATCAGAGAAATGCAAATCAAACCACTTTGAGGTATCACATAACCTCAGTGAGAATAGTTCACTTCAAAAAGTCCTAAAGCTGAAGATGCTGGCATGGGTGCAAAGAAAAGGGAACACTTATATACATTTGGTGGGACTGCAAATTAATATAGTCTTTTTGGAAACAAGTATGGAGAAACCTCAAAGAGTTAAAAGCATATCTTCCATTTGATACCTATACTAGGTATCTATCTAGAAGAAAAAAACATCCTTTTGCCAAAAGGACATTTGCTCTAGAATATGTATCACTGCTCAATATACAATCACCAAGATGTGGGAACAATAAAAGTGCCCATCAACTCACCAAAGGAACAATAAACTGTGGTATCTGTAAACTATGGAATACTATGCAGCTATGAAGAAAGACAGAGACTTTACTAATATCTTTTGTATTTACCTAGATGAATTTGGAGAACATTTTCCTGTGCAAAGTATCACAAGAATGGGAAAGCAAGCATCCAAATACTCAATACTAATATGAACGAAGTAGATGAACAACTACACACTTACACTGGAAAATAGCACAATTAAATTCAAGTATGGGGTGAGGGGGAGAAGAGAGAGAGAGGGTAAGTAGAGGATTGGCAAGTTCTCACCTAATGGGTACAATGTAGTAGTATATGGCATACCTCCTGGGTGAAGGGCTCAGCTACAACTTGGACTTTACCTAACAAATACAAACAATGTGGACTAATTGTTTGTATCCATATATTTATCTGAAATTTTAAAAAAAAGAAAAGTGACATTACCTCCATGTGTAGCAGCAGAATGCTACATGGCATTTGTAAAATCTAAGAAATGTATATTTAAAAAGGCAATTACTAAAATTAAAAAGGAAATGCATTACATAACAGGATATAAGATCAATATACAAAAATGAATTTTATTTCTGTATCCCAGCAATAAAAATGGGAAAATAAAATTTTATGAATTTTATACATTGACCAGTAGATAGCCAGGCAAAAAAAAAGATAAATTTAAGACACAGTTTCACTAATTGGAGAGAAAATGCAGCTGCCTTCACATTTTACCTTATCCTCCCCCAAAATCAAAAGCAATACTCCAGCTATATCCTAGAACTCAAATAAGAGGATGAGACATTTTCGGGGGCCATGGATATGTGAGAAAACTTTACATAGATTATAAGAAAATTGGATCTTTATATCTGCTGTGCTCTTTCCCTAACCTGTCAGGTGTCACCTGTGCAGAAAATTTATTTTCATCTCTATAATATATTTCACTATGTGAATATATAAAACTCAGTACTCTACCTCAATATGGTGTGCCATCAGTTTTGGTCTATGTTTGGCATGTGGACCCTTGAGGTCTCAACTGTAATATCAGTGATAATACAACTCCTTAACTGGTTGGTGCTTGATGAGTTGTGCTTACCAAAGGCAGGCTAGAGCTTTCTTATCACTGTGAGTAGCTTAGGGACCATCACTGGTTGTTCAGAGCAGGCCTATGGATATTCTTCGTGATTGGTTATACATCTCCTTCACAAGACTGGAGACAACTGTTTGCAATGCTGCAAAAAGGAAGGGAAAACCACCAAAGGCAGGATTAAGAACAGCACCAAGATTTCTAAAGACACTCATTTTCCAGGTAAACACAGCTATCTTGCCCTCATCTGCTGAGCTGCTGCTTCTGTTGCATAAGCTTACCTGACCCTGAAGGCTATCAAGGTATGCATCCCTGGCATCCAGTGGTCAAGGTACTGATGAAAAAGCAGACAAGGAATATTTGATACTATCCTGTCCTAACACACAGGAGAGGGTAACTCAAGGAAAGGTCCCTTGCAAAATCTCTATCTATGTGCTTGAGCTTTATTCATTGCCTCTGTTGTGCTATTTACCAGAAGGTAAAAGGACTGTTCAAGCCTGAACATCACCATTGACTTTTTGGAAATGAAAAGGTCATCACAAAGGCATACAGGGAACACAGTATGTCAACAAATTAGATCATAGATGGCTAATCAAATACCTAAAATAAACTAGTGAAAATGTATAAATAAGAAAATCTAAATAGAGCTACAAATAACCATACTAAGTTAATATCTTTGAAAGGATTCCACAAAGAAAAGTAAAGGTCCAGTAGCTTTACTGATGATTTTTACTAAATATTCAAAGAATCATCACTAATCCTTCACAATCCTTTCTAAAATATATATATGAAGACTTCTTAACTCATCCTTTAAGGCTGACATTATCCTGCTATCAAACTAGACAAAGGTATCCCCAAAAAAGAAATATTCTTTAAGTATTTCTTATGAATCTAGATGCAAAACTTTACAGAAATACAAACCAACCAAATCAAGTAGCATTTGACCAAATGGGATTTATTGAAGAAATTCAAGGTGGACTTAATATTAAAAATAAATTATACAATATAGCATATTAATTAAATAAAAGGCAAAATTATAATCATCTCAACAGACAAAGAAAACATTTTTAAAATCTAATTCCATTTAATGATAGAAGCATGTAAGAGTCTATGAATAGAAAGACAGAGAAATTTCTCAATCTGATAAAGACACATACCAAAAGATCCCAAAAGTAAACACAAAAAAATTAGCTAACAATGTTAATTGGTGAAAGAGTAAATGTTTTTCTTCTGGGACTGGGAACAAGACAAGATGTTCTACTGTGTATATTGCAAGCGTACATGTCAAATATATTAACAGTAGAGTATAAATGTCCAAACACAACAATTCAATAAGTGAGGTGAATGATATGTTGACCAATTTGATGTGAACATTCTAGATTGTATATAGAGTCAGCACATTATACCCCATAAATGCAGTAATGTACACAGTTATGATCTAATAAAAAAAAAAAAAAGAGTGAGAGAGAGAGAAACAAAGAAAAAGGGAAGACAAGGAAGGAAGGGAGGGAGGGAGAGAAGGAAAGAGAGAGGGAGGGAAGGAAGAGAGAAAAAGAGGGAGGTAGGGAGGGAGGGAGGGAGAAAGGAAAGAAAAGTAGAAACAAAAGTGAAAAGAGAAAAAGAGGGAAAGCAGGAAACAAGAAAGAAAAGGCAACTAGATTAGAAAGCCTAAAATAAAACCCTCTGCTCATGATTTTATGGATTTTACATTTGTATGTTTATTTTCATTTTATTTAACTTTGGTTTTATGAGATATGAGATGAAAATCCTATCTAAAGTCATTCTTGCATAAATATATGGAGAAAATCAGAAACTTAATTGTCTTTCATCCTAGTATTAAACCTTTCTTATGGTCAAACAAACATATGTCAACTCTTATTTCTGCATCTATCATATTAAAATTATTGATAAGAAGCACATAAGGGATATAAAAATTTATTATTTCCTAAGGCACACTTTAACTCTCATTCATGTAGAATAGTTTAGTACTTCATATAAAAATCCAATTAAACTTTATTGTAATTATATATTGAATATGGAGATATATATGGATTTTATTTCAACAACAATAGAACCTCCATAGTTGACCATCTCCCAACATTAGCAACCTCCTTTAGTTGACCTTATTTTCTTAGACTGGACATGCACTACAAGTATGTATCAGTACAATAGGCCTATTGTAAAACAGTTGTGGAAAGTAATCTTAAGTGAATCCTAAGCCCTTGGCTGTCATGATCTATTAAACCCAAAAAGCTCTTGCTAGAAAATGATGAAGGGGGAAACCACTAATGTCTGTTCTTAAGCACTTTGAAATCTATGAGGTTTATAAGATCCTATGAACACTGAAGTCAAAGAACAGTTAAATTCATGGAGGTTTGACAAAGAGAGGAATATTGGCCTTGGAATTCCATGTAGGCAGGGAATTTCTAATACTAAGAAACTAAAATGATATTTTAAAACAGAGATTTAACTTCCAAAGGTAATAGAGACCACATACATTTGTCTGTAAATCCTCCAAAAACTATACTAATTGATAAGAACTAGTAAAACCATATCGTGACTTGTACTCAGCACAACCAAGAGCCAGAAAAGTACAAACTGTACTGTATGGACACAGATTGCCTGTATGGACACAGTCGCCAAATTTTAGGGGGATTTTCACTTGCACTTCAGGTGGAAACAAGCTTCTTGTAAAAGCTTGAGGGTGGGAGAATAGAGGAGTTACAGGAAGGCCACGGAAGAATAAAAAAAAAAACATAAAACCAACTACAAAGAGGGAAGAGGGGAACTGAAGACTTAAGAGTCACCTAAAATCTCCTAGAGAAAGCACATCATCCATACAAAAAACTATCAGAGAGACTTGGTACACAAGGACAGGTTTACAGGAGGGATATTAAAAGTCAGTGAGATTCAAGGTGGAGGTCCCAGGGAGCCATACATCTATGTGTGTAAATGGTTTCTAGAAAAGGAGATAGGGGAGAAAGCATCCTTCAGAGACAGGGTGGTAAAAGTAAAAAGAAGCATCTGGATGGTCTTTTGAATAATACATACAAAAAAGAACCAAACAATGTAAAAGGATAAAACCACAAAAACACACATAGACATAGACACATACATATACATGCACACACTCACCTCACATTGCTGCACCCAAACAACTACATGTTGCTATACTAATTAGTGCTATTAGATTAGGGCACTCTTTCACTAAGAACCTGGTAAACTCACCTACGCTAACACCATCTATGTCCTCAAAAATATAAGGCCTTCGCCTATGTGAGACTGCTAGAAGATGAAAACAAACAAGCAAAATAATTGAGAGTTAAACAGCTACAGCTAAAACCCTCTAGTCTCCAAAAGAAAAAACTATGAAGCAGAAAAAAACTTTAATGAAGTGCT
This sequence comes from Otolemur garnettii, assembly GCF_000181295.1. Classification (NCBI taxonomy): domain Eukaryota; kingdom Metazoa; phylum Chordata; class Mammalia; order Primates; family Galagidae; genus Otolemur; species Otolemur garnettii. The sequence goes on along the minus strand of NW_003852398.1, from coordinate 27,724,795 downwards.
TAATACAAAATGATTAAATAGCAACAGACATGTGGAGATGTTCAAACAAAATCCTTAAATCTAAAGTCAAGCTCTAGAACAGAAATTGTTTTTAAAATGCATAAAAAACCATAAAAATGCTTGTGCATAGGTACAAAAGAATATACCTAATTTTTTTTTTTTTTTTTTTTGAGACAGAGTCTCACTATGTTGCCTTCGGTAGAGTTCTGTGGCATCACAGCTCACAGCAACTTCCAGCTCTTGGGCTTAAGTGATTCTCTTGCCTCAGTCTTGAAAGTAGCCGAGACTACAAGGAGCCCACCAAAACGCCTGGCTAGTTTTTGGTTGCAGTTGTCATTACTGTTTAGCAGGCCTGGGCTGTGTTCAAATGCATTAGCCTGGGTATATGTGGCCAGCACCCTAACCACCGAGTGAAAAGAATCAAGCCAAAAAGAATATACTTTTATAATACAATATGTGTTCTTCTAAATATATATTGGACATTCCCCCAAATCGAATTGCTACATATTTGATCACAAAAAATCATCAGTAAGCTTAAGAGGAGTATAAATAACACTGATCAAAACTGAATAAAATAGAAAATACATAACAAAATAAAAAAACAAATTTTATCACATTACGAAATAAAGAGATATAGTTTAAACAACATTTGAAAGAAAGGGAATATACAAATTAAAACTAGAGTATTTCTAAAAGATAATGAAAATGATAACAATTCATGTTAGAATCAGTCTGATGAACTTAAAGCCATGATCAAAAGAAAATTTATAACCTTAAGTACTGATGTCAAAAACAATAGAACAAAATTAAAAATATGAATGAAATATCTAAAAAGCTGAAAATGAGCAAATAATTAAAACAACAAGGCACAAAGAAAGTATTTATAAAGATAAAACCACAAATGAATAAGTAGACTTTATAAATCAATCAAAACACAAATTTTAGAAAAAATAGCAACATAAGCAAAATAAAATAATTATGAAAATGTGAAAAGTAAAACAATGTATTGTAAAATCAGAGAAAAGAGTCATTAAAATTTAGTAAATTGAAAATTACATATATCAAAGAGATTACTTTGCATCTCTGATTACAAATAAATTTGTACTTCTAAAAGAAATGGATAGATTTTTAATTTATCAAATTTAACCCCATTAAATGTAGAACATTTAAAAAGACTAATTCTCATTAATAAAGCACAAACATTTATTAAAAGACAGATCACAAAAGAAAAAAATCAGGAGGCCCAGATATTTCAAAAGAGAATGCAATTCTCAAAATCAGACAGACCCCTATGTCATAGAAACTGCTATAGAGAATAGAAAAATGAAGGATAATTTTCATGTTTATTAAAGGAAGTACAATGTACATACCAAAACTTGGTAAAATAATATATTGTAATAAATATTCAAATTAATATTGCATACGCTACTAAATTAAATATTAGCAAATAGCATAAAACAATTTTTTAAAAGTTAGCAATGTCCAAATTGGAATTATTCAGATCCTACAAGGCTGATTAAATTTAAGAAGGGAATTCATAAAACACACCATATTAATAGTTCTCAGAAAAAAAAAACAGATGATAACTTTCTCACAGTGAAATTAATAGGTCGTTATGAGTTGTATAGCAGACTAACTGTCCCAAGAATTATCAATGAGGACCTATCTGGTAAAATGCTTTGATGCTAGAACTGGTAACTAAAAATATCAGACCTAAAAGATTATCCTAACACATTCCAGCAGAGAATATGACCTCCAAATAAGAGTAATGAGTACTAGTTGAAATATTTTAATGGTAGAGGTGGGAAAGGAGGAATTTCCGTGTCCAAAATTCAGCAGGATTCATATCCACTCTATGGTTTTTCTCCTTTTATAATACGGGAGGTGGTGGGGAATGCACCAGTGTGACAGTAAAAGGGCATTTTCCTTGTGTTCTATTTAGTTTACCAATTCAAATATACTAAACCCAATAGAATAAACAATTCTATTTCCAAGTGATATAAAATCCTTCCTGCATATTCTAGGATATGAGAAATAGCCTTCCCAGGATGAGAGAACATACTCATCCGAAGAAAGATAAAATTCCAACATAGGGTGATAAAGCTGGCTTTGACGCCAATGAAATGTGACCATTTGACCTCCACAGTCACCCTGAAAGAGTGGATTAGTGAAATTTTGAGTATTTATGACACACAGCCCCATAAGACTTCAATGAACAAAATTCTAAGGAGGGACCACTTCCTATTCCTTCCACTTGACAAATAACAGTTAAAATCCCTGAGCTTTCATACTCCTTTACTGTTCAATGGTAAACACTATTCCCTTTGCTTCTCCACTACTAAAATCAGCAAGAAGGAAGCATATAAACCAATATATACAACCATCTGCATAGCATTTAGGAATACATACATGTACTTGGAAGGTTTGATTTATCCTTCACAGAAGCTGGAAAAGTTATCCCCCAAGAGAAGCAGATATAAAGAATTCCTGACAGCGATTTTACACACAAAAGGCATCACAACCTATGCCCCAAATTTCCCACTCAGGAAGAAGGACTGGTGCAAATGGAAACTGTTTATCCTTGCCTCCCCATCTACTTCTGCTATTTCAAAGTTTCACGTACAGGTCCTTGAATAAGGAAGATAAGTGAGCCAGGAGAGATAAGGCAGGGAGAAGTCGTATGTCCTTGCACGTATGGGATCTTGCCTCAGACAGATGTTATCAAAGTTATACCAACAGCAGCAAAGGTATGGGGACAAAGGAATGAGAAGAGAAAAAAATGAAAAGCCTTTTATAGATTCTAAAATAGGTAAAACTTGTGAAATCTTTGCAAGGGAAGGAGCTTTGTAAAGTCAAAAGAACTAAGGCAGCAACTATAATTTAGAAACTTAGTCATTTTAAAACATAAATAGATAATGAAAACAACAGGTAGAGTTTTGTGAAAATATCAGTGCTTAAGTTTCTTTCTCAATACTGGGTATCAGTTTTCCACATTAAATTGCAGTCGGTGGTATTTTATTATGTCTCCAAGATGGTAATGTGCAAATACAGTTGGGGGTGGCTGAACTATGGGTCATAAAATAATCTTTGGAGCCCCATTGCATTGATCTTTATATTAACACTTTTCTCAATTAGAGCTTTCACATTTAATGGTAACTAACATCTTTTACCACCATATCTGTGGTTAGCATTATTCATATGATATGCAAATTGCCAGTCTTTTCATGTCATCATATGTAAATCAATTTATTCTTTTTGGAAAATTACATGATGCATATGGTGGTACATAAAAATTAATTTTAAAACATTTATGAATAGAAATTTAGTGTGTCAAATTTTTTAAATTCCCTTCAATAAAATGAAAAATAAGCAAAAAAAAATTACTGTCACTTATTCTTAAGAGGTAAGAGTTTAGAGCCAAATAACTTTGCTTTGAGTCTTAGATATATGGCATAATAAGTGAGAATCTTATAAAACTGCATATATTTTCTGTGTATAAGTGATCATATTTGTACAAAAGAATAAATATACCATGTTGCTTGTATTAAGTGATTTGTTACAAGCAAAATTTTTAAATAGTGCCCAATATAGTACACAGCCATAGAAGTATAGAATAGAATCCTAGTAAGGATGCAGGGGTGTCCAACCTGCAGGCCACATGCAGATTATTTGAGACCTGTTTTGCTTAGCTGTGGTGTCAGAATTGTGAAAAGTATGCATGGACCCTTTTTGGCTTATCAGCTGTCCAGCTTTTGTTAGTGTTTGCATATTTAATGAATGGCCCAAGGCAACTCTTTATTTTTCCAATTAGCAGCAGAGAAGGCAAAAGATTGGACACCCTTAGACTATGAACACATTCTAATATGGTTAATGAAAAATTGTTATATAAGAGAGCGGTATCATTTATTGAAACATAGCAGCAAACTAAATACATTAAAACATTTTTAAGATCACTATCAAGTATAATTTGAGGAATACAAATATATTTCAATTTGTTAAAACTAAAATATATAATTTTCACATTAAGAGAATAAAAGAGAAAATTATATAGATTTATCAATAGTCAACTATTGATGATTAAAGAATCTTGACAGCTATAAGTAGCAATAGACTAAATATGATAAGAAATATCATAATCACCTATAGCTAACATCACAATTATTACAGAAATCTTGATTGCTTTTTCCATAGCATGAGGAGAACCCAGTCAGTTAAATTAGGAAAGAAATATAAGAGTGTGCAAGGTTGAATAAGAAAAATAATATCATCTGTATTAGCAGATGGCTAGGTGATACATGTAAAATCTCCTTAAAAATGTCCATTAAAAAAGGCAATTGCTAGAATTAAAAATAAATGCATTATGGTAACAGGATATAAGATCAATATACCAAAATTAATTGTTTTTCTGTATCCCAGAAACAAAAATTGGAAAATAAAATTTTATAAATTGACCCATACAAAGCCAGATAAAAATTAAGAGAGAAATAGGACAAAGCTTCACTGAAGTAGGAGTAAGTTGGCTTTACTGGCCCCCACAAATCAGCAAAAGCAAATATACTGGCATTGATATTAACACCAGTGATATCCCAGAACTCACCTATGAGGAGGAAACAGTTTCTGGAACCACGGGAAAGTGAAAAACTTCCATGCAGACAGTAAAAGAATCAGACTTTTATATACACAATATCCTTCCCTCAGACTGCCAAGCGTGCAGCCAATTTTTCCCTGCCTCCTGGTTACTACACTGGAAAAGTCAGATAAAGGAGGGCAATTAAGTTTCTCCACCATCTCAGGCTCCCTGGCAGGACATCTTTCCCTCTTTCCACCAATAGGAAGCATCATGAGTGCCTAAAGGGAGAGAAAAACAAAGTAGGGAGGTGAGACTGGAACCTCTCTTCTGTAACTCAGCCATAGGAAGACATCTGTATCAGCACATCACACCATAGAATTATGTTCCACAGAGCTCCAAGGCATGAACTTCTAGCCAGCCTTCCCTAGACTATCCTCTTGGGACATTCCCCTTCTGGGATGGGTAGTGCTTTGAACATTGGCTAGAGCTGAGGCAAATCTGGGTTTAAGATTCATTCATGACCTTAACAGGAAGACTAAAAGACCAATCTATCCTAAACAATAATACCACCAGCAACCTGTTAAGAGATACACTTTTGACACAATAATATGTCAAAGTGTGGAGGAGATGGAATTGAAGGCTAGGCTTTTTTTTTTTTTTTTTTTCTCTTACCTTGTTCTGTTGTCTTCTTTGTGACCAAAGATAAGTTTTCATCTATTTAAAATAACTTGTTACAGCTATGGAATTTTTTTTGTGTGAGCAGTCACAGTAAACACAAAACAAAATCTATAAAAAAAATACATTAAAAATGAAAAGGAACAAACTGAAGCATACTACCGCTTAACCCCCAAGAAAGACAGCAAGATAGGAAGAAGAGTTACTAAACAACCATAAAACAAATAGCAAAATGGCAATAGTAAGTCCTTAACTATCAATAATCTATCTTTAAATAAAACAAAGTGTTTTATGTACATACAACCCAGTGAATAATAAAACATTTTCAATACTGTTTAAAAAGCCTTGCATTAAGATAAGGGCCTTGGGCCAGGCGCAGTGGCTCACACCAGTAATCCAACACTCTGGGAGGCTTAGAAGGGTGGATTGGTTGAGCTCAGAAGTTCAAGACCCATCTGAGCAAAAGGGAGACCCTGTCTTACTAAATATAGAAAAACTAGCCTGATACTGTGGTGGGGGCCCATAGTCCCAGCTACTCAGGAGGCTGAGGCAAGAGGATTGCTTGACCCCAGGAGTTTGAGATTGCTGTGAGCTATGATGCCACTGCACTCTACCCAGAGCATGGAGTGAGACTCTGTCTCAAAACAAAACAAATAACAACAAAAAAGATAAGGACCATGCAAGGGGCTGAATGAGTTTTTATAATGTTGCCACCCCTCACCACCACCCATGATCTTCCCCACCCATGCCACATAGCCTCTACTCTAGCCACAGTATAGAAAATCATGGAATTGAAAAATCTGCTTATCATTTCATGCCTCTCTATAATTTCACTACATGTTAACATGTACATTTATTACCCTTACATATTTTATATAGTTTTAGATATCTTGGTAATTTGCACAAAGAACACAATATTGTATTGTATTCTTGTATGATTTGCTTTGCACACACCCTTGTGATCTTTGTATATACTAATATTTAGAACTGTATTTCATATATTCTCATAATATATAATAATCCACTATGCAAACATAAAAATTTTTAGTATTTACTCTTCTACAAATTGATAATTGGAGTGGTACTTTATTTCCTTTTGTTTTGTTAGAATGAATAATTCTACTCTAGATTAGTGTTTACAAATCTCAATATTGTATACAACACAAATAATTGCCAGTGACTGAAATACTGGATGACTATAAAAAGTAACACCTTGTGTAGATAAAATCAGCTGGGTTTGGATTGCTCATTGAATGGTGTTACTTGATCTTAATGTAATAACAATATGTATATATTTACTTTTTTAAAAAATCACTATTTGTATATTTTGCTTGATTAAATTTTTTTGAGACAGTCTCACTATGTCACCCTTGGTAGAGTGCTGTGGCGTCACAGCTCACAGCAACCTTCAACTCTTGGGCTTAAGTGATTCTCTTGTCTCAGCCTCCCAAGTAGCTGGGAGTATAGGCACCCACCACAACACCCAGCTATTTTTTGGTTGTAATTGTCATTGTTTTTTGGCAGGCCCAGCCTGGATTCGAACCCACCACGTCTGATGTATGTGTCTAGTGTCCTAGCTCCTGAACTATAGGCACTAAGCCCTTTTTAAATTTTTTTTTATTTTTTATTTTTTCATTGAGAGAGTCTCACTTTGTGGCAGAGTAGTTTGGTAGAGCACTGTGCCATCGTAGTTCACAGCAACCTCCAACTCTTGGGCTTAAGCAATTCTCTTGCCTCAGCCTCCCAAGCAGCTGGGACTATAGGCACTAGCCACAACACCTGTTTTTTTTTTTGTTTGTTTTGGTTTGGTTTCTTTTTTGTGGAGATGGGGGGGTCTGTTGGGGGCATCTCACACTGGCTCAGGCTGGTCTCAAACCTCTGAACTCAGGACAGTCCACCCACTTCAGCCTCCCAGAGTGCTACGATTACAGGCATGAGCCACCACACACAGGCTGCTTGGTGAAATTTTATGTGATTTTTGAAGTTAAAAAAAATTAAAAGTTTACTTTTTTCAAACTCCAAATAAGCCAGTAGCAACTTACCGAGATCACAGCAGTTACCTGTTTTGAAAAGGAAGCTTCTGAAACCAAAGAAGAATTTTAAAAGGTAACAAAAGTTTATACAAGTGACCTACTGCAGAAACTGCTACTACCAATGAGGTGAGGATTTTATGCCAATATCAGAAACAAATTATCAAATATATACAAATCTTAAAAAGCAATCAATATTCAAATTGTTTGACTTACATGAAAAAATAGTATTATATATTATTTTAAATTACTCTGAACACCTTCTTTGAAGACACTAGTTTTTAAATTTTCTAGAAGAGGCATTTTATGGTGATTGATGGCAATGTCCTGCATGAAGTTCCTTAGTCATGAACAAATTCTACTCTAATAGCAGGCCTTTATTCATCACCTAATAGCTACTTTTTCATAGGCTACATGAAAGATAACTTGTCACCAAAAGTATGAATAAATTTTTTACATAAAGACCTCTATTTTGGAGCTCAGAGTAGATAACTAAAAATAACAAACATTAGATTGGCAAGGAATATTAGATCAAGAAGAGATTATTCCTTCCCTGCACTTCAAATTTAACTTCCACAAAATCTAATCTCCCTAAAACAATAACAGAAAAACATTTATTTAGTCAACCTCCTTTAGTTTAGCAAGGATGAAATAACTAATTTATACTATTCATTCTAAATCATCATTCTGAGTCCATTTCTCTAATGAGGGAAAAACAATCCACTGATGAAACATTTGAAAGAAATCTAATAAAACAGCCACTCTTCCTAAGTTACAGCAGGAGGTTAACTGCATTTCAAGGACATGTGAAGTGTTCCACCAAGGACTAGAAAATTTACTCACCAGAATGAAAAACAAAGGTCAAGATGGTGAAAACAGCTTTGATGCATAGTGATAATGAGGCATTTCATTGAGTCTGTGGGAAAGAGCCTCTAGAATGTTGGTTGCAATGGCACAGGGACTCATGGGCCATTTCCAGCAGATAGGTATGCAAAATTTCAGTGTCCACTTTGAGAAAGTTTCTTACTTGTAAGGAACTGCTCCAACCCACCAGATTCCTAGTTCACGGTGAACTGTTTGCTCTTTTCTTCCCTCAACTTTATTATTTAACAAAACGTAACATAACAAGAAAAGTCCTTGCTAAAGATGTGTGACAGGTCAGGCAGGAAGACATCTGTGAAGACATGAGAAAGAGTCTCTACAAATCTTTGGGTAAGCCCACAAGAAGCCTAGCTGAGTTTAAGGTAAATATGATCATTTGATTTTGTTTTACTCAGGAAAAAAAAAAACAAAAACAGGAGTAGAAATGGCTCTATCTGGAGCAGTCATCATAGCAATGTTACAACCAGGGCTATCTCCCCAGATTCCCCACCTGACCTACCTCACAAAGAAAAATGACAGGTTGGGAGACTAATACCTCTGAAAGCTGAGGCAATCTCACTCACCTTTCCTCCTCAGCCGTGCCTCTCCCTTCAGTTTACATACTTTTATTAATCTGTGAGTGAAGAGTTTGGTGGGGGTAAGATAGATGGCCCATGCCAGATAAGACTGAGAGATATCCTCTGTTCTCCCTGAGGGCTGAAAAGTGCATCATGAGAAGTATTTGAGAAATACTTTCTCAAAAGATATTCCCTCAGCAGGAGGACAATTTAATCTGATGAACTCAGAGCTGCCAGCAGAGAAGGTAATCCTTATGGCTATAGATTTAAGATAGAGGAGGTATGTGGATTCTTTCCAAGCAGGTAAGTTAGAAAGGGACAAGATAATCAAGTGTGGGGGTAAAAAAAAGAGAGAAGGAAAGAGTGGAAAGTTTAATTCTAAAACCGTTTAAACCCTTAGTAGTTTTAAAGACCAAATGCATGTTAGAATCACCTGTAGAAATGTTAAAGCCTGTGGATTCACCAGGACATCATGAGGACGATGCACAAATTGTTAATAGATGAATATCAGTCATTAATAATGTTTTTAAAACTCGTAGATGAGACACAGGTGCAGGGAGGTGTGGGAAACCAGGGAAACCCTGGTTTAAGATATAAATTTCTGGCATAAGGAAAGAGAAGGCTGGGGATTGAAGTTGAGACCAGATGGAAACCATTGCTCTAAATTACGTGTTATGTGATTTGATACTTCAGAGGCACGTGAAAGGCACTGAAGGATTCTGAAGTAAGGAGCAGGGAACCTGAGACCATAAGGACAACTGCACCCATTTTAGTTCCTTAAGTGTTTGCAGCCTTTGACTGAATCCAAATTTTACATAACAAATACTTTCATTTTAACCAAAACATTTTTCTTTGTCATTTATATTTGTATTTCATTTATAAATTAAACATATTTAAAAGACCAAAGAATAAAACAAGTTTCAATGAAATAATCCTCCCAGATTGACAGGCACAATTACATACAGCATTAGGTATAGTATAGTTCTAAATAAGGGCATGTGATGAAAGATGGTTCATGGTTCACTAGGCTTTTTAGTATAACAGCCACCTTTTCAGATGGTGAAGAGAAGTGCAGTTTTTTGTTTCTTTCGTTTTTTTTTTAATAAATGGCACATTTTCATGGAAAAGGATACGGTCTCAAGCAATCATTAGATTCATTAATGGTACTTGTAATTTCATCTTTTCACTTCCTTTTATACCTTGAATGCCAAACTTCTAAGAAATGTATCTATTCAATGAGACACCGTTTTGTCAGAATCAGTGCCTTCTGAACACAGCCATGGCTCATACCACAGATTATCCAGGATATTCTCTTTCAATATCCCTACAGCCATTATTCTAATCCAATAGACCCCAAACTATTCTAAGTATTCTCCCACCCAGTGTAGGGCATTCTTTTCCTGATGTTGAACCTTGGCGACAGCATTGATGTCCCATCACTGCCAGAACATCTCATAGTCTCCTGTCTCCCACATAGTCTCTGATTCCTGACTGCCTGAAGAGTGAAGGTAATGTTACTAATACAGGAAATGTACTTTCCTAAATACATGCACTGCAAAGAAGGTTGTATTGTCTATGTACTGACTCTTGACTTGTATGAGAATCATTTGAACCTAAATTATCTAAACAAACAGCAACTAAACGATTTTGCTGATTAAGCAGGGCTTCTATAAAATCTAGCCACCATCAACCTTCTCTTTGGGAAATGACCAGTTAAAAAGTATACTAACCATCATCAAAAGGGTAAAAGATCACTTGAATGAAAATCACAAATTGCCATTCTTTTCATTTTTTTCCCTAACAGACAATTTGTCTTTTCTAAAAGTCTGTTTTCCCATGGAAGCTCTTTACCCCCA
>NW_003852398.1:27707804-27712464 GCF_000181295.1 Otolemur garnettii | reverse complement strand
CAGGCAGCTTTATCTTCTGCAGCACATGCATGTGGCCACAGACTCAAGGAACAGCCCCTATTCTCAGAGTCACTGCGATTTCAAGGTGCCTACAGCAGGCTCATACTCAGCCACAGCCGGTAACTTCTCCTTGCCTTATTCTATCCTTAGTCCAAGTCAATGGGGGGATCTCTCTAGCTTTCCTCTTTGTCGGTGGGTTTCCCTTCTTTTGAAGTTTTGTTTTTTTGCAACACTCTTCTTTTGTCTTCTTTGCCCATGAAAGCAGGAAAAACTCTGACTCCTCACATGGTTGTCCCTATTTTTCTACATGGTCCCTGCTACAATCTTGGAAAGAGCCAGAATGGAGAGTCAGGTGTGAGAAAGTTGGAGAAAGGGGCATGGAAGTTCTCTCAGCCTAAATAGTTCTACACCTACAAAGAAAAGTTTGGCTGAACAAGTCATCAATTTGATACATTTAGGTTCTTTACTTTTACTAATACCGGGTGATTCTCTCAATATCCTATGAAGTTCATACTTGTTCTGAGTCTCATACTTCTAAGAGATGTTCAGTTTAGAATTTGAATGCCTGTATCTCTGACTCCAAACTCTGCGATTTCTAGCACCTCACTCATGGCAATAAGTCATTTCAAGGTCATAGATATGGATATACATGGGTAGGTAATTATGAAGATATATATATACTGATTCTTGTTTCAGAGAAAGTAGACATAATTTATTTTAACAGATGACATATTTATGTTTGTTTTTTTTTTTTTTCAGATTAATGTGAGGGTACAAACAACCAGGTCAACATCTTTAAATTTGTTAGGTAGAGTCCCTCTTGTAGTTAACGACTCGCACTAGAATGTGTCCCAAACACCCCCACATCATGCCCATTCGTTGGGAGCCCCCCAACCCCTTTCCCTCTCCCCCCCCCCTTAACTTGAATTGAAATGAGTTTTTCTCCTACATGGGCATGCCTTAGATGGTCTACTGGCTTCATGTTAGTATGGAGTACATTGGATAATTGTTTTTCCATTCTTGTGATACTTTAATCAGAAGAATGTGTTTCTACTCTATCTAGGTTAATACAAAAGATGTGATGTCACCATCTTTTTAGGGCTGAATACTATCTATGGTATGCATATGTCGCTATTTGTTAATTGATTCCTGAGTTGATTGTAATGGCCAATCAGTAGCCTTTGTATTTGCCACAATGTGTTAATCCATTTCTGAGTTGATTGGAGTGTCAAATTAGTAACCTTTGTATTTGCCAACCATAGCCAAGATGAAAATTCAATCAACAACAGAATTTTTGTTCCCCAGGAAAAACATTTCTATTTTTAATCCATTTTTTGTGTTTGAGCCTTTGTGACTGGACTGTCAAGTAGAAATTGGGCTATGAAGTAAAGGTTTCAGTGTGGAAGAAATGGGTCCATCCCAGGGAATGAAATGGCTTGTGTTTTAGAGTGACATGCCCCAGGTTGTATGGGACATCCCTCAGTTAACACCAGTTATTTCAGCATTACGACAATTTCTCTGAGTGTCTATATTCACTAACAAGCTAAGATAGTACATTGTGTGAATATGTCACATGACTTGGGTTGGCCCTGATGAGTCTTGAGTCTAATTTCTTTTCCAGGCCAGGACTATGATTGAAACTGGGTGCTGGTAGAAAAAGAAAATTATTTTTATGGTTTTTCTCTCCTTTTCCAAAGCAGAGGAGCTCTCTGAGACCTGAGTTCCTAGATGCTAGGCCAGTGTGCGATTACCATAACCAAGTGTACGGCAATGGCATCATGTAGGGTGGTTTCTCGTGTTTAGAAAGCCATCTGTGGAAGACACTAATAATAAACTGTCTTGGTCATTTTCACAGGCCTCCCCAAAGAACGATATTATATGAAATCTAATGGCTGCCTTTCCCCACAAAATCGTCTTTTTCCTGATATGCTCTCCTTTGGCACATACCGATATCTCAGGTGAGCAACCTTAGAGAGTTGGGGATATAAATATCTGATTTGCCAAAAGTTGTAGGAAATAAAAGAAAATGTCATTTGTGACTTTATGTGGTTAATGTTTTGCTGAAATGTAGGCCTTTGGGCTTAATGATCCAAATTGGGTATTATTAAGAAGTATTTCCTTTAATGAAAAAACTAGACTTGTTTTCTACATTGTGGATTCTTATCCTCATTTCTATTTCGTTGATTAAAAAAAATCATCTAGAGCAGAGAAAATTGCAATGTTTCCATTGTAAGCAATACATTGTGTGAATATAATTTCTAAAAAAATACCTTTTTCGTCTGGGCTTTAAAACAGTTCTCTTAGTATAATAATGGAAGTAAATGAAGAATAAACGATGTTTTGTGTGAATGATATTAGGTTATTGAGTTGTATGCGTTCACAGTTAAGTAATAAAAACCCTATAAGCATAAAGGTAAAATTCATGTTGCCTGCTATTATAGACAGAATACTGGCCTCCCATATCCAAGTTCTAAATGTCCAAGTTCTAAACACAGGAACCTATAAAGATGCTACCTTCAGTGGCCAAAAAGACTTTACAGTGTGATTTAGTTAAAGACCTTGAGATAGAAAGATTATCTTGCATTATTTAGGTGATTATTACCAAAATAATTATAAGGATTCCTATTAAGAGGAACACAGAGGGACCCAAGTCAGAAACATGTGACAATGGAAGCAGAGGGGAGATAGATGCAGGGAAAAGGGCCTTGGGCCAAGCAATCCAGGTAGCCCAAAGGAGCTAGAAAAGTTAAAGGAAATACAATCTTCCCTGGAAACTACAGAAGGGATGCATCTCAGCTAAAATCTTGATTTTAAGACTTCTTACCTCTTGAATTATAAGATAATAAATTTGTTTCATTTTAAGTCACTAAGTTTGTGACATTTCCCAACAGAAGCAATAAAAACTATATACTTGCAATAAGTTTCACACTAGGAAAGTATCTGCATATCTCACTCACTTATGCATTTCCAAATTTTTCTTAAATAAATGATCCATATTAAATACTCAATGCATGAATGTTAAAATATAGCTACCATCAATTATCTGGTATATGTAGGTTCTCCAAAATATACTTTATTATTTTAATAAGCCTCAGTTAGATAAATTGGATTAATCACAGTACTCGGTTCAAGAAATATAACTGGGTCCCATCAGTAAGTACCATGAACGTATTCTTCCTGGAAAAATCTAAATCACTGACAAAAGTTTGAGACCAGAAATGTGATTGTCAGTGATCCAACATCCTTGGATAAAGGCAGAAAAGGGCATCGGATCCACCATTTTAAATCTCCTGTCTATTCTTCTCTTGTTTTTATTTCATTATAGTTTTTTTATTTATGCACATTGTGGGAAGTATATCTTTAGAATTCTTTTAAAACCTATACAAAGTTATATAGATTGTCGTGTAGGACATTTTCACTCAACACTATATGGAGAGAGTCATAATTGAAGTGTATTTTTTTCTGCATATTATATTGCTTAAATGTATACCTATTTTTATGTGCAGCTACCATTTCAGTTTTATTGATGAGAAATACACATATTCTAATGTGTGACTATAACCTAACCTATTTCCTCTTCTCTTGATGAGCAGTTGGTTTTCTTACAAATTTACGATGGGAACAGAGCTGATAATGTTCTTGTGCATGTTTTTTGATGCACATGGGCAAGGTTCTTTTGGGTACGTATTCAAGAGTAGTTTGCTATGTCACAAGGTGTATGAATCGTTAAAATTAGAGGAAAATGTTAGCTGATTTTCCAAAGTTGCTGCATAAATGAATATTTCATAATGAAACTATAACGTAGCCTGCAAATCCACATGATCTTCACATTTGATATCACCTAATCCTTTAAAATTTTAGTCAATCTAATCTCATTTTCATATTGATTTGCATTTCCCTGATTGCTAACCATGTTTAGAATCATTATAAAATTGATGGGCAATGTGTGTTTATTCTTTTGCATTATACCTATTTTGTCATTTTTTCCTACTGAATTGCTTAAATTTATGTTGCAAATATCTAGGCGATTATGTATCTATCCACCTATATGTCTACCTATATCATGATACAAATCTTTGTGGACATTTGTATAAATATCTTTTCTCAGATTTTAAATTGTCTTTTGATGGTCTTGAGTAAGGGTTATTGGTGAGTAGAAATTCCTAACATTGAAAAGTCAGCTTTGTCAAACTTTTCATTTGTAACAAGCCTTTTTTTTCAGTATTTTGTTAAGGAAATTCTCTCCCTCTAAAATCTAAATATATTTATCTACAGCTTTAATGAACATATTTTATAAACTAAATTCAGGTGTATTTGACACATAATAAACTGTGTCAGTATAATTTTAACATACTTAAAGTGCAGAATATAAGTTTGGACATACAGTAGAACCTCCAAAGTTGACCACCTCCTTAAATTTGCCTAATTTTCATTTATGATTGAACACATAAGTAAATATATTGTAAACAATAAAAGATAGATTTCTCACTAGTGGAAAAAGGAGCTACTTTGAAAACCCCCCCTAATATTAGAAAACTGAATAACCCATAATGCACTGCTAAAGAAAATAACCATTTGAACTTATTATGAACCTAAGGAAAATGAAACAAAGTAAATGAAAAGCTATGTTCAAAGTGCCATTGCCCCCAAACCCTTTCCC
>NW_003852398.1:27704320-27706424 GCF_000181295.1 Otolemur garnettii | reverse complement strand
ACCAAAAGCAGTCCACAAAAATCAGTTTCCCAAAAGCCAGGGAACTTTTTCAGTTTTCTTATCATCACTGCACTCTCTTTAGCTCAACATCTTGGTAGAAACTGACCTTATACTCCACTTCTATATTATATTTAATTTTTTAACAATCTTAAAAATCCATATAATTATCCCAACATCATTGAAGATTAAGCTAAAGCTGACAAAGTCAAGTGATTTACTGAAAATAAAATGGTTTGTAAGTTATACATACAACGGCAAACAGTCTTTACTCTTTTGTCAGAACTATAAAAATTTAAGAAAAAATAAATCAGTGGATAAAATAGTTAACAAAGGAATGTTACTTACAAATTCTGTTTCTACAAATTCTTTTGTATTTGTTTTGTAAATGAATAATTAAATTACAGTTATTTATTCAGTCAGTGACTTCAGTGGATAAAATTACATCCCACAGAGAACTATTCTTTTAACTTATTGTGTCTGTACTTTATTTGCAGGAATTAACCAACCATACGATAAATCCAAATTTCCAAAGGTAAATTTAAATTTCTTAGTTCTGGATATTCCTTCTAGTCTAATTACTCTACTGACACGAGAAATCTAAAACTATATGGCAGTAAAGCAGAATGAAAGGTTTCAACGTGACCTTGGACATTCACCTTAATCTCTCTAGACTCAGTAGCTTTTATTAGAGGCTCCATTATAACATACAGTAATAAAGGAGTATTATATTATAATGTAGCACAAGCATTGTGATATAATAGTATGTTTAGTAAAATAAATATATATATTTAAATAAAATACATTGAGTAAATATATCTCTGAACATCGAGTGAAATAACACCTGTCACTTGTTCAAACTCACAAAGCTAAACAACAGCAAATCCCAATTTATTTCCAGTCCCAATGGAGTCACTCACCCCAGCTCTAAGTACACCCCATCCTCTGGAAGTTTCCAAACACATAAACATCTTTACTCAAAAACATCTTACAGTGAGTTATTTGGACTGAGACACCAAGATTACATGAAAACATTGCATTTGAGTTTAAATAGGTATGCTATAATGACTATAACATTAAGAGGTGATGAGAAGGCTGAAAAAGAAAAAAAAAAAAACTGTCCTGATGGAAGCCAGAACATAGGATATCCTTGAAAAAGATCAATTGCCTAAGGAAGATTTGATAGTATTCCTATGTGGGGTAGAAGTGACAGGCAAGAAATAGATGGGATAGAATCTATTATTAATTATTTCTATGATATTTTATATTATTTGCAGCCTGACTGTAATATGTATTACAGACTGGATTATAGTACTGAGGCCATCTGTCCTGATGTAATACAATATATTTGTGCTACAAATGGCAAAACTTTCAAGAATGCGTGCTTCTTTTGCACTGAACTGTGGTAAGTTCAAATTAAGTACCATTATTTTTTCTCTATACCTTCTCCTAGAAATTTCAGGTGACTTTAGCTAAGGAATTGGTTCTTACTTATGCATCGGACTTTTTACAAATAGCCTATATTGTTTATGTAAGATTGAAGACATACTCCATGTATAGCAAAAATAAAGTTTATAAAAACGTTTAGTTTATATACAAAGTTGACTTATTAAAAAAAGGATTATATGGGCTTTTGGGAGAACCACACAAAGATCATATCTGTAGATAGTCTATAGATTATATTCAAGCAAAGAATGGGAATCCATTTTGTCAAAAGTCACTCAAATTTTCTTTCTTAAATCCATCAAACCTCTGAATAGCACCCATTAATGTTGTTTGGTAGGTATCCATAAGAAAAAAAAATGTTGTTTGGTAGTTATAAATACTTTAGATATAGATGCAGAAAGAGCCAATGAAATAGACAAAGATATAGATAAAAGTGTAGATAAATATTTGAATAATGAAGTGATTGTGTGGTCTTATATAAAAATTGATAGCCAACTTTTCTTATTTTCAACCTTTCAAATAAATTTGGCCTGAAATGTAGCTAATTTAGGTTAAAATATTAATTTGGGTCTAGATTAATATATTAATTATATTCTATCTATTATCCCCATTTGAAATTGTTTATAGATCAGCCTTGTGCCTTTTCTTTCCTTTTTTTTTT
>NW_003852398.1:27701342-27704215 GCF_000181295.1 Otolemur garnettii | reverse complement strand
TCCTAAGTAGCTGGGACTACAGGCACCCGCCACAATACCAGGCTATTTTTCTGTTGCAGTTGTCCTTGCTGTTTTGGAGGCCCGGGCCAGCTTCGAACCCACCAGCCCCAGTGTATGTGGCCAGTGTTCTAACCACAGAGCTATGGGTGCCAAGCCCAGCCTTGTGTCTTGTAGTAACTCCTCCAAGGCCTATGAGATCTTCCATATTGGGGATCCCCAAGACTTTCCCCAGGTTTCATGATTCACTAGAAGGACCCACAAAACTCAGACAATCTGTTACATATAATCATAATAACTATTTAATACAATGAAAGGATACCAACAAAAGTCAGCAAAGACAAAGGTGCATAAGATCGTGTGACATTCGACATGAGCTTCTAGCTATCCTCTCCTAGTAGAGTCACACAGGCAATGCTTAACTCTCACAGTCATGATGAATTGTAACTTGTATGAAGTGTTTCCATGCTCACCAGGGAAGCTTACTTGAGTCTTGGTGTTCAAGCTTTTCATTGAAAGTCAGTTACATAGGCATAGAACACCTGCATGGTTGATCTCAATTACTCAGTCTGTTCCCCATCCAGAGGTCAAATTCATAACAGAGTATCTTAGGACCCCAGACAAGTGAAAACACGGATTCACCCCATCTGGTAGGCCCAAGTCCCAAGTATACAAGCACACTCTTAACAGGTGGGCTAATCTCAGGGCTTGTTGACACTCTCTAGTAGCCAACTCTTTATTACACACCTTCTTTTGAAAAACATCCTCCTGAGCTTCCCCTTGTCCCATGACGTAAAGATTATTGCTGAAGACCAAAGAAGGCAGAGTGTAGAATCCAATTTAATAGAGAAAATACATGTTCATGTTCAGAGAAAGTACTAGCCTCAGCAGCTGAAACATCCTTTAAAAGAATGGATCCTTTAAAAGAAGCATGAATTAACCACATCTCTACTGTTGGCTTCAAGAAAGATGAATGCACTAATGTTACCAGAGTATGTAGAATAAATTACATTTTCATTCCTTCCTAATGCAGTTACTATTGATATCTCAAGAATAAGCTAATTAGGGAAGGTCTTTTTAAGCTCTTTCTCATTAGACTTTTTCATACTCTGTAGTGTTTAGGAACACACCAGTAAACAGAGTAGTGTAAGAGAGACTCTCTCATAATGGGCTGGCCTTAGTATTATAACATAGACTGATACAGAGGCACATTGTGGGCCCAGGTCTGCCAGGCTACTATTACACAACTTCCCACAAATATTATTCATAGACTCCTTTCAGCCTCATCTAGGAAACTTGAGGAAGTTATGTTTTTACAGAACAGTCCCAGCAGCTCAAAGATCAGGCCTCTGATTTCTTCTGGCAAAAATGGGGAAGAGAGGAAAGAAACAATTTCCTTTCTTCTTCCCATTCTTCCTGCCTTCCTACCTTATAAAACTCTATGTTGAAAAATTTCATAGAACATCTTTTCAATAATCAAGATATAAAGAAGGACTGTACAAACTGTGGTAGTAACAAACAGGAATAGGAGGCTATAAGGAAGAAGGCTGACAGGAAGAAGGCTATAAAGGGAATTGCAAAAGCAGCTCACTTCTGAGGACTTCACTTAGCAGATTAAAAGAAAGTACATTCAAAAGCAATATCCACTTCCCTTAGGATACTAATCTATTTTTTCTCTTCTCTTTAGGGAAATTGACCATTCTCTTGAATTTGAAAGATATGGAACATGTAGTTAATGGATTACAGGGTACCTACACTTGCTTATTTTTATCATGATTTAATTGTGAAAATTATTTCTTCTGGAATTTGAGAATGCAAATTAAATAACACACATCTATGCTGTATCCAAATTTGAAACAAAATGGGAAATAAAGGAATAACACTACTGGAGAATGAAATTTTACATTTATTACAAATAAAGCAAAAAACAAGCTAATAGATCTCAATTTCTGTGTTCTGCTTATTTGAAATCAGCTTTCATTTGTTGAGGATAAGTCGACTCAGCAAAGGAGCTTCCTAAAACTCCCCTGAATTGAACTCACAACAACCTGCAGCCCTTTCTGCAGGGTCATTTACTGCCCCACTAATCCTATTTAATGATATGCAACCAAAGGAAAAATATCCTCTCTGCAAAAGGCAGACACCAAAGAAGGGAGTCATTCAGTTATGCAACCTAAGTTATCTATCTGAGGACATTGAAAAGCTATACCTGCTGTTGGAAAAATAAACTGATGGAGAGAGGAAAGTATTAGGCTATTGGATGATTCCTACACAAAGAAGGAGTCGAGGATGTACATGCAGCATGGAGATCTGAGTTCAATTCCTCCTGTTACGTAATGTGACTTACATTCCCTGAGCATCATCTTTGCCACTTTTAATGTGAGTTCTTATACCTAATATACAAGATCCCTATTAGTAGAGAACATGTTTGGGAAAATGCCTTTTATAGAGATGAGTGTGTAATTTCACATAATAAATCACATATGAACTAGTTTACGGCTATATACATACATATATATACACATATATATATATATAATCTGCTCTAGAATTCCATTTAATATAATTTTATCAAAAGTTTTACATTTGTTGTTCTGCATATGTAATCCTCACAATAAAATTATGCCATGAGTATATCTATTTCCATCTTGCACATCCAACATATATTTATTTACTTATTTATTTAATGACACATATTAATAAATGTGCAGACTCTGGCCTCTGATGGAGATCCAAAGTTAAATTATAGATAGTATTACTGTCCACAAAAAGAATAAACACAAATAACAAAGAAAGAGAACATCAGAGGTATAGCATCTTCTATTTTGGTTACTTTGTGGTTCAATAACCTATGAGACATTCAGGCAAAAAAAAAA
>NW_003852398.1:27683467-27699410 GCF_000181295.1 Otolemur garnettii | reverse complement strand
CTTTATCTAAATACTCTCCATAGTCATCACCTCTTTCCATTGCCACCCCCAGCTTATAGAAGTGGAAGTTAAAGCATACAAAGCAACTAACTTATATAAATTAGTAGTTAATAAAGGAGCTTAAAATTTAACTCAGTTTATCCTGTCCTGCTTCTAACCTCAGCTTACATTGTCTATAAACCTAGTGTAACTAGAAAAAAAGAGGATAGGCAGAGTTCATTAAAAGAGATTTTCAAAAATGTACAGACTTTCATCCTCTTAAATATCTGTCTCTTCTTTAGAAAAGTATTCTACCTAGATGTATTATGTCCTAATAGTGTTAACAAAATACAATTTTGTTTTCAAAATTTAAAAAGCAACCTTCAAATAGCTTAGTTTTCCTGCTTATTTTTGAGATATGTGTATTTGAAATAAATCTGCCAATATTCCTTTAGTACCATTTTTTTTTTTAGAATTGATCTGAAATTGCATCTGATCCAGAATTGATCTGTGTTCTGATCCCCAAATCTATTTTTTCTCTATGAAACAGTAAGAAATATTTTTGGAGCAAAAGCAAATGAAATCTATTGATTTGTGGGATATATATTTATTAGGTGCCTACTCCGTGTTATTTGCTGTCTTAGGCAATGGCCAGATAAGGCCTCTAGGCCTTGTCCAACGGTTAAGGGAAGAAATGACAGCCATGATGTGATGCCAGTGAAGGCTCACTTAAGGAAATTTGGCTGAGTCTGGAATAGCAAGAAGAAGACCATGTGAAAGCTGGGGTAGGGGCTCCAACACTGGAACAGAACTGCCTGCTTTGGGAAGAGAGCTACCAGATGTGCCAGGAGAAGTCAACCCCCAGGGTTGAAAACAGAGAGATTCCAAGGATCCAATCATGTCATGTCAGTATTAGCTGGTAGTATTACAGAAACCAAGGGTGTGTTTCACTGTGATGATGAGCCATTAAAAGGGTTCTTTTTCAACACTGAACACTTTGAGCTGTAATTTGGCTCCTCTAGATGCAATTCCAGAACAGAATTTGTCTATAAACACTTTCTCAGATCTTCATCTTCCCCCTAACCTTCTAGGCCAATGCTCTTTGGAGCATGGGTCAGGCAGTACTGGGAGTTTGTTAAAAATGCAAAATTACTTATCTCACCTCAGGAATTCTAAGTCAGATTCTGCATTTTATCAAGATCTGCAAAAGATTTTATGCACATTTTAGTTTGTGAAGCATCAGTTTAGAATTTAGAAGACCCATTAAAAAAAAATAACTACTGCATCTTGATTCTTGTTACTCTTCCATTTTTCCTTATCTTTAATAATTCTTAAAGCAATAGTAAATCTTCCTGTCACTTCCTTACAAAACGTCAATGTCCCTTCTCTTCTCCAACTCCAGTCTCAGCTGCTGCCTAGTTCTGTCTCCTCACACCTTCTGAACCATTTTCAATCTTCGGATGTAGCCCTTCATGTTCTTAGGTCCTAGTAGCATTGACTGCTTCTGTCACTTCCACATCCCCCTCTTCCTGTCATTTCTGATTCTTTTTTAACTTCTGGGAGACATATATTCTTCTTCTTCTCTTGATTCATATCTCCTCAGAAGATCTCTTGGTTTCTTCTGTTTCTTGGCCTTCAGTGACCATCAGCTGACTCATTTTCTTAGCAATCCTGTTTCCTTTGAGTCTCTTGTCTTAGGCTCACTTCTTATAGTGACTCTAGGTTCCTGTTTTCAACTGGACCAATCCTGCCTACCAAACTTCTGTCAGCATCCTGGGTTTGACCTAAGCTTTCTGCTCCTGTGCTCCCACCACCTCAGCTCCATTCACTATGGCCTATGTGTTCTTTCTTTGTTTTTTCTTGCTTTGTTACTTCCATCATTCTGTCTCTTATGTGGTTCTTATTTGTTTAGCTACTCCTTGACTTCAACTGCCTTTCTTTCTGCATTTCCTAGGTTGTCACCTTATGAGAACCTAGACTAGAGCTTCTTACATACATACATACAGGAAATCTTGAGACTCTCATTGACTACCTCTGTCTCCAGGTTTGTCCTATCCATTTTGTTTTTCTACTTGTTTTGTATCTCTTTACGTGTTTGTGGATGTCTATCCTCTATAATGTCCTTACTACATCAACTTCTCCTCTTTCTAAATGCTATTTCTCTTCCTAAAGCTGATTTTAAAAGTATCACATCTTCTCCATGGCTCTTCTTGCTTTGGTGATCTAGCTCTCTTCAGTTACTCTACAATTGTCAGTTAATCTCACTGGGCAGGTTTGCATCCCTCCTCCAACACACATGTGATTTTTCCTCAGCTGCTCTTTACTCCTCCGATACTCACTGATTATGCTTACTCCTGTGTACAGAATCACATCCACCTCCTGAGATTGTCATATCTCCTCCACCATAGTGTATCAACCAAGCACATTCCATCATTTCCATCCCACTCATTTATTCTTTTTTTTTTATCTCCCTCTGATATGCTCCTGTGATTATAGTCTCTTGTCTTTCCCTATCTACCTGAATTGTCCTAATGTTCCTTCCAACTGTCAGAATCTATTCTCATGGACTCAGATTTGCAAGAGTTTGGTATTACTTCCAATTGTCAGAATCTATTCTCATGGACTCAGTTTGCATTCACTGTGGTGTTCTAGGAGATTCAACTCACAAGGGAAGGTAGAGGAGAACTGGCTACTAACCAACTAAAGCCGGTGGAAGCTGTGCTTGAAGATGCCCTCTTCTCTTCCAGTGGGCTCCTGAGTTGTGGCTGGGTGGAGTGGCTGGAGCCACTGTGTCAAACCCTGCCAATTCTCCTACCATGTTCGCCAGAAGCATGTCCTGCAGGATGCAAGGAATGGGGGTGTCCCTTGTCTCACTCTGGAAGAACGAGCTGGGTCCGTAGAGGACAGGAGCTGCCTTCATAAAATATTGATTTTTTTATTTCCTGCTGATCTCCTTCACACTGCATGTTTATTTGCTACCTATCCCTGTCTCCTAAGAAGATCATCTTCCTAGTATTTGAATCTTAGATTTGTTTTGCTTCTGGCACATATGCACATGTCCATTTCCTAAACTACTCACATATCCCACATACTCATACCCAGTAATAATCCCTAACCATATTGGCCAAACTACAAAGGTTGAGGGCATAGTCTTCCACAAGGTTGCCTTAAGTTCTGACATCAACTACAAATTCAGAGGTTTCTATAACCATCATGTTCAATAATTTGCTATAAAAATTAGTCAAAGGAAGAGACTACAAAGGGTAGATACAGGGCAAAGCTTACTTTGTCCTTTTCCTATGGAGTCAGGATGTATTACTTTCTGTGTGGCATCATGTGTAACAATACATGTGGAGTACTGCCAACCAGGGAAGTTTCCTAAGCCTTTGTGTCCAGAGTTTGTATGAGGACTTTATGATATAAGCATGATTGCTTGATTGACTCCATTATTTAATTCAAATTCCCAGTCAACTAGAGTCCCCATCCTAAATCACATACTTGGTCTTTCAGGTTTGGCCAGCTCTACCCTACACTGCCAGGTGTGGCCAGCTGCTCCCCAAGATCAGATGTGACCAGCTCATGCTCTAAACAAAGACACTCTTTTCAACTAAAATAAATTACATCCCAGAAATCAAGAACAAAAGCTATACTCTTTGGGGCTAGGCCACATCTTTAACTATATCATATTCTCTAATGCTACCATATCCAATCCATTCCCATGTAGAATTACATTATAAAGGGTTAAGTCTAGCTAATTAGCAAATGCAATATTTCATATAGTTATCATTTTTTTGGTAACAATATAAAACATCCACTTTTTTTACACTTTTCAAGAATACAATATGTCTTCATTAAATATAGTTACCTTGCCAAATAATAGAACTGTTCAAATTTATTTCTCCTATGTAATTGTAATTATGTACCCCTTGACCACCATCTTTCCATGCCCTCTGCTTCCTAACCACTTCATCCTCTGGAAATCGCCATTCTACTTAACATTGCCATGTGATCAATATTGTTAGATTTGACATATGAGTGAACTGATATAGTGGCATTTTTTCTTTCTGTCCCTGGCTTATTTCACTTAACATTGTGACCCAGTTCTATCCATGATGTTTCAAATGGCAAGATTTTGTTCTTTTTAATGACATGCATACTATTGTGTATATATACTATATATTTTTTAATCACTCATATGTTGATAGACCTTTAGATTGATTTCATGTGTTGACTATTATGAACAATGCTACAATAAACATGGGACAGCAGATATCTCTTTGACATACTGATACCAATTCTTTAGAATATACGCCCAGTGATGAAACTGTTGAATCGTTTTTAAGTTTTTGATCAACCTCCATTCTGTTTTCCATAATGGCTATAATAATGTACATTCCCACCAACAATGTGTAAGTGTTCCCCTGTATCCACACCCTCACCAGCACTTGTTATCCTTTGTCTTTTTGACAATGGCCATTTTAACCAGAGTGAGGTGATATTTCATTGTGGTTTTGATTTGCATTTCCTCAATGATTAGTGAAACTGAAACTGAGCCCTTTTTTCATATTGCTGTTCTCATTTTGTTTCCATATGCAGGTAATATCTTTCTCCATTCCTTCACTTTTAGCATACATGTATCCTTTCAGGTAAAGTAAGCCTCTTATAGGCATTATATAATTGGGTTTTGCTTCTTATTTTAAATCCACTTATCCATTCTAAGTCTTGGAATTGGAAAATTTAATAAACTTACATTGATAGGTGAGGACTTGTTACTGACATTTTGTTAATTGTTTTCTAGGTTATTTGTATACACTTTCTTCCAGCTTATCTTTCTTATGCTCTTCCTTTGTGATTAAGAATTTTGTGTACTAGTATTTTTTATTCCTTTTTATTTTTACTGTATCTTTATAGGTTTTTTCTTTGTGGTTACCATTGTGTTTATAAAACATAAAATATCTTTAAATCCATGCACCTACAGTAAACTCATTTTTAGTAAACAACATATATTGCAGAAAAGACAGAATCATCAATAAATGGTGTCAGAAAAACTGGATATCTATCTGCAGAATGAAACTATACCTTCATCTCTTGCCATATGCAAAAATCAAATAAAAATGGATCAAAGACTTAAATCTAAGCCCTGAAACTATCATAAAATAAAACATTGGAGAAACATTTCAGGCCATTGGTCTAGATAAAGATTTCTTATGTAATACACCAAAAGCATAGATAACCAAAGCAAAAATGGACAAATGGGATTACCCTAAGCTAAGAACCTTTTGCACAGCAAAGAAAATAACCAACAAGTGAAGAGACAACCCACAGAAAGGAAAGAAATATTTGCTACTACCCATCTGACAAGGAATTAATAACTAGAAATGTAAGGAAATATCAAACAATTCAATAGGAAAAAACAAATAACTCAATTAAAAAATAAGCAACAGATTTGAACATATATTTTTTTAAAAGAAGACATATAGTGTGCAGGTATATGAAAAAATGTTCAGCATCAGTAATTATCAGGAAAATACGCAAAGGTACAAGGAAATATCATCTCACTCTAGTTAAAATGACCTTTATTTAAAATATAGCCAATAATGAGTGCTGCAGAGGATGTGGAGAAAAAATTACTCTCCTACACTCTTGGATGGAATGTAAATTAGTATAACCACTATGGATAGCAGAATGGAGTTTCCTCAAGAAAGATAAATAGAACTACTGTATGATCCAGTGATTCCACTGCTAGGTATATGTACTTTAAAAAATTACTATATTGAAGAGATATCTGCCCTCTTATGTTTATAGAAGTGATATTTGCAATAGCCAAGGTATGGAATCAACCTAACCATCCACCAAGAAATAAATTGATTTAAAAATTTGATATATATACACAACAGAATATTACTCAGCCATAAGAAGAATGAAATCTTGTCAGTTGCAACATCATAGATGGAATCAGAGGACATTATATTAACTGAAATAATCCAGGCATATAAAGACAAATTTCAGATATTCTCCAGAATATATGATACTTAAAAATTTTAAAATTTGTGTTCATAGATATAAAGAGTAAATTGATGGTTATAAGAGATTGGGAGGAGAAGTGGGAGCGAGGGGGAAGGATAATGTGGGCCTCATTAATAGCTAAAAAAATACACTTTAATAAAATGAATAAGGTCTAATATTTGGTAACACAAAGGGTGATTATAGTTAAGAATAATTTACTACATTTTAAAAAATAACTAGAAAAGTCTATTGGAACATTCCTAACACAAAGAAACAGTAAATGCATTAGGTGATGGATACTACATTTACCCTGATTTGATCAGTATTCATTGCATACTTGTATGAAAACATCACATGTACCTCATAATTATTCATCATCATTATACACCCCTAATAATTAAAACTAAAAAAAATTAATTTAAAAATAAATCTTTAAGTTTTAAATAGTTACTTTAAACTGATAGCAGCTGAAATTTGATCACAAAAAAGAGAAAGCACTCTACTCTTAACTCCCTCTGCATTTTGAATTTGTGATGTCACAATTTACTTGTTTTACATACTGGATATGTCTTAGATGACGATAGTCACTATTATTTGTATTAGTTTTATCTTTTAGCCCTCATGCTATAGATAGAAGAGATTTACACACCACCATTGCATTATTTGAATATTCAGGACGTGACTGTGTAATTAACTTTTATCAGTAAGTCATATTCTTTCAAATGTTTTTGTATTACTCATTGTGTCCTCTTCTTTCATCTTAAAGAACTCACTTCAACATTTCTTTAAGACCTATCAGGTGGTAATGAATTTTCTTAGCTTTTGATTGTCCAGGAAAGTCTTTTATGTGTCCTTTATTTCTGAAGAATGGCTTTGCTGGGTATAGTATCAGTGGTTGAAAGTTTTTTTCTTTCAGCTTTTGAATATATCATAACACACTTTCCAGGTCTGTAAGGTTTCTATTGTTAGGAATATTGGGGCTCCCTAATAGATATTTTCTTCTTTTCTCTTGCTACTTTCAGGATACTTTCTTTTGTCTTTGATTTTCACAGTTTGATTAGAGTGTGTCATGGGACACAGTGATTGTGTGATTCTGATTTGAATTAAATCTGAAATTAAACATTAACATTTCTATTTATATCTCTCTCCATGTTTAAAAAGTTTTATGTTTTTTTTAAATACACTTTCTACCACCATTTCTTCCTTTACTCCTTTTTAAACATCAGTGATCCATAAATTTGTTTTTTTGAGGTTACCCTACAGATTGTATCCACTTTTATCATTTCTTTGTATTGTTTTTACCTCTGATTTTATATTTCCAATGAACTTACCTTTGCGGTCACTGATTCTTTCTTATGCTTGATTAATTCTGATGTTGTTGCTCTGTATTGCATTTTTATTTTGCTCTAGCATTTTTTTCTGCTCCAGGATTTCTATTTGGTTTTTAAATTATTTGAATCTCTCTGTTAAATGTCTCTGATAAGTTTTTGAATTGATTCTCTGTATTTTCTTGATGTCTTCTGAGCTTCCTTAAAATAGCTTTT
The DNA here is from genome assembly GCF_000181295.1 of Otolemur garnettii. NCBI lineage: Eukaryota > Metazoa > Chordata > Mammalia > Primates > Galagidae > Otolemur > Otolemur garnettii. Next base: position 27,691,881 of record NW_003852398.1, on the reverse strand, counting down.
AAAAAATTTTTGTCAGGCAATTCTTTCATTTCTATCTTAGTCACTGGCACCTTATTTTATTCACTTAGTGATCTTATGTCTTCCTGATTGATATTAATCCTGGTGGCCTTGTTTTAATCTTTGCACATTGACATAGGTAACTGATCTAGTCTTTGCAGTCTGGCATTGTTTTTTGAGCATTCTTCAGTATTAAGCCTATCCAGAGGTTGAAGGCAAGTTGCCTGTTGAGGTTATTAAACCCATTATCATTTCAGCCACTACAGTTCTATTGATAGCCTAAAACCAGGACTGCTATAGCTAAAATCTCAAAGCCCATGGTCATAAAGACCAGCATAGGACTGGGGTGTATCCAAGGCTCATGGCTACTATGTCTGCCTGCCACTTTGATTTATTACTGGCCACTGTAGTTGGCCAGAGCTAATGTGGCCAGTCTCCAGTTCATCTCAGCAGGATCACAGGGCCCCATTTTGTTCCAGGGTTGGTCTAGAGTCTCTACCTACAGATATTGGCCTGGTTTCAGAAACTACAGTGTTTTGCCCAATGTTGAGTGTTACTAAGGTGGGCCCAGTACCACATTCCAAGGAAAAGTCCTATGTTCACTTGCCTTTCCTTCCCCCATGTGGATGGTTTCTCTCAACTGAGCTTCCTAGGGCTAGGAGAGATGTGGTGTAGGCAATTCTGGGACCATAGAGACACACATAGCAGTAAGTTTCACCTGAAGTGCCAAGACCAGCATAGCCCTGGGGTTCATATAAGACTCACAGAAGCTATGACCTCCATACTGCTGTGGTTTACTTTGAATTCAAGGCCACAACATTTGTCTGGTGGTAAGGTGGATATAACTTGAGTCTATTACACCAGACCCCAGGATTCTGTCTGGAGCTGGTGCAGATCTGAAAGCTCTATCTACAGTTACCAGCCTGGTATCAAGAGCTGAGGAGTTCTGCCTGGTACTGGGTTTAACTATGGCAGGCCCAATACTGCGTTCCAAGGACATAATCCTATGCACATTTTCCTTCCCTTTCCCCAAGCAGATGATGTCTTTCTTCGTGCTGTACTGCCCAGGGTTGAATGAGGGGGGATGTGGGCTATGCAAAAAATGTCCCTTCTACTGTCTTCTATGCATTGTTTCTTCTAATTCATCTTATTATCCTTGAGACAGGGTTTTTTGCTCTGTCACCCAAGCTAGAGTATGGTGTTGTTATCATAATTCACTGCCACCTTGAATTTCTGGGTTCAAGGTGTCTCCCTGTCTAGCCGCCCAGGTAGCTGGAATTAAAGGTCCATGCCACCATACCTAGCAAATTTTTTTTATTTTTTTGTAGAGAAGGATGTCACAATGTTTTCCAGGCAGGTCTCTAACTCATGGCCTCAAGCAATCCTACCACCTTGGCCTTCCAAAATGCTGGGATTACAAGTATGAGCCATCACATCTGTCCTTAATATATTTAAAAATCAAGGACTGTGATTTTTTCTACCTGATTTCCTTATTAAACATTTCTAGTTAATTAAACATTTCTGTGTTAAGTAAACATTTCTTTATTAACCATATTCTTAACCTTGATAGCTCTCTCCATCAAATGCTCACCTAAAATTCCATTCCCTTTTTGTCTCAGATGCAATCATTAAACTCAATTTTCTATGGATGAAATCACTTATTTTTTGCTCCTATTTTCACCACATATGCAGTTCTTCATAAAATTGTATATTATTTAAATTTGGAAGGTTTTTGTAATTTATATGCATTCACAGTATAACCTATTCAAGTTTTTAAAAAATATTTTAGATCATGTAGATTACTTATAATGAAAGATTTTATAATTTTAATTGAGATCATAACATTTTCTAATATTTAACATGTTAATACGGTGAATGAATATACACCAATTTCAGCCAATCATAGATTGCTAGAAAAAAGACTTGGTCATATTTTGGTAACAGCTTGACACATTGCTATTTTTTTTCAGGTTGCCATTTGTTTAAGACTTTTGGATCTTCATGGAAGACTGACATTGTCTTCCATCACAAAATTTGAGCAGTATCTAATTCTACTACTGACAATCTAATACTACTTTCTCTGTAGATAATTGGTCTTTCTCTCGGGGTAATGATACAAACTATCTTTTCTAAATTTATCATTGTAGTTTTGTTATAATCTATTTGGATGTCCATTATTAAATAGTATTTTTCTGGTTAGGATGCTTTGGTACCCTTAAAGCTAATCATAATGGCCAAAAGTAGAAATAACCCAAATGTCTATCAATTTGATAAGTGAAGAAATCAATGTGGATATTTTCACTGATAAAAATGAAGTTCTGTTTCATGATACAGCATGGATAAACCTTGAAAGCATTATATTAAGTGGTTTACAATTTGATTAAAATGAAATGTCTTGAAAAGGCATAATGAAAGTGGGTACAACGATCTTAATAGTTCTGTGGAGTGGCAGGTGCAGGGAAGTAGGGACTAACAGTAAAGGGGCAAATGGAATAAAATCATAGTAATAAAATATTCTAAGCTGAATTATGGTGGTGATTTTACTACTGAGCAAGATAACTTTACAGTTTCATTAATTGGGTGAATAATATGGTATGTGTAATATACTTCATGAAATCTATTAATGAAAAAGCATTCACTGATAGAAACTAAAATGATATTTTAAAATAGGGATTTAACTTCCAAAGGTAATAGAGACCACATATATTTGTCTGTAAATCCTCCAAAAACTATACTAATTGATAAGAACTAGTAAAACCATATTATGACTTGTACTCAGAACAACCAACAGCGAGAACGAAAGTACTAACTTCCCATTGCCTGTATGGACAAAATCACCAAATTTTAGGGGGATTTTTACTTGCACTTCTAGTGGAAACAAGCTTCTTGTAAAAGTTCAAAGGTGGGAGAATAGAGGAGTTATAGGAAGGCCACAGAAGAATAAAAGAAAACATAAACCAACTACAAAGAGGGAAGAGGGACGTAAGAGTCACCTAAAATCTCCTAGAGAAAGCACATCATCCATACAAAAAACTATCAGAGAGACTTGGTACACAAGGACAGGTTTACAGGAGGGATGGATAGATATTAAAAGTCAGTAAGATTCAAGGTGGAGGTCCCAAGGAGCCATACATCTATGTGTGTAAATGGTTTCTAGAAAAGGAGATAGGGGAGAAAGCATCCTTCAGAGACAGGGTGGTAAAAGTAAAAAGAAGCATCTGGATGGTCTTTTGAATAATACATACAAAAAAGAACCAAACAATGTAAAAGGATAAAACCACAAAAACACACATAGACATAGACACATACATATACATGCACACACTCACCTCACATTGCTGCACCCAAACAACTACATGTTGCTATACTAATTAGTGCTATTAGATTAGGGCACTCTTTCACTAAGAACCTGGTAAACTCACCTACGCTAACACCATCTATGTCCTCAAAAATATAAGGCCTTCGCCTATGTGAGACTGCTAGAAGATGAAAACAAACAAGCAAAATAATTGAGAGTTAAACAGCTACAGCTAAAACCCTCTAGTCTCCAAAAGAAAAAACTATGAAGCAGAAAAAAACTTTAATGAAGTGCTTAATACAAAATGATTAAATAGCAACAGACATGTGGAGATGTTCAAACAAAATCCTTAAATCTAAAGTCAAGCTCTAGAACAGAAATTGATTGTTTTTAAAATGCATAAAAAACCATAAAAATGCTTGTGCATAGGTACAAAAGAATATACCTAATTTTTTTTTTTGAGACAAAGTCTCAATATGTTGCCTTCAGTAGAGTGCTGTGGTGTCACAGCTCACAGCAACTTCCAGCTCTTGGGCTTAAGTGATTCTCTTGCCTCAGCCTTGAAAGTAGCCGAGACTACAAGGAGCCCACCAAAATGCCTGGCTAGTTTTTGGTTGCAGTTGTCGTTGTTTAGCAGGCCTGGGCTGTGTTCAAACGCATTAGCCTGGGTATATGTGGCCAGCACCCTAACCACTGAGTGAAAGGCACCAAGCCAAAAAGAATATACTTTTTTAATACACTATGTGTTCCTCTTAATAAATATTGGACATTCCCCCAAATTGAATTGCTACATATTTGATCACAAAAAATCATCAGTAAGCTTCATTAAGAGGAGTATAAATAACACTGATCAAAACTGAATAAAATAGAAAACAGATAACAAAATAAAAAAACAAATTTTATCACATTATGAAATAAAGAGATATAGTTTAAACAACATTTGAGAGAAAGGGAATATACAAATTAAAACTAGAGTATTTCTAAAAGATAATGAAAATGATAACAATTCATGTTAGAATCAATCTGATGCATTTAAAGCCATGATCAAAAGAAAATTTATAACCTTAAGTACTGAGATCAACAATAGAAAAAAATTAAAAATATGAATGAAAAATCTAGTCAAGAAGCTGGAAATGAACAAATAATTAAAACAGCAAAGCACAAAGAAAGTATTTATAAAGATAAAACTATAAATGAATAAGTAGACTTTATAAATCAGTCAAAACACAAATTTTGGGAGAAAAAACAGCATAAACAAGATAAAACAATTATGAAAATGTGAAAAGTAAAACAATGCATTGTAAAATTAGAGAAAAGAGTCATTGAAGTTTAGTAAATTGAAAATTATATGTATATATCAAAGATTACTTTGCATCCCTGATTACAAATAAATTTGTACTTCTAAAAGAAATGGATAGATTTTTAAATTATCAAATTTAACCCCATTAAATGTAGAACACTTAAAAAAACTGATTCTCATTAATAACGCATAAATACTTGTTAAAAGACAGTCACAATAGGACATGATGAAAGAAAGCACTGGTTATTTTACCAAGGCTTTGCCTGGAATAGCATTTCCAGAGGTGTCCAGTCTGCGTTAAGGAATTCAGGTTGACTTTATAAGGCCAATAAAAAAAGCCTTTTGGAAAACTGGCCAGATACCCATCAGTAACATTTCCTGATCTGTGGTAAGTAAGAAAGGTCACTTGCTGATGGGTCTGGAAACTGACATGTGCTTAGGGACCTCAAGAGAAGAGGAATTTACCCAATGCATACAGGTATCTAATAGCACAGATGAAACCTGGACTCATCAAAGGCTTTCAAGAAAGTCCAGCTTGAGATTCCTTATAAAAGGTTCCAGCAAAGCCAATTTTAAAGGAAAGAAGAGCCTAGATGGCTAATAATTATGATTACTGCACTTTATTCAAATAATCAGTATACTGAAGGTACAGTTTATTTTGGCAACTGAGTTGGTTCTGTTATAATTTGTCTTTAGTAAAGAGAAAAACTGAAGAGAGAAAAATAATTCAAAGAGAAAAGAGGCTGTGGCCCACCTGTATTAAACGCCAGCCTTGTCTGTACTGTCAACTCATAAAATGAAACATAACTATTTTACTAAGATAATCTGTTACATGGGACTAAGAGACTGGCCAAAGAGTGTAGAATTATATACAGTAGTCATATTTACTCTGAAGACTTAAGACTCAACAAAGGTTGCCTGTTGGCTACACTGGAAAAATTTGTGCAGTATTAAATATTATCTACTGTGTCTATATAGATATCTCAGGAAAAATTAAAACCTAAGATAAGAATTTCCCCAGGAAATGGTGTAACACTGCATCCTAGTGTGCCTAATCCATATACTCTGCTGAGCCTGCTACCTGTAGAAGCCAAATGGCCCACTTGCATGGACTTAAAAGATGCCTTTTTCGGTATAAGACTGGCTCTGGGAAGCCAGAGGCTGTTTGCTTTCCAGTGGGAGAGATCAGAAACGGGAACTGCGATTCAGTACACATGGACCAGGTTGCCACGGGAGTTCAAAACACCCACAATTTTTGGAGAAATGCTGGCTCATGACCTCCAGAAATTCCCAGCTAAGGAATTAGAATGTGTGCTGCTCTAATCTGTTGATAACCTCCTTTCAGGGCACCCTACCCGGGAGGGCTAGGCTTGAGGCATGGACTATCTTTTATGACATCTAGAGGTATGTGGCTATAAAGCGTTCAAACAAAAGGCCCAGATTTGCCCAGTGGCAAGTACATTATCAAAGATTTGCTATCCAGCAGGGGCAGAGGTATGTAGGCATGAAATGGAGGTAGGTCATTAATTGCCCCCCCAACCCCACAAGCTGAAAGCAGGTTCCAGAATTCTTAGGCAGGATTGGCTTTTGTCGTCTTTGGATCCCCAACTAAGCCCTTGTATGAGGCAACTAAAAGAGAGGAAGGAGAGCACTTAGAATGGGGAGGAGAACAGGAACATGCCTTCTACCACCTAAGGATGAGGCTGATAAATGCACCTGCATTTGAGGCTACCAGACTTGGCCAAGCCCTTCACTTTGTATATCTCAGAGAGAGGAAAGATGTCTGTAGGTGTGTTAACCCAGCTGGTTGGGTCCTGGAAAGGCCTGTAGATTACCTTTCTAAGCAGTTGGATAGAGTGGCAAAATGACAGCCACCCTGCTTATGGGCTCTAGCCTCTATAGCTCTCCTTGGGCAAGAAGCTGATAAGCTGACTCTAGGGTAGAATCTCAGAGTGAAAGTACCCCAATCTGTGGTCACTTTAATGGACAATAAAGGACATTTTTGGCTTTCTAATGTAAGAACATCCTGAACCAAGCCACACTCCTTCCAGTCAGTAGAAGAGAGCCTGAGCATGACTGTATGGAGGTTATAGATAATGTGTATTCTAGCAGACCTGACCAGGTCTGGTTGAGTGACCAGCCTTGGACAGTTGTAAACTGGGACTTATATGTAGAATGAAGCAGTTACATGACGACCCAAGGTGAGCAGCAGGCTGGGTATACAGTGGTTACCTTAACAGAGACTGTAGAGGCTAAGCCCCTACCCCAAGGAACATTGGCTCAGAAGGCTGTTAATTGCCTTGACTCAAGCCTTAGAACTAAGTCAAGGGAAAAATGTGAATGCTTTTCTGACTCTCCAAGTACATGGGGCATTGTACAAGGAGAAGGGACTATTAAATTATGGAGAAAAGGACATTAAGTATCAGGAGGAGATACTTCAGTTGCTAGAGACAGTATGGAAAACCCAGAAGATGGCAGTGATGCACTGTCGTGGACATCAAGGAGATGCTTCCACCATCACTAAAGGGAACACTAGGGTTAGTACTGAGGCAAAAAGGGCTGCATCCAAACCATACCAGTTTTCGCGAGTGGCTCCTCTCATCCCGTGGGTTCCAGAGCTGTCATCTATCTACTCCTGGGAGAAGAAGGAATGGTTGGCAGTGGAGGGGAGCCAGGAAGCAGAGGGAGGATGGATAAAGATGCCAGATGGACAAGTAGTATTCCCCCAGATTTTAGGAGCCACCATGGTGACAGGAGTATTTGATGAAGTTGCTGGGCCAGTGCTTCTACATCTCCCACCTGGCAGCCCTGGCCCAAATTGTCACTCTACAATGTGTCATCTGCAGCCAGTTCAACGCATGCCAAAGACTGACGGTACCACCAGAAATCCAGTCTTATGGAGCAATGCCCTTCGAGGGCTTCCAGGTGGACCTTACTGAAATGCCCACGTTTAGATGGAAAAGTACTTGCTGGTGGTGGTCTATCAGACTTGGAATAGGTAAAAGCCTTCCCCACCAGGATAAAAAGGACTCCTGAATTAGCAAAAGTATTGCCCAGAGAAATCGCCCCATGGTTTAGGTTGCCAATTCTGGTTTAAATGTGACAATGGGCTAGGCTTCATAACAAAACTAGTGCAAATAATAAACTAATGTTTTGAATAACATATTGACCTCAAAGTTTAGACAGAGTAAAGTGCCTGAACAGGACCATAAGAACAGAAATTGGTAAACTCTGCCAGGAAGCAAAGCTTAATTGGATACAGGCCTTGCTACTGGTGTTGTTCAAGGAGGCCTCTGTCAATCCTCTGCAATTTAGCAGGAACTCCTAAAAGAACTAGGCAAGACTTAACTGAATAGACAAAAAACCCTAGAAAGAATAACAAGGAAAATCTCTGCTGGGGTAATTAACCGTGTTCTGTTTAGTCTTTTGTGTCTGCATGTCTTTTCTCTCTGGAGGATCAAGGGAACCAAGTCTAGATCTAGAATCAGAAATTGGTCCCCCTGAAACCAAGGTAGAAAGGACTTTTCACCATCATCCTGACCACACACACAGCAGTGAAGGTAGAAGGAATCCTCACCTGGAGCTGGCTGAACAGGACTTCACTGCCCTTTGGGAAGTAAAGGTAACTTTTAAGACAGTGAAGATGCCCTCCTCCAGCCACATACTGGGAGCTAGCTAGTCAATGCATGGCTGAAGCCTGAGGAAACTCCTCGAGGGACTTATCTTAATTGGACTTTGGACTTTGGGAAAAGGGGGCAGGGGGAATGTCACAGGGAAAAGTAAAAACTAGTATGTATATTAGCCCACCACCATGGTACT
>NW_003852398.1:27678068-27683390 GCF_000181295.1 Otolemur garnettii | reverse complement strand
CTGACATTGAGACCCCAAATTAAAATGTATTGGAATCTCAAAAGGAGGGAATGAGAGAGGATACCATGGAAGGTTGAGGTCTGGGAGAACAGGTCTTCTCAAGGAGACCACAAGGATTCACCTGCAGGGTCCTCTCCATGGTGACTCAGCTCTTGGGAATTCGTAAACTTAACTTCCTGGAACTTGGAAATTTCCAAGTTCTGTGAAATCCTATTGTTTTGTATAGGCTGGTATAGCATCTCCCGTTTGATTCAAACTGGCCAATGAGAAGGGTACCTGTGGGATGGAACTTTATGACTGTCAATAAAAAGGGAAAGACTAAGCCTGTCAGGGAGCATGGCCATTTGGAAATCTTCTATGCCCTAAGCTCCCAGCCAGTAAATAAAGCCCTTCCTATTATTAAAAAAAAAAAAAAAAAAAGACAGATCACAAAAGAAAAAAATCAGGAGGCCCAGAGATTTCAAAAGAGAATGCAATTTTCAAAACCAGACAGACCCCTATGTCATAGAAACTGCTATAGAGAATAGAAAAATGAAAGATAATTTTCATGTTTTAATAAAGGAAGTACAATGTACATACCAAAACCTGATAAAATAATATATTATAATAAATACTCAGACTAATATTACATACACTACTAAATTAAATAATTGCAAACAGATTAAAGCATTTTTTTTTTTAAAGTTATCAATGTCCAGGTTGGAATTATTCTGATCCTACAAGGCTGATCAAAGTTAAGAAGGGAACTCATAAAAAAAAAAAAGAAGGGAACTCATAAAACACACCATATTAATAGTTCTCAGGGAAAAAAACAGATGATGACTTTCTCACAGTTAAATTAATAGGTAGTTATGAGTTTTAAAGCAGACTAACTGTCCCAAAAATTATCCATGAGGACTTATCTTGTAAAATACTTTGATTTTAGAACTGGGAACTAAAAATATCAGACCTAAAAGATTATCCTTTAGATTACCTAAAGATTATTAACACATTCCAGTAGAGAATATGACCTCCAAATAATGTAATGGGCAAGCTCCCATTCCCACTCTGTCTCCCAGCTCCCCTCCACATCCCCCAGGGTCGATTCTGAGAAAAACCTTCAGAATAAGGAAGCACAGAAAGTCCCCAAGATTACAAAAAAAACCCTAGTCCCTGGTGAACAAACAATAGTGGGAAACCTACCTAAGCTGTGTTACCCAACCTGTATCCGCTGTTACCCAGACTGTAACCCTGTACCCAGCTAACCACAATGTTTCACTTCTGTACTTGCCTGCTCACTTAGCTACACAAAAAGAGGATAAAAGACAAACTGCCCTCTACTTTAGGGCGGCTGCCTCTCAGGGCAGTGGTCCCCTGCGCAGGTGCAATAAATCTCCAATTAATTGCATCTAAGTGGGATCCAAGTCTATCTTTTCAGATCACGATGGTTACAAAAACAAGAGTAATGAGTACTAGTTGAAATATTTTAATAGTAGAGGTGAGAAAAGATGAATTTCCCTGCACCAAAATTCAGTGGCATTCATATCCATTGTGTGTTTTCTCTCCTTTTATAATATGAGAGGAGGTGGGGAATGCACCAGTGTGACAATAAAAGGGCATTTTCCTTGTGTTCTATTTAGTTTACCAATTCAAATATATGAAACCCAATAGAACAAACAATTCTATTTCCAAGTGATATAAAATCCTGCCTGCATATTCTAGGATATGAGAAATATACTTCCCAGGATAAGAGAACATCCTTATCCAAAGAAAGATAAAATTCCAACATAGGGTGATAAAATTGGCTTTGATGCCAATGAAATGTGACCATTTGACCTACACAGTCTCCCTGAAAGAGTGGATTGGTGAAACTTTTAGAGTATTTATGACACAGAGCCCCATAAGACTTCAATGAACAAAATTCTAAGGAGGAACCACTTTCTATATCCTTCTACTTGACAAATAACAGTTAAAATCCCTGAGTTTCTAGGGAACTCAGGGGAACACTATTCGTTCTGCTTCTCCACTACTAAAATCAACACAAAGGAAGAATATAAACCAATATATACAAGCATCTGCATAGCATTTAGGAATACATACATGTACTTGGAAGGTTTGATTTATCCTTCACAGAAGCTGGAAAAGTTATCCCCCAGGAGAAGCAGACATAGAGAATTCCTGACAGCGATTTTACACATAAGTCATCACAATTTATGCCCCAAATTTCCCACTCAGGAAGAAGGACTGGTGCAAATGGAAACTGTTTATCCTTGCGTCCCCATCTACTTTTGCTATTTTAAAGTTTCATGTATAGGTCCTTGGGTAAGGAAGATAAGTGAGCCAGGAGAGATAAGGCAGGGAGAAGTGGTATGTCCTTGCACGTATGGGATCTTGCCTCAGACAGATGTTTATCAAAGTTATACCAACAGCAGCAAAGGTATGGGGACAAAGGAATGAGAAGAGAAGAAAATGAAAGCCTTTTATAGATTCTAAAGAAGGTAAAACTTGTGAAAGCTTTCCACAGGAAGGAGCTCTGTAAAGTCAAAAGAACTAAGGCAGGAACTATAATTTAGAACCTCAGTCATTTTAAAACATAAATAGATAATGAAAACAACAGGTAGAGTTTTGTGAAAATATCAGTGCTTAAGTTTCTTTCTCAATACTGTGTATCAGTTTTCCACACTAAATTGCAGTCGGTGGTATTTTATTATGTCTCCAAGATGGTAATGTGCAAATACAGTTGGGGGTGGCTGACCTATGGGTCATAAAATAGTCTTTGGAGCCCCATTGCTCTTAACTAGAGCTTTCATATGTAAATGGTAAATAAAATCTTATACAACCATATCTGTGGTTAGCATTATTCAGATAATGTGTAAATTGCCAGTCTTTTCATGTCATCATATGTAAATCAATTTATTCTTTTTGGAAAATTACATGATGCATATGGTGGTACATAAAAATTAATTTTAAAACATTTATGAATAGAAATTTAGTGTGTCAAATTTTTTGAATTCCCTTCAAAAAATGAAAAATAAGCAAAAAACTACTTTAGCTTATTTTTAAGAGGTAAGAGCCTAGAGCCAAATAACTTTGCTTTCAGTCTTAGATATATGGCCTAATAAGTGAGAGTCTAAAACTGCATATAATTTTATGTATAAGTGTATTAGTAAAAAAGAATAAATATACCATGTTGCTTGTATTAAGTGATTTGTTATAAGCAAAATTCTTAAAAGAGTGCCCAATATATTACACAGCCATATAAATGTAGAATAGAATCCTAGAAAAGATGCAGGGGTGTCCAGCCTTCAGCCTGCAGGCCACATGCTGATTATTTGAGACCTGTTTTGCTTAGCTGTGGTGTCAGAATTGTGAAAAGTATGCATGGACCCTTTTTTGGCTTATCAGCTGTCCAGCTTTTGTTAGTGTTTGCATATTTAATGAATGGCCCAAGGCAACTCTATTTTTCCAATTAGCATCAGAGAAGGCAAAAGATTGGACACCCTTAGACTATGAACACATTCTAATGTGGTTAATGAAAATTTGTTATAGAAGAGAGCAGTATCATTTATTGAAACATAGCAGCAAACTAAATACATTAAAAATTTTTTAAGATCATTATCAAGTATAATTTGAGGAATACAAATATATTTCAATTTGTTAAAACTAAAATATATAATTTTCACATTAAGAGAATAAAAGAGAAAATTATATGGATCTATCAATAGTCAACTATTGATGATTAAAGAATCTTTTCTTTTCAAGTTTATATGGTGAATGTTTTCAAAGGAATGAAAGCATACAGCTTTTTCCTCATTTATACAACGGATGAATTCTGTCTGCTTGTGTACAGCAAAGGGTTGGAAACTGAACTTACATATGCTATTTTAGAAATAAATGCTATAGCATTTACTTCATTGCTCCTACCACTGATTCCCAACATAAGCAAAGTACAGGCCTCATCCCTTAAAAATGCTTTTAAACACTAGCACTTTAAGTATAAGTTAAGTAGAAAAATAGTATTATCAGGAAAAAGGCCTACATACTCTACTTGGTCTTATTTAAGGTAAGAATTGAATTCTTATTTAAAGTAAGAATTGCATGACAGAAAATTTATCGTTTTCTTTACTCTTGGAGGGATAGGAGATAAAGAAAGCAGAGGGGTTATTGTTGCATTATTTAAGGAAGATATAAAAGGAAGACAATGAATCCTTCATAGTTCCAACAACTGCATATTGGGTAACTGTGAACATCTATCTCATCTACTTTATAATTTATGCTATATCAAGAAGGCAAGTCCCCCTCTATGTACATCAATTTTCAAACCTCATTCTCTTCAAAATATAAAAATGAATACAAAATAAACTCTGACTGCAGTAGGTACTTCCTAAGTAGAAGACCAAACACCAAAGCTAAACTTGTCTTCCAAAGTCTGATGTCTTTTGATATAATATCTATCACTTAAATAATCTCAAGACCACGTAAGAAACTGCAGTTGTTATGGGTATTACCCTACTGTCAACCATATGTATTACATATTAAATTAAACCCAGCATTAAATATGCCTATATAATTATGCAAAAAATGATAGCAGTGATGACGCTAATGGAAAAAGACTATCTTTTAACCCAAGAAGATTAAAGGAAAAAAAATATAACAAGCAGAAAGCAGACAGAGTTGGGCAATTTTTGAACAGGAAAGGTTATTTTAAACACAGAAATATAAAAAAAAAATTACTCCCTTATTTATGCTCTGTGGAAATAATATGAAACATTTATTTTATATATTGGACAAGAAGAGAGCTAAATTAATCCAACTCTACTGCAGCATTACAAAAAAATTCAACCCTTCACCACAGTGTAAGATTTAAATGCAACCTGCACAAGGGTGCATGTTATATAAAACACAGCAAGACTGCTGCCATCCTGCCAAGTACTTCCAGTCCCTACCCAGGTCCTCCTGAAATACTGGTGGTCTCATTAGTCTTACTGAAATAAATCATCTTTTTTTAAAAAATAAAGCATTTAAAAAGACAAATCAAGATGCCTCAGTAACCATACATCCAACTCAAACATTTATGTGTTTAAATGAGTTGTATTTGTACCCTCCTAATAAACTTTTATTTTACTCAAACTAGAGCAATAATCTTTCAGGTATCTATCTTCCTTGTCCAATAATTCAAAGGAAAATATCCAAAATGATTAGTAAGAAAAATGTAGAAATTAACACACCCTTTTAATTAGTTTTAAATATTTTTAAGTTTTAAAAAGTGTTTTAAAGATTGTAATTTCTAGTTGGAAAACATTATCTGAATGAATACCCTAATGGCAAACCACTGCAAAATGC
>NW_003852398.1:27670789-27677703 GCF_000181295.1 Otolemur garnettii | reverse complement strand
AGGCATGCCTCCTGCCATTCCAGGCATTCCTCCAGGAAAATTACCAGGCATTCCTCCAGGAAAGCCACCTGGAAAAGAGCCATACTGAGCTCCTGATTGTCATCTGGCTTCTTCCTCCCTCTGGGCTTTCTCATGTTCTTCTCGAGCCTTCTTAACCCTTTCTGTTCTTTCTTTGATCTCCCGCTCTTCACGTTTTCTCTCATACTTTCTCTGATGTTCTGCAATTTTCTGGGCCCTAGGTTGAAATTCCTTCAGCATAGCACAAACATCATCATCAAAATCCAGTTTACAGGCAAGGGCAAGATCATGGGCTGCTTCTTCCCAAAGGCCCAGAAGTCTGTATGCTTTCCCTCTCCACTTGTAAGGCTGAGTTGAATCAGGATTTATTTCAATGGCTCTGTCACAGCCTCGGATGGCAGCATTTGGCTTCTGTAATTTGATGAAGACACTGGCTCTCTTGGCATACAAAATGGCCAACCGAGGATCCAGCTTGATGGCATCTGTGAACAAGTTGATGGCTTTCTGTAGCTCATCATCATTTAGGGCATCAGTGGCAGCCACTTTCTTATCATTTGCCTGATCCATCATCTCCTCAGTTATCTCTGCATTTTCATCTCCCATTTCTTGAGGAGCATCAGTGTCTGGTTCAATCACACCTTCTTTATCAATTTCTAGATCACTCTCCTCATTTGATGGTTCCTCTGTCTTTATGTTTTCTTCTGCCTTCGTACTATCTGTACTTTCTTCCTTGGTGTTTTCTTCTTTAGTTTTCTGAGCATCAGGTGGTACTTTACCTCCCATGCTCTCCACCCACTTTCTCAAGAAGCACCTGTCCTCGGTGCGCAGAATACTCGGGTCCTCCTTACACAATTTCACAAAGGCCCGAAACTCGTTCACTTTGTGGGGGTCCATGGTCAGGAGGCAGACAACGCAGCTGAGGAGGCAGCAGCTGGATTCCAGGACCGGACACTAGTAGCTCAGTGCAATCACGTAGAAGGGGGCGGCTGCAGCGAGGAAGAACAGACTAAAAGAATCTTGACAGCTATAAGTAGCAATAGACTAAATATGATAAGAAATATAATCACCTATAGCTAACATCACAATTATTACATAAATCTTGATTGCTTTTTCCATAACACGAGGAGAACCCAGTTAGTTAAATTAGGAAAGAAATATAAGAGTGTGCAAGGTTGAATAAGAAAAATAATATATTACCTGTATTAGCAGATGGCTAGGTGATATATGTAAAATCTCCTAAAAAACGTCCATTAAAAAAGACAATTGCTAGAATTAAAAAAAAATGCATTATGGTAACAGGATATAAGATCAATATACCAAAATTAATTGTTTTTCTGTATCCCAGAAACAAAAATTGGAAAATAAAATTTATAAATTGACCCATACAAAGCCAGATAAAAATTAAGAGAGAAATGGGACACAGCTTCACTGAAGTAGGGGTAAGCAGGGTTCACTGGCCTCCACAGATCAGCAAAAGCAAATATACTGGCATTGATATTATCAACAGTGATATCTCAGAACTCAACTATGAGGAAGAGACAGTTTCTGGAACCACGGGAAAGTGAAAAACATCCATGCAGACAGTAAAAGAATCAAACTTTTATATACACAATATCCTTCCCTCAAACTGCCAAGTGTGCAGCAAATTTTTCCCAAACATTAGATTGGCAAGGAATATTAGATCAAGAAGAGATTATTCCTTCCCTGCACTTCAAATTTAACTTCCACAAAATCTAATCTCCCTAGAACAATAACAGAAAAACATTTATTTAGTCAACCTCCTTTAGTTTAGCAAGGATGAAATAACTAATTTATACTATTCATTCTAAATCATCATTCTGAGTCCATTTCTCTAATGAGGGAAAAATAATCCACTGATGAAACATTTGAAAGAAATCTAATATAACAGCCACTCTTCCTAAGTTACAGCAGGAGGTTAACTGCATTTCAAGGACATGTGAAGTGTTCCACCAAGGACTAGAAAATTTACTCACCAGAATGAAAAACAAAGGTCAAGATGGTGAAAACAGCTTTGATGCATAGTGATAATGAGGCATTTCATTGAGTCTGTGGGAAAGAGCCTCTAGAATGTTGGTTGCAATGGCACAGGGACTCATGGGCCATTTCCAGCAGATAGGTATGCAAAATTTCAGTGTCCACTTTGAGAAAGTTTCTTACTTGTAAGGAACTGCTCCAACCCACCAGATTCCTAGTTCACGGTGAACTGTTTGCTCTTTTCTTCCCTCAACTTTATTATTTAACAAAACGTAACATAACAAGAAAAGTCCTTGCTAAAGATGTGTGACAGGTCAGGCAGGAAGACATCTGTGACGACATGAGAAAGAGTCTCTACAAATCTTTGGGTAAGCCCACAAGAAGCCTGGCTGAGTTTAAGGTAAATATGATCATTTGATTTTGTTTTACTCAGGGAAAAAAAAAAAACAAAAACAGGAGTAGAAATGGCTCTATCTGGAGCAGTCATCATAGCAATGTTACAACCAGGGCTATCTCCCCAGATTTCCCACCTGACCTACCTCACAAAGAAAAATGACAGGTTGGGAGACTAATACCTCTGAAAGCTGAGGCAATCTCACTCACCTTTCCTCCTCAGCCGTGCCTCTCCCTTCAGTTTACATACTTTTATTAATCTGTGAGTGAAGAGTTTGGTGGGGGTAAGATAGATGGCCCATGCCAGATAAGACTGAGAGATATCCTCTGTTCTCCCTGAGGGCTGAAAAGTGCATCATGAGAAGTATTTGAGAAATACTTTCTCAAAAGATATTCCCTCAGCAGGAGGACAATTTAATCTGATGAACTCAGAGCTGCCAGCAGAGAAGGTAATCCTTATGGCTATAGATTTAAGATAGAGGAGGTATGTGGATTCTTTCCAAGCAGGTAAGTTAGAAAGGGACAAGATAATCAAGTGTAGGGAAATAAAAGAGAGAAGGAAAGAGTGGAAAGTTTAATTCTAAAACTGTTTAAACCCTTAGTAGTTTTTAAAACCAAATGCATGTTAGAATCACCTGTAGAAATGTTAAAGCCTGTGGATTCACCAGGACATCATGAGGACGATGCACAAATTGTTAATAGATGAATATCAATGTGGGAAACCCTGGTATAAGATAAAAATTTCTGGCAGAAGGAAAGAGAAGGCTGGGGATTGAAGTTGAGACCAGATGGAAACCATTGCCCTAAATTACGCGTTACGTGATTTGATACTTCAGAGGCAAGCGAAAGGCGCTGAAGGATTCTGAAGTAAGGAGGAGATTTGAATAGTCATTTTCTTCTTAAAGAATCCATTAATTTTGTAGCTTGAATCAAGGGATAAAGTTTTGAATTTCAGTGCTAATTTCAGCCCATCTACCACTGAATAAGCTGGCATCAACATTTCCACTTTCCAATGCATATTTTACTTAGTTTAGTTTGGTTTGCTTTAGTTTTGTTTTATTTATTTATTTATTTTGAGACAGAGTCTCACTATGTCGACCTGGGTAGAGTGCCCTGGCATCACAGCAACCTACAACTCTTGGGCTTAAGTGATTCTCTTCCCTCAGCCTCCCAAGTAGCTGAGACTACAGGCATCTGCCACAATGCCCAGCCATTTTTTACTTGTAGTTGTCATTGTTGTTTGGCAGGCCCCAGGCTGGATTCGAACTTTCCACCTCCAGTGTTATGTGGCTGGCACCCTAGCCGCTGAGCTACAGGCACTGAGCCTATTTTACTTATTTTAAATATGAGAATAATAATTCTAGTCCCATTGGTTTTCATAAATATTAGAAGTAAAATAATAAAACTCTCCATATCCAAGCTGCGTGAGAACATACTTGAGAGTCTAAACCTACAAGTGATATTTAGCACTAAATAAACCCAGGATATCATCATAAACATCAAAGACTATAGGAATAATGGAGTAACGTACTTCACTAAATTATTCCGATCATGCACTGAAGAAATAAATAGTTTGAAATGCATATATATAAAAAAAATGCTACGAAGCCCTAGGAGTATAGGTAGGGAATATGGAAATCAGTACACAGATTTGTTATAAAATATTGTTTAAATGCCCAGGCTTCAATAAAAAACAATTGAGAAATAAAAGACTGTCTCATATGCAGGGGAAAGGGGGCAATAGATATTTTCCCTTGAGGGACCTAAGATGTTGTACCTAGCAGACAAAAAATTAGAAGCATCTTTTAGAAATAATATAATTGAAGACGTGAAGAAACCATGTTCAAAGAGGTAAAGAACAGTAGGATGGCAATGTCTCAAACAGAGACAGCCTTAAAGTTGAAAACTTATTCGTAAAGTATGAATGAATAAAGAAAGAAAGAAAAATAGGATTCAGTAACTGAAAAGTTCAATAACGGAAAGGAAGAAATTTCACTACAGGGGTTCAAACGAGTAGTAGATGTGGGCTGGCAGAAAAGGAATTGGTGTGTTGACTTTAGATCAATATAGACTGAGAAATCTGAAGAAGAGAAACATAAATAATGTGGTAAGTCCTAAAAAACTGGGAAACACCAATATATGCATACCATGGGTAACAGAAAAATAAGAGAAAAAGCAGAAATATATTAACCAAAAAATGGCTTTATTTTACTCAACAATATATTTCACAAATAATTTCTAAAATTATATCCTGTTGTGTTCACTTCACTATTTCTCTATTGTGTAATATTTTCATGTATGTGTTTTAAAAAAACTGAAAATGTTTAATGTATACAATTTGATAGGTTTGGGCATATGCATATGCCTGAGATGTTATCACAGCAATCAAGTTTATAAACATACACATGACTTCCAAAAGTTGCCTTGTGATCTGAGTTTTCTTGTTTGTTTAGATTCTGGTTTTATTTATTTATTTATTTATTTATTTTGGATCAAAACATTTAATGTGAGAGCTGTCTTTTTAACAAAATTTTAACTGCACACCACCATATTGTTAAGTATAGCCACGGTCTTGTCCACAAAATAACTAGAATGGAACTATAAATTTTTGGTTTAGTTTAGTTTTATTTTTTAAAATTAGGGCAACCTGTAGGATATGAAATAGAAGGGAGAATTTTTAAGTTTGTTTTAATTAATTAATTACTTTATTTATTTAGAGACAGAGTCTGAATCTGCTGCCCAGGCTGGAGCACAGTGGCACTATCATAACTCAATGCAGCTTCAAACGCTTATGAACAGGCCATCCTCTGCCATAGCCTCCAGGGGAGCTGGGATACACAACCCTACCTAGCTTTTTTTTTTTTCATAGAGAGAAGGTCTCACTGTGTTGCCCCAGCTAGTCTTAAATGTTAGCCTCAAGCGATGCTCCCATCTCAACCTCCCAAAGTTCCACGATTACATGCATGAGCTACTGGAACAGATCTATACCTGTAACTTTATAACCTGTGAACTATAACACTCCATTTTTCCCTCATACAAGCCCCTGGAAACCCATATTACTCTGACCCAAATCAGACAAAGATATTGTAGCAATGAAAGCTACTGATCAATATCTTTTGGGAATGTAGATGAAACATCCTTAACAAAAATACTAGTAAACAGAAATCAACAACATATTTAAAAACACGCTGTGACAACTGGAATTTATCTTAGTGTTGCAAGATAGGTTTAACATCTGAAACAGTTCATGTGAATATATATCAATACAATAGAAAAACAAAAATACAGTATCACCTCAATAGAAAAAGCATTTGACAAAATCTATCACCTCTTCATGATAAAAAAACGCTCAGCAACCATGAAACAGAGTAAAATCCTTGACTTGATAAGGAAATTTTGATAAAGGGTGCCTATAACAACTTCTATACTTAGTGGTGAAAGACTGGATATTTATCACTTTAGATCAAAAAATAAGATACTATCTAATATATTTTTATTTCTTTGCGGTTTTTGGCCGGGGCTGGGTTTGAACATAACCACTTCCAGCATATAGGGCCGGTGCCCTACCCCTTTGAGCCACAGCACCGCCCAAGACACTATCTGCTTCTGCTACTTCTATGAAACATTTTCCTGGAGGCCTTAACCAGGGAATTTTGCTAATAAAAAGAAATAAAAGGCATTAAGTTGGAAATAAAGATATGGAACTATCTGTTTGCACATTACATGATTTGGTAGATGAAAAATCCTGGAGTATTTACCAAAAAAAAACCCCAAACCTGCTGTAACTAATAAATGATTGTATCAAAGTTGCAGAATACAGATCAATATACAAAAATCAAATTGTCATAGAGTTGTAATGAACAATCCAAAAAAGAAATTAAAAAAAAAATTCCATTTATAATAACACCAAAATAATAAAATTCTTTGGCATAAATTTAAGACAAGAAATGAAAAACATCTATTCTGTAAAAAACCATTATTGAAAGATATTAATGATGATGTTAGTAAATAAAACAATATCTGATGTTCATTAGGCAGAAGACTTAACATGGTTAAGATTCAAAACTTTCCAACTGTTCCAGAGATTCATCACAATCTCTATCAAAATCTTAGCTGATTTTTTTGTTATGATTTGATAAAGTAAAACTAACATTTATCCACTTACAGGGGGGCCAGAATAACTAAAACAAAACTGAAAAATAAGAATAACATAGAAAGACTCACACATTTCTATTTCAAAACTTCCTACAAAGCTATAGTCATCCAAACAATGTGGAACCTGAGCAAGTTAGACATGTAGATCAATTAAATAGAATAAAGAATCTATAAATAGGCCCATACATCTATGGTCCCTTTTATTTTGTTTTTTTGTGGTAAGAACACTTAGCATGATATATACCCACTTAACAAATTTTTATGTATGCAAATACAATATTACTAACTATAGTCAATTTGTTGTACATTAGAGCTCTCCACTTATTCATCTTTTTTTTTCTCTCTTTTTTTTT
>NW_003852398.1:27668303-27669901 GCF_000181295.1 Otolemur garnettii | reverse complement strand
AGAAATCGGGTCTTGCTCTTGTTCAGGCTGATCTAGAACTCCAAAGCTCTGGCAATCCACCCACTTTGCACCTTCCAGAGTGCTAGCAATACAGGAAAGAAGCACCTTGCCTGGCTGAAAATGCATAACTTTTAAAAAAACAACTGTCCATTTTCTTCTCCTCCAAGCCATGGCAACCACCATTTCACTCACTGCCTTCATGGGTTTGGCTATTTTATGTATCACATAGAAGTATATCATGCAGTATTTCTTCTTTAACTGATTTCACTTACCATAATTTCCTAAATTTTCACCATGTATTACAGGATTTCCTTCATTATTAGTGCTAAATAATATTCCATTGTATGTATATACCATGTTTTTTTAATTCCATTCATCCATTACTGAAAGGATTAATCAATGGTCATTTTGATGTTTCCATTGGTTGGCTATTGTAACTCACACTGCAGTGAATATGGGATGTCATTTCAAGACCCTGATTTCAACTTTTTAAGATAATGCCAAAAAATGAAATTGCTAGAAGACTTGACATTTCTATCTTAAATTATTGAGGAGCTTCTGTACTGTTGTTGACAGTGGTTACATCATTTTAAATTCGTACCAACAGTATCAAAGGCTCTGACGTTTCCACATCCTTGCCAAGACTTTAACTTCTGTTTGTTTTTTTGTTTTTGTTTTTGTTTTGTTTTGATAACAGCCTTCCTATTGAGTGTGTGGTTTTGATTCACAACTCTCTGATAATTCATGATGTTGAATATTTTTACATACCTGTTAGCCATATAGTTATATCAGTTCCTTATACATTTTGTGCATGAACCCCTTATCATATATATGCTTGTAAAATATTTCCCCCTTAAGTAGACTTTTCTCTCTGTAAACTGTTTTCTTTGCTGTACAGAAGCTTTTTAGTTTGATCTCACTTACCTCTTTGTGCTTTTATTTTCTGTGCTTTTGGCATCACATCCAAAAACTCTTTGCCAAGACCAATATCATGAAAGTTTTTCTGTTTGTTAATAAGGGTTATAAAGTTGCAGATCTTACTTTTAAGTCTTCAACAATTTTTTGTTGATGTTTGTATATGGGAAAAGGAAAGAGTCCAATTTCACTTTTTTTTTTTTTGGTAACAGCTTTATTAGTATAATTCACATACCATATAAAACACCTATTTTAAGTACACAATTCAGCATATTAAATTTACAATATACAAGTTCAGCATATTCAGTATTTCAAGTATACAATTTTAGCATATTCAGAGAGTTGAGCAACTGTTACCACAATCAACTTTAGAATAGTCTAATCACTAAAAGGAAGTCCCATCCCCTTTAGCGATCACCCCAGATTCCTCCACCCTTTCAGCCCTGGGAAACACTAATCTACTTTCTGTCTCTGTAGATTTTCCTATTCTAGACATTCCATATAAATGGAACCATATAATATGATTGAGCCATGGCTTCTTTTATTTAGTATAACTTTTCAAGCTTTGTCTGTGACTTGTACCTGTACTTTGTTCATTATTAATGCCATATAATATTCCATTGTATGGATATATACATTATGCTTACCATTAATTAATTGATTGACATTTGGATTGTTTCCAC
>NW_003852398.1:27665603-27667623 GCF_000181295.1 Otolemur garnettii | reverse complement strand
ATCCCAAGAATGGAAGAAAAAGTATCCAATGTACTCAGCCCTACTATGAAACTAATTTATAGCTTTCATAGGAAAGCTATAACCCAATTTTAGCCCAGGAATATGAGAGGGGAGAGGGAGGAGAGGGGAGGGGAGAGGGCGGGTGGAGGGAGGGTGATTGGTGGGATCACGCCTATGGTTCATCTTATGAGGGTACATGTGAATCTCTCTAAAGGTAGAATACAAATGTCTTAACACAATAACTAAGAAAAAGATATGAAGGTTATATTAACCAGTTGGATGAAAGTATTTCAAATTGTATACAGAAACAGAACATTGTACCCCATGATAGTATTAATGCACACTGCTATGACTTAATAATAAAAAAAGATATGCAGAGAAAAGCCAAAAAATTTTCTAATCTTTATTATTTCAAATTAATATGAGGATACAAATTTTTAGATTACATTGTTCTCCCTTCCAAGGTATGTTTCAGTTGTAAATCCTATTTAACAAATGGTGCTGGGAAGAAGTGGTTAGCCATATGTAGAAAACTAAAACTGGACCCACACTGCTCATCATTGACCAAATTTTTTCTTACTGGATAAAAGAGAT
Organism: Otolemur garnettii; assembly: GCF_000181295.1. NCBI lineage: Eukaryota > Metazoa > Chordata > Mammalia > Primates > Galagidae > Otolemur > Otolemur garnettii. The sequence goes on along the minus strand of NW_003852398.1, from coordinate 27,667,029 downwards.
AAATTTAAGAAAAAAAATACAAATTCTGGAACAGAGGGTAGGAAAATGCTTGAAGATATTGGCCTGGGAAAAACTTTATGAGGAAGACTGCCCCCCCACCCCACCCTGGCAATTCCAGCAGCACCAAAAATAAATAACTGGGATTTGACCAATTTCACATTTTTATAAGTAAAAATCAAATTATACCAAGATCATATATTTAAGAGACTATCTTTCAAATCGTGAATTCTTTGGCCCTTTGTCAAAGATCAACAGACTATTTATAAATAGATTTCTTTCTGGGCTCTCTATTCTGTTCTATTGGTCTATATTTTTGCCTTTGTGCTATTACCATACTCTTTTAAATGGTTCAGCTTTATAATACATTGGTTTCTATTTATATTCCATTGCTGTCAGTAAAGATACTACTATTTGAATCTTTTTAAATTTGTTAAGACTTGTTTTGTGACTTAATATGTGAGCTATCCAGGGGAATCTTCCATGTGAACTTGAGAAGAAAGCTGCTGCTACTGAGTTGAATTTTCTGTGTGGTTCCTTTACACTCATCTTGTCTATAGCGTTGTAAAAGAATAATACCACAAAAATAAACAGAGACACAGATAAAACACACACCTCATCACTTTAGTGAAGTAACTACGTGCATTCTGATATATGGACTGTAGAGGGCACTCGTTCAAAAGAAATCATCTAACCAGGGGCCGGGAACCTGAAGCCATAAAGACACCTGTGTCCTTTTTAGTTCCTTAAGTGTTTGCAGCCTTTGACTGAATCCAAATTTTACATAACGAATTCTTGCATTTTAATTAAAACATTTTTCTTTGTCATTTATATTTGTATTTCATTTATAAATTAAACATATTTAAAAGACCAAAGAATAAAACAAGTTTCAATGAAATAATCCTCCCAGATTGACAGGTACAATTACATACAGCATTAGGTATAGTATAGTTCTAAATAAGGGCATGTGATGAAAGAGTATGGATGGTTCACTAGGCTTTTTAGTATAACAGCCACCTTTTCAGATGGTGAAGAGAAGTGCAGTTTTTTGTTTCTTTCGTTTTTTTTTTAATAAATGGCACATTTTCATGGAAAAGGATACGGTCTCAAGCAATCATTAGATTCATTAATGGTACTTGTAATTTCATCTTTTCACTTCCTTTTATACCTTGAATGCCAAACTTCTAAGAAATGTATCTATTCAATGAGACACCGTTTTGTCAGAATCAGTGCCTTCTGAACACAGCCATGGCTCATACCACAGATTATCCAGGATATTCTCTTTCAATATCCCTACAGCCATTATTCTAATCCAATAGACCCCAAACTATTCTAAGTATTCTCCCACCCAGTGTAGGGCATTCTTTTCCTGATGTTGAACCTTGGCGACAGCATTGATGTCCCATCACTGCCAGAACATCTCATAGTC
>NW_003852398.1:27658487-27664403 GCF_000181295.1 Otolemur garnettii | reverse complement strand
CCATTTCTGCCCACTGTAGTATTATTAGTAGCTCGGCAAATTAATTATTATCTCTTTGAAATACCCCTACCTCAGTTTCCTTTTCTCTTATACAGAACTCTAAGCATTGTATACCCCATAGGATTGTTGGGAAGAAAAAATGTCATGAGGAATGTAAACCAAAACCACAGAGCCAGGTAGTGAGAGACAGAAAGGAATGAATGAATGAATGTGTAGATCCTTAGGTAAATTCATATGATTGAAGGAGAAAAGTAGGAAGGGAAAAGGGACATAATAAAATTTCCAGAACGTTAAAGGGAAAAAAAGTGGGGTTGGTTTGTCCTGAAGCTTGTTTGCTCGGTAGAAAAGAAGCAAAGTTTTCCAGTCAAACCACTGTGGGTGACATGGAGTCCGGTAATAGAAAACAACTGGATAAAAAGAAAGGGGACCGCATGGGACCGGTGCCGTAAGTAGAAACCTGACATTACATAAGAGGCTTAGTTAGGAGTCTATAAAGCTCAGGTAAGTAGCAATGTCAGTAATGGTTCAGGGAGTCCATTGTATGGGAGGTTTTTTAATCTTCCACAACTAAGGTTTGAAACAGGAAAACAAGAAGCTGAATTTATCCCAACTTGGTAGGAGGGAAGAGTAGAGAGCAAGACACCAAGAGGGAACAGGCATGCCAAGTAGCTAAATGTAAAAGTCAGACAATGGGATTAAGGCTGACATAGGAACAGAAAGCAACAAAAGGGTATTCACTCTGTTAAGTTTGCTGTGAAAGAGAAGTTTTCCAGATAATGGCCAATTTTTAGGCTAAGGCATAAGGATGGCAACAAGTAGAGAAACTGGGAGGCTTGGGTTTTGCAAAGATTATGATTTGGGATGTTAGAGTTTCCCAGGCTGATAGAAAATACATCTATTCCAAAAAGACAGCAACAGGTACAACTTCTGAGAATTAGAGGTAGAGGAGTGTGGGAAGAACAGGAACCAGCCTTGAATTTGGAGAAAAATTCATGCAATGGTCTGGAGTGTGGTAGGTCATTAATCTGCTTTGCTAACATCAGATCTTTAAAATGTTGGTACTTCTTGTCCTCGTGATTCACAAAACAACAAAAGTACAGAACCTCCTGTTTCTCCTTGCCTGATGGAGCATGGTCCATCAGAGGGGGTAGTTCAGGTGAGGGATTAAACTCAGAAATAGTCATTAGAATAAACTCATGCCAAGCAAGTGATTGCTCAGCCATGCAGGCAGCTTTATCTTCTGCAGCACATGCATGTGGCCACAGACTCAAGGAACAGCCCCTATTCTCAGAGTCACTGCGATTTCAAGGTGCCTACAGCAGGCTCATACTCAGCCACAGCCGGTAACTTCTCCTTGCCTTATTCTATCCTTAGTCCAAGTCAATGGGGGGATCTCTCTAGCTTTCCTCTTTGTCGGTGGGTTTCCCTTCTTTTGAAGTTTTGTTTTTTTGCAACACTCTTCTTTTGTCTTCTTTGCCCATGAAAGCAGGAAAAACTCTGACTCCTTACATGGTTGTCCCTATTTTTCTACATGGTCCCTGCTACAATCTTGGAAAGAGCCAGAATGGAGAGTCAGGTGTGAGAAAGTTGGAGAAAGGGACATGGAAGCATCTCTCAGCCTAAATAGTTCTACACCTACAAAGAAAAGTTTGGCTGAACAAGTCATCAATTTGATACATTTAAGTTCCTTACTTTTATTAATACCAGGTGATTATCTCAATATCTTATGAAGTTCATACTTGTTCTGAGTCTCATACTTCTAAGAGATGTTCAGTTTAGAATTTGAATGCCTGTATCTCTGACTCCAAACTCTGCGATTTCTAGCACCTCACTCATGGCAATAAATCATTTCAAGGTCATAGATATGGATATACATGGGTAGGTAATTATGAAGATATATATATTCTGATTCTTGTTTCAGAGAAAGTAGACATAATTTATTTTAACAGATGACATATTTATGTTTGTTTTTTTTTTTTTTCAGATTAATGTGAGGGTACAAACAACCAGGTCAACATCTTTAAATTTGTTAGGTAGAGTCCCTCTTGTAGTTAACGACTCGCACTAGAATGTGTCCCAAACACCCCCACATCATGCCCATTCGTTGGGAGCCCCCCAACCCCTTTCCCTCTCCCCCCCCCCTTAACTTGAATTGAAATGAGTTTTTCTCCTACATGGGCATGCCTTAGATGGTCTACTGGCTTCATGTTAGTATGGAGTACATTGGATAATTGTTTTTCCATTCTTGTGATACTTTAATCAGAAGAATGTGTTTCTACTCTATCTAGGTTAATACAAAAGATGTGATGTCACCATCTTTTTAGGGCTGAATACTATCTATGGTATGCATATGTCGCTATTTGTTAATTGATTCCTGAGTTGATTGTAATGGCCAATCAGTAGCCTTTGTATTTGCCACAATGTGTTAATCCATTTCTGAGTTGATTGGAGTGTCAAATTAGTAACCTTTGTATTTGCCAACCATAGCCAAGATGAAAATTCAATCAACAACAGAATTTTTGTTCCCCAGGAAAAACATTTCTATTTTTAATCCATTTTTTGTGTTTGAGCCTTTGTGACTGGACTGTCAAGTAGAAATTGGGCTATGAAGTAAAGGTTTCAGTGTGGAAGAAATGGGTCCATCCCAGGGAATGAAATGGCTTGTGTTTTAGAGTGACATGCCCCAGGTTGTATGGGACATCCCTCAGTTAACACCAGTTATTTCAGCATTACGACAATTTCTCTGAGTGTCTATATTCACTAACAAGCTAAGATAGTACATTGTGTGAATATGTCACATGACTTGGGTTGGCCCTGATGAGTCTTGAGTCTAATTTCTTTTCCAGGCCAGGACTATGATTGAAACTGGGTGCTGGTAGAAAAAGAAAATTATTTTTATGGTTTTTCTCTCCTTTTCCAAAGCAGAGGAGCTCTCTGAGACCTGAGTTCCTAGATGCTAGGCCAGTGTGCGATTACCATAACCAAGTGTACGGCAATGGCATCATGTAGGGTGGTTTCTCGTGTTTAGAAAGCCATCTGTGGAAGACACTAATAATAAACTGTCTTGGTCATTTTCACAGGCCTCCCCAAAGAACGATATTATATGAAATCTAATGGCTGCCTTTCCCCACAAAATCGTCTTTTTCCTGATATGCTCTCCTTTGGCACATACCGATATCTCAGGTGAGCAACCTTAGAGAGTTGGGGATATAAATATCTGATTTGCCAAAAGTTGTAGGAAATAAAAGAAAATGTCATTTGTGACTTTATGTGGTTAATGTTTTGCTGAAATGTAGGCCTTTGGGCTTAATGATCCAAATTGGGTATTATTAAGAAGTATTTCCTTTAATGAAAAAACTAGACTTGTTTTCTACATTGTGGATTCTTATCCTCATTTCTATTTCGTTGATTAAAAAAAATCATCTAGAGCAGAGAAAATTGCAATGTTTCCATTGTAAGCAATACATTGTGTGAATATAATTTCTAAAAAAATACCTTTTTCGTCTGGGCTTTAAAACAGTTCTCTTAGTATAATAATGGAAGTAAATGAAGAATAAACGATGTTTTGTGTGAATGATATTAGGTTATTGAGTTGTATGCGTTCACAGTTAAGTAATAAAAACCCTATAAGCATAAAGGTAAAATTCATGTTGCCTGCTATTATAGACAGAATACTGGCCTCCCATATCCAAGTTCTAAATGTCCAAGTTCTAAACACAGGAACCTATAAAGATGCTACCTTCAGTGGCCAAAAAGACTTTACAGTGTGATTTAGTTAAAGACCTTGAGATAGAAAGATTATCTTGCATTATTTAGGTGATTATTACCAAAATAATTATAAGGATTCCTATTAAGAGGAACACAGAGGGACCCAAGTCAGAAACATGTGACAATGGAAGCAGAGGGGAGATAGATGCAGGGAAAAGGGCCTTGGGCCAAGCAATCCAGGTAGCCCAAAGGAGCTAGAAAAGTTAAAGGAAATACAATCTTCCCTGGAAACTACAGAAGGGATGCATCTCAGCTAAAATCTTGATTTTAAGACTTCTTACCTCTTGAATTATAAGATAATAAATTTGTTTCATTTTAAGTCACTAAGTTTGTGACATTTCCCAACAGAAGCAATAAAAACTATATACTTGCAATAAGTTTCACACTAGGAAAGTATCTGCATATCTCACTCACTTATGCATTTCCAAATTTTTCTTAAATAAATGATCCATATTAAATACTCAATGCATGAATGTTAAAATATAGCTACCATCAATTATCTGGTATATGTAGGTTCTCCAAAATATACTTTATTATTTTAATAAGCCTCAGTTAGATAAATTGGATTAATCACAGTACTCGGTTCAAGAAATATAACTGGGTCCCATCAGTAAGTACCATGAACGTATTCTTCCTGGAAAAATCTAAATCACTGACAAAAGTTTGAGACCAGAAATGTGATTGTCAGTGATCCAACATCCTTGGATAAAGGCAGAAAAGGGCATTGGATCCACCATTCTAACCTGTCTATTCTTCTCTTTTTTTTGTTTCATCATAGTTTTCTTATTTTTGCACATTGTGGGAAGTGTATCTTTAGAATCCTTTTAAAGCTTATACAAAGTTATATAATTTGTCTTGTAGGACATTTTTACTCAACATTATATAGAGAGAATCATAATTGAAGCGTATTTTTCCCTGCATATTATTAAATTTATACATATTTTATGTGCAGCTATCATTTCAGTTTTATTGATGAGAAATACACGTATCCTAGTGTGTGAATATAACCTAACTTCTTTCCTCTTCTCTTGATAAGCAGTTGGTTTTCTTACAGAGCTGATAATGTTCTTGTGCATGTTTTTTGATGCACATGGGCAAGGTTCTTTTGGATACCTATCTAAGAGTAGTTTTGCTATGTCACATGGTGTATGAATTGTTATAATTATAGGAAAATGTCAGCTAATTTTCCAAAGTTGCTGCATAAATGAACATTTCATAATTAAACTATAACGTAGCCTACAAATCCACATGATCTTCACATTTGATATCACCTAATCCTTTAAAATTTTAGTCAATCTAATCTCATTTTCATATTGATTTGCATTTCCCTGATTGCTAACCAAGTTTAGAATCATTATAAAATTGATGGGCAACGTGTGTTTATTCTTTTGCATTATACCTATTTTTGCCATTTTTTCCTACTGAATTGCTTAAATTTATGTTGCAAATATCTAGGCGATTATGTATCTGTCTACCTATATCATGATACAAATCTTTGTGGACATTTGTATAAATATCTTTTCTCAGATTTTAAATTTTCTTTTGATGGCCTTGAGTAAGTGTTACTGATGAGTAGAAATTCCTAACATTGAAAAGTCAGCTTTGTCAAACTTTTCATTTGTAACAAGCCTTCTTTTTCAGTATTTTGTTAAGGAAATTCTCTCCCTCTAAAATCTAAATATATTTATCTACAGCTTTAATGAACATATTTTATAAACTAAATTCAGGTGTATTTGACACATAATAAACTGTGTCAGTATAATTTTAACATACTTAAAGTGCAGAATATAAGTTTGGACATACAGTAGAACCTCCAAAGTTGACCACCTCCTTAAATTTGCCTAATTTTCATTTATGATTGAGCACATAAGTAAATATATTGTAAACAATAAAAGATAGATTTCTCACTAGTGGAAAAAGGAGTTACTTTGAAAACCCCCCTAATATTAGAAAACTGAATAACCCATAATGCACCGCTAAAGAAAATAACCATTTGAACTTATTATGAACCTAAGGAAAATGAAACAAAGTAAATGAAAAGCTATGTTCAAAGTGCCATTGCCCCCAAACCCTTTCCCTTCTGCACCACTCTCCCTGTTATTCTCTAGGTAACCAACCTCATTAGTCTCCATGCTTCTTGTGTTTCGG
>NW_003852398.1:27649100-27655824 GCF_000181295.1 Otolemur garnettii | reverse complement strand
AATCTTGAAAGTAAGATGTTGGTATTTTAATAGGGATGGCATTGAATCAGTAAATTATTCTGGAAAGTATAGACATTTTAACAATGTTGATTCTTCCAAGCCATGAACATGGTATGTTCCTCCATTTATTGATATCCTCTGCTATTTCCTTTCTTAGGGTTTCATCATTTTCTTTATAGAGGTCCTTCACCTCTTTTGTAAGGTATATTCCTAAGTATTTCATTTTCTTTGGGACTATGGTAAAGGGAGTTGTATACATAATTAACCTCTCCTCTTGGCTATTGTTGGCATATACAAAGGCAAGTGACTTATGGACATTGATTTTTATATCCTGCACATTACTGTATTTTTTGATTACTTCCAAGAGTCTTGTGGTTGAATCTTTGGGTTTCTCCAGGTATAAGATCATATCATCAGCAAAAAGGAAGAGTTTAACCTCATCTGCTCCCATTTGGATACCTTTATTTTCTTATCTTGTCTAATTGTATTGGCTAAAACTTCCAGCACAATATTGAATAGTAATGGTGACAGAGGACAACCTTGTCTGGTTCCAGTTCTAAGAGGAAACGCTTTCAGTTTTACTCCGTTCAGTAAAATACTAGCTGTGGGTTTGTCATAAATAGCTTTGATCAATTAAGAAATGTACCATCTATGCCTATACTCCTCAATGTTCTAATTAAAAAAGGATGTGAATTTTATCAAATGCTTTTACAGCATCTATTGAAATGATCATGTAGTCTTTGATTTTACTTCTGTTGATACGGTGAATAACGTTTATAGATTTGTGCATATTAAACCAGCCTTGCATCCGGGGGATGAAACCTACTTGATCCTGATGTATAACTTTTTTGATGATAAGCTGTAATCTATTGGCTAAATAGATTTATTGAGAATTTTTGCATCTGTATTCATAAGTGAAATTAGTCTGAAATTCTCATTTTTAGTCGGGGCTTTACCTGGTTTGGGAATCAAGGTGATATTTGCTTCATAGAACGTGTTGGGGAAGATTCCTTCCTCTTCAGTCTTTTGGAATAATTTCTGCAGTATTGGAGTAAGCTCTTCCTTGAAGGTTTGATAGAATTCAGGTGTGAAGCCATCTGGACCAGGGTATTTTTTTGGTAGATTTTTTTTTTTTTATCGTTTCCTTAATCTCAGTGCTTGAAATTGGTCTGTTCAGGAGATCTATTTCATCTGGGCTAAGTTTGGGGAGAGGGTATGATTCCAAATATTGATCCATTTCCTTCACATTGTCAAATTTCTGGGCATAAAGTTTCTGGTAGTATTCAGAGATAATCTCTTGTATCTCTGTGGTGTCAGTTGTTATTTCCCCTTTATCATTTCTGATTGAGGTTACTAGAGATTTAACTTTTTTATTTCTAGTTAGTCTGGCCAAAGGTTTATCTATTTTATTAATTTTTTCAAAAAAACCACTCCTTGTTTCATTAATTTTCTGAATGACTCTTCTGTTTTCAATTTCATTAATCTCTGATTTAATTTTGGATATTTCTTTTCTTCTACTAGGTTTAGGCTTAGATTGTTCTTCTTTTTCCAATTCCATCAGATGGCCCGTGAGTTTGTTGATATGCTCACTTTCTGATTTTTGAATGTAGGCTTCTAAGGCAATAAATTTTCCTCTCAGGACTGCTTTTTCTGTATCCCATAGATTCTGGTAGCTTGTGTCTTCACTGTTGTTATGCTCAAGGAAGTTAATAACTTTATCAATTCTATTTAGTTTGTTTGTGTGTATTTTTTCTCCTGCTATTATTTTACTTTTATTTAATAAAATGTATCACTGTTTTCCATTATTGCTCTTAAATTAATGAGTCATTATTAGAAAGTCTCTCTAACATTAAGATTACAGAGAAATTCTGTCATGTTGTATTATAATTCTTATATAATTTCATGCTGATTCCTTTGGCGTTTATTGTTATGTTTGATATGCAGTCTATATGTGTCATTTTATTTTACTTTGACTAGATAAAATCCTTTTTTAAAAAAGTAGCTATATCCAGTTGCTTTTTTCATTAAATATTCTGACTTTTTAGAAAGAGATAAGAACATCCGAATCCTTTAATTCTCTAAATTAAAATTTAATTAAAATGTAATTGTCGTATATATAGTCAGCATGATCTATTCCTGCAAGGAGAACTATTCTTTTTACTTATTGTGTCTGTACTTTATTTGCAGGAATTTTCAAATCATATGATAAATCCAGATTTCCTAAGGTAAATTTAAATTTCTTAGTTCTGGATATTCCTTCTAGTCTAATTACTCTATTGAACTGAGAAATCTAAAACTATATGGCAATAAAGCAGAATGGAAGTTTTCAACGTGACATTGGACATTCACCTTAATCTCTCTAGACTCAGTAGCTTTTATTAGAGGCTCCATTATAACAAAGGGTAATAAAGGTTACTGTACTATAATGTATCACAAGCATCATGATATAATAGTATATTTAGTAAAATAAATATATATAGTCAAATAAAATACATTAAGTAAATATATCTCTGAACATTGAGTGAAATAACACCTGTCACATGTTCAAATTCACAAAGCTAAACAATAGAAAATCCCAATTTATTTCCCCCAATAGAGAATCTTCACTCACCCCAGATCTGCTTACATCCCATCCTCTGGTAGTTTCCAAACCCATAAACATCTCTACTCAAAAATATCTTACAGTGAGTTATTTGGACTGAGACACCAAGGTTACATGAAAACATTGCACTTGAGCTTAAATAGGTATGTTATAATGATTATAACTTTAAAAGGTGATGAGACAGCTGGGCAAGAAAAAAAAGAAAAACCAGGCCTGATGGAAGCCAGAACATAGGATATCCTTGAAAAAAGTCAATTGCCTAAGGAAGATTTGATAGTATTCTTATGTGGAGTAGAAGTGACAGGCACGGAATAGAGTATCTATTATTAATTATTTCTATGATATTTTATATTATTTGCAGCCTGATTGTAAAATGTATCACCCAATGGAGTATAGTTATGATAATGACTGTCCTGATGTAATACAATATATTTGTGCTACAAATGGTGACACTTACGAGAATGAGTGCTTCTTTTGTGTTGATCAGTGGTAAGTTCAAATAAAATACCATTATTTTTTCTCTATACCTTCTCCTAGAAATTTCAGGTGACTTTAGCTAAGGAATTGGTTCTTACTTATGCATGGGATTTTTTACAAATAGCCTCTATTGTTTATGAAAGATTGAAGACAGACTCCAGGTATAGCAAAAATAAAGTTTGTAAAAATGTTTAGTTAATATTCAAAGTAGACTTATTAAAAAAGGATTATATGATATTTTGGGAGAACTGCACAAAGATCATATCTGTAGATAGTCTATAGATTATATTCAAGCAAAGAATGGGAATCCATTCTGTCAAAAATCACTCAAATTTTCCTTCTTAAATCCATCAAACCTCTGAATAGAAAAAAAATGTCATTTGGTAGTTATAAATACTTTAGATATAGATGGGAGAGAGTCAATGAAATAGACAAAGACATACATAAAAGTGTAGATAAATATTTGAATAATGAAGTGATTGTGTGGTCTTATATAAAAATTGATAGTCAACTTTTCTTATTTTTAACCTTTCAAATAAATTTGGCCTGAAATGTAGCTAATTTAGGTTAAAATATTAATTTGGGTCTAGATTAATATATTAATTATATTCTATCTATTATCCCCATTTGAAATTGTTTATAGATCAGCCTTGTGCCTTTTCTTTCCTTTTTTTTTTTGCTTTGAGACAGTGTCTCACTATTGGCCCTTGGTTGAGGGCTGTGGCATTACAGCTCACAACAACCTGTGGGGTAAGTGATTCTCTTGCCTCAGCTTCCTAAGTAGCTGGGACTACAGGCACCCGCCACAATACCAGGCTATTTTTCTGTTGCAGTTGTCCTTGCTGTTTTGGAGGCCCGGGCCAGCTTCGAACCCACCAGCCCCAGTGTATGTGGCCAGTGTTCTAACCACAGAGCTATGGGTGCCAAGCCCAGCCTTGTGTCTTGTCGTAACTCCTCCAAGGCCTATGAGATCTTCCATATTGGGGATCCCCAAGACTTTCCCCAGGTTTCATGATTCACTAGAAGGACCCACAAAACTCAGACAATCTGTTACATATAATCATAATAACTATTTAATACAATGAAAGGATACCAACAAAAATCAGCAAAGACAAAGGTGCATAAGATCGTGTGACATTCGACATAAGTTTCTAGCTGTCCTCTCCTAGTAGAGTCACACAGGCAATGCTTAACTCTCACAGCCATGATGAGTAGTAACTTGTATGAAGTGTTTCCATACTCACCAGGGAAGCTTTCTCAAGTCTTGGTGTTCAAGCTTTTCATTGAAAGTCAGTTACATAGGCATAGAACACCTGCATGGTTGATCTCAACTACTCAGTCTGTTCCCAATCCAGAGGTCAAACTGATACAGAGTGTCTTAAGACCCTAGACAAGTGAAGACAGGGATTCACCACATCTAGTAGGCTCAAGTTCTAGGTATACAAGCACGTTCTTAACAGGTGAGCTAGTCTCAGGGCTTGTTGGCTATCTCTAGTGACAACTCTTTATTACACACCTTCTTTTGAAAAGAATCCTCCTGAGTTTCCCATGTCTCATGACATAAAGATTATTTCCTGAGGACCAAAGAAGGCAGAGTGTAGAATCCAATTTAATAGAGAAAATACATGTTCATTTTCAGAGAAAGTACTAGCCTCAGTGGCTGAAACATCCTTTAAAAGAATGGAAGCTGAAAAGTGTGAATTAACCAAACATCTACTATTGGCTTCAAGAACTATGAATGCATTAATGTTACCAGAATATGTAGAATAAATTATATTTTCATTCCTTCCTAATACAGTTACTATTTCTCAAGAATAAGCTAATTAGGAAAGAGAATTACAAAGGTCTTTTTAAGCTCTTTCTCATTAGACTTTTTCATATCCTGTGGTGTTTAGGCACACACCACTAAACAGAGCAGCTTAAGAGAGACTGTCCCATAATGGGCTGGCCTTACTATTATAACATAGACTGATACAGAGGCACAGTGTGGGCCTAGGTCTTCCAGGCTACTATTACACAACTTCCTACAGATATTATTCATAGACTCCTTTCAGCCTCATCTAGGAAACTTGAGGAAGTTATGTTTTCACAGAACAGTCCCAGCAGCTCAAAGATCAGGCCTCTGATTTCTTTTGGCAAAAATGGGGAAGAGATAAAAGAAACAAGTTTCTTCCTTCCTCCCTTTTTTCCTGCTTTCCTGCCTTCCAAAATTCTATGTTGAAAAATTTCAGAGAACATCTTTTGAATAATCAAGATATTAAGAAGGACGGTACAAACTGTGGTAGTAACAAACAGGAATAGGATAAAGAAAGCTATAAAGGGAATTGCAAAAGCAGCTCACTTCTGAGGACTTCACTTAGCAGATTAAAAGAAAGTACATTCAAAAGCAATATCCACTTCCCTTAGGATACTGATCTATTTTTTTCTCTTCTCTTTAGGGAATTTGGATCTTCTATTAAATTTGAGAAATATGGAAAATGTGGTTAATAGATTACAGGGTACCTACACTTGCTTATTTTTATCATGATTTAATTGTGAAAATTATTTCTTCTGGAATTTGAATATGTAAATTAAATAACACACCCCTATGCTATATTCAAATTTGAAACAAAATGGGAAATAAAGGAATCACACTACTGGAGAATGAATTTTTACATTTATTACAAATAAACAAAGCAAAAAATGAACAAATAGATCTCAATTTCTGTGTTCTGCTTATTTGAAATCAGCTTTCATTTGTTAGGGATAAGTCAATTCAGCAAAGGTGCTTCCTAAAACTCCCCTGAATTGAACTCACAACAACCCGCAGCCCTTTCTGCAGGGTCATTTACTACCCCACTAATACCATTTAATGACTCGGCGCCAAAGAGAAAATATCCTCTCTGCAAAAGGCAGACACCAAAGAAGGGAGTCATTCAGTTATGCAGCCTAAGTTATCTATCTGAGGATTCTGAAAAGCTATACCTGCTGTTGGAAAAATAAACTGTTGGAAAAATAAAGAGAGGGAAGTATTAGGCTATTGGATGATTCCTACTCAAAGAAGGAGCCAAGGATGGACATGCAGCATGGAGATCTGAGTTCAATTCCTCCTGTTATTTAATGTGACTTATGTTCCCTGAGTATTATCTTTGCTACCTTTAATGTGAGTTTTTATACCTAATATACAAGATCCCTATAAATATTAGTAGAGAACATGTTTGGGAGAATGTCTTTTATAGAAATGAGTGCGTAATTTCACTTAGTAAATCACATATGAACTAGTTTACTGCCATATATATATAATCTGCTCTAGAATTCCATTTAATACCATTTTATCAAAAGTTTTACATATATTGTTCTGCATATATAAACCTCACAATAAAATTATGCCATGAGTATATCTATTTCCATTTTGCACATCGAACATATATTTATTTACTTATTTGTTTAATGACACATATTAATAAATGTGCAGATTCTGGCCTCTGATGGAGATCCAAAGTTAAATTATAGGTAGTATTACTGTCCACAAAAAGAATAAACACAAATAACAAAGAAAGAGAACATCAGAGGTATAGCATCTTCTATTTTGGTTACTTTGTGGTTCAATAACCTATGAGACCTTCAGGCAAAAAAAAAAAGCCCTATAAATGCCAAGGTATGGGG
>NW_003852398.1:27645677-27647708 GCF_000181295.1 Otolemur garnettii | reverse complement strand
TGATGGGTTTTTTCTGGTTCAATAAAAGACACATGAGGTTTTTGTTCAGGGCAGCACTTACCTCTCTGGTTGCTATCATGGGAAGCTGCTTGCCTCTCTGAGCCTCATACATTAGTTATTCCTTTGAAAATAGTTGAATGTAAGAGTTTGTGTTTCATGTTGTCCCCTCACCATCCCCTCCCTAAGAGCAGAATGACAACAATAAATGTGTGAAACTCCTGCGCTTGTTGAGAGACAGACATGAACATAGACAGGAAACAGAAGAAGTCCAGGGAGGATATTGGGAGATGACTATAGGTGTGACAGAATGACAGAATGGAAATAATCACCTGAGTTTCCAAGTGAGAACAGAGGTGTTTCAAGAAAAGAGGGAGAAGTGTGACACCTGGTCACAGCCCACAGGCAGAGGTGGAGCTGTAACAATAACTGGCTCAGGTTTAGTGACCACATGTACCAGGTGCCACAAATGTATTTTGTTTGCTTTATCTAAATACTCTCCATAGTCATCACCTCTTTCCATTGCCACCCCCAGCTTATAGAAGAGGAAGTTAAAGTATACAAAGTAACTAACTTATATAAATTAGTAGTTAATAAAGGAGCTTGAAATTTAACTCAGTTTATCCTGTCCTGCTTCTAACCTCAGCTTACATTGTCTATAAACCTAGTGTAACTAGAAAAAAAGAGGATAGGCAGAGTTCATTAAAAGAGATTTTCAAAAATGTACAGACTTTCATCCTCTTAAATATCTGTCTCTTCTTTAGAAAAGTATTCTACCTAGATGTATTATGGCCTAATAGTGTTAACAAAATAAAATTTTGTTTTCAAAATTTAAAAAGCAGCCTTCAAATGGCTTAGTTTTCCTGCTTATTTTTGAGATATGTGTATTTGAAATAAATCTGCCAATATTCCTTTAGTACCATTTTTTTTAGAATTGATCTGAAATTGCATCTGATCCAGAATTGATCTGTGTTCTGATCCCCAAATCTATTTTTTCTCTATGAAACAGTAAGAAATATTTTTGGAGCAAAAGCAAATGAAATCTATTGATTTGTGTGATGTATATTTATTAGGTGCCTACTCTGTGTTATTTGCCGTCTTAGGCAATGGCCAGATAAGGCCTCTAGGCCTTGTTCAATGGTTAAAGGAAGAAATAACAGCCGTGATGTGATGCCAGTGAAGGAAATTTGGCTGAGTCTGGAATAGCAAGAAGAAGACCATGTGAAAGCTGGGGTAGGGGCTCCAACACTGGAACAGAACTGCCTGCTTTGGGAAGAGAGCTACCAGATGTGCCAGGAGAAGTCAACCCCCAGGGTTGAAAACAGAGAGATTCCAAGGATCCAATCATGTCATGTCAGTATTAGCTGGTAGTATTACAGAAACCAAGGGTGTGTTTCACTGTGATGATGAGCCATTAAAAGGGTTCTTTTTCAACACTGAACACTTTGAGCTGTAACTTGGCTCCTCTAGATGCAATTCCAGAACAGAATTTGTCTATAAACACTTTCTCAGATCTTCATCTGCCCCCTAACTTTCTAGGCCAATGCTCTTTGGAGCATGGGTCAGGCAGTACTGGGAGCTTGTTAAAAATGCAAAATTACTTATCTCACCTCAGGAATTCTAAGTCAGATTCTGCATTTTATCAAGATCTGCAAAAGATTTTATGCACATTTTAGTTTGTGAAGCATCAGTTTAGAATTTAGAAGACCCATTAAAAAAAAAAACTTAACTACTGCATCTTGATTCTTGTTACTCTTCCATTTTTCCTTATCTTTAATAATTCTTAAAGCAATAATAAATCTTCCTGTCACTTCCTTACAAAACATCAATGTCCCTTCTCTTCTCCAACTCCAGTCTCAGCTGCTGCCTAGCTCTGTCTCCTCACACCTTCTGAACCATTTTCAATCTTCAGATGTAGCCCTTCATGTTCTTAGGTCCGAGTAGCATTGACTGCTTCTGTCACTTCCACATCCCCCTCTTCCTGTCATTTCTGATTCTTTTTTAACTTCTGGGAGACATATATTCTTCTTCTTC
>NW_003852398.1:27636279-27645247 GCF_000181295.1 Otolemur garnettii | reverse complement strand
GGAGCTACCTTCATAAAATATTGATTTTTTTTTTCTACTTTGTTTTCTATCTCTTCACATGTTTGTGGATGTCCATCCTCTACGCTGTCCTCACTACATCAACTTCTCCTCTTTCTAAATGCTATTTCTCTTCCTAAAGCTGATTTTAAAAGTACCACATCTTCTCCATGGCTCTTCTTGCTTTGGTGATCTAGCTCTCTTCAGTTACTCCACAATTCTTAGTTAATCTCACTGGGCAAGTCTGCATCCCTCCTCCAACACACATGTGATTTTTCCTCAGCTGCTCTTTACTCCTCAGATGCTCACTGATTATGCCTACTCCTGTGTACAGAATCACATCCACCTCCTGAGATTGTCATATCTCCTCCACCATAGTGTATCAACCAGGCACATTCCATCATTTCCATCCCAATCATTTCTTCATCCTTTTATTTTTTATCTCCCTCTGATATGCTCTTGTGGTTATAATCTCTTGCCCTTCCCTATCCACCTGAGTTGTCCTGATATTCCTGCCAATTGTCAGAACCTATTCTCATGGACTCAGATTTGCAAGAGTTCTAGCACTTATTGTGGTCTTCTAGGAGATTCAACTCACAGGGAAGGTAGAGGAGAGCTGGATACTAACCAAATGAAGCCAGTGGAAGCTGTACTTGAAGATGCCCTCTTCTCTTCCAGCAATCTCCTGAGTTGTGACTCAGTGGAGCCTCTGTGTTAAGCATTGCCAATTCTCGTACCATGTTTGCCAGAGGCATGTCCTGCAGTAACCAAGGAATGGGGGTGTCCCCTGTCCCCCTCTGGAAGAGTGGTCTGGCTGCATAGAGTACAGGAGCTACCTTCATAAAATATTGATTTTTTTTTTTTTTATTTCCTACAGATCTCTTCACACTGCATGTTTGTTTGCTACCCCGTCCTTTCTCATCATTTGAATCTTAGATTTGTTTTGCTTCTGGCACATATGCACATGTCCATTTCCTAAACTACAAATATCCCACATACTTTCATACCCAGTAATAATCCCTAACTGAATTGGCCAAACTACAAAGTTTGAGGGCATAGTCCTCCACAAGGTTGCCTTAAGTTCTGACACCAAGTACAAATACAGAGTTTTCTATAACCATCATGTTCAGTAATTTACTATAAACATTAGTCAAAGGAAGAGACCTAGGGTAGAGGCAAGGCAAAGCTTACTTTGTTCTTTTCCTATGGAGTCAGGATGTATTACTTTCTGTGTGGCATCATGGGTAACAAGACATGTGGTGTACTGTCAACCAGGGAACTTTCCTAAGCCTTGGTGTCCAGAGTTTGTATAAGGGCTTTATTATATAAGCATGATTGCTTGATTGACTCCATTATTTAATTTAATTTCCAGGTCAACTGGAGTCCCCACCCTAAATCGCATAGTTGGTCTTTCTGGTTTGGCCGCTCTACCCTACACTGCCAGGTGTGGCCAGCTGCTCCCCAAGATGAGGTGTGGCCAGCCGGTCCCCAAGATCAAGTGTGACCAGCGCATGCTCTAAACAAAGACACTCCTTTCAACCATGACATAAATTACATCCCAGAAATCAAGAACAAAAGCTATACTCTTTGGGGCTAGGCCAAATTTTTAACTATATCATATTCTCTAATGCTACCATGTCCAATCCATTCCCATGTAGAATTACATTATAAATGGTTAAATCTAGCTAATTAGCAAATGCAATAATTCATATAGTTATCATTTTTTTGGTAATAGTATAAAACATCCACTTTTTTTACACTTTTCAAGAATACAATATATCTTCATTAAATATAGTCACCTTGCTATACAATAGATCTGTTCAAATTTATTTCTCCTATCTAATTGTAATTATGTACCCTTTGACCACCATCTTTCCATGCCCCCTGCTTCCTAACCACCTTGTCCTCCAGGAATCACTATTCTACTTAACATTGCCACGTGATCAATATTGCTAAATTTGACATATGAGTGAACTGATATAGTGGTATTTTTCTTTCTGTCCCTGGTTTATTTCACTTAATATAATGTGACCCAGTTCTATCCATGATGTTTCAAGTGGCAAGATTTTGTTCTTTTTAATGATGTGTATACCATTTTATATACTATATATTCATATACTATATATTTTTTAATCATTCATATGTTGATAGACCTTTAGATTGATTTCATATGTTGACTATTATGAACAATGCTACAATAAACATGGGACAGCAGATATCTCTTTGACATACTGGTATGAATTCTTTAGAATATATGCCCAGAAATGGAATTGTTGAATCATTTTTAAGTTTTTGATCCACCTCCATTCTGTTTTCCACAATGGCTGTAATAATGTACATTCCCATCAACAGTGTATAAGTGTTCCCCTGTATCCACACCCTCACCAGCACTTGTTATCCTTTGTCTTTTTGACAATGGCCATTTTAACCAGAGTGAGGTGATATTTCATTGTGGTTTTGATTTGCATTTCCTCAATGATTAGTGAAACTGAAACTGAGCCCTTTTTTCATATTCCTATTCGCATTTTGTTTCTACATTCAGGTAATATATTTTTCTATTCCTTCACTTTTAGCCTGCATGTATCCTTACAGGTAAAGTAAGCCTCTTATAGGCATTATATTATTGGCTCTTGCTTCTTATTTTAAATTCTCTTATCCATTCTATGTCTTGGAATTGGAAATTTTAATACATTTACATCGATAGGTAAGGACTTATTACTGCCATTTTGTTAATTGTTTTCTAGGTTGTTTGTATACACTTTCTTCCTGCTTTTCTTTCTTATGCTCTTCCTTTGTGATTAAGAATTTTGTGTACTAGTATTTTTTATTCCTTACTTTTTATTTTTGCTGTATCTGTTACATGTTTTTCCTTTGTGGTTACCACAGTGTTTATAAAAAATAAAACATCTTAAGTCCATGCACCTACATAAACTCATTTTTAGTAAACAATATATGTTGGAGAAAAGACAGAATTATCAATAAATGGTGTCAGAAAAACCATATATCTATCTGCAGAATGAAACTATACCTTCATCTCTTGCAATATGCAAAAATCAAATAAAAATGGATTAAAGACTTAAATCTAAGACCTGAAACTATCATAAAATAAAACATTGGGGGAAGATCCCAGGACATTGGTCTATATAAAGATTTCTTAAGTAATACACCAAAAGCATAGATAACCAAAGCAAAAATGGACAAATAGGATTACACTAAGCTAAAAACCTTTTGCACAGCAAAGAAAACCACCAAACAAAGTGAAGAGACAACCCACAGAAAGGAAAGAAATATTTGCCACTACCCATCTGACAAGGAATTAGTTACTAGACTATGTAAGGATCTCAAACAATTCAATAGGAAAAAACAAATAACTCAATTAAAAAGTAAGCAACAGATTTGAACATATATTTTTCAAAAGAAGACACACATAGTGTGCAGGTATGTGAAAAAATGATCAGCATCAGTAATCTTCAGGAAAATAGGCAAAGTACAATTAGGCAAGTACAGTTAAAATGACCTTTATTTAAAATATAGCCATTAATGAGTGCTGGAGAGAATGTGGAGAAAAAATAACTCTCCTACACTCTTGGATGGAATGTAAATTAGTATAATCACTGTAGATAGCAGCATGGAGTTTCCTCAAGAAAGAAAAACAGAACTACTATATGATCCAGTAATTCCACTGCTCAGTATATATATTTTTAAAAATTACTGTATTAAAGAAATATAGTAATTTCTGCCCTCTTATGTTTATAGAAGTGCTATTCATGATAGCCAAGATATGGAATCAACCTAACCATCCATCAAGAAATAAATTGATTTAAAAATATGTTACATATACACAATGGAATATTACTCAACCATAAAAAGAATGAAATCTTGTCAGTTGGAATCAGAGGACATTATGTTAACTGAAATGAGACAGGCATGTAAAGGCAAATTTCAGATATTCTCATGAGTATATGATAGCTAAAAATTTTAAAATTTGTGCTCATACATATAAAGAGTAAATTGATGGTTACTAGAGGCTGGGAAGAGAAGTAGGGCTAGAGGTGATAATGTGGGCATGATTAATAGCTACAAAAATACACTTAAATAAAACAAATAAGGTCTGATATTTGGTAGCACAACAGGGTGATTATAGTTAAAAATAATTTACTATGTATTTAAAGAGTAACTAAAAGAGTTTATTGGAACATTTCTAACACAAAGAAATAATAAATGCATTACGTGATAGACACTCTAGTTACCCTGATTTAATCCGTATTCATTGCATACTCGTATCAAAACGTCACATGTACCTCATAATTATTCATCATCATTATATATTCATAATTAAAACTAAAAAAATTTAATTTAGAAGTAAATCTTAAAGTTTTAGATAGTTACTTTAAACCAATAGCTGCTGAAATTTGATCACAGAAAAGAAAAAAAACTCTACTCTTTAACTTAACTCCCACTACATTTTGAATTTGTGATATCACAATTTACATGTTTTTTTATATTGGGTATGTCTTAAATGACTATAGTCACTATTATTTGTATTAGTTTTATCTTTTAGCCCTCATGCTAAAGTTATAAGTGATTTACACACCACCGTTGCAATATTAGAATATTCAGGACTTGACTGTGTACTTAACTTTTATCAGTAAATCATATTCTTTCAAATGTTTTTGTATTACTCATTGATGTCCTCTTCTTTCATCTTAAAGAACTCACTTCAGCATTTCTTGTAATACACGTCAGGTGGTGATGAATTTTCTTAGCTTTTGATTGTCCAGAAAAGTCTTTTGTGTCCTTTATTTCTGAAGAATGGCTTTTCTGGGTGTAGTATCATTGGTTGAAAGTGTTTTTCTTCAGCTTTTGAATATATCATTCCACTCTTTCCAGGCCTGTAAGGTTTCTGTTTTTAGGAATATTGGGGATCCCTAATAGATATTTTCTTCTTTTCTCTTGCTATTTTCAGGGTACTTTCTTTGTCTTTCATTTTTCACAGTTTGATTATAATATGTCATGGGATCATCTGATTTGAATTAAATCTGATGAGAGACTTTTGACCTTCTTATACCTGGATATTTATATCTCTCTCCATGTTTGAAAAGTTTTATGTTATTTTTTAAATAACTTTCTACCACTATTTCTTTCTTTACTCTCTTTTAAACATCAGTGATCTATAATTTGGTTTTTTGAGGTTATCCTACAGATGCATCAGATTTTATCATTTCTTTGTATTGTTTTTACCTCTGATTTTATATTTTCAATGAACTTACCTTTGAGTTCACAGATTCTTTCCTATGCTTGATTAATTCTGATGTTGATGTATTGCATTTTGAATTTGCTCTAGCATTTTTTCTGCTCCAGAATTTCTATTTGGTTTTTAAATTATTTCAATCTCTCTGTTAAATGTCTCTAATAAATTTTTGAATTGTTTCTTTGTATTTTCTTCAGGTATGCTGAGCTTCTGTAAAACAGCTTTTTAAAAATCTTTGTTGAGCAATTGTTTCATTTCCATCTTAGTCATTGGCACCTTATTTTATTCATTTGATGATCTTATGTCTTCCTGATTGATATTAATCCTTGTGGCCTTGTTTTAATCTCTTCACATTGACATAGGTAACTAATCTAGTATTTGCAGTCTGGCTTTGTTTTTGAGCATTCTTCAGCATTAAGCCTATCCAGAGATTGAAGGCAAGTTGCCTATTGAGGTCATTAAGCCCATTATCATTTCAGCCACTACAGTGCTGTGGATACCCTAAAACCAGGACTGCTATAGCTGAAATCTTAAAGCTCACGTTCACAAAGACCAGCAGGGCAACACTGGGGTATACCCAAGGCTCATGGCTACTATGTCTGCCTGCCACTTTGATTTATTACTTGCCACTGTAGTTGGCCAAAGCTAATGTGGCCAGTTCTCAAGTTCATCTCAGCAGGGTCACAGGGCCCCATTTTGTTTCAGGGTTGGTCTAGAGACTCTACCCACAGATATTGGCCTGGTTTCAGGGACTACAGTGTTTTGCCCAATGCTGAGTGTTACTATGGTGGGCCCAGTACCACATTCCAAGGAAAAGTCCTATGTTCACTTGCCTTTTATTCCCCCATGTGGATGGTTTCTCTCTTCACGCTGAGCTTCCTAGGGCTAGGTGAGATAAGATGTAGGCAGTTCCGGGACCACAGAGACACACATAGCACTAAGTTTTACCTGAAGTGCCAAGACCAGCATAGCATTGGGGTTCATATAAGACTCACAGAAGCTATGGTCTGCATGCTGCTATGGTTTATTTGGAATTCAAGGTCACAAAATTTGGCTGGTGGTAAAGTGGATGTAACTTGAGTCTATTACCCCAGGATTCTGTCTAGAGCTGGTACAGGTCTGAAAGCTCTATCTACAGTTACCAGCCTGGTATCAAGAGCTAAGGAGTTCTGCCTGGTACTCGGTTTAACTATGGTAGGCCCAATACTGTGTTCCAAGGACAATCCTATGCTTATTTTCCTTCCCTTTCCCCAAGCAGATGATATCTTTCTTCATGCTATACTGCCCAGGGTTGAATGAGGGGGCACGTGGGCTATGCAAAAAATGTCCCTTCTACAGTCTTCTATGCATCTTTTCTTCTGATGCATCTTATTATCCTTGAGACAGGGTTTTTTTGCTCTGTCACCCAAGCTAGAGTATGGTATTGTTATCATAATTCACTGCCACCTTCAATTTCGGGGTTCAAAGAGTCTTCCTGTTTTAGCCTCCCAGGTAGCTGGGATTATAGGTCCATGACACCATATCTAGCAAATTCGTTTTTTTGTTTTTTTAAATTTTTTGTAGAGAAGGGTCTCACAATGTTTTCTAGGCAGGCCTCAAATTCAGGGCCTCAAACAATCTTCCCACCTTGGCCTTCCAAAATGCTGGAATTAAAAGTATAAGCCATTATATTTGGCCTTATTATTTTTTAAAACCAAGTACTGTGATTTTTTACCTGATTTGTTTAGCTTTTATGAAGATTTTTTTTTTATGCCTTCAAGAATTTCTCAAATTTAAGTACCTATCTTGGGTGATGATTACTGGATAGTCCTACTCTGCTTTGTTGCTCCACCCTTTCCTAGTAGACATGATTTTACTAATTAGAGCTCATGGCTGTGTGCGTGTGTGTGTGTGTGTGTGTATAAAAAAAACTACATCCAAATATTCTGAGGTCAGCTGCTAACAACAAAAATCAACAGGAAAAAAAATAGTTGCCTTATCTATTTACATCATTTTGGTTTATCACTGTAGTTTTTCATCGTAGTTTCAGTGGCTAAAAGAGAACTGAATGCAACCAGGTCATAGGATCCTTGGATATCCTAACTCTCTGTTCCCAAGAGATGTAGGAAACAAGGTCTTATCAGCTACAAGGTCAAAATGTAAATATCCTGATCTTTGTATCACTGTGCTCCAGTGGATGCATGAGCATGATGAGAGTAGGGGCTACATCAAGAAAAAAGGAGAAGAGCTGGAATATGAAAGGGCCATACAGGGAAGGGAGATGAAGACAGACAAAAGACTAGAGAGCTACTCCAGCCAAATCCAGACTCATGATTATAAAAACTGTCACAACATGGCTATGAGAGCATTGGGAAGCATGTTTGCTGGATTGCTGGGTGTCAAGAAGGAAGAAGTATTGGGGGGGGGGCAAGGGTGGACTGTAGTGCAACAATAAAGAGAAAAAACAAAATAAAACAGGAGAGTTCTAACCTCTCCTTCCCACCTCACTTCTCAGCCTGGTTTATTGTTCTACATATAAGCATTTTGTGGATGTATTTTTAACTTGAAAATCTGAAGCACAATTCTTGGCTAACTGCACTAGATATAGGAGAAACAGAAAGCTCATAAAGAAAGGGCTGCCCTAAATTGCTCCTTAGATATGGAAGTAGCAGACAGGACAGGAACTCTAGGCTCCTGGCTCTTAGTCAACTTCTCTCCCTACTGGAACACTCCCTCTTTCCACATGATCCTCACACATAAAAATGCTGTGCTATCAGATCCTTCTGCTGTTCATTTAAAACATCAGCTACTTTTCCTGACTGCTGTGATTCCACCAGTTGTACTCCTATTATTTCAGTGTCCAGTGTTTCCAAATCTACCCCTTAGATTTAGATTTCAAGGCAATACACCGGAGTAATTAAGAAGCATTGACTTTTTACTCTAACCAATCCACTTCTCTAATTTCCCTTGTCTCAGCTTAATAACAGGGAGAATAATAGTCCCTAGTTTGTAAGATTAAACCTTAAGTCATATAATGCATATAGCAGATGTAGCACAGTTCTAGCACACAGTAAGAGCTTGATAAATGTTGATATTTTATGGTACCATTTCATTCCTATAGGCACTATTTCAAACCTGGATTACTGCCCAGCTATGGCACTAGCTTTGCTCTTTTCCTTCAGCTAACTGATCTGGTTTCCATTCTGTGCCTGCTCCAATTTAGTTTTCTCAGTCTTCTTTAAAGCTCTAATGGATCATTCTGCTCTTCTAAAATCTAGTGCTAACTTTATCTAGTGACCATTACTCTACAACCATTTTTGACTGTCCGAAACTTTCCCATCAATGTCTCCCTAAGCTACATTTCCCTTGTAGCATTCCAAATCTACTAGGGGAGAAATTCCTGATAATCTCAAACTTGTACTTACTTTATTTTTAAGTTTTTCTGCATTAATACTATACAAAAAAACCTTCCTTTCTTGGAATGGATCCATTGCCATAGTGATTCTCTCTTACAAGCCTTCAAATTCCTACCCCCACCCCAACTTTGCAGGAATATAAAGAAAAATGAACAAACTTCCCTCAGCCTAAAATAGACTGCTTTTTATCTTCACTGTCTTCATACCTCATTCCAAAGTTTTCTCCATAATTTTCTATGTTCAGTTTGAAAATTTCTTCTCCGTTTGAAAAGGAATCAAAACCCAAAGCATCCCCATACCTAATCCCCTGACCTTACTTTTTCTC
>NW_003852398.1:27628277-27636174 GCF_000181295.1 Otolemur garnettii | reverse complement strand
CCCTACTCCTTGAGCCACAGGCACCATCCTCTCCACCAATCCTTTACTGACTTGATCTTTGATTACACTCTGAGGACCAGGATCTCAGCTCTACCCCTGAGAAATTGAATTTGACACTTTGCTTCCTACTTACAGCCTTCATAAACAATTGTTCATATTTCCCACACCTGCTAAGTCCACATTTTGCCTAAATCAGGAGTATCCAACCCATGGCTTGTGGGCAGCATGCAGCCAAGGATGACTATGAATATAGCCCAACACAAAATTGTCAGCTTACTTAAAATATTATGAGACTTTTTGGTGAAAATCAATTGTGCAGTTCTTGAGCATGAACTTTGTAGATGACAACCTCATGTCACAATGTCTCATAATATAAATACACATATGCTCTTGCTGTTGTATGCCAGCATAGCTTCAGTTTTATGGCAGTGTGTGACTTCCAGTGTGTTATCTTCCATGTATAGACAGTCGAATTGACTCTATCAGATGCTACATGTGTTTATGGTGACTTGGCAAGGCAGCAATTATCAATAATATTGCAAACTACTATTGCAACATTAGGCCTTGAATGCTATTTAGAAGTCTAGTAAGCATTCTTAATTTGATTATTAAAGGTACTTCCACACCTCCATGATGTCTTACACATCCCCCACCACTTTTTACAATCAGCCCTCCTCCTCGTTCTGCATTGGCACAGATGATATTGAAGGGCTCACACCTTGATTTCTATTTTCATGTCAATTAATTTCCATAATAAAATGTAATTATAGTCCCTTATCTATTACTTTTTAATTGAAGCATGGCTTCTATAATAATTCATCAAAAAAAATAGAACCCAGGAAAAGAAAAATTATGAATGAAGGATAATTCAGTAAAAAGTGGACAGATGACCACTTTTTTGGAATGGCAAATAGTAAGGCACTCTGCTTAATTTGTCCTGTCTCCAAGGTCAGAGCAATGGTGTTTCATCTGTTCTCTTAATCTTATTAGCCACCCTCTACTGTGTATCTTGACTTTCTTCTTCTTGTCTTTGGTCTTAAGACACGATCAGTCTAACCTCGAGCTTGTTGGAGCCTCACTTTCCTCCACTCACCTGTCTTTGACTATCAAACATCCTTCTAAAGAAAACCCTCTATGTTTTATCTTACAAGAGTACAAGTGAATCTTTCTAAAAGTAGAATATAAATATCTTAACACAATAACTAAGAAAGTGACATGAAGGCTATGTTAACCAGTTTGATGAAAATATTACAAATTGTATATGAAAATACCACACTGTACCCCATGATTGCATTAATGTACACAGCTATGATTTAATAAAAAAATTAGAAATAAAATTTGTGCTTTATTTTGAAAAAAAAAATCTCTGACCTTATCTTTCCCCATCATCCTGATTGTGTTTTGGTCCTATTTCCACTTCTCTGATGAAATTTCATTTCCCATTTGCAATAAAGAGCGCTCATCTGGAAACAATGTTTTTTCCTCAGTATTTAGTTTCTTCAAATTTACATTGCAAAAAATAAAATTTATAATTACTTTTCTTTATTAGAACTTTCACTTTGCTTCTTTTCCATGATGAAAATCAGCAATATTCTCCAATAATTGGTATCACTGGTATCATGATCTTAGGAAGATTACTTAATTCCTCTGTGCTTCAACTTACTCACTGGTAAAATTAGGGTAATAAAAATTCCCTTCTTAATGAGTTGTTATGAAGACCAAATTCCATGTTATTAGCTACCATATGTCAAGATCTAATTATGAGCTTGGCACCCTGACACACACATACACACACCACACAAGCACATATTCATAAAGGATTATATATACAGTTAGCCTTTGAATACCATGGGTTTGAACTGTGCGGATCTTCTCATACGAGGCTTTTTTCCACCTCTACTACCCCTGCAACAGCAAGATTAACCTCTCTTCTTCCTCTTTAATCTACTCAATGTGAAGACAATGAGGATGAAACCTTTGTGATGATGCACTTCCACTTAATGAATTGTAACTATATCTTCTCTTCCATATGCTTGTCTTAATGTATTTTTCCTATAGCTTACTTTATTATAAAACAGTATTTTCCCAGAAGCAATATATGAATAGAGGTGTAATTGTCTAATCTGGGTTTAATAACTTCCATTTTAGTAAAATAAAGGAAATTTGAAATTTTTACTCATTTATAGCTAGGCCCCTTGGTGCTTACGTTATTTCTTATTGTATGAAGTTTAGAATTCTAAACAATCCTCATGTATAAGATAAACAAAAAATTTTTCTCACCTCAAATAATCAATTTCTTGGTCAGATAGGAAGTAGCAACCAGAACTGCAGCACCACCCAGGGTAACCAGAACTGCAACGCCACCCAGGGTGTGACTTTGTCTTTGAGATCTTTTAACAGCCAACATTGACTCTGGATGACCTCACAGGAAAGGTGGAGAAACCAATCCTGCCATATAAACATGACCCTTTCCTAGACCATGTCTGATGCAGCTGTGAGGACAATCTCAGAACAGCCTCTGTATCGCAGTGATTTCTACCATGAAGATTATTGGGGGGCTCCTTCTGCTCTATACAGTGATGCATTTCTGCAGAAGCTCAGGTGAGTGAAAAGTAAACAGTGTTCCATAGAGTTAAGCTTATTTTCCCAAATAATATCCCTGGGATGTCAGCATCTAGGAGAAATGTTTCATTATGTGAATTTAAAGTGTGCTGGTTTGTAATATAAATATCCCCTGCCTGGAGTTCCAACTGGAATTGGAGGCCTTTAGGTCTAATATTTTCTTTCTCAGGGATTCTTATTTGAATCCATGAAACAAAAGAAAAGAAGATCTAATTTCTCCATAAATCTTCCATTTTATAAGAACACTAAAAGTTGTTGATTTTATTAGACATTACTCCTCTGTGCAAGGATACAGAAAAACTTGGATGTCTCCCCAAATCAATCCAGGAGAATCACTTCTCCAAAGGTCAAGAGTCAACAATTAGGTTTTTATATGGTGAAAAGTTACATATTCAAAATTAATTTCTAACGCCTTAGAGACATTCCCATTCTTGTGCTATATATCAATTAGTATTATATCAAAGATGATGCTTCAGAGTCTTAGGATGGGTAATTGCAAACTTCTTATTGCTACTTGACTTTAAACCAGAAAAATTCCAATAAAAAGAGAAAATTTGGATAATTCTCTTACCTGAAACAAGGACTTAGTTAACTCTTTGGCCATTCAGCTTCCTCAGTAAACAGCTGGGATCTTGCAAAAAGATGGGCAGTGTGTACTGAGATTCCCTGCCAGAAGAAATGTGGAGTATTTAATTATAGGACAAAATTTACATTAATTGATGAAACTTCATTACTTTCATTGGTTTTATTTTTAACATTTCCATCTGTATTTCTCTTTCAGAAGCTGCCAATCTGCCTTTAACAACAGTGAGTATGTTGAATAACACTTTAATTTCAATTCCCATAGCCTGTCAATTAGTCAAGTTCTAAAAATAATTATATCTAGGATTAAGTATGCTTAAAGGGATCAGAGATGGAGACAAACTCAGATAAGAAATGGCTTCTGCTTTCCACAAGCTAGCTGAAAAAGATCACCTAAATATAAATAACCATATCCTAACTTTAAAAATATTCCAGGGTTAAAGGAGAAAGAGCTTCCATGTGAGAGATTGGTGATGTTTTCATAAAAGAGACAACATGTAGGAATCAAGGAGAGGTAACTTCATTAATTGCATAGCCTCTGGATTCAAAATGAGTTGCAACTCTACCACTTATCGGCATTTACCTTATATAAGTTATCTCTCTTCTTAAGTTTTAATAGAGGTAATTTTACATTGTAGAACCAACCCTATTCACTTGTCCTGAAGATTAAACAAAGAAAATTCAGGTAATATTTAAGGTTAATCCCTAGGACAGAAATATTCAGCAATTTTTAACTGAATGTGGTAATAAAGATAAAAGTGGTACCAGGAGTACTAATAGTTGTTATAATGGGAACATCAGTACTTAATAGAAGTAGACACAGCAGTATCAGAACATCTGAACTGTAATTTCCTACTCTTATTACCTGCCCAAAAAGGTCAATGAAACCCAGCTTGGGGTTGGGGAGAAAAGTAGAACATTCTCTTGTGTCTGGCACAGATGGACTGCAGCATTTATAAGAAGTACCCAGTGGCAGTCATCCCTTGCCCCATCACATACCTGCCGGTTTGTGGTTCTGACTACATCACCTATGGGAACGAATGCCTCTTGTGTACTGAGAGCTTGTGAGTACCTCATGGGAAGAAGAAGATATCTGGGGCAAGCATTCTCTTTCTAGGATCCTGTCTAAATCTCTGTAAGTTGGTGCTTATTCCCAACTAGTGATAACAGAAACCTGTCTATCATACAGTCAAACCAGGACTGGGCCACTTGCTCCACCCACTTGGATTGGTCCCAGCCTATCACAAAACCTCCAGTTCTGGTCTTTCAATTGTGGGACTCCAACAGGACCATGAGTTCTCAAGCTGCAGTCCCCAGAGCCCAGTGGTTTTGTACAGGAAAATCAGTAGTCACCAGATGGGTTAAAGAGACCATTTAGGGAGGTCTCCAACCCCCAATCAGCCTATGACTGTTTAAATAGTGGAGTTCCACGTAATATCTTGTTTGAAGAAAGGGTCCTGAAATCTATACCAAAAAATAATTGAAAATCACTAATCTACCTGACTATTTAACAGTCTTAATGCAGCTTGATTCTTGGACTGTGGCTAGAGGTTCCTTTTTTATTTTTTTATTTTGTGTTAAATCATAATACAGTTATGGGGTACAGTGTGCTGATTTGATATACAATATGGAATTCTTAAATCAGACTGATTAATATAACCATCATCTCACTTACTTATTTGTTGTGGTAAGACATTTATATTATACTCTTAGTTTTGAAATGTACCATTGCATTATGCATAATAGGTAAGGTCCCACCAAATACTCTCTCTCCTCTAGCCCTCCCCCTTCCTTCTCCTTCCTGCCCCTCCTTCTTCCTGAACTATAGTTGTGTTTTATCATTCACATGGATGTGTGGGTGATGATATGTTGGTTTCATAATAGTATTGAGCACATTGGATACTTTTTTCCCATTATTTACTAAAAAGAATGTGTTTCAGTTCCATCCAGGTAAACATAAAAGCTGTAAAGTCTCCATCCTTTTTATGGCTGCATTGTATTCCATGGTATACATATACCACAATCTGTTAATCCATTCATGGTTTGATGGGCATTTGGGCTGCTTCCATGACTTGGCCATTATGAATTGGGTTGCAGTAAACATTCTGGTGCAAATGTGTTTTCTATAAAATGATTTTTGATCATCTGGGTATATACCTAATAGAGGAATTATAGGATCAAATAGTAGGTCTACTTTTAGTTCCTTGAGAATTCTCCAAACTTCTTTCCAAAAAGGCCATATTAGTTTGCAATCCTACCAGCAGTGAAGAAGTATAGAGGTTCTTTATCTTCAATTTCCTAGAAACCCTAAGTATCTGTAGCTACAATGGGGGATAGAGCTACCAAAATGATTGTTTTTCATCTAAAATAAGGGATATAAGCTGGCAGTACTTAGACCAGAATCTCATAGACATGTTTTATTTAGGGATTTTGTTTGGTTCAGACAGCATTTTTGAAGAAATGTAACTAGTCAGATGTCACTTCTTGGGTGCAAGACATGCACGTTATACTTACTACCTCACACAGAGTATACTGTGATCATTGTTAACTCTCTTTCAGGCTACTGGATTTTGGCCACTTGACTTAGATGTCATATTGTTCATCTTCGTGGTTTCCTTAACAAATCAGAACAGTGTTTTTCAATCCTTCTTATCTCACGGCACACTTGAACCTATGGTTAAACTTCATGGCACACTTAAATTATGTTGATCAAAAAAAAAGAGTAAAAAGAATACATTTACTGTGCATTGAACTTCTTTCTAAAATAATTTAATTGGGGCGGTGCCTGTGGCTCAGTGTGTAGGGCGTCAGCTCTAGATACCAAGAGTGGTAGGCTCAAACCCAGCCCTGGCCAGCTAAAACAGCAGTGACAACTGCAACAAAAATAGCTGGGCATTGTGGTGGGTACCTATAGTCCCAGCTACTCGGGAGGCTGAGGCAAGAGAATCTCCTAAGTCCAAGAGTTATAAGCTGCTGTGCACTGTGACGCCATGGCACACTACCAAGGGCAACAAAGTGAGACTCTGTCTCAAAAAAAAAAAAATTTAATTGATGATTTTTTTAAATTTCTGCAGCATACATAAGATCCTCTCACAGCATACCAGTGTGCTGTGACACACCAGTTGAAAATCACTAATTAAAATATTGAGTTAGGACGTTTACATACTTACTCTTACTGGGAAAGTTTTGTTTTACAGAAAGAAAGGATATCTAACATGGGCATACACTGGGTGAGGAAAGTAGATGCATTGAAGGGATGCTAAAATCCCCACTCACTAACATAGGACCCAGCTTCATCACAGGCCTTGCTAACACTGAGAAGCTGCGGGGCAGTTCCTTCAACTTCAGAGTCCTCCCTCTTGGGTGTTTCAAGATGCTGGTGATCAGTGGGCTCTGGGATTAGAGGAGGCAGCAGAGATGGAGTGGAGTTATCACCAGACTAGATAAACTCTGCTCCTGCCTCTGTCAGAAGCAGTTTGTGGCAAGGATATTCCTTTTTTGGACTCAATTTTCTCCTTTGTAAAATAAGGGTCTGCCTCAGGAACTACTGCCTTCTGTAGTTCCTTTCAGCTCTAATATGATATGCCCTTTCTTCAGCATTAACAAATCTTGTTAACTGTGTCTTCCCTTAGGAGAAGTAATGGAAAAGTTCAGTTTCTTCATGAAGGAAATTGCTAAATTCTCCATGAATGTGAGTGGACAGCAATGATAATCTCAACATCATCTTCACCACCAGGCTCTGACTAACTTTCCTTCACCTTCACTGATGTTCTAGGTGGGAGCAGAGCCAGATTCAGAGTCATCTTTATTAAATAAAGAAATTGGCTATGCTTCCCCTACACACTCATGCACCCCTGACAAATTGACTTCTTTTTATATCTCAAATAAAAGAATCTCCCCAGAAAATTTACTTTTACTTCTGTTTGTGCTTTTTCTTTTTTAGATCAGGATATCATATCTCAATTATAGAAGAAAATTGAGGAACATACTAACCCCGTTGTTCAGGAGAAACTTTTATACAAAGGATCTCAGCTTTCAAGAAGCACATGCACCCCCACCCCCAACACATAAAACACACACAAACACCAATGACACCTTTCTTGTGGAATCTTTATCCTCTATGAATGTACTGTTTCTCTCTCTCTCTCTCTCTCTCTCTCTCTCTCTCAGAGTCTCACTTTGTCACCCTCAGTAGAGTGTTGTGGTGTCATAGGTCACAGCAACCTCAAACTGTTGGACTCAAACGATCTTCTTACCTCAGCCTCCCAAGTAGCTGGGACTATAGGCCCCCACCACAATGCCTGACTATTTTTTGAGATGGAATCTCACTCTTGTTCAACTAGTCTCAAATTCCTGAGCTCAAGCAATCTACCCACCTCAGCCTTCCAGAGTTGTTTCTCTATCTTTGTCTCTTTACCAAAGATTCTTAAAAGGGAACCTTTCTGATTCTAACAAGTCATTTCTAGAGGGAAACTTTTCCTGCTGATTTCTTTCCAGAAAGATACCATACTTTCTCACAGGCTAGCTGTACTAGAATACTGATAGAAGGTTTGGCAAATTCCTACCCAAAGGGAACAATGCACAGGTATATGGCACACTTCCATATAACTACACCTCAGACTTTACCTTACAAATGCAAATAATGCAGCCTAATCATGTAAACCCTCATATTAATCTGAAGGAAAAAAAAAAA
>NW_003852398.1:27584147-27628257 GCF_000181295.1 Otolemur garnettii | reverse complement strand
CATTGGCAGAGAGATCTGATTGTTGGGACTCTCTGCTTGTGTAGAGTTGAAAACCACATTCACAAGGCTGTCAACCAGCAGACCCAGTGAGACCCTATTACAAAGAAGTTCACTCTTTTTCCCAATTAACACATTCTTCAATATTTGAAGATAAATATTCCATCTCCATTAAAATGTATTTTCTCCAGGTTAAAATATCTCTGGTTAACCCTTTCTCTTGTCTTATTTTCCTTATATATTTCTATCCTAGACCACATTGCCTGGGTCTACTAACATAAGGCATTGGTGATATTAAAGTATGTTGCCACAAAATAAGCTAATCACCCCAAATTTTGTCTGACAGTACGAAGAAATCAAAATTATCACTTCTCTATTTATCCTTTTCTTCTATTAATGCAGCCCAGGACCACTACTATTATATAGAAACATCATTAGAATGAAATCTGATATGTTTGCAAATAATAGGTTTGCTGCATAAAAAGACACATAATAAGAAACTAATTAATGATGCCAGGAACCCACACTGTAAATTATAATTAAGTTATAATTTAATATACTAAGAAAAACCCAACTTTTAAGTGGTATATATTCAGAATTAGAAAATTTAGAAATAGACATTCAACTGAGCTCAATACAAGAGAGTCCCTATTGAAAGCAAAATCACTACTCCATGAGATTAACAAGAAACATCTCTTGGAGAAGATGAAATTTGAGCCAGACCCAACCGGGAAGAACTGTAGTTACACATCTGACCTTTTCTTTGAAAATGGAGACAGAATACAATCTCCACTTCTCTTGTTAATTGGCCCATAACAACCCCCTCAACCTGAAACTACCACCCTCAGGCCTTGCCTAGATACATATAAACAGGTCCTTTGGTAGGAGAGTTTACCTAAAACACAACACAGTAAAGAAACTACCTCTCCACAATGAGGGTCACATCTGGCTTGAGTCTCCTCATACTGGCCTTTGCTATTCCTCCACTGAGTCGTTCATGAGCAATCCCTGTCTATTATCCATGAGATCTAGAATTCTTCGGGGAAAAAAAGTGGAATGCTATGTCATATCACAAAATTGTGTGATGAAAATGAAAAATCGTCTTTGATATTGATAAATTTAATTTATAAATCAAATTTATAAAATCTCTTGTCCACAAATAATTATAAAGACAATATTTTGGTCTATATCTTTTTAACACTGTTTTCCTTTTTTCTAGATGGTTTTAGAGGTACCAAACATAAATTTAGTTTGACTATGTATGTTACTTATATCAACTGTTATAACGTTGTTTTGAAATTACTGCATCCATTTAAGTTTTTATCATGTTATCAAATAGAATTTTATCCCTTATGAAGGGATCCCTTCATGAGGATTTTCTAATTTCATTTTTGGCAAATGAATCCAGAGAGGGTAAATGAAGACCCAGAACTCAACCCCACATATTCTAATTTCAAGTTCAATCCTCTTGCACTATGCCACCCTGATTCTAACACCAGTATGTAACCATCGATTTAAAACCTTGAGAAAATAAACTATAATTAAAATATGTCTTTATGTCTAATGTATGGCCTGCACAAGCAAAAATCAGTTATAAAAAGAATTAAAGGAAAAATTTAGATCTATACAAATCATTACTTACCCATAAACGAAAGCTTTAAATATGTTCCCTACTAAATAGATTAATGTAGGAAGTAGTTTTCAGTGCTCTATTTATGTGAGTAAAAATAAAGCTATTTCATTTTGAGCATTTCCTCAAAATTACCTTACATTACTCAGAACTTCTAGTGATTTTTTTGATCTACCTTTCAAATAATCCACAACAACAACAGATGATATTCAGTTGGTGCTGATTTTATTCTATAACTTGTGAAATATGCTTTATGTTTATTATTTCATGTATTCCTGTCAAATAAACTATGGGAAATGTCCTGCCCAGAAGACCTGGGCAGTCTCAGTTCTTCTGTCTATATTACCTCCAGTTATCCACTGAGATTTGAAAGGGTAAAGAATTTACAAAAATCCACAAAGTTACATATTATACCTATCTTGATCATCTGGCTTCGCAACCCTTATGTTATTCACTATAGTCTGCAGTTTGTACATGAAAACTCTTTCTTTTAACAGATTGGGATTAATACAATGGCCATGCCACAGGTAAACCCTGACACTGTGCATGGTGGAAAAACCTATGGCCATCTTTGCCATGAAGATCAGGTGAAGATATCAATAGAGCCAAAATATGGACTCTACTTCAGGTGGACACAATATGGACCTCTACTTCAAGTTCCTCAAGAGATGGAAGAAAGCTAGTCAACAGCCTCAAATCAAGGATGGAAATACTAAGCTCCAACACTTGGAAATAACTCAATTTATCTGGAAAACCAAGACAAGAACCCAGGTCTGGTGGCTTTCAACCAATCCAGAGCCCAAATACTATTTCCAGAATTCCATCCATCATATCTATGATCCCTAGAAATAAAATTCCTTTCACTTATTACTTTTGTTATTAACTGGCACATAACATCTATAAAACACTTTATAGTTTATAAAACAACTTTCAGAGCTTCTGCCTTGGTAATCCTTACATAGCATCATAAGGTAGACATTAATAATCTCACTTATCAGCTGAAAGAAAGGAAGCTTTCAGAGACTATGGACAAAATTATAGAACTACAAGTGGCAGATGAGTCCACAAGCTCAGGGTTTAACTAGTATTTGTCTTACACATTTGCATAAGGAAGCTAAGAAAACATTTAGCTTCACTGAACACCTGGGCAGTCTTAGTTCTTCTGTCTATATTACCTCCAGAGCAAACATTAAGGTGTCGATAATGTTAACTCTGTTCTTCTAACTTACAAAAGCTCATTCTCTAAAATAATTACCAGTCTTTCTGAAGCTGAAGTCTAGATTTAGCCTAATCTCCTAATTAGCCTGTTTTGATCATTCCACATGCATACCTATATCAAAACATCACATTGTGTCCCATAAATACAGAGGGTGCCAAATATGTATTTTAAGAACCTGTATTAAATTTATAATCCTCCAGTCACGTTTGACTTCTACAATTACAAGAGGTGTTCAATGTGACTTGTATTCAGTTTTTTGTCATTTGTATATACTATTGCAATTTTAATATAGTCTTTTCCTTTCTCAAAATGTATATACATTTATGTACCTCTTATATATGCAATTATTATTTG
The DNA here is from genome assembly GCF_000181295.1 of Otolemur garnettii. Taxonomy (NCBI): domain Eukaryota; kingdom Metazoa; phylum Chordata; class Mammalia; order Primates; family Galagidae; genus Otolemur; species Otolemur garnettii. The sequence goes on along the minus strand of NW_003852398.1, from coordinate 27,625,057 downwards.
TTAATTTAAAATTAGATAAAACTTTAAAAATTCAATTCACTATAAATGTAAGAGTTTAGTTTTGAACTCTTAAGTCTATTACATTGATCTATATGTTACCTTTATGACACCACAATCCTGTTTTGATCACTATAAATTTGTAGTAACTTTTTTTTTATATAAATTTATAGTAACTTTTAAAATTAGGAAGTGTAAGTCCTCCAACATTCTTTCTCAACATTGTTTTGCCTGTTCTATTTGTCTTATATTTTCAAAAGATTTCTAGAAACAGCTCATACATTTTTTTCAAAAATGGCAGCTGAGATTTAGATAAAAATTACACTGAATCTATAGATTAATTTGGGGAATACTTTCATCTTAACAATATTAAGTCTTGCTGGACTGGAGAATTTTACTATAAAGGCATTGGAACAGATGACGAAATATGAATGAGGTCTTGAGATGAAGGGTACATTTAAAGTTATTTGATCTTTTCTTACAATAGTAAATTCAAAATAAAAATTTAAAAATGTGTTCTTCTTAATTATAATGCAAAGAAGATATTAATAACCAGATAAACTTTTTCTTATGAAAGAGGCCAACCTCCAAGAGAGCACAGCAGTGATTTCAGAGAGTTCAATATCAATGAGAATAGGGAAAGTATTTACTACACTGGCTGAGTTCTGAGGTATTCTCAAACAAACCACAAGGCTCTCCCACTTTTTCCACTCCCAACACACTCTGAAAATATCTAAAGATTTTTTAGGGAAGGAACCCCCAATTTTATACAATAACATTTTAGTTGTTTATTCTCTTAAGTATAAACTCAATGCTGCCTAAAAGGTCTTGCTTACCAAAAAAAAAAAAAAAAAAAAAAGACGCCATTGTGTTGAAAGACATTTCTGAGGAGCTCAGGTAACCTTGTGTCAAGAATTCCATGGTTCTAGAATTCTGCAACATTTCTTGCCCCACATTTGAACATTTAAGCCTTCTATGAATGCCAATAGGTCTCAGGCTCTGGGGTCAGTTTTCACCAGAAACAGAAGAGGCTTAAGCAACTGTAGTCCCACCCTGCCCAGTCCACCTGGCAGTCCGCCGTAGAGTTACCTTTATGTCAGTCCTCCTGTGACTTTGGGCCTAAAAATCTTGAGGTTCAGTTCTCTTCCTTGGCTTCAGTTGAAATAACTGCTTTATTCCCTGACCTTGAGGATTTCCTGTTATGGCCTTGGATTTCTCTGGTATCTTGCTCAACTTTCTCTTCTTTTCTGCATTCATATCCTTATAACCAGAGTCAAGTGTCTGATCCTCTGATCCAGATAGCTCTCTCAAGCAGTACTTGTTTCACTGAATCTGTTTCTCTTTCTACAGTGTAAAGAGTGTACCTATTCCTTGTGATGGACATTAGATAACTGCTGTTTACCCAACAGACCTTAAGAAAACTGGTCTTGCTAGCTTGCTTACACCTCTTAGGAGAAGCATGATTGTACAGGAGTTCAGAACTAGAGGTTTTGAGACAATTGCTCCACATTCTAAAACAAATTAGGTCATTTAATTAGAAACCTCGGAAATACAATATAATCTTTCTAAGCCTCATTTTCTGTCAGTGAATTGGAAATAGTTATATATACAGGTTCTCCTAGAATCTATAATAGATGAGTTTTCATGACAGATAAGAAAGGTAGCGTTTGGAAGACTCTTTTTGGAAAGAGTGGTGCACAAGAAGAAGTAAATCATGGGAGCTCTAGCTTACCAGGATTTCTGCAAGATTTCATAATAATAAAGTGTCAAAGTTAAGTTAAACGGGCTTTCTCCTCCCTTTTTAAATCTGGACTTCTACTGGACTCTTCTCAAGAAATCCATTGACTATTCTAAAATTGTACTAAATTGAATAGCTGAATTCTCTATAAAGGGAAAATTGGGATTGACAAGGAGGGTCCTGAATAACTCACATGACATGGATATTTCTATTTACTTTCTGAGATGACATCTGGGAAGGTGAGTAGAAGTTACCTTCTCATAGAGTTAAGGTATGATAATCACTTAAAGTTAGAAATAGGACATTGGAGATCATGTATACCAGTGTTTTACCTTACTTTGGAAATTTATAAAATAATAAAATATTTTTCATTTAAAAGAGGTCTCATGAAGGTCTGACAATTAAGTTTGTGAACTTGCCACTGTGTGCTTATGCTGCAGCACTGTACAAACAACTCAGTAAGGTTTCATAACCTTGGTATATCAGTGTCTCCTCACAACTGTGTTCCTGCTAATGTGTGACAGAGTCTTGCTGAGTGGCATTCATTATGCTATTGCATGTTTTTGTGTGCTGTCATGAGAATATCAGAGCTTGAATTAGAGCAATGAAAAAACATTAAATTTCTTGTTAAATGTGGCAAGAGTGGAAGTGAAATCAGGAACATGTTAGTCCAAGTTTATGAGGATAATGCCATGAATAAAATGGCAGTGTACAAATGAATTAAACACTTTTCTGAGGGGAGAGAAAGCATCACTGAAGAAAAGAGGTCAGGGCAGCCAATAAGGAGCAGAACTGACATAAACATTGCAACAATTCATCAAATTGGATGTCAAAATCATTCGCTGACTATGAAAAGCATAACAGACTAAGTACACATCGAAAGAGAAACAGAAATATCTTCACTGAAAACCTTGGCATGACAATGCACCAGCTTACATGGCACTGTCTGTGAGAGAGTTTTTAGCCAGCAAACAAATAACTGTATTGGAACACCCTCTTTACTCGCCTTATCTGGCACCAAATGCCAGAAACTGGACCCACACTTTTCACTATTAACTAAGATAAACTCTCACTGGCACCAACTTTTTATTTACCTAAAGATAAAGAAAATATTGAAAGGAAGACATTTTCATGACATTCAGGACATCAAGTGTAATATGATAATAGCTCCAACGGCCATTCCAGAGAATTAGCTCCAAAATCCTTTGAAAGGTACACTAGGCACTGCTGTCAGTGCAATAGCTTCCCAAGCAGATTACTTCAGAGGTGACCATAATGATATTCAGGATGAGTTTACGAACTTAATTGTCAAACCCCATCATAAGTAAGGTTCCCCCCAAAAAAGTAACAGGTAATATTAAAAATTTCTCATATTTTGCTTCATGACAAAAACTTTATCACATTTATCACTTTATCACATATCCTAATCCTGGAATTTGTAAACTTCTTAACTAGACTAGTGATTTTTTTTTTTTTTTTTGAGACAGAGTCTCACTATGTCACCCTTGGTACAGCACATAATAACCTCAAACTTTGGGGCTTAAGCAATTCTCTTGCCTCAGCCTCCCAGTGGTTGGTACTACAGGCACCTGCCACAATGCCCAGCTATTTTTTGTTGCTGTAATTATTGTCATTGTTGTGTACCAGACCCGGACTGGGTTTGAACCCACCAGCCCTAGTGCATGTGGCCGGAGCTATAGGTGCTGAGCCTAGACTAGTGATCTTCAAATTACTCCAGGTATCCTGAAAGTTTCCATGAGTATGATTCAGGGGTCATCATGGAAATATGGGGACCAGGAAACAAGATTACTACATTGCTGTATTCCCACCTCAACTAACAGAGTTGCATTTGCAACTAACCTCTATTGCATTTGATATGTTTTTATATAGCATTTTTTATCTCTCCTGCTTATTCCTTTTTTTATTCTTATACTACTTTATTGATTTTCCCTTTGCCTTCTACATGAATTGCATATTCTTTTTTTTATTTTTTAAATTAAATCATAGCTGTGTACATTAATGTAATCATGGGGTATAATGTGCTGGTTTTATATACAATTTGAAATATTTTCATCAAACTGGTTAACAAAGCCTTCACAGCATTTTCTTAGTTATTCTGTTAAGACATTTATATTCTACATTTAGTAAATTTCACATGAAACTGGACCCACACTTTTCACTATTAACTAAGATAAACTCTCACTGGATTAAAGATTTAAACTTAAGACATGAAACTATAAAAATACTAGAAGAAAGTGCAAGGAAAACACTTGAATAAATTGGCCTGGGCTAATATTTTATGAGGAAGATCTCCTGCTTATTCTTATGACCTTGAAAAACTTATTTAATCTCTCATTTTGAAAGTCTGGGTATTAGTAATGTTTGTATCATAAACTTGTAAAAATTTAAATGAGTTAATATACATACTGTTACAATACAGCCGTTACAACAATAGTACCTGACCCACAATATGTGCTCAGGAAGTATTCTTATTGTTATTGCTACTATTATTAATGAAAGAGTATCACTGTTAAAAATTAAAGTTTGAAAGTTGGAGACCATCCTCACATTTAATAAAAAAATCACCTCTGCAAGGTTCCAAATAAGGTATTCATCTGGCCACCGATGGAACACTTAAAATGATGGATTGCTTTCTACCTCCAGTCATTATTAAGCATTTGTAATTATCACAAACTTCCTTTTTCTGTTAAGATTAAGTCAAGATCTATTATTTATGATAAGACCAAAAAGATACATCTCCTCGCTTATTTTAAGAAAGGCACAAAAGCATTCTCTGAACCATTTTTTTTTTTCTCCTCCAGATCACTGTCATCATCATTGTCTTCACCGTCAGGGCATTGTAATAAAAGACTATTATTTGTTGAGAGCTTACTGTGAGCCATATCCTGGATGGGTGATTTACATGTATACTATCATTTAAAACTCATGGCAAACGTAGAATGATAGTTCCTTTATTAACTTTATCTGGAAACCTTATTAAAGTAAAACTATTCTGACACTTTTTACAACAGTAAGGAAAATAATACCTATGCCTACCAGATGTTTCTGGCCTCCATCTGGAATTGCGTTACTTGAAATAGTTATTTCACAATTGAGGCAGGAACTTGGGAAATATACAAGGCAGGATCCAAGTGAGCTGGGCAGACGCCAGAAGTTCACTTCTTTTGCCTACACCTGACTGTTCTCAGCCACTTCAGCACCATGAGGGCAACATGGCTCTTTTGACTCTGATATTTGCAACCACATTCATTGAGTATCTCTCTCATAATACTGCCCTTGCCCTGATACCAACAGCTATTGTCCTCTTGTACCTCTCAGGATGCTTGTCCTCATCCATCCCAGCTCAAATTTCATAATTCTAAGATATACTCCTCACATAGATAATAAGGGAAGCTTTTTGAAATACATATTTTGCCTCCAACAACAAATTATTAAATTATGTCATTTGGGGGGGGTGGAATGGATGTTACTAGTCCACTAAGGCCAAATGCTTACTGATAGAAATTCTTTCTATAACTTCTTAGGGAGGTGATCATCCAGTCACTACTTTGACTTGACAGCACCGTTAATGGGGAATGTCACTTTGTTGTAAAACATTACAATCCCTTTTTTTCAGCCTGAGCTATTACTTTTCTTCCATTATTGAGTTAAAAATCTGTGTTTCTAGAATTTTCAGCCACCGGCCCAATTTCTGTCACCTCCACCTTCTGGATAATAGCAGATGATTCCTAAATATGTCTTACTTGCTTCTTTCATATTTACTCAGCTTTGATTATGAAGTAAAAATGAATAAGACAAACTTCTTATTTATGATGGCAGCTTTTCAATCTTTTGGGCTACATTCTAATTTCATTCCAAACAAATGGGGAAAAAAGATCTGTGATAAGAGCTTTAACACTCGATATCATGCCGATACAGTGTTCTGAAGAGAGACTTACATTTTTGTGACAAGCTGAAAGGTAAAACATAAATCAAAGATTATTTTTCTAATAAGATTAAGTTCTTCCAGAGTTTAATTTAATATTGTCTTGTCTTTGTTTTTCTTCCAAATATAGAATGTACCATACAGAGGAAACAGGTCAGTACATCCAACTTAAAATAAAATTCCCATCTTTATGAAATTATATAATTTTAAAGCCAATATTACTAAGGAAATCCTTGGTACTATATATCAATAAAAATTTTTGTCTGTGCTTAATTATTTCTTTCTAAAATGGAGAGCAAAGTGATGTGACGCTAGCACCAGAGTTATCATCCTAGGTTCAAATTCTACCTTTTGAGCACATGGCCATGGGCAACAGTACTGAGAGGATTATTCTAAGACTTAAAGCCATGTTTGAAAAGGGCTTAACACAGTGCCTGCCACATAGTGAAACTAAATAAGGACAAGTCAGAGTTCTTATCTTTTGAAATGGGTTCCAAACATCGTTCTCTTATCTTAGAAAATGAAGATTTTAATTTAACCTTTTCTTTATGACTTAAACTAATGACTACTATTGAGAAAATCTAGGTATGGTAGTAAAATCCTTAAACCAGTACTCAAGCAATTTGAGTTCTAGTCTAAACTCCATTGCTTATTAGCTGTGTGACCCTGGAGCCTGGACAACTTCTTTCATGTCTTTGAATCTTTTGTTTTAACTACTAAAGAAAATAATGGTGCTACAAATATAAATTTTGGAGTCAGAGGGGCCTGAGTTCAAGCCATACTTCATGATTTAGTAACTGTAAGAGAATGAGAAGGATTAATGAAGGTTAAGAGCTGGGGAGTTTCTCAGTCACACTGTGAGTATCACATAAACTCTGGGTCTGGAGTCTGAGCCGGTAAGGAGAGGAAGTGAAATCGCTCCAACACATATTTACCACTGAGGCACTGCTATGCTATTTTGCACACTAGCCTTTGAGTTTCTCCTACCATTATCATGACATGACGACATAATGCTAATTTTTTCATCAGCAATACTCATCTCAGCCCTAAAATTTAGAAAGTACATGGAGGCTAGTAATTGATGAATGAATGAATGAATAAACAGAGCATGTCTGGAGAGAAGGATGGATTCAATTTTGATTTTGAGCATATTCCAAGGTATCTAAGAAAAGATATTCAACATTTAGTAAAATGGATTGCCTAGAACTCTGAGGCAGAATGAGATAGAGAAGTAGATCTTTTGTATAAAACTGGAGTTTATATAGGCCCAGAAGATAAGCCAAGGCATAAAAATAACTACTATTTATTCAGTATTTTCCATGCCAAGTAGTGCTAAACATTGTGTACGTATCTTTCCATCTTGTTTTTTTTTTTTTACTTCATCTTATAATGTAATTATTATCACCTTCATTTTTCAGGTTAAAGCTAAAATTTAAAGAGGTAAAATAATTATTCTAGGTCATATAATCAGGATTTAAGTTCAGATGTGTTTGATTCTACTGTCCACATCTTTCAATATGCTCACAGACTTTTAGAAAAGTAAAAAAGATTTTTTTCTTCAGAATTGTCTACCTGCTCTCACAGGCAGCCCAATACCTTGGCTTTGCTCCAGAAATTTTGAACAGTGGTTCCCAATTATAACGTTAAGCTGCATCTGTCTATGTGCTGCTTAAATGTATAACAAGTTAACTTCTTACCAATACATGGTAAAAAGTTGTCAATGGTATAGTATATATCCCTTCAGTATTTCTCATGCTTACATTCATATTTGAACGTTTTAAGTGAAAGAGAGAAATAGGATAATTCATACAGAAAATATATCAGACTTATGACTGTTCCCATGAGAATGGTTGCATTTGAGAATATGCCATGCCTTTTAGAAACTGATGCATTGGCCAGTTAAGTGGGAAAAATTATGTTTTTAAGTAAATTATGACTTGTCAAGCAATTACCTTAAAGATGTTTATCACTCGTGATTTTATATCTAAGATATATATCCCTAAGAGTTTAAATGAGGACCAACAATTGGAATAAGAAACAAATGCATATTTTCAGTATACAGATGTTTCATCTTCTTGGTTAAATTTATTCTTAAGTATTGTATTCTTTTGATGTTATTGTAAAGGAGTAATACAGCTCGAGAAGTGGAAGAATATAGAAAATTATAAGGCAACAGAAAAAGTCTCACTTTCTGAGAATTCCAAGAAAAAAAGAAAGAAGCATAGAATGACCTTAACTTGCTAGGAAAACCCTAAGTCCTAGATATAAAAATTTGACTAAAAGAAGTAAAGGTTGTAAATTTTTTTCAGGTTAGTTGCAGTACTTATAAAAAGTTATCATTAGGATTTAGAGATTGTGTTATCAAATGCATGCACCTATTGTGGATCTGATGGCAAAACTCATGCCAATGATTGTTTCTTTTGTACAGAAGTATTTGAAGATTTTTCTTCTTATATATAAGGTAAAATTATTTTTTAAGGCAAATGTACCTCAATTAGAAGTAGTTTAGGACACATTAAGAAATATGTGAGTCACTCACATTGATTTTTACAAATAGATCTTTTCAATTTATAGTACTTAGGAGTCCCTGGTGTAAGTGATTCCTATGACAGTAGGAGTGAATTGTCAAATCCTGTAATCTCCATGATGGAAGGAGATTTAAAGTGATCTAATCAACTTCCACCTGGTAATCTATTGCTTACGCTCCCTACACAAAAAAGTGACCAAGTAGTCTCACAGTTGATGTTATTTCCAGGGTCAAGGAATGCCATGCCACCTCTTGGAGTCCCAGTCCACATCTGTTAAAGGGAACTATGTTTATTATGCAGCTTCAAAAACTGGAGGATATTTTTGAGGTCCCTAATGACTGGTACAAAAGGAGAGCATGTGTGAAAAACCTTAAGAGCTTAACTTCTGTTTCAGAGAAGTTTTGATTTCTCAAAAAAAATATGTTGAAGTTATAGTAAAAAAAATAATTAAAATTAAATAGCCAAAAGTAGTTTAAAGGTTATAATCATCACCAATATATATTAACATCAGCTAAAAAAAATATTATAAAGAATGAAACATTTAGGTCCTTTAAAGTATTTTCAAAACACACAAAATGAAAATAAAAATCTATTATAAGTAGCACAAAGTTCTGGGTTTTTTTTTTAGTAAGAGAAAAATTTTACATTTTTATGAAAACAGACTTGTAAATGAGTGTTTCCTTTAAATTAAAAAAAAATCCGTTAAGAATGTTTTCAGGGATATATACTGATTGTAATGTATCTGAATATCATCCTTATATAACAGCACCAGTTTTGGAAATCCTCCTACATTGCAGTCAATCCTTTTGAAAACATCAAGTACACAAGTACATTTGAAACACGAGTACGTTTTTAGGGTTTATTGATGAAGTTTGAAGGAAATGCCTATGGGCTCAGCATTTCTCATTTGTTGCTATTTTCTCTCCACAGGGAAACTGACAGCAAATTTAAATTTGTATATTTTGGAAAAATGTTGAATCTATCTTGTAATTCCAAAATATCTTTTAATGCATCTGCTCACATGAGATATATTTCCTACATAACCTAAGCCACATCGCCTAATCTTATCACCATACGTAGATGTCTTTATAGAATAAGATAGACATAAAGGATCCAATCTCACATCAGATTCTTTTTTTAGGGTGCTGGTGCAGTTGAATTTCAGATTCATTTTTCTAGTAAGTAAAAAGGGCAAATAGGAACCAGAAAACAAGGCCTGATGCTAATGCATTTTTCTTACCCAGGTTAAGAAAACATCCCACTTATACTACTTAGTTCTTAAATATTAGTGAAATGGGAATAGATAAAAAGGGAGACTTTAGGGCCAAGAATCAGAAAACACTGCTTTGCTAGATGTCTCAATTTTTAATTTTAATTTCTACCTTTTTTAATTATTTTAAAATATTACAGGGGCACAAATGTTTTTGTTTACATGGATTGCTTTTGTAATTCTTGATTCAGAGTTATAAGTGTGTCCATCACCCAGATAGTCTTCACTACACCTGTTAAATAGGTTTCACCCATTCCTTTTTTCCCCAACCCCCAGCTTAGATTTCACTGAGTTTTATTTCCCACTGTGCACACTGGTTAGTATTTAAAAGTGAATACATGTGGTGTTTGCTTTTCCATTCTTGAGACATTTCACTCAAGATAATGGTCTACCGTTCCATTAAACTGTTGCAAAAGGCATTAAGTCAACCCTCTTCATGGCTTCATATTCCATGGCATATATATACCATATTTTGTTAATGTACTAATGAATTGATGGGCACATCTTTGCAATTATGAATTGCGCTGCAATATACATTTTAGTGTAGATGTTTTTTGATAAAATGACTTTTTTTTCTTTGGGTAAATACCCAGTAGTGGGATTGCTGGATCAAATAGGGTCTACTTTTAGTTCTTTGACTATTCTTCAAATGGTTTTCCATGGAGGTTTTGCTAATTTGCAGACCTACCAACAGTGTATAAGCATTCTTTTCTCTATGCAACCAAGTCAGTATCTGGTGTTTATCCCATTCTAATAAACAGCGATAAGGGGATATCTCATTGTGGTTTTAATTTGCATTTCCCTGATGATTAGTGACATTCAGCATTTTTTCATGTCTATTGGTCATCTGTCTGCCTTCTTTTGAAAAGCTTCTAGTCATGTCTTTTCCCACTTTTTAATGTTCCCCTCTGCCCCAGGTTGATTTATTTATTTATTTTTAATACATTCTGGATGTTAGCTTTTTATCATGTTTTGCTTGCAAATATATTTTCACCCATTCTGTAGGCTATTTACTGTGTTGAGTATTTCCTTATCTGTGCAGAAGCCATTTAATTTAATCAAGTACCATTTATTTAGCTTTGTTGTTGCTGTGCATGTTACTGGGTTCTTCTTCATAATTTTGCCTAGGGTGCTATCTTGAAGAGTTTTTCAAACATTTTATTCTAGAATTTTCATGGTTTCATGCCAAAAATTTATGTCTTTTATCCACCTTAAGTTAATTTTAGTTAGTGATGAGAAATCTGGATCCTGTTTCAGTCTTCTGCCTGTGGCTATCTAATTTTTTCAGCACTATTTATTGAATAGGGCTTCTTTTCCCCACTATATATTGTTGTCTACTTTGTCAAAGATCAATTGGCATGATGGTTTAATATCAGGTTATCTGTTCTATCCCATTAAATGTCTACTTTGTTTAAGACATTGAGAGCCTCTCTGGATTGAGACTGCTTTCCTACTGTTTTCTACCAAAGGACATGTCTGTAAAACATGGCTGATAAAATGTAGCTGGCAACTTCTTACAAGTTGTCATATACTAGTAGATGTCTCCAATATTTTTGTTTCTCTAAAATTCAAATTTAGTTCTGGGACCTAAAATTTATCTTATCCCACTGTTACATCAAAAGTTTCTTAAAGAGTAGAGAATGTGCCTTGTAAATCTTTATAATCCACTGTGCAGCTATTAAATGAACAAGTATTTATTAATGTCTACTGTGTCAGTGTCAGTGTTCTGCCTTGGAGAATACAATGTTGAATAGAGTAGACTTGGTCTTGCCTTCTCAGAGTTTATATCCTATGGAGTAATTTGCTATGCTTCATAAAGCATCTTATATAGAACAGATATACAAATATATTCAGTAAATTTGACTGGAAATTAAGCAACATTTTTATTGATTATAACATAGCAGGCTCACATTATACATGCATTTAATGTATGAAAATCTAACCATGTATCACTTGCAAAGAGGGAGAAAGAAAAAATGGAATTAAACTATTTTTGAGCTGGGTTCTGATATTACAAATCAGAGATCTAAGGAGAACTGTCTATCACAGTAACCCATTCTGATTTCCAAAGAATTCAAGTAGAATAGCATTTGTTGTTACTTATTTTCTTATGTTTTCTCTCTTGCTTTTTTCTTGCTTTCTGAATGATACCAGACCATCACTAAGATTACTTAGAAGCAGTCCTTAAAGAAACTCTTAAAAGAAATTGAAAATATTAACTTAGATTTTATTCATTGAACTTTTCACCTAATATTTATTAAATTCCACTTTTTTGCCAAATGCTGCTAAAAATGCTTCAGTGAGCGAACAAAAAGAAAAATAGTTCTCTCTCCTCTCATCATGGAGCTTTAAGTCTACAGAGGAAGAATTATGTTAATAGTGTGTGTGCATGTAGGTTTATAGAAAGAAATCATATATAATTGGGTGATCAGAAAATACTTCCCTGAAAAGGTAACTTATAAACAGAAACCTGAATTATGGGCATAAGTTATCAAAGGAAGATAGTTGGTGGGGGGGGTGAGGGGTGTGAATTGGAATCTGGGGAGGTAGCCATGGGATTCAGAACTGAAAAACATCATTCCAAGCAGAGGAAACACCAGGAGACTGCAACTTAGAAAACCAATACAAAAAGTAGTTAGCCAATTCACATCTTCTTTCCTGTCCTAGCACTCACTCTCTAAAATCTATTTTCCAAAGGCTCCAGAGTGATATTTCTAAAACATAGACCTCATTATATCATTCTTCTGTTAAAAGTGCTCAGATGAACCTCACAGCCTACAGTCCCATCAGTATTGGTCACCTAACTTTCCAATTTCATCTCTCTCTCCATTCCACACTTTGCTCCAGATGGGTCACCATTCTCAGAACATCCCATGCAATCTGCAATTTTACATATGTTCATGTCTCTTCCCACTTCTCCATCTCACTGATTTCCATATCATCTTTGAACTTTAATGTCACCTTCTTTTAAAAGCTTCTCCAATGTATTGTATGTAGGTCATTATGAAAGTTTGGAGACAGACTGTGTTATGGTCCATTATTTTACTTCCAAGATCCATAGTCATCAACGTCCTTTCTGATTCACCTGTGCACATTTCTACTTGCTCAGTATTTTACACTTCTTGGTTTTCATAATAAGCCACATATCTGCTCCTCCTATATTAGCATGCACTATATTATATTCACATTAGCTCTATAACTATCTGTCTCCTCTGCCATTGTGTGAGCTTGTAGTTAGTATGTCATAAGTGCACAACAGAAATCTGCAATGTTTCTGGGTGTTTGCTACCAGCCTCTACTTCTACAAATGGTAAAGTGGAGAAGAAAGAAGCTAAGATCACAAAGTTAGAGGTACAAGCACTAGAGAGCTGAGCTCCTAAGTGGGATCTAGATACAGGCAAGGGCTAGGCTACTAAGCAGCTGGCACCAGAACAATTAATACCTTATTACTTACATTAAATAAACTAAATAAAACTGAATTTAATTTTGCCCCTATCAACAAAAAACAAACCATAGCATCTTATCCCAGATAACCCTGTTAGGTGTCAATTCCTGATCCACCTTCTTTCACCCATTAGAATCTATAGTATCTGTTTGCACTCTGCACCAACCCACACTGCTTCTTCACATTCCCTATAAAGAATGCACAAACACAAAAACAACAGAGACCAATGGATGCTTTGGTAGAGATTGTGGGGAAGTGACAAAAATGGCAGTTTATTCTGTACATACCACAACCTTGACTCCTCATTACAAGTCATCTGTTGCAATACCATGTAGTGAAATTCTTGTTATTTGTGACATGAAAAGAAAACTACTATGAAATTTTTAACATACACAAATAAAATAATGTAAAAACAACTGAATGCATTACCAAAACCTGCTGCTCACACTGAAACTTACTCAAATCATAAGAAAACTTACTTTGGTTCCTTTTTAATTAGTCCTTCCTCATACTAAGCATGGCTAACAATAAACCAGTTCTTCTGGAACAGGCAATTCATGTTTCTGTCAGTGAACAACATTAAACCAAAGTATTAACTTTGGAATGGTAATTAACTATAAGGATGAAGATCAAGGGAATGGAAGCCAGAGTTTCAAATAATTTCCTTAACAAAACTCACCCAAATGGACAAATTCTGCAAACTTTTCAAAATTTCTATTGAAAAGGAACCCTGAATCTAAAGTGAATACACAAGTAAGCTTTTTAAGATCACCTGCTTAAACATAAGAAAAGGACTACCAGAGTTCTGATACATGCTACTGGAGAGTTCAGGAAACTGGCAGCTCATGCTCAGTTGCCAGACTTTGAGACTCACCTTTCTAGAACATGAGGCATTTTTAATGCTTAGAAATGGGTGTGGCATTTAAAGCAGAACTTAGCTAAGCCCAGCATGACTCATCAAACCACAAGCCAGGTTTTGGGGTTTCCTGAATCTCATCCTGCCTGCACAGGCGCCCCCTGTTCTGGTGCCAGCTGCCCAGCAGCCTAACCCCAACCTCTATCTAGAGCCCACTCAGGAGCTCAGCCTACTGGCACTTGCACCTCCACTCTGTGCTCTGTGCTTCTTTCTCCTCCACTTTACCACTTCTAGAAGTAGAGGTCAGCAGCAAACACCCAGAAATACCACAGACTTATGGTGTGCTCCCTGGTTGCCCTCCCTCTGTTTTGGCTGTGGGCATTCCACTTCTTGGCAGTTGTGAACTGAGCTGTGATGAACATTCTAGTGTAAGTGCACCCCAGTTATTTATCTCTGAGGCCCACAAATTCTTTGACCTACCATCCGTTTGCTGCCATACCCTAGATATTAACTTGTTCTCCCAGTCAGACTGGAATTATCTGTGAAGCCTGTAGGTTATAATGATTAAGAACAGAGAGCCTTTGGAGGTAGAGCACTCTGGGGTCAGATTTGCTCTGAGTAACATTGTGTAGTGTGGCTTAACTTCTGAGTTTCAGTTCCTGCATTTTAAAATGTGGGTAGTAGCAGTTCCTTGCAGATGAACAGAACTAATGTATACACAGTACTTAATATTGTGTTTGACATGTAATTATCTAACGATACATGGTAGAAAAAAAAGGTGGAAATAACAAAATGAAGGACAGAAACTGTGCTTAAATTTGTCCCCTAAGCACAAAGGTGGCTCTAATTTAGGTCCTGGTACCCCTAAGTCTTCTTCGCCCTATCACAACCACCATACCTGTCTGAGATAAAACACTACCAACTTCCATTAGAGCAGCCTGTCATTATTCTTTAAACTGTCAGGGAAACATCAAAACAAACTCTAGGCACAGCCACAGAAGTCAGCAAAGTGGTTTGACTACAACAAAACAAAACTGCACAACCCCCCATTAAGGCCTTTGGAAGGACTTTTTAAAAATTATCCTCATTTTTTGGAAAAAAAAAAAAAAGACTGTGTATATCTTTTTGTTTTCAACCCCTCAAGAGCCAGATATTGGGTCTTGTTCATCTTTGTGTTTAAAATAAATATTTAAAATAAATATTTGTTTCTCTATAGACTACCTACTATGTATCAGGCAGTATATGTATTTACTTATCATAAATATATATGATGTATAATATATCAATACATATATAGGTATATGTATGTATTTTTTAAACTGTCAGGGAAAACAACATCAAAACAAACTCCAGGCTGAATGCATTTAAAGCTATGTATATTCAGCATGCTAATGACATAAAGAGCCCCTCACTGAATTCTATGCTGCCCCCCCAAAACCCCAAAGAAACTAGTGTTATTTAGCCAAGGTCAGAACACAGGAAAACCAACTTACTTCCCCCACAGATGGAGAAATGTTTCTAGAGTCTGTGGTTGCATGAGTGTCCTTGCTAGAAGGGAGGAAAATGGGCAGAATTCGCTGAGAGCAGGTAGCCGAGTAGCAGTGAGAAGTGGGAGTTAGGTAAGAGGCACATAAAAGATTCCAAAGATACAGCTCAGGTGTTATTTCTTCAACTGAGTGATAGACTTATGAACAATTTGTATTATTATTACTATCGATATTATTATTTAAACTATGTGTTTCTTGTATACATTCTTGTGTATGTAATGTATGACAAGATAAAGAAAAGACAAGAACAAGGAGAAAAGAATAGGTGTGCTCCGGAATAAACTGACCCTGAATTTGAGATACTAAGTGAAGAGCATCGTCAGTGTATTTGCCTTTAAGGTATTCTCCTACTCTCTAATATGACATTAGACTGTAAGAATCAAGACAGTCAACATAGCTGTTTGAACATAGTAAGAATTCTAGAATGGCTGTTATTATTATTATTATTAAAAACCAGTCATAGGGCTGTGCCTGTGGCTCAGTGAGTAGGGCACCGGCCCCATATACTGAGGGTGGGGGGTTCAAACTCAGCCCAGCCGAACTGCAACCAAATAATACCCAGGTCTTGTGGTGGGCGCCTGTAGTCCCAGCTACTGGGGAGGCTGAGGCAAGAGAATTGCTTAAGCCCAGCAGTTGGAGGTTGCTGTGAGCTGTGACACCACAGCACTCTACTGAGGGTGATAAAGTGAGACTCTGTCTCAAAAAAAAAACAAAAAAACCAGTCATACATGCCTTTACTCATCAAGTGATAAAAAACATTATTTAATCTTTCCACTTTGATTCATTGTGAAAATTATTCATACATTTTAGAGAATCTCATATAAGGTAATAAAAACTTTCAATTAGTGGGCAATCAATGTAAGCAACACTCATACTTCTCTCTGAGGCTGTGCCTCATAAGAAAGAGTGAAAAACTAACATAGAAGAACATGGACTTTGACATCTCAGATTTGGGTTTGAGTAATAGGTTCATCATATGGTCTTAGAAAATTTATTTTTCTCTCTTGTGGTTGCCTTTTCTTTAGAAAAATTTATAGTATTCACTTCAAAGGATTACAAGAGTTGCACTGTACAACACACGCGGGGTCCTTAGAGGGTTCCTGGCAGCTAGCCAGTGTTTGATAAATGTCAGCTATTACCATTTTGCCTTCCTAAGAAGCATGGAGGTTCTAAAAGGGGGGACAGAAAAGTGTTTTCAAGATTAACGGATGAGCTGATTTTGAAGAATAAATATTTTTCTAAATAAGCAATGAGAGGCAGTGAATTCTGACATTAAAGTACAAGACCTTGGTTTGAGGGCAGTGATAATTTGACAGAACTAAAGCGAAGAGAATTTGAGGGAGGGGAGTGGCTAAGAGGTGGGTAGTGGAATCCTTTCCTAGGACTAAAAAGAACCTTACAGCAGCCTGGGTAGTGAAGATCGGCATACACAGTGGTGAGCTGTTTGGCCTCTACCTGGTAGGGATAGCCTCATAGGCAGACAGTTTCTAAGCAGGTCTGTGCTTCAGAAAAATCACTTTATATGTGGAAGAAGTAAAAAATCATGTTAGAAAATACGTGTTGTCTGTTCTGCACGCAGCTACTGCTCTGAGTTCTTTTAGTCACAAAAAGTTGTTTAATGCTCAAAACAACTATGTGAGATAAGTACTATTACCCCATCTTACAGATGGAAGAAGTCACAGAAAGTAAGTAATTTGCTAAAGTTTAAGTGAGATTTGAATTCAGAAATTCTAGCAGCAGGGTCCCTACATTTAACCGCTGCACCACACTGCCTCTGCATAGCTGTAGGTGAACAGCTGGTGAGAAACCAAAGGAGAGGAGAGAGGAGAGAGCAGCTCTCCTGAATTGCAGAGGATGAGGATGGGAACAACGAGGACAGAGGGAGCAAGGGAGAAAAGTTAGGAGACATTTAAAAATTATAATGTGGATCTGCACAAAATTAGTGAACAGTGAACCAACGTGGGCCATGAGCAATTGGAGACAAATTTCCGTAATAGACCTGAAAAAGAGTTCACAGACTGATACAGACAATGAGGAAGAGTCATAAGTCTTGAGGATGTTGTTGAAGACAGGAGTTTGGACAGCTGGTTACATGGTGATGTTATTACTCCTCAGTCACAGTTTTCTATAAAGCTAGATGCAGAACTCAGTGTGTTCCAATCCTTCAGTCTTAATGCTGCCAAACATTTTGCAAGAGATATTGCCATTCTTGTCTCCGCTAGATTCTGTGGTTGTCCTTAGCCAGCATCATGTCTTGTTTAATTTCAGCGCCCACTCCAGTGCCCGAAAAACAGCAGGGACAGAACATATGGAAGAAGAAGAAATAAATGGTAGAAGCAATTTGAGAAAAAGATGAATTAAATCACACATACCCTAAGGTTGAAGTTAATGCAGGATATTCATGTGGAAATGTTCAGCTATTTATTATAGAAATTCCAGGCTAATAAGAGATCCTGAGGCAGAGTTTCAGTCATCTAGGATATATTGATTATATACCAAAACTAAATAAAATCACTAACATTTAGCCCTTATTTGTAGTACATTGCACTAAGCACTAAACATGCATAATTACCTTTATTATTCCTTACAACAAATATATGAGGTAGGTGTGATGACATACACATTTTACAAGTAATAAGAATTTTGGGAAGGTTAGTAAGTCATAGAAGTTTACCTCTTTTTTTTAATAGTCTTTTTTTTTTTTTCGAGACAGAGTCTCAGTTTGTCACCTTCTGTAGAGTGCAATGGAGTCATAGCTCACAGCAACCTCAAAATCTTTGGCTCAAGTGATTCTCTTGCCTCAGCCTCCTGAGTAGCTGCGACTACAGGCACCTACCACAGTGCCTGGCTATTTTTAGAGACAGGGGTCTTGCTCTTGCTCAGGCTGGTCTCAAACCTGTGAGCTCAGACAGTCCATCTGCCTCAGCCTTCCAGAGTGCTAGGATTACAGGCTTGAGTGATCTTACCCAGCCTCCTTTTTTTATCTTACAGGAGATAGGTAAGGACCAGATTTTTGTCTTTAGGATCTGATAGATTTAATTGAAAAAACAAAATCCCTGGCTAATAACAGTTAATATACATTATTTAAAAGTATAAAAGTATTTTTCTAAGAAGCTGCCATTTGAAAAAGAATGATTATATACCAAAGATTATGGACATATAGGCAAAACCTACTCCAAAAACTAACATTTTTTGCTTCAAACCTAAACATATAAATATCTGATTTTCTATGTTTAATTTGTATAAATAAACTTCATTTGACAGATGTTTTTGGAACTTAATGTGTTCAGTCTAAGGAATAGTATACTCCTGATATGCAGGATCTTCAAATAAATTATGTTAATTTTCTCATAGGATAAGGTGGTTGTTAACATGAGCCAGAGAATCAAAATATTTCATCATCAAGTCCATCACTTAAATTTTCTAAGGAGCCCACAAAGATGTTCGCCAGGCCACATTGAACACCCACCAGCAAGAAGTTTCATTTCCTCTCAGTTTGCACAACACTTTCCTGAACAGCTCAGACAGCTAGGAAGAGCCCAGATTTTTTGGTCTGTATGTTAAAAACTGGCAAATAGTTTAAGTGTTTTGCTAACTTAAAGAAAATTTGGTTGTGTTGAAATCCCCAATGTCAGATGTGTTTATTATATAGGCTAAAATAATCTAATAGTTTCAAAGTGATCACCTTAAAAAACACATTAGTACCACAACAAGAAAGAGAAAAAAGTTATAATCAGATCTGAAGAAATATGTATCTTTCATTTTAGTTACTTCCATCATGTATTACTTATGAAGGAAAACAAGAAATATGCCTGGCAGTTCACTCACATTCCCTTACCCTCTGCCATAAAATACAAGAGTAATAATCTAGAATAAAAAGAAACTTCTAAATTATTTATATTCCTTTGCAAATAATAATTACTAAAATCAATAATTAATTGAATATGATGAATTTTAAATGTTATTTTTCTTCAATATTTTACATCAGTTGCTAAGATATTCTTGAACTGCAGTCATTCCCATTAAACTGTTAACAAGCAGGACCAAGTTTTCTGAGTCTCATGGGTGAAGTGCAAAGCTAAGAAAATATTTATAAGCTTAGTGTTTGTCATTTGTCTTTATTTTCTCTCCATGAAGCAACTTGGAAAGATTGAATAGTTTTGAAATAATTTACAGAGCATTCTGAGCACAAGAGGTAAGTATTTCTCGGGAAAAACAATTTGTTTCAATTGCTTTTAAGGTAAAACCGACCTAAAGGAAATTCTTTCTGGAAATGTTGGCATGAAAAGTCAATGTTTGGAGTTTATTTTCATCACAATTAATGGCTAACAGACCATTGTCGAGCTTCTTTTTGCCCCAGACCAGGAAAATAAATCCTATGGTTTGATTAGTTCATGTTGACTCTGTACCGAAACTTAAAAGTATTAATAAAGAAAAGTCTTTATACATAGAAGATTGTAGGGTTGACTTCTGATAAATAAAAAGTGTATTTTGCTGGAAGGTTCTGGCATGACTTAAAGAATGGCATTGAAAACCGTCCTGGATTAGGCCTCTCTGACTGTTCCCTACTTCTGAGTGGATTGATCTGAAGTGTCTTGGAAGATAATCAAGGTAAAGTTGTACATGTACTAACGGGTCATTTTATGCTCTTCCGTTATTTTTTTCCTTTTAATCTCTAATACTGATGTGAAATTTGCCTTATACTCCTATTTTTGGAGACCAAAACTCATGCATAATACTGTGCTGAGCTCTGGGGATACAACAATGAGCAAAACAGACCTCATTCCCCCTCTCGCTCAGTTCTCTTTGTAGTTCTAAAGACATGATGTTGGGAAAACATGACACAAGTATAGTGTCCTACATTTAATAACCAACTAACAAACACTTTTTTAATAAATAATGATTTAGTTTAGGTAGCATTTTCATTGGGTAACTTTCTACTTGAAAATTTCCTGTGGACACTGAGATTTCAAAGAAATCTAAGAAATGATCCTCAACTTCATGGAGCTTGTATTCGGGATTGGGAGACAAGTATGTTCTATAGAGGACATTTGCAAACACAAATAAATAATATAGAAATCCACAGGATAAATACCAAATTACAGCTGCTAAATACTATAGGCAATTGCAAGATAAAAGAGTCAATGGAAGACAGGAGCCTTACCTGTGAATACAGCTAAAGACCTCTTACCCCTCCTTCAGATAGAACTTCTATGATGGCATATCAACTTACACTCCTTCAACAATATTAACTGTCTCCATTTTGCTTCCACTATGTCTCTGTATTTTTGTGTTATTTGCCACAGTGAAATATAATTGTCTGCTGCTAAGCAAAACCCCACCACTGGAGTACAAATCTCTTGAAGGGTGAGACTGCGTCTTAAACATCTTAAGTCTCCATGGTTTAACATAGAATCTAAATACACTTAAAGGTAATTTCATGTTGAACTAACATTAAGGGCAATTCTAGAAGACATACTCTAAAATCACCACAGAACATCATTGAAGACACACAGCTATACATTTGCTAGCCTGATAAAATAATTCCCCTTCCTTCAATTACAGGTTCCTAAGTGGAGTTAAAGGAATAAACGTTAGTTTGTTGCCAGAATGATAGAGAGTGTAACTATTTGCTTGATTTCACCACAGGTAAGAAATTGTTATCAGAGTCTTTGACAAGATCTCCTTGGTTATTGTAATTAATGCTACAATGAACATGGGAGTGTAGATATGTATACCTCTGAGATCCAGATTTCAATTCCTTTGTATATATTCCCAGAAGGGGGATTGCTGGATCAAATGGTAATTTTATCTTTAATTTTTTTCTTTTTAGGAACTTCTATATTGTTCTCCATAGCAGCTACATCAACTTATATTCCCACCAACAGTACATACAGGTTCCTATTTTTCCACATTGTTGCCAATACTTTTTATCTCTTTTTATAATAATAATAATATCCTCACAGATGTGAGGTGATATCTCATTGTGATTTTGGTTTTCATTTCTCTGATAATTAGGGATGTTAAGGACATTTTCATAAATCTGTTGACTTGTTGTATGTCTTCTTTGGAAATATGTTTATTCAGACCCTTTTGTCCATTTTTTAAATCAGGTTATTTGGGTTTTTCTATTGAGTTATAGGAGTATCTCTGTATTTTATATATTAGCTTCTTATCAGATATATGGTATACAAATATTTTCTCCAAGCCTTCAGTTGGCCTTTTCATTTTGTTACTTGTTTCTTTCTTGTTCAGAAACCTTTTAATCTGACTTAATCTCACTGACACATTCTGTTTGTGTTGCCAGGGCTTTGGTGGCATATCCAATCAATCATTGCCCAGTCTAATGTCTAGAAGTGTCTTTCCAATGCTTTCTTCTAAGTCTTATTGTCTCATATATTATATGTCTTTGATCCATTTTGAATTCATTTTTATGTATAGTGAGAGATAAAGGTCCAATTTCATTCTTTGCATAGGGATATCTAGTTTCCCTAACACTGTTCACTAAAGACAGACTTTTTTTCATTGTATATTCTTGTCACCCTTATCAAGGATCAATTGATTGTCTATGTGTGAGTTTATTCCTTGGCTCTCTATTCTGTTTTGTTGGACATAAATGGATAGATGGATAAATAGAATGTGCTATATAATACATGCATGATGAGATATAATTTAGCCTTGTAAAACAAGAAGTATTGTCATTTACAATTACATGGATGGACCTGTAGGATATTATGCTAAATGAAATAAGCTAGATACAGGAAAAACAAAATACTTCATTATTTCATTTATATTTGGAATTGAAAATAGTCAAACCCATAGAAGTAGAGAATTGAATGGCATTTATTTTTTATAAAGACAAGGTCTTGATAGGCTCTCAAGCAATCCTCCAACCCAAGCCTCCCAAAATGCTTGGAATACAGATGTGTGCCATGTGCACAGCCTCAACTTAAATATATATACATACATATATAGAAATCCCTCTGCATTTGCAGTTCCACATCTGTATATTTAATTAACAGTGGATCAAAATATTTAAAAAATAAAAATTAACAATATAATAATCACAATAATACAAATTATAAAAATATCTAAAAGGCATCATAAGCATACCCAGAGGATTGGTTCCAGGACTCCCACATATACCAAAATCTGCACATAATCAAGTCCCAAAATCCGCCTTGCAGAACCTATGTATACAGCATCAAACCTCCTTTTCTGTATTTTCAACTTGGGTTTAGTTGCAAATGTGGAGCCAGTAGGTACAGAGGACCAACTGTATTTATTGAAAACAATCCACAATGGACCCATGCAGCTTAGGATCCACATTGTTCAAGGGCCAACTATAATCTAGAGATGATTTATAGTATACAGAAAGATGTGGATAAGTTATATGCAAATACTAAGCCATTTTATATAAAGGACTTAAGCATCCTCACGATTTTGATATTCATGGGATCTTGGAACCAATCCCCCACCAATACAAAGGGAGGACTGTGTGTATGTGTGTGTACATATATATTTAAGACATATTGAGTCAGAAATTTGCAGTCAAAGGCAAAGAGACAGAAGGGAGATACACAAGTTTTGAAAAAATTCCCCAGAATTACTCACTCTATATTAATATTTTTGACGTTTGTTTCCTCTTGCTAGTTAAAAAGCAGAATGCATTTCTACAAACAAAATAATCATGAGGCAATCAAAAAAAAAGTTAAATCATGTTATCGTACTGTGGCTCTACAACTTGCTAAGAATGAAATATTTTCCCCTGAAGACTTCTTGGTCTCTGATGATCTGGTGCTGTGGTTTGGATTTGATTTGTACTCCCCAAAATGCACATTGAAATTTAACTTCCTTTGGAGTAGTGTTGGGAGATGGGGCCTAGTGAGAGGTGTTTCTGTGCCTCATAAATAGATTAATGCCTTCTCTCAAGGATGAGTTCTTATTCTCCCAGGAAGGGATTAGTTCCTTCAGCTGTTGTTTAAAAAGTTCTCTTTATTGCTATCTTTCTGTGGCTTTCTTCTTCCCCATGTGATCTTTTTGCTCATGTCTAACTTTCCATAAGTGGAAGCAGACTGTTGCCCTCCTTAAGGAGCAAAGCATGTGCTAACACATGCCCTTTGAACTTCCCAGCCTGAAGAACTGTGAAATGAATAGACCCCTTTTCGTTATAAATTATCCAGCCTCAGGTATTCTGTTGTAGCAACACAAGATGGACTAAGATACCTGGTTACTCCACCCTTGATATCAGACACAGATAGATCATTTACAAAATGACTTCATAATGGGTCTGAGGTTCATGATCACAATGGGGCCATACCATTCACTTCAGTAAGAGGACTAAGCCTTTCGAGAGTTTCTAGTAAACTATTGACTAAAGAAACTCAAGTGGATAAATCACATTGTTACCTAAGGAAAAGATGAAAATGTTCTTCATAGCCATCTTGGCTGCTGGCTATTTCTCATGTAAGGATTTGTCAAAGAATCTTGGAGAAAGAGTAAACATTTGGTCTTCCAGGGGAAACAACAAACCAACAATAACTGTTTTCTACATATAGGAATTTTTGAAATGTTGAGGCTTTTCTCAGGAAGAATTCACTACTAGAATGAGTATTACTTCATTAGAATGAATATTACTTCACCTAGAATGAGTATTACTAGTTAAGTCCATCTTTGTATATTTCAAGAACTCTGCCACAGAGAGTTTCAGACTTGAGCTATTAAGGAATGATGTATGAGAATCAATATCTGACAATTGGCCTTCTGAGTTGATAATCAATTTTGAGTCTCCTTCTGCTCCCTAATTCTTTCCCATCATACACACACACAGGTATTGTGTATGTGTCTATGTGTGTGTGCATGTGCATATAAATCCACTCTGTGCAAAGTGCTGTTAGTTTTTGACTTGGCTTACTCTTAGAATGCCAGGAGAACAGATGTTAGCGAATCCCATGAGAAGATTTCTAAGTAACTTTAAGAATGTGACACCAATAAAGTAAGATGTAAAATTGAACCTGACAAATAAATAGTGTGAATAGAGGGGGAGGCAAGGAGACGGTTCAGTGGCAGTGGCTGAAAGAAGTCAAGCCTGTCAAGTAGAATGTAAAAGGCAAAGGTAGAAGGAACCTTTAATAGTTTGAATAAACAGGTTTTGACAAAGAGGTCCCAAAAAAGAGGCTTCCTTCCAAGTAGGTAGAGTTTGGAGAAAGGGTTCATTCAAGATGCAATAATCAAAAACAAAGGCAGGTGTCAAAGATTTCTATCAGTAGATAATCAGGATGGCTATCAAGAATGAGACCTTTTCCTAAAATAAGACTACATGGTGTTTGAGCAGCTCAGTAGTAGATGTGCTGCTGAGTCTCA
The DNA here is from genome assembly GCF_000181295.1 of Otolemur garnettii. Classification (NCBI taxonomy): domain Eukaryota; kingdom Metazoa; phylum Chordata; class Mammalia; order Primates; family Galagidae; genus Otolemur; species Otolemur garnettii. The sequence continues at coordinate 27,600,367 of NW_003852398.1, read as the reverse complement.
GAGAATGAAACTGAAGATCAAATCCCTTCTGCTTAAGGTCAGCAGTAAATGTAGGAATGGGCTCAGGTTGAGTTCTCAAGTGGGATATTAAAGTCCCAGGCATGGGGAGGGGAAGGAAACAGCATTTGGCCATCAGATACAATCAGATAAATCCAGTGTGAAGGAGCCACTTATCACTTTTTTCATGATTTTCTTGATTTTTAATTTATGTGATTATTTAATGAGCTAATTAGCTGTTCACATTTTAACACTACGTTGCTTTATTTTTCTATACCTTTTTACTTCAGATATTTTTTGTAATCATCCATTTAAGGTAAGTTTGCCACTTCCTGCATGAGAATGATTTTTCTAATCTTAGCCTCATAGAATGTCTGTTAGGTTGACCTATATTAAGCCATACAAAACTACCAATACTTGACCATTGTCAACCTACATAATGGCAATTTCACATGGTTCAACCTCAACATCTCCTTCAAAATAGACCCTGGAGAAAACCAGTATTTATCTCTGATTCTTACTGTCCCTCATTCCCTCATATACCACTGCCAATTAAAGCTTCTAATATTTGTTTTGTAATGTTGCCTTTCTCTCTCTGACAGTATTGCCTTTGCCTAGGTCAAGTCCTCCTCACTTCTTACTCATATTGCTGCAATAGCCATCTATTTGTCTCCTTGCATTTAGAGGGATCCAGGGGTTGGCAAGCAATGACCACATTTAAAAATAGGCTTTTCTTGGAACATAGACATGCTCCTTTCTTTACATATCTATGGTTGCTTCCAGGTTAGATCCACAGAGTTGAGTAGTAACAGAGGCCAAGTGGCCTAAAAATTATAAAATATTTACTATCTGGTTCTTAACAGGAAAAGTTTGCCAACCCCTGCTCTAATCTCCTCCACAAACTCAGGGTAGACCTTCTAAAATGCAAATCTGATTGATACTTCTCCGTACTTAAAACAGTGACTTCTCCATCCTCAGGATGAATTTTTGCACATTTTATTAATACAATCCTCTCCTTAACCCAGTTCTTTCTCCCTAAAAGAACTCTTCATCTCTCACCCTACATTCGAGTTAACTTATTTTGGGGTCTGTGCTATTCCAGTTTTGTGTCTTTGTATATATAATTCTCTCCAATTAAATATCCATCTTTCCATATTTACATCCAATTTTACAGTCATTTGCATCTTTTAAAAGCCCACAAAATGTCAGTTCTTTAGTAAAGCATTCCCTGATACATTATATAGTCTTGATCATTAAAAGAGGAGATAAGAAACATAAACAATGTTTCCCAAAGAGTGACTTGATCATCTTCTAATAGCATTAATGATGATTTTACTTAGTATGCCAATTAATCTCTTTTATTTCAATAATCATAGCTTTTCTTTAATGTGTTAGAAAAAAATATAATTACAACTTCAAGCCCAAGCTATCATGGTTATTCATCCTTGAGACAAATCTAAGGTTGGTAATCAAGTTTAAAAAGTGAGAACATTCAAAGCAAAATATTTTAAAGAAAAAAGGTACATGAATTTGGAAGGAATCATGAACCAAGTGCATGAAATTTGGGAAACACTAATGTAATGGGAGGCTTTGAAATTATACAGACAAGAGAATAACCTGATATGCTGGATATATGGATATACTGTGACCTGAATCACTGGACACAGTGAAGGTTGACCCACACAAGGAGGTTGTGATAGCTCATTGCTAATCTGCTTATCACATAATGCTCATGAACTTTCTAAGTTTCCTCCTACCTGTAGACAAATTGTTCAGTATCCAAGGTCCTTTAATGTCAGCTTTCTCCAGCTGTGGTAAAATGAAGGCAAGTAAAAGAAAATGAGGAAATATTTAAGCCTGTTAGCTTCTTCCCTTATTATGCCAAAATCCTAATCCCCTGAGGACTAAACTACAGCCAATGCCAGGCTGGGAACATAGATCATGTCCTTTTCCAGGCACCACAGTTAAAGAGAGGTTTTGATGAACTTAAATGATTTTAGGGGCCCCTAGACAGTGATTATAGTCATTACCAGACAGTAATTACAGTCATTTTTTTTTTTTGTCACTTCTCAGAATGGTTTATTTCTCTTCTAGCAAATTGCAGATACACCCAAGGATCCAGGCTGCATAGCCTCATTTGCCCTACAAGATGGAAATCTCAAAAGGCTCAGAATGCTGAATTTAACATAATATAGTTCTGATGTTTGAGGTTTAAAAAGAAGGCATTTAATCATTATCTCCTCTCTGCACAAAATAAAACACTTAAGCACTTTTATTAGAAACCATTGGGAGATCATTGCAGGATAGAAGTTTGACCTGTGAGTTTTGTTTTAGGCGCTTCAGTGTGGTCATTATCAAAAGATATCTGCACAAGAGAACCGCATATGCTCCATAAGAGTCAGTCTGCTGTGTGCTTCTAATAATGTGACATATCCTAATTCCTGCGTGTACTGCTTTGCTAACATGTAAGTGAAAACATGAAACCAAAAACAACCCTTTCTTAAGAATACTAAGTAGCTGACTGCTATTTGTTATTTTGGTAAATGTTTGTGAATTCCTAAAAATGTGATTCTGTAAATTTAAAATGATGTCACTGGAGTTTCAGATCATTGGCTGAACCTGAGGAGAGAAGAGGTGACAGGGAGTAAACAAATGGCACTCTTGAGTCCCACCCCTAACTTCAGAAGAGAAATCTCCCTTTTATCTTTTTTGAACCTTAGTTTCAATATGAGATTCTGTATGAACAAAGGTTCTGTTCCTAAAATGTATGTAAGTCACAGCTGTAATAAACATCACCCTTTTCAAAATAAGACCAACAAAGCAATGAGACTTAGCACTCAAGGTCAGAAGAGTTTGGGTTGAATCTTGCTTCTGTGGTTAAGTTATACTTAGAAGTCTCTTGATCCCTCCAAACCTCAAATTCTTATCTACAGATCTGAAATCATATTTACTGTTGCACTTGCTACATGTGCCCTGTCCATACTGAATCTTATTTCCTGATATTTTAAAACCTACAAAGCTTTTTTTTCTGTTTTAGTAACTTTGAGCAAAGTATTCTGTCCTACAAGACTGTTTTCCCATGCTTTTCACAGGGCTGGTTCTTCATCACTTGGGTCTGGATCTAGATATATCTTCCCCCAGACAGCCTTTTCTGACTGTCCTATTTAACATAGATTCACCTCTGATTTTTCGTGTTAATCCTTCTCTTCCCTTTGTAATACTTGTCATAACATCCAAGTATGTAACTATTATTTCTCTTTATTTTTGGCCTCTCACCAAATGTAAGCTCCACAATGTCAGAAGATAGGCTTCCAATTTCATCTTAGCATTTAACAGTGTCTGCACCAAGTAAACCCCCAATAAGTACTTGTTAAATGAATGAATGAGTGTTCTTGGGCAGAACGAATGTGCCAATGTGTTTATAAATTTTAAAATTAATTTATAAACTTAGGGCATCTCTTATAAGTAATTTTTAAAATTTTGTATCACTTGCTGTTTTGGCTCAGTATCTCCAAATGGAATGCATAAGAGTGAAGACTCTGGTCCTGTAGACCTGAATTGGAAACTTAGCTCTTCTGTTTAAACTCTATGACTTCCAGTTATTAGTTACACTTAACCTCATTAAATCACCTCAGAGGTCCGCTGTGAGGGCAGAAAAAGATAATCAATAAAGAGGACTTAACATAATGTCTGTCACATAGCAAGCTATGAGTGACTTCATATGCTGCCAACTACGGCAGAGGTCACCAACTTTTTGACACGAGGGAGTGGTTACATAGAAGACAAAGTTTTTCCACAGACTGAAGATGGGGGTGGGGGATAGTTTGAGGATAATTCAAGCTCATTACATTTATTGTCCACTTTATTACTATTATTATTATATTGTAATATGTAATGAAATATTTATACAACTCACCACATTGCAAAATCGGGTGGACCCCTGAGCTGGTTTTCCTCCAACCACACGGTCACGGCCTTAGCTGACCAGTGTCAGATTCTCAAAAGCCCGGGCTGCCTAGATCGCGCGCATGCGCAGTTTACAGCAGGGTGAGCCCTCCTCTGAGAATCTAAGGCTGCCACTGATCGCACAGGAGGCGGAGCTCAGGCGGGGACGCCAGCGATGCGGAGTAGCTGTGACTAGTGACCAAGCTTCGCTCCCTTGCCCACTGCTCACCTACTGCTGTGCGGCCCGATTCCACATAGGCCACAGACAGGTACCCATGTGCAGCTGGGGGTGGGCGGACCGAAGAACTAGAGGACCAAACATCCCAGTTTTTCTGGGACTGAAGGTTTTCCTGGGAAATGGGATTTTGTGTGCTAAAAATAGGACAGTCTCAGACAAACCAGAATGTTTAGTCACCTTATCATCAAAATGCCTTCACACACAGCCCCCTAGAGCTCCTTCCATATTTACTCTCTCACTTAGACCATATAACTGTCCCCAACCAGTTCTACAGTATCTTCAAGACTGTCTCAAAACATCTGATCGGTCTTCAGGTTATGGTCATGATCATTCCATAGCACACAAGGACTCCTCCTGAATTCATTAACTTTTCGCTTTTATCCTTTCTTCAGATCTACTGTCTCCCTGTCTTCTCTGGCATCTGAAGGCTTGAGGGAAGTAAAAAATAACCTCTCAGTGCTAAAAATGGGTCTCAATTTTAATAGAGACACTATGAAGATGATAATTCCATGGCACATACAAGGACTCCTCCTACCTTTATTATTAGCTCTCCACTTGTATCCTTTCTTCAGACCTAATGTCTCCACTCTTCTCTGGGATCTGAGGGATTTCAATTTTAATATCAGAGTAAATAATAAATTTGCTCTATAAACATATACAACTCAGTGGTCTTGACTATATTCACAGAGTTGTTCAACCATTAGCACTATATAATATCAGAACAATTTCCATCAAAAAGAAACCTGTGCTAATTTTCATACCTTCCATACCTGGCAATCACCAGTCTACTTTCTGACTTTATGGATTTGCTTATTCTCAAAAATTTATATAAATGGCATTATGTAATATGTTGCGTTTTGTTTCTGGCTTCTTTCACTCAGCATAAGTTTTCAAGATTTACCCATGTTGTAGAATGTATCAGTTCTTCACTTCTTTTTATAGCTGAATAATATTCCATTGTACCATATTTCATTTTTACATTCATTTGTTCATGGACATTGGGTTGTTTCCCCTTTTGCTTGCATGAGTAATGTTCATATGAACATTATTTTTGGGGGGGGGATAAACCTATGGGTAGGATTCCTAGGGCACAGGGTAGTTTCATGTTTAACATTTGAGGAACTGCCAAAATGGTAACTCTATTGGCAAGAAATTTAATATTTCCTAATGTTTTATTTCCAAAATAGTTTCTTAGCATTTTAGCATCTCCAGAGACAGCAGTGGAACTATAGGGAAGTTTCTGAGATAAAATCTATCCCTTTTTCCATTGTGGCGCTACCATTAAAATATCCTTATCTACGATACTCCCTGATTTTTACTATATCTGTGCCTTACTGCCTATCTTCTTTTTATCCCAAGCCAGTTGAGAAATCCATTCCGCTTCCCAGATCCCCTCATTTCAGAGAGAGTTCATGCATGAGAATTATCTGACTCCCCAACCTTCATACTTATCTCTTTTGGCCTCTACTTGTTTTCTTCTTGGATTATTAAGGCATTCCAAAAGTGTGTCCAATCATCTTCATGATAAAGAGAGGGGACCAAGCATTCCTTTACACTAATTGCACATATAGCTCCCTGTGTTCTTCAGGCCCCAGCCAGGTTCTTCCCGGTAGTTGTTTCTGCATCCCAGGGCAGTCAGAAGCCTGATTCACTTAAGCATACCAAAAAGCTCTGAGTTTTTGCATAAAGACTCATTTTTTTTTTCAGCTGTGTGGGATAAAAATTCTTGCTAGGCATTGCATATCAAGTTTTCTAAAAATAATGATGATGTATGTTAAGTTTAAAAAGTTAGATGATGCATAAAGTATGTTCAAACTTTTGAAAAATACATGTATTGCATATACTGATAAATATAAATTTTTTAAAAGAATACGTAACTGGTGATCTTTAGAAAGCCTATAAATATGCAGAACTTTAATTTAGTGCTTATTACACATTCCAGGCATTGTGCTTAGTGCTACATAAGAGTTATCTCATTCAACATTCAAAATGATCCTATATAGTAAAGTATTAACATTACCTTTAATTCTATAGATGATGAAACTGAGAGCTTGAAAGATTTTTCTAAGATATTACAGATCATAAAAAAAGAATCTCATGAGAAAAGAATCTGGGAATATGACTCCCAGAACATACAAGTTCAACTTTCCATGATCTTTTCCTAACTCATGATTGAATCTTATATTTAGATTTTAAGATTTTTCAAAACAATGTCTTGTATTTATTCCTTGGTTCTTTGAATGTGTAATAAATACCTAGTAATTCTAGACACTATATTAAGTGGTAGGAAAGCAAAAGAAAAAAAAAAGAATAAGATACTATTACTCTAAGGCTATTACTACAAATAATAGATGATTATAAGCCTATTTAGCTAGAAAGTACTTTTCCAAACAGGGCCCCTATTACACCTATACCAATACTATGTGGTAAGCAGGGAAGAGATTATTCCCTTTGACACATAAACATAAAAGATTCCCCTTAATTGCCTTTCCCAATGTCAAATAGGACATATTTACAGAAGATGAATAATTTTTTTTATCATTTCATAGTAGCTTCTAGGTGGCTATTTTTTTAATTTTTAAAAAAATTAACTGTAGCATGAAATGTACAAGCAAAATTCTATTGACTATAATTTAAATACAGTATAACCTCGGTTAGTTAACCACCCAAGGGACTGTAGTAAACAGGTCGACATATGGAGGTGATCAACATAAGGAAGTAGGCCTATTGTACTGATATGATACACACATATGGTACGTGTGTAGTTATGAAAATTAGGTCAATTTAAAGAGGTGTCAGTGTGGGAGTTAGTCAATCCTGGAGGTTCTATTGTAGTATAAGATGATCTAATTGGCTTGCTGTTGTTTTTATATTTTTGCTAAAGAAGACCAATAATTTTCCACCTGTGTTTTCCACACTCCGGTGCTTATCTGGTTCTTGAACATGAAGGTTTTTGTCCCAGTAATTTTCTTCCTGTTTGCTATTCATACAACACTTTCACCATGAGCCTCAAAAAATTCTATCCCAGTTGGTGCCTAGGATTATGAATTATAGTCATTTTACAGATAATTATGATTCAGAGAAGTGATAAGATTTTTTTCAGGGTGCCTCAGCAAGCTATTGCTTTCTCCTCCCTCCTCTCCCTTCCCTTCCCTTCCCTGTCTCTCTCTTTCTCTCTCTCTCTTTTGAAACAGAGTCTCACTTGCTCACTCTGGGTAGATAGAGCACTGCGTCATCATACCTTATAACTCCCTCAAACTCTTGGGCTCAAGTGATCCCTTTGCCTCAGCCTCCCAAGCAGTTAAAACTATAGGCGTGCACCACCACACCCAGATAGTTTAAGTTCCTTCCACTTCTCAGAGCAATTTTCTCAGCCTTTATCTCATGGCACACTTGAACCTATGGTTAAACTTCTGTGGCACACTTAATTATGTTGATCAAAAAAAAAAAGAATAAATATATAATATTTTTACTGTGCTTTGAACTTCTCTCAAAAAAAATTGTATTAACTATTTTAATTAATTAATTTATTAAACTTACACATTTGTTAAAAGTTTTGGGTTTTTTTGTTGTTTTTTTTGTTTTTTTTGTTTTTTTGGCCAGGGCTGGGTTTGAACCCACCACCTTTGGTATATATGGGGCTGGCACCCTACTCCTTTGAGCCACAGGTGCCACCCCATTTTGCTAAAAGCTTTAATAATTCCTGTCATGATTACAAATCAAAGTGGTCTCCTGGGTGAAAGGGCATAGTGAGGGAAAAGGTAAACCTTTATGTCTATAGACTGTAAGTCACCAGTTTATCACTCAGAGGCTCTTTTCTTTTAAAATCCCTATCATAATATAACTAGGCTAGGAGGAAGAAAGGTTATATTTCATACAAATGACCTCTAAATGTTTTTTATCAATTTCTCTTAGAGCTTTGGATTTTACTCTTAAAATTCTACACCAAGGAAAATGCAGAAAGGCCAAAAAGTTCTGAATATGATGTGATTTTCCTTTGTTCACTGGGAGAGAAAACATTTGAATGAAGCATCGTCTTTTCTTCATAAAGCAGAATTTACTGTATTACTTTATTTTTTTAAATCAATAGATCTTATCCTATGGAAAGCTCCTCTTTGACTTGAAATAAATTTAATGAGATATACCAGAAGTGCTTTTGGTTCTATAAATACAGAGCTGAACAGGAAGTAACTCCTAATTTTGAGTAACTCATGGTCTAATAGGCTAATTAGACAATTTAGTCATTTATTCAGTAAATATTTTTAAGTACTTATAAGATTGAGAAACTTTCAGTCTTCAGTGGCAATAAAGACAGATTTGTACAATTATGCATTTTACAATGCAGTGAAGGAGCAAGAAAACAAATGAATATAAAACAACATAATAAAATGTATGAAAAAGTAAGACAACTAATAGCTGCCAGGAGCTGACCTTGGCATTGGTACGAGTTGGCCTCCTACTTACATCTGGGCTTAATGTTCTCTTGTTTAAGATATTTAATTTCACAGAACATGTTCATCTGATAAAGATATGATGAATGAGGACAAAGACAATACTATTCCATAATCATGTTTTGCTGCCAAACCTGAACATTAGCCAAAACACAAAATACCAAATATCCCTCTATCTAGACCAATACAAGTGACTGTGGCTTCTTCACCAATTACAACTATAGCCGTAGGCTAGTTTTCTCTCCTTCTTAATAAGGTTTTTTGAAAATGTCCATCACAAAATTACTCCTACTTTCTGAGGAAATTTATTCCAAAGTAAAGCCTCTCTTCCTTAAAAATTGCCTCAAATTAATCTAATAATCTGAAAGCCTACAATAAGTCCTTTCCAATATACTCTTTGACATGGCCTAGGGCTCCCCAGTGTGTGTATTCTCCCAAGCTGCAATGAATAAGCCCAACTTGTTCAACCAGATGTATGTTCCTACTCGTTTGGGGCTGGAGAGTATGACAAATGCAAAACCTAAAAATGGTGATAATATCATTCTTGTTACTCAAGCCCTCCTTGCCTCACTTCTCTGTCTAGGGGCATTTATGAAAAGAGATGACCCATGGAATCTTAATTTGTGGGGTAGGGATTACTTTATTCATTTATGTATTCATCCATTGATACATAAGTGACCTTGTTTCAAAAATTATTTTAGGTGGCTGATATTAATATCATTCAGTTGATTCAGAGGTACACAGTAGAGGCCAGCTCCCTGAGAACTGGGATAATATAAGTTATATGATTATATAAAGATAATATTCTGACCAAAGAAACACCCAGGGGCAATGGAAAAGGATGAGGGCGTCCCAAATGATGCTGATGTTTAACAGGATACTCCTTCCTTCACAGCTCAGGCTCCCTGTTTCCTGTTATATTGATATACTAATCACCTGCTGTCAAGTTCAACCTGATTCCTTATCTCCATAGGCATCTTCTTCCCTTCACTGGGATGCTACATTCCCATCCGGATTTTTGACCACTATCCCTAACTGGCAAGTTCAGTTTGTTCTCAGAATCTAGAAAAGAACATCCTCATTTCTTAGTCTTGAAGAATTAAGTAGCTAGAATTCAATCCTCAGGTAAATCAAAACCAAGTCTCATAAGGAACATTTAAACTATGTGGGGACATGATTTTTTACTTGTCACAGTAAGTGGAGTGGCACTACTTGGCATTCAGTGAGTCAAGACCCTAAAATTCACTGAACAGTCCTGCACAGGGAAGAATTAAGTCAACTAAAATGCCAATAGTGCTCTTACTGAGACACATCTTACCTGTGTATGGCAACTGTCTGTCACATCCAATCCCCTTGCTTCTCCCCACACCCACACCAGCTATCAGTAATGAACAATAGTACATGCCACTGAGTTAAAAGTGACCTCAAACTATTTCTCAGCATAGGAATCCAGACCTGCATTGTCATATTTTACATGGAAGGTAAAACTGTTTTGTTATTCCTGCCCTTACCTTTTTCTTTTTAGAGTGGCTCTTGAGATAAAGTCTCCACCTAGCACTTCCATGCTTCTTCATTTTCTCTATCTGTAGCCATGCCTTGGTCATCTGTTCTCCAAGCGCTTGTAAGACAGTTGCCCTTTCAGGGATGTGAGTTCTGTGGCCGAGACCCTGCAGTATCCCAATAGGTCTCTCTGACAGTAGCTGCCTGGCAGCGTTAAGCTACACCCTCTAGTGGAGAAATCGCACATAGTATATTGAACTTCTCTATTTGGGACACTTGGCTGCCTACCATATCCAGTACTGATCAGAACTTCCAGATTTTACGGAAAACACAGAAAACCCAACTCAAAGTGACAGAAGTAAAATAAATAAATAAATAAATAAATAGGAGTGGGCAAGGGTTGGAGATAATGAGAGATTCTTTTATGGTTCCTATACATGAGAAGTCCAGAGGAGTTTCTGAATTCAAACACAGCTGGATATCCAGGGTCCCCCCAAAATTTTTTTAAATATTTCTTCATCTCTTGGATCTATCTATACTTTCCTTAATGTTGTTTTTATTCACAGACATGCTTTCCCAACTTACTCTACCTCCACCTCCTTTCCTAGTGCTATACCTGGCACCTGTACAGATACAATTTCAGGGAAAGAGCAGCTTTCCTTTTCTAAAACTTATAACAAAGGTTTGAGTCTTGTGATACTAGCTGGGATAAAAAGTTTATTCCTGACTATAAGCATTTGTAACCCTATTGAAAAGGACTGGAGTACAAGGCCCTGCAAGAACCTGAAGCAGGTCAGCCTTACTGTATGGAAAAAAAGAGGATAAATAATTGTTTCCCAAAGGAATATTGAGACATGAATGCAAGGAGAAATTGATGCAGCTCAAGCAAACAACCGATGTTTTGAGACTCTCCCTTCTGTATGCCATTCTAGAGTATAAGATCCTCCTCAGGCCAATCAGTCCCCTTCTATTTTGCTGCCCTTACAGCAGTTGTCTATTTTACCAATTTCTGTCATAATATACCATGATACTCCCAGAAAGTGAAACATCTTTTGTTTGGTAGAAAGCATGAAAATGTCACTCAGAGACATTAATCTTCTGAATCACATTCTTAGATCCCTAAGGACCCAAAAATGATTTGACCTTTCATTTCACAAATCATAGGAAGTTTGATTTCTCCCAACATCAGAGGACCCTAGGGTGTTTATGTTCTCAGGATAACTACTTGCTCTGTACCTCTAATTGTGCAGAGTGCCCCATCAGCACCTCCTTTCACCTTGTGATATTACTACCTCATTCCTAACCACTTCGATGCTTGTGGGGAGACTCTTAGCATCTTTTTTCATTCCTCAAGCACGTTTGAGGCTACACAATGTTACAAGCATCTTCTGAAGGTTTAGGGTAATGGAAGAGGATAATGGCTAACACATTCTAGGAAATAGGTCAGGATTCTTTCAGTTAAGAATGATGCAAATCTAAATGAAGTTTAGCTTAGGCTGAGCAAGAAACATGTAGGCTCATGCGATTAGGATGATCCTGGATGGGTCCTTAATTTAGGCACAGCTGTATCCACGGACTCAGGCATTATCAGAAGCTTCACCTTCCATTCTTGCTCTTTGATTGTCTCAGAGTTTCATAAATGCTATTTTCATCATCTCCTATACATCTCATCTATGTGATGAGAAAAATGGATGCTACCACCCTAGTCATGTGTCTTTACAGCTCATCATCCAATAGGAGAAGGATTGGGGGTGAGAAAAAGAGACTTCTGGGGCTGTGACAAACATTCTCCCAATCAATATGCAACTTCAATCCCAAGACACTGTAAACAGAGTGTTTTTAAAAGCAATTGTGAGCCATAAAATGTCTATGCCAAAGGATCAAATTCAAGCAAAGAAATGAAGATTAAATTGCACCTATATTATTTTTCTGCGTTAAGAAGTAGTCTGTGGATAATTAGCATTTTAAATATCTGTCAAATTTTCTTAAAATATTAAAGAATCTGATGAGTCTTATGATTCCAGTTTGAAAATTTTAATTGAGCATTGATTTAAACTTAGAATACTAAACTGAAGAGAGAAGGAAATTGAGACATCAGCCAAACTGGCAGGAATCAATATCACAACTGACATTCTAGTTATTTTTTTTTAATTTGCTTAATGTTTCCCTCCTCTCATCCTCCATTTCACTTTTCCCTTCAAAATATACAAGATTATAGGGTGGTTTTTTCCACATAACACTACACATTTAAAAAACTTGCATCAAAGACTGCAAGGTACCATGCTTCAGAAAGTCTGTATGGGCACTGTCTAGCGGTAATAGACATCAGAAGGACAAAGGGTGCATTTATAAAGCCTTAATCTGAATCTTGTTAACATCCAGCTGTTGGTTTATATGAAGCAAAGAAACACATGAGGAGTCACATTTCAGTCTTTTTTTTAAAAGCAAAACAAGGGGTGGCACCTGTGGCTCAAAGGAGTAGGGTGCCAGCCCCATATACCAGGGGTGGTGGGTTCAAGCCCGGCCCTGGCCAAAACTGAAAAAAGAAAAAAACCCAAAAAACAAAACAAAACAAAAAAATCTCAGTTGGTTGCTCATGCTAGAGCACAGTGGCGTAATCATAGGTCACCGCAGGCTCAAATGATCCTCCTGCCTCAGTCTCCTGAGTGGATAGCACTACAGGTGTGTACCACCATACTTCCCTAATTCTTTCTCCTTTTTTTGTATAGATAAGGTCTGGTCATACTGCTCAGACTAGTGCCCAATTCCTAGCCTCAAACTATTCTCCTGCCTCGGCCTCCCAAAGTGCTAGAATTATAGGTCCAAGTCATCAAGCCTGACCTATTAAGAAGAAATATTATGGGCAGTTTAAAGAGAAATTGATATTTTCTGTATTTATATGTTTATTAGATTTATAAGATTTAATTAAGATTTATTTATAGATAAATAGTTTATTAGATTTATAAGACTTAATTAATCTGTTAAGTATTTAGGCAAGCTTTGTTGGTTAAACAGTTGAAAAATGGAGTATATCAGGTTTATTCACTTATTAATTCCTTTATTCAACAAAAATTAACTGTGTGCCAACCTCAATTTTCTTTTGAGATTGATTCATCAGTATGGTTGTTTGACTGTGTCTCCCCTACTAAACTGAAGGTAGAAACATACCCACTTCTGTTTACAGTTGTTTCCTTGCTCCTAACAGTGTCTGGTACCAGAGCAAGCACACAGAAAATACTTGTTGAATGAATGAACAATGTAATGCTAAAAATGTAAGTAGTTTATGAAAAGCCTTATTTTTTCCTTGTTACTTCTGGAACATAAGAACCATCAATTCCTGTCTCAGCATTGTGCTTAGACAGACCCAGCTCACCAGCAACTTCGTTTTCTTTCCTTACAACTAAGTGAACGTTGAGCCACCTTCTGCCTAGAAAGGGGCAAGTTGTTCACTTCCTGGCAGAAGAATCATGGAGTATGTGAGGGGAACAGTGAGTCCTGTGTTTAGCTGGAACACGCTATTTGTGAAGGGAAATAAAATCAAAAAGGTAGGTTATAACCAATGCATCCTAGGCCATGAAAGTCTAATAACAGGTTCCAAATGTATTTAAGGCTCCAAGTTTAAGCAAAAAAGAGACATTGAAAGTTTTTTTTTAATAATAACCTTTTTTTTTAAAGTTAATACACGCAGTATAGGAAAATGAAAACACAAGAAACAAAGAACAAAGTCATCCACGAGCACAAGCAGTTTATAGTTTGACACATCCTTCCAGATCCTGAGTATACATACACAACGTCCTATTTCCTGGGATTGAGATTGCACATTATGTATATTATGCTTTTTCAAAAATCATGAATATTTACCAGTCCAAAATCCCAAAGCTCTATGAGTATTTTGATAACCAAGAATACACTACACCAACTCGATCTGTTAGGAAAAAGTGTAATCCTACCTTTCTTGGGATGAAAATTTCATGGGAGACAAAAATGGCAACAAGCCTCTAGATAAAAGTACTGGCAGAGTTCTGATTAAAATACTGCATTCAAAAAAAAAAAAAATACTGCATTCCCCTAATGCTCACTTTAACATGAAACATAAAGCAAAAGTACACTAAGTATAAAGTTTCTGAGATAATTATGAGATATACACTATTAAAATATTAGCAAGCAATATTAAATTAGTTAATATGTATTTTTATAGTATAGCCAAAAGGGATGCACATACATCAGTGGCTACCATCAAAATGTAACGTGAATACACCTGCCACATCTCTCCTTTCATGCTTCCTTCTGCCTCTCTGCTTCCAACCTAATGAACAAGTCCTGATATACACTGCTCAGAGGTGGTTTAACAAGTCCATGTCCAAGATGCATCTTTTCTGTCAATTACAACAGAAAGATACTTACAAAATGTCTAATTCACTAGTTCTACTTTTTATCATACATTGTCACCTCAGGATAGCTCCAAAGGTTTAATGTTGCAAACTAATGAACTGTGTCCACAATAAACACAAATACTTTACTAAAAATGCACATATAGACCTATGGTTATAATCTAAAGCCACCTCCTAGATATGGAAATACTAGCAAAGAGCTCTTTTCTTCACCTTTCCTCTTCTACTTCTTCCCTCTGTTCCCGGGACTAATATAGGACTAGGTCTAGCTCCAAGAAGTGGATTAACAGAGGTCACTCCTAGAAGATAATCCTTTCTAAAAACTAACAAAAAGACATATATAAAGGGATTATTTTACCACCTCCATTTTAACATACTTGGAGCATTAAGATTTGCTTATCCTCTAATACACAGCAATATTGACTTAAATGCACATAAAGAACAACGGCTAAGCAATCTGAACTAGTCTAACTCACTGGCACAGAACCCTTCTCTGCATACTTCCTCCTCTCCTCCCTCCACCACCCAGTGATAGCATACTCTCCAAGACATCAAGTTTAACAATTCCATTCCCCAAATGCAACCACGCCTATGAAATAACAAAAACATTTAAAGGGTTTTACTGTAGCCCTCTACTTTTAACATATGTTGTGCACTTTTAATATCTAGAAAGACTAGATATTTCAAACAAGACTTAAGTTTTTCCCACTACACAGTAGCATAGAATAAATTGTGCACACTCATAACAAAAGCTGTAATTTCAAAGTGTCCTCTAAATAGGAACATTCTGGCCTAAAACAGTCCCCCTTCCCACCTCTACCAACCCAGTAGACAGGTCTAAGCATACCTGTAATGCTGAGAGGGGATTTTAGTAATTTCACTTTCATAAATCTTTTTAAAAACAGTCTTTCCTATGAATTTTAACTCAAAGTCTACTCAATGTATTACTTTACTAACGCTACTTTTGTCACTGGCAAACTTTTTATCATCTGGAAAGACTAGATGTTATAAATTCAGACTCGTTTGTCCTTTATATAGACAGCAAAGTAAAATCAAATGCACAGACATAACAATAGTCAATCTTGCCTCATCTCTAAGCACACTGGTATAAAGCCCTTTGCACTCTCTTTTCCTTCCTCCTGAACCTGCACAAATAATGTGTACTACTCAGACAAGTGGTCTGATCATTCAATTTCCAAGACAGCATTTCATATGAATTTTAACAAAAGGGTATCTACAAAATGTGTTATTTACTACCTCTACTTTTAACATTCTTTGAACACTTCTAAACGTCTAGAAAAAGTAGATATTTCAAATAAGGACTTACGTTTGTCCACTATATACACAGTAGTGTTGAATAAACTGCACACATGTAACAGTAGTTATATCTGAATGTGCCTTCTAATAAGAAACATTCTGGTCTAGAATCCATCATTTCTTCCAAACCATAGCAGGCAAAGGGAAGAAACAAATCTTCATAGTAGAGAAAGAGGAAAAGTAACAGGCGTCATACCAATCAAGAAAAGAAAAAAGAACAAAAGATCCCCCTAAACCATCTTCAGGTTTTTTAATGCTGGCATCAAGTCTAGTAACCTATGTCCTTCATCAGAGAAATGCAAATCAAAACTACTCTGAGATATCATCTAACTCCAGTGAGATTAGCCCATATCACAAAATCCCAAAACCAGAGATGCTGGC
>NW_003852398.1:27573108-27583428 GCF_000181295.1 Otolemur garnettii | reverse complement strand
CTTATATAACTTTAATGCACACTAACTTCCCTACAGGGGATTTGTAACTTAATCTACTTATTTTAGCCTATATTAGTTGCATCTATGTAAGGGCAAAAAAGTGATTTGAAAGAAAAAAATGTGAATTTCAGTCCATCTGTGTGATACTCAAAGAAGATAATTCCTGATCTTATCCATTGAGCAAAGGAAAAAAAAAAAAAAAACGATTAAGTTGATTCCTACCTACTTGTCACAACTGCAGGGAAATACTGATATGAAAAACAATGTCCCCCAAATCCCAGAAGGTATGATTTAACAATAATATCTTTAACTTCTCCTCTTACCAAAAAAAAAAAAAAAAAAGATGTTTTTAGATCAACGTTTCTGGTAAAACCTCTACCCTAACCTATCTATTTTTCAAATGACAAAGGTAGGGTCCAAAGGCTTATCTAAGATCACAGCGTATCTGCGGAATGGTCGGCCAAACACACGGTGGGGGCTGCTTCTGGCGTATCGGCTTTTCGGCGCTTCTGGAACGGCACCAAACGCTTTCCTGAAGCGAAATCCACAGCACGGCTACCGAACTGCCACGCTCAACATGGCTGCCGCGCCGCAACACGGCAGCCACGCCCAACATGGACTCCGGGCGAAGGCCCAGCCCCGGATAACAACACTCCGGAAATGCCCGAGCGGCGGCGGAAGCGGAAGCCCGTCGGCGGTGGGGGCCGCGGGAAGTGTCTGTAGCGTTCTCCCTCCCTCTCAACCACACTAACAGACGGTGGGCCGGCGCAGGTGAGGCGGCGGCAGAGAGGGCCTGGGGCCAGGAGGCAGGCGGCGGGGCGGAGGCGGCTGGATGGAGGCTCTCGGGCTCCGGCTCCCTTCGGGCCTAGCCCTCTTGGGACAGCAGGGGTTAAGTTTGTGGTTCCTGGATTTCGAGGCCTTGCTTGCGGGTTTTTCGCCTTGTCTGAAACCGACCTAAAATTTCGGTCTAAAGAACCCTTTCTTGGCCTCGATTTCCGCAACAAAATGGGGTGGGGGTGGGGGTTGGCCGGGACCACTTCTGAGACTCCTACTCCCGGCATCACGAATTCCGCGACTTTAATATTACGTCGGTGCTTAGGCCATTAAATTGAAGAAGACCTGTCGTCAGCTTACTGAGGGGAGTCCCAGAGCGGGAAGCAATGACCACATCTTTGAAAGGGTGCCACGTCTGGGGATCGGGAGCCCCG
This sequence comes from Otolemur garnettii, assembly GCF_000181295.1. Lineage (NCBI taxonomy): Eukaryota > Metazoa > Chordata > Mammalia > Primates > Galagidae > Otolemur > Otolemur garnettii. The sequence goes on along the minus strand of NW_003852398.1, from coordinate 27,582,220 downwards.
AGTTTTAGTTTTGTCTCCTCCACAGACTCACTATGTGACCTTGTTCAGGTCCATTTTCCGCTTTGGGCTGCAGTTGAACGTGTTGGATGCCTTTAATATCCCTGGTATCTGGGCATCAGATTCTCAGAGAGGGACCTGAAAAGCATGCTCTGCCTTCACCCTGTTTCAGGTGATGAGAGATGAGTGATGAGAGATGTCTACCCTGTTTCTTTTCAGACACCAAGATGGCCAAGGGCATCTGGGCACTTAGGAGGGTTCCTGTGCAGTGGAAAACACTTTCCAGAAAACTTCCTCTTATAAACCTAAACCAGCAAAGTGGAAAATACGAGACTTTGGTTTTTGTCTTAAAGCTGCTATTAACGTGATGGTTCATTTGGGCAAATCCCTTTCTTTCTCTGGACTTGAGATTTCTCATTTGTCAAAGAAAGGTGTTGGATTAGTCACTGGCTCTTAGCCCCCTTTCCTGTATCCACAGCCATGATTTTCAGGGAGATGAAGAAGGTGTGTTGTGAAGAGTACATGCTGTGCAGTTACAGATTGAAAACAAAACCTGCTTGTATTTAACCTTCGTTTTTGGAATTGTTGATTAAGATGATCTGTTAAAGAGTCCTTTCCTCTTTAAAATTTGTGATGCTGTGTTTATAAAGCCCTCTTTAGGTGCAGAATGTAGACTTCTGTGTACCTTTTTCTTTTAATGATTTTGTGCCTAGAGGTACACACTTTAGTCAAGAAGATATTAATGTGTAGTGTAGGAGGAAAAGGTGTAATTAGATTTCAGTAAGGTAAAGTGGTATATTGAAATAAAATTGGACTTGAAATGGAGTTGAGGATCTGTATTGTTACTTCAGTATTGGTACACTCTGCCTTTGTGACTTTAGGCAAGCTAGCTCATGTCTCTGGGTCTCGCTTTCCTTATATGTAAAATGCAGGGTTGAATAAGTGGAGACTGTAATAAGTGGAGATTATATGCTTCATGAGTGAAAGACTTTATCACTACCTAGTAGTACTTCCTAGATAGTAAATAACTGAATGAGGGGATGGGTAAGTAGATAATAGCAGTCAAGGAAAGAAGAAACTTTTTCAGAAAATTGTCATTGATTAGAGAAGGAGAAATTGATTCAGAATTGTAAAAATTTAAAAGTAGAGGTGCCTAACTTTCTTGTCAATTGCAGCATAAGTTAATCACTGCCTGTGAAGTATGCTAAGGAAAGACAACTATGTGCTCTAGAGAGCCTGGTGTTATGTGATGAAAGGAGTAATTAGTAGAACAAGTGAAGGATGGAGAAGGGCATTGACAAGATAGGACAAGTATGGGAGGATTTTAGTTGTGACAGATAATAGAGAGTTAAGACATAGAGGTAAGAATTTTGTAGGTATCCGCGATATGAGAATTAGGAATCGTAAATGTGAAAATCCTTATGAAGGAAATAGAGGATTAAAAGAACTTAATTTTGCAAGCTAGAAAATGGTGCTCCTCTGTAAGAAGTGGATACAGCTTAGAACATTGAGAGTTAAAAGATAGGGGTAATTTGGAAACAATTCAAGTGACCTAGTAGAGGAAGTATAGTTCTGTTTAGGATGAGAAAGAGATTTAAATCAGCAGAAAAGAAGAGCACTCAGAGAAATTGTGTTTTTGAAGAACCCTGATGTAAAGAGTACTTGTAAGCAACTCAGGTTTAGGAATGTGCTTGGGATACCAGGACAAATGTGATGCTTCCTACAGTTCAAGTCTGCTAATCAGGTATAATAACTAGGGTACCCCAAATGACTAGCCTGCTATGTGGGAACCTGAATTAGGTGGACTACAAACCCTAATTTGTGAAAGAAGGTGTGATCAGAGGCATATCAGTCAGTGCATCTGGAAGCTCATCTTCACGCATTGGGACATAACTCTGGAATGCAGGAAGATAGCTATAGAGGGCAGAGCACTGACCTGATAATAGGGTGTGTGATATAGTCTGGGATGCCTGATGTCTTGTGTGGGAATCTCTGGATGAGCTTTGATGTGTCTCAATGAACACCCTGTATATGTAACTCTGCTTGCCAGAATCTGGATTGAGGATATGCTGCTTTTATTGTATTCTCAGTTGGGTCTGTGACCCACAAAAAAATTGAGAACTATGTGACAAAGTAGTCTCTCAGGGCCCCTTTAACTTTTAATTTATTGGGATTCAATAGTTTGTACAGAACGACATCTCTCTGAGGTTCAGAGTCTGATCCTCCACAGTAGTTCTCAACCTTCTTAATGCTGCGGCTCTTTAATACAGTTCCTAGTTCCTGTGGGTTGCTACCCACTGCTGCTCCAGAACTTGCTAACCCAGAAGTAACACCTAGTGCTACAAGATGAGTCATTTCATATTATGTTCACCTGTTCTTTATACAGGCATACTTCAGATATTGCAGGTTAGGTTCTAGGCCACCACAGTAAAACATCATGAACTTTTGGTTTCCTGATGCATAAAAAAGTTATATTTACACTGTACTATAGTCTATTAAGTGTTCGGTAGCATTATGTTTAATACAACCAATGAGCATACCTTCATTTAAAAGTACCTTACTGCTGAAAAATATTAATGATCACCTGAGTGAGCCTTTGGTGAGTCATAATTTTTTGCTGGTGGAGAGTCTTGCCTCAGTCTTTATGACTGGTGACTGATCAGGGAAGGGGGTAGCTGCTGAAGGCTTGTTGGCTATGGCATTTGAAATAAGATAGCAGTGAGGTTTGCTTCACTGATTGTTGACTCTTCCTTCACAAAAAAATTTCTTCATAGTATGTGATGCTGTTTGATTTACTATAGTAAAATACCTTCACAATTGAAGTCAGTCATTTCAAACCCCGCTGCAGCTTTGTCAACTAAATTTATGTACTATTTTAAATCCTTTGTTGTCATTTTAACAATGTTCACAGCATCTTTACTGGAATTAGATTATATCTCAAGAAACCACTTTTCTGTTTTCACCCCATAAGAAGCAACTCCTTACCTGTTGGACTTTTATGATGAATTACATCTTCACGCTGCATTTCTAATTCTCTTGCCATTTACAGTGTATCTGCAGTGACTTCCTCCACTGATGTCTTTGGCCCCTCAGAGTCATCCATGAGGGTTGAAATCACTTTTTTCCAAATCCTTGCTAATGTTGATATTTTGACCTCCCACGAATCATGAATGTTCTTAATGGCATCTAGAATGGTGAATCTTTTCTAGAAGATTTTCAGTTTATTTTGCCCAATTTAGAAGAATCACCGTCCGTCCGTAGCAGCTGTAGCCTTTTAAGAAATCTGTTTCTTAAAATCAATCTTGAAAGCCAAAATTATTTCTCGATCTAAGGCAGTGGGTTTTCAACCTTCCTAATACTGCGGCCCTTTAATACAGTTCCTGTGGGTCACAAGCAACAGGTTGAGAACCGCTGATCTAAAGGCTGCAGATGTATGTTATGTTGTCAGATGTAAAAGCAACAGTAATCTCCTTAATACATCTCCATGAGAACTTTTGAGTGACTAGATACATCATCAGTGAGCAGTAGTGTTTGAAAAGGAATCTATTTTCTGAGCAGATCTCAAAAGTAACCTTAAACAGATGTGCTGTCACCTAAGCTCTGTTTCATTTATAGAGCACAGGCAGTGTAGATTTAGCATAATTCTTAAAAGAGTCCTAGGATTTTCGGAATGGTGAATGAGCATTGGCTTCAGCTTGAAATCACCAGCTGCATTAGCCCCTAACAGGAGAAGCTGTCTGTTGAAGCCAAGCATTGACTTCTCTCTAGCTTAGTGGTTCTCAACCTTCCTAATGCCACGGCCCTTTACTACAGTCGCAACCCACAGGTTGAGACCCGCTGCTCTAGCTAGTCCTACATAGCATCTTCTTCCATTATAAAGCTGTTTCTTCTACAAATTCAATATCTGTTTAGTGTAGACACTTTCATCAGTTATTTTAGCTGGGATCTTATGGATAACTTAGCTTCTCCATTAGCACTTGCTAATTTGCCTTGTACTTTTATGTTAATGATGATGAATTCTTTCCTTAAACCTCAAGAACTGAACCCTTGCTAGCTTCCATCTCTTCTTTGTAGCTTTCTTACCTCTCTTCACAAAATTGAAGAGAAGGCATTGCTCTGGATTAGGCTTTGGCTTGAAGAATATTGTGTCTGGTTTGAATGTCCAGACCACTAAAACTTTCTGCATATTGGCAATAAGGTTGTTTTGCTTTTGTTATCGTTTGTGTGTTCACTGAAGTAGCCATTCGCTTGCCCTTTACAGTGTATCTGCAGTGATTTAATTTTTTTAAAGAAGTTTTTCTTGACAGCTTGGCTAACTGGTTGAGAGGACTAGCTTTTGGCCTGTTGGGTTTAAATGTGCCTTCCTCACCAACTTTAATCATGCCTAGCTTTTGATTTAAAGTGAGAGATCTCTGACTCTTCTTTTCAATTGAATAAATTTAGAGGGTACTGTAGGGTTATTAATTGGCCTAATTTCAATATTATTGTGTCCTAAGGAACAGGGGAGGCTCAAGGAGAGAGAATGATGGAGGAATGGCCAATTGAGGGAGCAATCAGAACACACATTTATTAAGTTTGTTGTCTTATATGGGTGTGGTTCATGGTGCCCCCCAAACAATTACAGTAATAAATGCTGAGATTACAGATTATCATAAAGCATATGATAATGAAAAAGTTTGAAATATTGTAAGAATTACTAAATGTGACAGAGATATGAAGTGAGTACATGCTGTTGAAAAAATGATGCCAATAGACTTCCTCAACGCAGGGTTGCCAAAACCTTCAATTTGTTTAAAAAAAAAAAAAAGAGAGAGAGAAAGAAAAACCGTTCTCTACGAAGCACAGTAAAGCAAAGCACAATAAATTGAGGTGTGCCTGTACTCACCTGGCTCTCATTCTCCATGAATTTTCTACTAGGCCCCCTCTAATTCATCTCATTCTCTATTTCTGATAAATGGATTTTCCTTCCTCTTTTTCTTTTAACCTGCGGCTGCTTTGAACCTTCCTTACCTTGTTGAGTTTCTTAAGTGAAAGCAGTGTTTAGTGACTGATAATGATGTATTAGATGTAAGAGTGGGCAGAGAACAAGACAACAAAGCCTATTACAGCAATTTTCTATTCTCACTTGCTTTTGTTACTCCTCTAGTTAAAAACAAAAGCAAGTAAGAGAGGGGATACATTCAAGAGAGATGCCATCAGCTCTTGGGATTCTGCATGGAGTCCCAAGTCTCCCATGTTTTGAGAGAGAAGCATTTGTGGTATGGAGGGGGTTTAGTTTGGATGTAGTAGCTTTGAAGGATGTTTAGGTTTTCGAGACAGCTCATAGGGCAGAGGAAGTAAAGGTCAGAGCTCAGGAGAAGTAGGAAGGAGAGTTGGAAATCTTTTTTTTTTTTTGGTTTTCTTTAAATATATTTGTAGTAGCTGAAGTCTTAGGAATGAGTACAGTTGCCAGGTGGGGGAGAGTTTGAGGCTCAACTGGCAAAGAAGGCTGAAGAATGGTCATAGAGGAATGGCAGGGGCCAGGGGGAATATCAATTTGACAGCCAAAAGATGAGAGGGTTTCAAAAAAGGAGTGGTCAGCAGTGCCCTGTACTACATATGGATCAGATGGGCTGGCGGGGGGTGAGGGAGAGGCTATTGGAATTGATGACTAGAAATTTGAAATAACTGTAGAGCAGTTTCAGGAACAAGATGGAAAGATACCTTCAGAGGGTGCAGTAAATATGAAAAGGTGGGTAGGCAATGATGTAATCAGAAACAGGTGAGCATCTTCCTTTTTTTTTCTTTCGTGGGCAGTTCTGAGTATAAACTTTGTTTCTCCAGAAATCCGTTAGTCAGAATGTGAGGGATAACGTGGAAGTAAACGTCTGAGAAGCCAAAATAGGCGTCGTAAATTCAGTGTTATGTGTTAATAGCTCATGTGCCTTATCTTTGCAGAATTCTACTATGATGCTAATCCACACAACAGTTTAAAAAACTTACTTGACTGATTTTTTTAGGCCGTAACTGGTTAGAAGCAGTGAATTACTGTGGTGGAGGGGTCTTTGGGTATATGGATGGGGTACAGGGGAAGGCAAGCCTTCTGACATTTTCAAGAAGTAAACAGCACATAACCTTTCAGTGAGGAAAGAAGAGACTGCGAGCATGCGCTGTCTGTGATGGTGCACTTAGTTTAGTAGTGTGCTCCCATTTACTGCTGAAGCAAAGGAACCCCAGGAACTCCATACACTTCGGTAACCTCTGCCCACCTGGTGCCTTGTCATTCTGAGCTCCTGGTGTGTAGTCTGTTTCTTTCATTGTTAAAACTGGTTACTGGTTGCCCATTGTATTAAGTATTAAGAGCCTTGCTGGAATTGATCTTCATCTTATTCACCTTATCACCCACTATACCCTAATACCTTTAGTTTTACTTCAGTTCTTTAAGAGAGCTCAGCATCTTCCCTGGATTTAGCACATACTCTTGCACCTCCAAGAATGCTTTCCTTCCTTCCCACTTTCGATTTGCATGGTTGCTTCCTGCTCTTCCCCTCAGTTATCAGCTCAGTTGTCCTTAGGAAAACCATCAGGACTCAAGCCCTCTTGTTCTGTATTCCATTAGAACTGTCTTTTCTTTTTCTATATCATTTATCTCTGTAATTCTGAGCTCATTCTCATGGTTATTTGATGATCTGTTTCCACTTCCCTCCAGGGTCCTTAGTTCACAATGCTAGACACAGCAGGCATTCAAAATTAATTTGTAGAGGCATGTCTGAATTAACGAATACATGGATGAACCTCATTAATTCAAAATTAATATGTAGTGGCATGTCTGAGTTAATGAATTCATGGGTGAACTGTTCCATATCCATTTTAAAATAATTATTCCCACACAGTTTGACAATCAAGATGTTACTCTAAATGCTGATCAACAAGACAAAACAGAAAAATATCTGGGTACTCAATCTACTTTCTCCCTCCTTCACTTCTCCATTACTCCCTCCTTTCTTTTCTCTTTTTTTTCTTTTCTCCTTTCCTCCAAAAGCAGCATGTATGTGTGATATAAAACTGAATTAACTTCTCAGGATTTACATGGAAAGGAGAAAGAGTGCTTCATTCTTCATCTGAACTTGTGGGTGAACTTGTGTTGATTTTCCAGGAGATTAGGTTCACAGAGGGGTCTATGACCCATTACTCTCATCCCCTCACTTTATGTGTGAAAGAATGAAGAATTTAAAAGCTTGATGCAAGTCAATAAAAGTAGTTCGGGGCAGGTCCAAGGCTAAGAAATCATGAATCCTATCATGTTGTTGTGTTAGAGGCTTTTCTAGAACCACAAATTCCTGAAGCTGGTAGGGGTTTTGTTTACCTAGTTTAATGATCTTTCTTACATACGAAAAAAATTGACACTTGGAAAAGTTGAATGAAATAGCTAGGCAACAACAGAGTACAAATTAGAACACAGAATTCTTGATTCCTGGGTTTTTGCTAATTCTAAATAATGGTTATTTATATTTTCAACTGCTCTTTAGATGATCTCATGTTTTTTGCATAGAACAAATTAATACTTTTATTAATTTGAATGTGGTATAACATTGTACTAGTACTACCTTTGTGTATATTTTATAATAAACATTGTTTTGCCTAGGTTTTAGTTGGGATAATTTCTGTCTTTGGAATTTTTTTTTTTTTTTTTTTTTTAGTCTACTGTATTCTTTGCTTGTTTTTCAGTGCTTTAAACTCAAAATAAACAAGGAAAGGTTTGCTCTTTGATACTGGAGAGTACACAGCAATGGGACCACGAAAGAAAAGTGTTAAAACCTGTCTTATGAATAATGAAATCCCAGAGGAAACAACATCAGATGAAACAAAGGACTACATGAATCAACTTTCACATGAAGTACTTTGCCATATTTTTCGGTAAGATTTTATTGGGTTAACTTTCACTTACCTGGAATGTATAATATAGGAGCAGACCCTGGAGCTGTGCTCTCTGATACGGTAGTCACTAGCTACATACTACATGTAAGTACAAATTAAATAAAATTAAAATGCATTTTCTCCTTTACATAAGCTACTTTTCAAGTGCTTGTTAGCCATGTGCAATTAGTGGCTACTCTGTGGAACAGCACAGATGACAAATAGAAATTACTTCTTTTGTTACAGAAAGTTCTATTGGGTATCCTTTCTCTTGACTGTTAACGTTTCTGGGCTTCTTGGAATTTTTATTGGCTGAAAGATTGATTGACATGTGTTACCACCTTGTCACAGTACCAACTATGTAAAACATAAGGCTGTGTTTCTGACTCTAGCCACAACCCAAAGTGAAACTTATTTTGGTCAATAAGCATGGACAGGTTTGGCACCCATAGCACAATGGTTACAGCCCCAGCCACATTGAGTGTGGCGGGTTCAATTCCCAGCCCAGGCCAGCTAAACTACAATGACAACTGCAAGAAAATTAGCCAGGTATTGTGGCGGGCACCTGTTGTCCCAGCTATTTAGGAGGCTGAGTGCAAAAGAATCGCCTAAGCCCAAGTGTTTGAGGTTGCTGTGAGCTGTGATGCTATGGCACTCTACCAAGGGCGACGTAGTGAGACTCTGTCTCAAAAAAAGAAAAAAAAATGAGCACATATAGTTAAGTGATTAAAACAAAAGTTTTGTGAAATAATGCCCATCATTACTATTCAGTGCACATATTAGAATTGTTTTGTGATTAATATAACACAAGAAATGCTTTTGTTAAAAATGAAAACTGTTTGGAAAATTATTTTTTTGCCCAAACTGTTGTAACAAAAACTAAAAAAAAAAAAAAGAAAGAAAGAAAACTATTAATTCCAGTTTCCACTACCCTCTTCTTTTAGTTGTTGTCTTTATTTATACCAGTCACATAAATAAATTCTTCCATACTTTGTCTTTGGAGTTAGAGACCTGAGGTTGAATCTTGGGTTCATCATTTATTAGCTGTGGACCAATGATAGATAAAAAGGTGATAATATTAGGAGTCAGTAAGATAATGCCTAAAAACACTTAGCACACTGCATGGTATAAATGCTTGGTATAGTAATGGTTATTATTGTGTTCTCCCTTTTTTCCTATTGTTTCCTGGACTAAAATTATGATTTTACTCAATGCTTTC
>NW_003852398.1:27568682-27572953 GCF_000181295.1 Otolemur garnettii | reverse complement strand
TTTTAAAATAGTTAAGCAGAGTTATTTTAGAGGACCATAAACATTTTATTCTTTCTAATATAAATTTGCATTAGTCTTTTCTTCTGCAGTTTATTATTCTGTGACACAGTGTAGCTTTTGTTAATTTTTGACTCTGTCTGAAAACAGAAGGCCCAATGAGACAGAGTCTCACTTTTTCACCCTTGGTAAAGTGCCATAGCATCATAGCTCACAGCAACCTCAAACTCTTGGGCTCAAGTAGTTCTTTTGCCTCAGCCTCTCAAGTATCTGGTACTATAGGCACCTGCCACAATGCCTGGCTATTTTTAGAGATGGGGGTCTCGCTCTAGCTCAAGCTGGTCTCGAACTTGTGAGCTCAGGCAGTTTGCCTGCCTCCACCTCCCAAAGTGCTGAGGTATGCCTGGCCCTAGACTTTTTTTTTAAATAACAAAATAAAATCAAAGTTTATCTGGTAGAAAAAAAGTCCGTTGGAAGAGCCAAAAATTTTTATAAGCAGATGCTCAAATACGTTTGTAAGATTTGGTATTCGAAAAGATAGTCACTATAATAGTTTGTTAGTGCATTTTATGTTGCTGTAAAAGAATAAACTGGATCATTTATAAAGGAAATAGGTTTATTTGCTCACAGCTCTGCAGACTGTGCAAGGAGTGTAGTGCTAGCATTTGCTTCTAGTGAGGGCTTCAGGGAGCTTCCAAACAAGGTGGAAGATGAAAGGGAAGCAGGGATGTTACATGGTAAGAGAAGGAGCAAGAGAGGGAAGAGGTCAGGCCAGGCTCCTTTGAACAACCAGCTGTGGCTTGTCAGTGAGGATTTAATCAGCAGAATAAACTAATTATTGTGGGGAGGGCACCAGGCCATTCAAACAGGGTCTGTCTCCATGACCCAAACTGCTCTTCCCAGGCCTGATCTCCAACACCGGGGATCAAATTTATCATGAGATTTGGAGGGGCCAGGATATCCAAACCATCCTTATCAGTTGGGTACAATAGATGAACATAGGCTCTCTTTCTCCCTTCAAATACATGTGGAGATCTAGTTTCTATAAAAGCTGGGTGGATTATTCAGTGATGATGTCACAATCTATAAACCATTTGGAGAATATAAAAAGCATATTAGAATATATAAATTCTAAAGAAAATATAAAAAGAATATATAAAAGCTCAATACAGTTGTAAGATCCATCACATCTTACAACTAAATTCAAAAATCAGTGAATTAAACAATAAAACCTTTAAAATTCTAGAAGAAACCATACATGAATTGTTTCCAGTGATAAGTGTAAGATACTGGTTGGATAATTCTACCATGTATTATGAACACATTGGATGATATTTTAAGTTCAGAGTAGATGAGGTAACATTTTGTAGTTCAAACAGTATTCAGATGGAAGAAGTGGAATTAAGTAGGATGTTACCGTGGTTATAATGAAGGAAACACAGCAGTTGGCAGAAGGTTGGAAGAACCATGAACTAAGCTGAGTTCTTGGACTTTGTATGAGCTATTCTAGAAATAAAGAGATTATGTTTTTGTTTTTGTTTTTTTAACCTTCTAACGTTTTGATTTGAGGACTCATTGTAGTAATGTAGGAACTACTTAGTAGTGTGGTTTCATGAAACAAAAACTATGACCTTCTTTAAGAGAAACCTAACTTAGCTGTACCTGCTATGTTAACAGTGTCTTTTTATAAAATATAAAATACATATATTTTATGTGTATGTAATATAAAATACATATATTTAATCTGCCTTTTGAACTCCAGCTCTCTGACTATGTTATCTATAAAGAAAAAATATATTTCCTTTTAGGGCAAATATGATGTAAAACAGTCTTGATTTTTGTGATTACTGATTTATTTATATTTAAAGGTAGTATATATATTAACTCAGGCAAATATACTTTGAATAACAGTCAATGACTTAGAAAAAAATATAGTGACAAACTGGTTTAGAAAATAAATGTATTTGTTGTTGTTTATAAAATGTGTAGTCATATAGTTCCTGAAAATTATTCTATTTGTATCTAAGTTATAGAGACTATAAATTATGACTCAATAATGCTTTTTTTGGTAGAAATTTTAATTTGACTTCATTGAAATCATTTTAAAGGAGAGGGAAAAGGGTCTAGAGGTAGAATAAAATGGAACAGAGAAATACTCAGCAAGCATATGTGGACTTTTCTTTTAAATTAGCAAAAATTTTAAGCATTAGCTGATTGTGTTAGTGCTAGATCAAACTATGTCGACATTTCTGCCCTTCCTCTCTTTTACCTAGCCACATGACTTTTTGTAGGTTTATCTTTGTTGATTTCATGACTTAATACATGTAAAATAGAATAGTAATAGCATTTAATATATCAGTGAGGATTTCAGTAGATAACAGAAGATGCACTTAGTTGGAATTTGAAGGTAGTTTAAGAGGCATAGTTGGGGTTAAGGGAGCCAGTGAGAGATATTGGACAATTTATCTAGGGGAACAGCAGAAACAGAAAGGTAGCATTGCCACCTCTAGACCTCCAGTTGGTTACAGCCATTAGCTGGGGGAACACTGCAGGCAGAAAGGAGGAAAAAGGACTGAGGGCTGTGTGGCAAACATTAACCAGCTACTTATGTTTTAGGTGGTTGTGAAACAATGAGTATAGTACAGTGTTCGTGACACAATATAGGCTCAATACAGAGTGGCTCTTTTTAAATCTAGGTATGTGTAGAGGAGTGTTAGGAGAAAGGTGAGATTTCCTGACCTTTTCAAAAATACATGTGGGTGTTATTGGAAACAGTAAGAATAGAGATTAATTGAAAAATTTCAGGAAGGAAAAGATATTAAAGAAGATGCGAAAAAAGGAAGTTGTAATTCAGATGAGATGTTCTCACTTAATACTTATGCAATACTTTTATCACAGTGTGTGACTTGAAAGATAAAAGATCCAGGAAAAGAAATTATATGCTATAATATTAGTATACATATTTGTTAATGGAGAAATAGTAGAGTTTCCAGGAGGGATGGGTAGAGTTAAGGGAGCAGAATTACTATAGATGTTGGATTCTGTGAAAGACAGGAAATAGCATTGTCCTTGTTCACATTGATTAGATTTTTCTGATCTTTTTGGGGTTTCCTTCTCATCCATTTTACCTTAAAAATGCACTGAAAGTTTTCTTCTCTTTTTTCTTTGTTTTTAGATTTTCTTTGTCTAAGAAAACTCAAAAGAAGAAAAACAGCTTTTATCAAATTCCGTATGGAGGGAGCTCAGTATATTATTTGGATACTAAAGTGTTTGCTAACTTACTAGTTTTTAGTAGAAAGCCATATGATCTTATGTCTGTTAGCCTTAAAAGCCCTGTGAATATTAAGATTTTTGTTTCATTTGAGGGATAGGAGAATGAAAGAAAGAAAAAAAATAACATTGATGAAAAGAAGTACTTACCCACTTGATAAACATGAATATCTTTCTCTCACAAAGGTACCTCCCTCTGCAGGACATCATGTGCATGGAATGTCTTTCCCGGAAGCTAAAGGAAGCAGTGACCCTATATCTGAGAGTTGTGAGGGTTGTGGATCTCTGTGCAGGGCGATGGTGGGAATATATGCCATGTGGTAAGTGGATTTAGCTTATAAGGTACAGTTGAGTCCTACTGGAGAGTAATAATAACAGTCTCATAAAATGTTATTTATTGTCTTGAGAAAGGCAATCTAAGTCACTTGGTATGTAGGAAGGCAGAATTTTATCCAAATTATTTAAGGTTGGAAAAATGCATTTTACCTGAGGTTTTACTCTTTTAATCACTTACTATTTAAGAAACTGTCAGCCTGTTTCACACAGATATGATTGGAGAATACTTACTGAGCCTTTGATTAACTAAGTATATGTGTATGACATTGGATAGAGTGTCTGTTAGTCTATGGTGCAAGTTTTCTGGTGAATGGTAACATTCTCCATCATAGTTTTCCTATGCTTCTTAACTGTACCCTCTAGTTAAACCAGTACTTAATTTGGTAGAACTAATCTAATAGGGTACAGAAATTGCACTTTCGAACTTTAATTTCTTCTTTTAAAAGTCGTGTATTAGGTCTTGGAGTTTCTCCAGTAAGACACTGACCTTACAGGTGAAGAACTCAAGAGTTAGCAGCCTAACTACAACAAATTGTTCTCATTTGAAGAGACCATCTAAAAAGAAAATTGAAGTTTTTGGCTAAGCAAAGTACTCCTAAAAGGAAAAAATTAAAACAAAAGGCTAATCGAGGCCTCTTTTTAGTACCAATCCATTAATTAGTGCCCTT
>NW_003852398.1:27563050-27568587 GCF_000181295.1 Otolemur garnettii | reverse complement strand
AAAAAAAAAAAGCCTTAATAGAAGTAAAGCCCTGGCTCGGTGCCCATAGCTCAGTGAGTAGGATGCCAGCCACATACACCAAAGCCGGCGGGTTTGAGCCCAGCACAGGCTGCTAAACAGCAATGACAATTGCAACCAAAAAATAGCCAAGCATTGTGGTGGGCCCCTGTAGTTCTAGCTACTCGGGAGGCTGAGGCAAGAAAATCACTTAAGCCCAAGAGTTTGAAGTTACTGTGAGCTGTGACACCATGACACTCTACTGAGGGCGACATAATGAGACTATGTCTCAAAAAAAACAAAGAAGTAAAGACCTATGGAGATAATTATCTTGTTCTGTTCTGTGAAACAGAGGAGACAACCTCTGGAACACTGGACTATTGTAGTTTGTAGTGCTACATCCTTTCAAAGGTCATCAGTCACCTGGTAACTCTGTCAGTTGGCCAGAGTCATTATCAGTATATACTTTCTTGTGAATAACATTGCAGAGATCTGAGACTAGAACTTAGCTTTGTGGAAAGCAAACCACCATTGTCATCAGATGCCTAAAAGAAGCCATTCTGGGAGGAAAGATTTATCTTCCTCAGAGAATAATCATTTATACAGAGAAGAAAAAAATTAGGGCAGTGTGAAAATGGTTCTTATTCCATATATTAGATTTACTTTTGTACTGCTTAGGCCAGTAGGAATTCTCAAGATGATATTAACAGACTATATAAAGGAAATGGATAGCAGAGCTCCCATTTGATGCAATCTCAGCGTTAAGCTCTCTACCCCTTAATCAAATTAAAGAAGAATTTCAATGTTGTTGGCTTTCAAGCTGTGATAAATCCCAGTGATCCCAAGGACTCCCATCTTTGCAGTAGATACAATAGAGTCAAAACAAATAATCTTTAGCCTAGGATAAAATCACATTAACCTTATTCACTGATGCCACCCTGGCCTATCCTCTGGAGTTTAAACCCTGATCCTTCATATAAAAGTACTTTATGGTTTACATATGTGATCTCTATGGGTTGATCACATAATCTCTAAATAAATTACAACTTTCCCCATTTCTTTGCTGATAGGCAGCATGTAACATATGACAAGAATATAGATGTTAACAGTGGTCAGACTTGGATTTGAATTTCAGCACTACCACTTGGTAGCCCTTCAACTCTTTTAACTTCATTTTTTACAGGTGTAAATGGTGTGATAACCTTTTTGATTTGGGTTGTGAGTGTAAATGAGAAAACATGTAAGAAAGTTAATACATTGAATGGCTCAGTCAGTAAAGGTCACTATACAAGAAAGTAATAAGAACTATATTACAATTACAAAGACCAAGGAATGAATCTCTGAGATTCCTTCATACTCTTCACTTTTGTGATTTTTTTTTTGTATTTTTTTTCCTTTTTTTTTTTTTTGTTAAATGATAACTAGGTACATTAATGCAATTCTGGGGTACAGTGTGGTGTTTTCATATACAATTTGAAATATTTTCATCAAACTGGTTAGCATAGCCTTCGTGTCCTTTTCTTAGTTATTGTGTTTACACTTTTGTGATTCTTAAGATAACTTATCTAGACCAGTTCTATATGAATAAGACAACTTCAGAAACCTTAAGACTTAGTCATTTGAGGCTTTATTTTTATTCTGGATAATAAATATTTTAATTTGTCATTAGTGATCAGTTGGCCTTCTGGCAGCTTCCATTAAAAATAGAAAGCCTCTGTGATAGATTACAGATGATCTGTATGAGACCTGTCTCTGCTTATTTAGCCAGCAGCTCCTGCTGCAGAAGTCACCTGCTTCTCTGTGTTTCCATCTTATTGATTCCTACTATGTAGCTTAGCTGGCCTCCCAGAAAGATAGCTTCTTGTCAATTCAGCATCCTCTTAGTTCAGATCCCTCTTGTTCTCTTACCTAACTTGTGTCTGTCTTTTTCAAAAGAATAAGTTGTCGAAAATGGCCAGTGACTGATAAATACCAGGACAGATAATTATTAGAAAATGGATAGAATAATAGGACCTAGTTTGAGATGGGAATTAGGTTGGAACTCTGAGCTTCCTGAAGATGAGAATTATATTTTATTTATTTTTTTAGTTATATGTTCTACAGAGCTCTGGAGGTTTTATAGACCAAAGAACACTTTTGGGGGAGGAGGAGGGTGGTAGTGATCAGGAGAGTGCTCCTTCTCTATTCACCAATCAAGCAAGTCCGAGTCATCTGGATTAAAAGTGTTTTTTGCTGAAGATTTCTGTTTCTTAAAAGCAGCAACACAAAAGTCAATAATAAATTAAAAGCCTCTGTTATAACATATTAACTCCAGAGTAAGTGGAGTTTCTGACACATTTTCTCTATTACTAAAAGGTTACACTTTCTGTTGTAACCATTTGTTCAGCTGTAGTGTCAGCCTTATAAACATAAAAAGGAAATTATTTTTTAACTTTTGATAAAAATTCTAAGTGCATAATAAATGTTAATAAAGGGAAGATTTGGCTCTAAATACTTTTGAACTTCTCAGGCTTCACAGATTCCAGTTTTCTAACACTATTGAAGAAGATGCCAGATGTCGAACAGTTATATGGCCTTCACCCTCGATACCTTGAAAGGCGAAGAGTAAGGGGCCATGAGGCGTTTAGCATCCCAGGAGTCCTAGAAGCTTTGCAGGCATGCCCGAACTTAGTGGTGAGTGCACCTGGTTGGATATTTTGGCATTAACTCTCAATGAAATAATAGGCCAAAGAATGATAGAACATGTTTACTCACATGCAAGTTTCATCCATAACAAACTTGTGTTTTAAGTTCCATTATATACTTAGCATCTTATGATACAGAAATAGAAGCTTTAGATGCTAAATTTAAGACCTGTCTTATGCTTGCTTTGGCATTCTTTTCTAGGGTGTGGAAACTTCGCATTTGGAGTTGGTAGAATCCATTTGGACTTACATGCCACATGTTCACATTTTGGGGAAATTTCGTAATCGTAATGGAGCGTTTCCAATTCCTCCTGAAAATAAACTGAAAATTCCTATAGGAGCCAAAATTCAAACTTTACACTTAGTTGGTAAGTACATATAAGTCCTTGAAATACTATATAACTGAATATTTATTCTCAAAATAATGAGAATTTTGGAGATGGCTTTGTTGATTGAAAATGACAAAAGAAATGCTTGTGAGAGTTGTACAAAAACTCTTGATTTCCCATGAAAGGTCCATGGGGGAAAAATACTGTTTCATATGTGAGTTCTCCATTTAAAATTTGTTTTAGGCTTTGTACCCATAGCTCAGTGGTTAAAGCGCCAGCCATATGCATGGGGGCTGGTGGGTTTGGACCCAGCCAGGGCCTGCTAAACAACAATGACAACAACAACAATAAAAAAATAGCTGGATGTTGTGGCAGGCGCCTGTAGTCTCAGGTAATTGGGAGGCTGAGGCAAGAGAATTGCTTAAACACAAGAGTTTGAGGTTGCTGTGAGCTGTGATGCCATGGCACTCTGCCAAGGGCGATGTAGTGAGACTGTCTCAAAAAAAAAATTGTTTTAAATTATATATTAATAATTTCAACCTAAATAATCAGAGCAGATATTTTTTTCAAATTCAATTTGTTATGTTTGACTTAGACTTCTTAAAGGAATTTTGGAGGACCCCTGTTAATGCATTCTGACATTTAATATTTATTTAATATTTTATTCAACATATACATAGTGAGTATATCTACATTCCAAACTTTATTCCAGGTATTGGAGATGGTTTGAAGAACTGGAAATTTCTGAAACTGGGTCAGGTTGTGAAGGGAATGTAGCACAGCAGCAATAAGTAGTTCCTAAATAAGAAACACAATTAGTAAGAAGAGTAAAAGTCTCTGGCAGCCTTTCATTTGTATAATCAGGGAGTTGGACAGTGCAGTGCTCATGTCTATAATCTCCTTACTTTGGGAGGCTGAGGCAGGAGGACTGCTTGTGGTCAGGAGTTTGAGAACAACCTGGGCAATATAGCAAGACCCTATGTCTATAAAATTAGAAGATAAGAGAATGATTCTAATTAAGAACTTGAATATCTGATTTGAAACTACATTTTTAAATAATAATGGGATTCTGAAATACCTGAGATTTGTAATATAAGTTCATAAAGTCAAAGGTTTTTATATTTTCCACAATCCCTATCATAGTTCATTGCAAATATGAATGTTTGGTGTGTTTTATTGAAATGTATTAATTCATGTGATTTATTCAGCAGTTTAATACTCACTGTATGATGGTAACACAAGTGTGTATAATGATCAGTGAACATGAAGGAATGGGTGATTGTGTCCTTTGTTTATAAAGTGGATTTAGAGCAAAAGGTAGATTGAGCATAGGGTATACTGTCTTTTTTGGATCTGTCTCGTTCTTGCTACCTTTAGTTTTCCTAATCAGTAATAATTAATACAATCACATTCATGGTAGAAGCTGATCTTACTTTTGTAAATTCTTCATTTTGCATATCAATCTCTTCCTTACTTCTGCTTTTCTTCCTTTGGTGTCATCCCCAGTTTTACTTCCCAAGTGTTGCCATATAACGTGTGTGAATAGTTCAAGCTGAATTTAACTATGCTGTTTTGAGAGGATTAGGTTGAGTAGTCATCCTTGGAGGTTACAGTAGGGATATTTCACAGAATTTAGTAAAGAACGGGCCCCTCAAGTACTCCAATTTAGCTTTCTCTAGTTACTTCTGCTAGGAGGGCTTCTACTGTCTCAAGTTTAAAGGCTGTATTAAAAAACTGATTTTACCAGCTACTGTTTGTTAAATGCCATCAGCCTGGATCCTTGGACTTCTCTCATAAGCTTATGTCCCTTTCTCAGCTTTTCTCTAGCCTTTAGTGTTTAGACTCTTGAGCAAGTTTCTCAAACTGTTTCTTTCCATTTAGAATTTACAAATTGTCAGTCTCTCTTCCATTCTCCTGAATTTTTCCCCTTTATTCTGTACCACTGTTCTTACTCTAGACTTTGTCCTCTATGTATATGATTCCTACTACTGCGCCACTCAGGGATTAGAGTTGTAAAATACCTTTATCACTTTGAAATAAATAAACATCAGGTTTCTCACTTTCCCAGAACTATTCTGGCTGGTTTCTACCACACATTTACAGATCTTTCTGATTCATATGCTTGGAGAGACAGCTTTTTAAGCTCTATTTTTAGATATCTTCTAGAAACCACGATACTGACACCCAGCTAGTCTGACTTTGTGCTGAGAAATTTAGTTTTTCTACTTCCAAGGAGTGGGGAGTAGTAGTCCAGGCATAAATTTGTATATTTATGTTTGTCTTCACAATTTTGCTTTCTGTAACCTATTTTCACTTTGTATCTTCTGGGCAAATGTATCCTGGAAGAGTGTTAAGATTATGAGAAAGAATTGTGTGTGTAAAATGTAGAAATACTTTTTAAATTCCATCTTCCCATGTGCCTTTTCTAAAAAATTTATGGAATGGGCTATTTATGGTTTGCATAAATTGTTCCTTATAAGCCTGTTTTAAATACACTGTACTGGATAGATTTTTTTTTTTTTTTTTG
>NW_003852398.1:27554996-27562218 GCF_000181295.1 Otolemur garnettii | reverse complement strand
ACAGAACCATACAACTTTCTGCTCAGGTCTTCCTTTCATGCTACATTACTGTTCCTTATCCTAAGGCACAAGCTTCCTTCTTCCTCTTTATTTAATATATATACTCCAGGCTGTGTTTTTCCTAACTTTTCTTCTTCTTCTCTTTCTCTTATTTATAGAAAACAATAGATCATATTTTTATACTTGATGCATTCTACCTTTTTATCCTTTTATAATTATTTATGTTAGGTCTATCTCCATGTCATTATAGGCTTTATTTGATGGACATGACCATATACTTTTGTGATACTTTTTTTACATGCTTTCTACTATAGTGCTGGTCACAGATATTTAATGGAGTAGAGGATTAAATTTTTATCTTGGCTTTTTTCTATAAGTCATTTTGAGCTCAACACTATTGAGACTTAAAGGAATTTACATAGTATAACTCTCCAGTGGTACTGAAAAATCCTCACGGGATAAGTATGTGATTAACAGGCCAACTAACACTTTTATTTGTAATAAGAATTACAGACTTGTAGAGAGTCAGTAATTTGTTGGTCATTTTAAGACACAGAATTTATAAGTTATTTATTTTAATCACTGATTTGGAAATTCATTTTTAAGGTATTTTACATTGTTCCAGTAAAGATTTGTTTTTTTTTCTAGGACCTACAAATTCCTTGAAATATGTTCCATTAGTAACAGGCTTAGCCTCTGCCCGAAATTTGGAACATTTAGAAATGGTTCGAGTTCCTTTTCTTGGAGGTCTTATCCAACATGTAGTTGAAGACAGTTGGAGATCAGGTACTCATTTTCTTTAGTTACTAAATATTTTAAAAATCAATTTCAAAAATGTATTAAGCTTTTATTTAGCTTCTCTTACGAATCTTTTAAAAATAAAATTCTTATGAGTAATTGCACTTTCTCTCAGGTGTTTTTGATGGAGATAAGTAACTGTGAGCATAGGTAGCATTCTTTTCTTTCTTATGCTTGCTACATCCTCTCAAAATAAATAATATTGTGATAAGGCATGTTTTCTGGCTGGTTATTACTTGATTAATAAGACCTTCTATTATATTAGAAATCTTTTCATAGAAATGGTAACAGGGATTTCTAGTGACCTTAGAAAGAGATGTTCATGACTTGGATACCACATGCCTCCAGATATTTTCATGCTTATCCGTTGGATATTTTTATCTATCAGCTGGATAGATAAGAAAAAAAAATATTTTGCTCTTTTAATCCCTTATAGCTAAATAAGGACAAGTAACAGAATGTGCTTTATGTTAATTTTATTAATCATCTTATTACAAAATAAAAAGTAGGGATTGAGCTAAATTAAGTAGTTAACAGTTAATCTAACTAGATATCTAAAATAAAATGGAGGCGGCACCCATAGTTTAATGGATAGGGCACTGGCCCCATACACCCAGGCTAGCAGGTTGAAACAATAACAATATTGTTAAAACAACAATAACAACTGCCCAGCGACAACAAAAAGTTGCTGGGTATTGTGGGGGGTACCTGTAGTCCTGGCTGCTTGGGAGGCTGAGATAAGAGAATTGCTTAAGCCCAAGAGTTTGAGGTTGCTCTGAGCTGTGATGTCATAGCACTCTACCCAGGGCAACAGCTTGAAATTCTTGTCTCAAAAAAAAAAAACAACCGGAAAATTATCAAGTACAATTGGTAACATAAAGAAATTATTAATACTGTTTAAATAAGAGTAAACATTCACAATTTTAGCCATTTTATCAGTTAAGCAAGTTTGGTACAGGTGTACTTTATTACACTGAGGCAAGCAGATATAACAGGCTCCCTCAAAACCAACACCATTATTCTTATTCATGGCTACGGCTGACAAGATAAAAGTCAGAAGGGAAAAGAAGGCCACAGTTAAACCATTCACTAAAGAGATCAAAAGTTAAAACTTTATGTAAAGCTCCCTACAAGAGAAACAGAGACTTTTCTTCTCTTGAGGGTATTTAAGGATGACCGTCAAGGAGTCAGCATACCTCACTGAGAAATTAATTCCAGATGGATCATTGATCCAAATATGCAAAATAAAAGAATTAAGTTTTTAAAAGAAAACATAAAAGAATGTCTTATTGATCTTGAGTAGGCACAGGTTTCTTAAACAGGACACCAAAAAGCACTTATCATAAATTTAAAAAATTGTTAAACTGGAACAAATTAGGATTATATTTTGTTCATCAAAAAGCATGATTAAGAGAAGGAAAAGCCAAGCTACAGAATGGGAGAAGCTATTTGCAATACAGCTAAATGATTTGTACTGAGAAAATATAAAGAATTCCTGAAATTAATAAGAAAAAGGTGGGAAACCCAATAGAAAAAATAGGAAAAGACTTGAAAAGGCTTCATATGAGACTAACCATATAGGTTTAGTAAACAAGAAAAATTAATAAATTTTACCAGTCATTAAGGAAATGCAAATTAAAACTTCTTTGTGATACACAAACACAAATGACTACACCTGTGCATGCTTACGGAAAAGATAAACAACAGTGTTGGTGTGATTGTGGAGCAACAGGGTCTTTTGTATGCTCCTGGTAAGAGTACAAATTGAAATACTGTTCAGTAGCATCTACTATAGTTGACTATACACATAGCAACAGTTGGCATTCTTGGCTTTAAATTCAATAAATATGTATACTTAGGTTTACCAAAAGACATATTTGAGATTGTTCATACAAACACGGTTCCTAATAGACCCCATGCCTAAATAACTCAGATGCCTGCCAGCAGTTGAGTGGGTAATTAAAATGTAGTATATTCATACAATAGGATACTATGCAGCAATAAGAATGAATAAACTACAGCTTCATGTAATAATATGGGTAAATTACATAAACAAAGTGTTTTGTGGAAGAAGCCAGACACAAAAATACATATACTTCATGATGTTATAAAAATTCAAAACAGACAAATCAATCACTTTGTGAAAATTCATTAAGGTATACAGTAATTGTGTCCTTTCTTGTATATAAATGCAAGTTTCAAAAACATGAAAATAAATTAGTTGAAGTAGTGCTTATTTTATACCATATGATATATTGGAGGTTCAAAATTTGGCCAGAAAATGGCAGGGCCCCTATAGAATTCTCACAGGCATCTGGCATTCTGAAAATTTTTACAGTCTAAATCTTTTAGAGTAGTTTTCACCCGTCAGAGTCTTTTCTTTCTTTTTTTTTTTTAATTTATTTTTCCTACATATACATGTGTATATTAGGTTTCCACTTTTGCCTTCACAGAATTAAAAGGCTAAATTTAATGACAATAATATTTAACATAAGGACTGAGAACAAAAACTTCATAAAGAATGAAAGAAGATAAATACATTCAGAAAAGAAATCAGACGATTGCTGCAATGAAATATTAGGCAATAATAATAGTAATAATGCGAAGAAAGTAACATTCACATTGTCAGATAGAAGTATGTCTATCATAGAATACTTTGATCAGTTAACTTCTTATTTTGAAAGACCCATCAGAGTCTTTTCAAAATGAGTAATCTGTTTTCTTCTCTTTTTAGGAATTGATAAATAATTACATTTCATCTTGAGATATTTAAATGTAAAAACAAAACTTAGATTTACTGTTAAACAAATGATCATCCAGTGTGTATATAAATTCTTTACTGAAGGGTGGCGCCTATGGCTCAGAGCAGTTGGGCGCTGGCCCCGTATACCTGAGGTGGCAGGTTCAAACCTGGCCCCGGCCAAAGACTGCAAAAGAAAAAATAGAAATAAATAAATAAATAAATGCTTTACTGAAAAGTGCTAAGGTCAAAAGAAACGCTTGTTTCTGTTCCTTTCCTCCATTAGGTGGTTTTAGAAATTTGCACACTATTGTTTTGGGAGCTTGCAAAAATGCCCTTGAAGTAGATCTTGGTTACCTCATCATCACTGCTGCCCGTAGGTATGTTTCCTCTTCCACATTATGTCTTTTGTCTTAATTATATGTTTTATTCCCATTTTAGAAAAACCTCTAGGAATGTATATGTGTATGAAGTTTGATCATGTGTTGTTCAGGTTTAAAATACAAAAGGAATTGTTTTAATAATCAGGTGAGTATTACATAGTGATCTTACTGTTATAACTGATGACCATTTGAATTACACTTGAGACTCAACAAGCTCTGGAAGGATGTAATTTCCTGTTTGTGAAAAGTAGTTGTATATCTGTAAGTTAATGTCTCACTGAAGTCAGCATGAGGCTCTGGTGTCTGTACCCTTGTAGTAATCATTTCCTCAATATCTGGATGATTTTCCAAATTATTTAGTTGGTGACAACATTTGCTATTCAGAAAGCCATATTTTAAATCAGCTTTTCCAAAATCTGACCTTGTAACATCTTTATATTTTTTAACCATACCTCTTTAGTGCTTTATGCCTCATTTAGTATTTCCTATGTACGAAAGCTCTCCCTCTACTTTTATTTTATAATATTTTCTTTGAACCATTTTTTCAATTCATTCAAAAACAAAACTCTTACTTTCCTTTAATAGAATATTAATTAAAAATATAAGTAAAATAAAAGTGGTTTTAAGTTTAAGTGGGTATTGTTACCTACTATTAAACTATACTTTTGTTAAAATGGACTGTTAAACTAGTGTAAGAAAAATGTTAAAGAAATACTAGCACCACATGAGATTCTTACTGTAACTCAGGTTTAGAAAATCACTTGAAATGATGTATGGTTTCTTACTTTGTCTATTTATGCGTACCTTTAGTGTACTACCTAACATGTGCCGACCTTTTGCAAATACTCCTCTAAAGGAACCATTTCTGCTATTTTTTAATGGAGGGAGGAAAAGTTACTGACATCTGTGGTGCTTTAAAAAGCATAAACTTATTTAGAGCCTTATATTAGGAAGAATCTTTGATTCTAATGGCTTTCATTTTATCATTTTAATTTTATATGTTGCATCTCTTTGTTCCTAGGTTACATGAAGTTCGAATCCAGCCTTCCCTAACCAAAGATGGTGTCTTTTCTGCCCTAAAGATGGCAGAGTTGGAGTTTCCCCAATTTGAAACCCTTCATCTGGGATATGTAGATGAGTTTTTGCTTCAGAGTAAGACTTATCCCATTTTATTTTCTAGAATTGCTGTAGGGAATTACTTGATGAACTGAAATTTTAATTGGAATGTGCCATATTTTCCTGAATATAAGCCAACTTAAAAATCTTAGCCACTCTCACTTCTTGAAAAATATTTTAATGTTAATGGTATTTTTCCATATTCTTATATTGCATATTACAGAAAATGTAATGATTAAAAGTACACCAAGAACAGAGCCTTATCTACATTTGATATTGTCTCCACTTTACTGCCCAAGTTTCTTTTCCATTCTGCTTCATTTTTTTCACAGAATGTCATCTTTGGTTCCATTGTTGAATTTGATCTGCCACACTTCTTGAAGCTTTTGATGGTCCTCTCAGATGAGGTCCCATTCCCTGCCCATGTTCTTCATTTCCATAATAAGCCTGCTGGGGGTTCTGGATTTTCCAGATAGTGTGAGCACATAATGGTCAGTATTCATTTAACGATGATTGCTGTTGGCAGGCTTGTTCACAGCATTTTCTAGAATGCGTTTACAGTTGGGAACTCATTCCTTTAGGTTTGATTGCATGTCAGTCTATTATTCAAACTTGTTTTTCACATGGCATTAAGAAGACAAGAAAGAAAATTGCCAGCACCAACATGTTTTTACTTTTTTAAGAATTAGTTTCTTCCTCTTGTAAGTAGAAACAAATCTTTCTTGAACACTATCACACCAGCTAACACTTTTTCTTTGAATCTAATTTGCCTTGTAGAAAAACATAGATAGGCTTATTTCTTCATCATGACAGTCCAGGTCAAAAAAATGACTCTTTTCCTTTTTCATTTCTAATATGTGTCACAGTGATAGTTGTATGTTTGTCTTCTTTGTTCATAGTTCTTATTAATACAGATAAAGGATTACTTTAAAAAGAACAATCATCCTTTTCCAATCAGCTTAATACAATCATCACTTTAAATCTCTTTGAAAAAAATTAGCTTTTCTTCAAAATAGCTTTAAATTTCTAAACTGATATAGTGATTTTTGTGTGTGCGTGAAATCAGTGTACTTGATACCAAGCTTTTTTGGTTTTGAATGTGGTTGCTAACATTCTCTATGCTTCTGTAATATCTGTGTGGTAACTTTTAGTTTGAGAATTGGTATTTTTTCTATAACTTTGTGTTTTTCCAAAAATCTCAAGATTTGACAGTTTTCTGTCTTCAGGATACACATTTAGGACTACTGAAGCAATATTCAGTAGTTATCTTTATAACATTATTTCCTTAGTGTTTCTGTTTCCTCAGCATACATTTTCAATAGAATAAATACACCTTATAGCTGGGCATGGTGGCTCACACCTATAATTCTAGCACTCTGGAAGGCCACAGTGAGAGGCCAGGAGTTTAAGACCAGCTTGAACAGCATATTGACAGCCATAAAAATTAAACAAACAAAAAAAATCATGTGTGATAGCCATACCTGCAGTGTCAACTGTTGGGAGGCTGAAGCAGGAGAATTACTTGAGGCTGGGAGTTTGAGGTTGCAGTCAGCTATGATGATGCCACTGCACTGTAGCCTGGGTGACATAGATGATATCTCAAAAAGAAAAAAAAAAAAAAGTACCTTTTTGACTATCATTACCTCAAAGTTTTCAACATAAATTATTTTATAGTCTCTTTCATATTTAATACTCT
The DNA here is from genome assembly GCF_000181295.1 of Otolemur garnettii. Lineage (NCBI taxonomy): Eukaryota > Metazoa > Chordata > Mammalia > Primates > Galagidae > Otolemur > Otolemur garnettii. The sequence continues at coordinate 27,555,485 of NW_003852398.1, read as the reverse complement.
CTAAGTCTTGACCTTTATATAATCCGTTCCATTCTTTTTCACTAAAGTTTGTTTCATATACATATATATATATCCTCTCCTCTGTTCCTTCAAAGACTGCCAAGGATTCCATTTCATAAGAGGTGCCAGGTGCCGCTAGCAGACCTATCTCACGAAGGATGAGAGTTTTCTGCTCAGTTGCACTTAGTCTCTTTCTTCTCAGTAATTTAAGCATCTCAGTAGGAGTTGAGGGGCTGCCTCTGGTAAAACTTGAGTTACTTTTTTTTTTTTTTTTTTACAAAGAGTCTGACAAAATAAAGTATCACCTTTGTCCCCTAACATTTATGGTAAGAGTGACATCGCCAAAGTAGTGAGTGGAAGTGCTGGAAAGTAGAGGCTGTGTATTAGGATTAAAGAAAAGTGACTAGGATAGGTAGCTGACATAGGTCAAGATGCTAATGATATGTGTGAAGAAAATCAGTGACCCAAAGATTAATCCTTGGAAAGATT
>NW_003852398.1:27547733-27554829 GCF_000181295.1 Otolemur garnettii | reverse complement strand
TTTTTTTTTTTAATGGAAATCATTTTCAATTTTCTTTTTGCAGTTTTGGCCAGGGCTGGGTTTGAACCTACCACCTCTGGCATATGGGGCCAGCGCCCTACTCCTTTGAGCTACAGGTGCTGGCCCATTTCCAATTTTCTCTTGTGTATCTGTAAGGAATCAAAGAAAAAGCAATATACATTGATAATAATCTCTGACACTTAGGACGTATTCATTAAAAGGTAGTTTTTACTTTTAGCTGGCCTATGGGTTGAAGAGAAACAAAACAAAAAAATGAATCCCAAGTGATATCATCAATGTTTTGAGGGAGTATGGCTAGGAGGAAAGCCCAAGAGCAGGAACACAGTGACCTCAGATGACTGAAAGTAAGACATAGCTTTGTGATGTTGGGGTGCAGCACGATGTAGATTAGTGCCTAGGGACCAGGGGCAGTTCAAGATTTACCCTATCTTAAGGTAAGCAGGCAAGTTTCACCTTGAGTCCAAAGGGCAGGAAAAAGATTCTTACCAGAAGGCTAAAGAAAATTACTCATTTAAATTGTAAAGGATGGATTTAGGTGAAATGTGTGAGAAATACCACTAAATGTCAAAAATGGGGATTATGGGAGAGAGATTGTGAACTATATGGAAATGAAAATTGGAAGAGTTTGGAGTAGACTGTTTTAAACATGTTCTGACCTAGAGGAGTTAATCACTGTGATGTGTAGGGCAGCTTTACCAGAGCAACAGTGTTTTCTTTGTGCTATCTGTCAGTTGGTTGTAGGGACTGTGAGAGATGTGTATTGAGCTCTTGTACTCCCAGCACTGAACACTAATGTTGTAACTAGGAATTAACTAGACATCATCCCTTCAGGGAGTCTCAGTCAAGTGGACCATCTTGGAGAGTGAGAGGCAGGCAGATAGAGAACTGATGATAGGGGGCAAAGGAAGTGCTATAGGAGTGATTCCCGATGGCATGATCTAGGTGGAGCATCCTCCTTTATGTACTGTATCCATGCCTATGCCCTAGTTTGTGACCAGGTAATAGCTACTAAATCCCAGTGACATGTTTTGAGTTAGAAGTCCACTTTGGTGGGGGTGGATACTGACCTATACCCTGACTTCTAAAAATGAATCTTGAATTCCCAGCATTTGTCTTTCTCTACATATGGCCACACCAGACTCTTCAGAGCATGATCCTTACACTGTGAGGCAGTTGCATTTTTAGGGTTATATTTTCCCTTTTGAAAGATAAAACTAAAATTTTTCCCATGATATGAACCAGTACAGTACATTCCTCAGTTATACTTTAAGAATTTTTGCTTCTTTCTTTCCTTTTCTAAACAATTGAAGATAATTTTTTCTACTGCATGTCCCTTGACTTTTAATGAAAATATTTATTTTATACAAGAAGTGCTACCATAAGTACTGATAAGCTAACTTAAAATTGTACCTGCACCTGAACTTGATGATGAACAGATGATATGGAACAATCATAAAGACTGATCATACTGGATGCTAAGACACAAAATTGGCAACGCTCTATAGCACTTAAATGACACTTAATGATTTTGACTTTTTTTCAATTGTTTCCTCTTTTTAGGCAGAATGGCTAATGCAGACCTGGTGAAGTATGGTTTAGCTGATGTAGTAGAAAATCCTGGTATCATCACCGATATAGGGATGAAGGCTGTCAATGAAGTTTTCTCCTGTATCAAATATCTGGCAATTTACAATTGCCCCCATCTACACAACCCATACAATTGGATCTCAGGTACCGTAGACTTAAAAATATAGCTATATTCATTGATCTTGAGAGAATATGTCTTTCTCTATGTGATATATATTTGCATTTCTAATGTAAAGTGAAGAATTTTGGTATGAATTGTTCGTGCAAGTTCTGGGAACCTTTGCTAACCAAATCAGAGGTATATTCATTGCCTCTTTTAACTTCTAAAGTCCTTTGCCTAGAAATTTGCACTGTCCAGGTTATGGATTCGAGTGCCTGACCTTTCTTTCTATGTACTTTTTGGGTTAGGCACCTAAAATTAAGGTTCATGTTACCTAGAACCTAAGATATTATAGTTACCTTCAAAATGGCACATGACCTGAAAGGACAAAGTAGGTATGTATACTGGAAATCTTTTAATTAAGTGACATACTAAACAGTAACTTGCAGTAAAATTTTCTATTGGCTAGAAATCCTAGTCTGTTTCAGACCTCCCCTTCTCAGCCAGACCCTACGTTGTAGAAGTATGACTTTTGTATTTGATGTATTTTTCTTATGGTGGGAGTTTATTTTTCTCTCTGAGAGAGTAATGCTATTTGTTGTTCTAAAGGCCCTTCTGAATACCTAAATTTACTAAATATTCAGAGCTGGAGAAAGTTTACATTGTGACATCCACTTGTGAAAAAGCCGCTGTTGACACCTACAAAACAGCCTCTGCTCTGGATTCACCTCACAGGGAGCTGAATCTCTTCGCAAAGCCACTGTCTAGGCCTGTTTTAGGGCTCTGGAGCCTCTACTGAGATCACTCATTAAAATGGCCGTGTCTCACCTACCAGAAGTTAAATTTTATTCCTGGCCCAGCTGAACCAAGAAGTTGTTGGGAAATATGAACTTTAGGATGTAGCAGGCATAGATCACTTTAAAAAATAACATTTATTGGGTTTTGGTTTGTTTGTTTCTTAAATACAGAAGAGTATAAAGAAGAAAACAAAAAAAAAAAATGGCCTATAATCCCATCACTAAGAACTCCTGTTAACATTTAAAAAAAATAAAAGTAATACATGCACTTGATAAATTTCAAACAGTACAGAAAGGTACAAAATGAAAAGTCTCCTCTTCTCAAAGGTAACCATCATCAACAGTTTCTTGTATATTCTTCTGGACAGATTACTTTGTGCATATTACAGCCTATATGTGTATAGCATTTGAAAATGATTTCTATATACAAAAGGATTATACTGTGTATACACTATCCTGTAGCTTGTTTTTTGCACTAAGTATAATTTGGAGAGCTTTTCATATCCACAAGCATATTCTGCTTTCCTTCATTCTTTTGATATAGCTGCATAATGTTCTATTAAATAAATGTGCCATAATTTCTGTATCCAGTGTCTTATTGTTAAAAAGTCATGTAGGTTGTTGATGGGTCACACTTAAATCAGGGCCGACTTGATTTCACATTAATACTTCCCAGGCCATTTAGTTTTTACACGGAATTAGATATGTAAACATCATAGCTTAGAATCATCAAGTTTTAGAGATCATCAAATAAGGGACAAGATAGTTAAGAAAAGATTTGGAAAGTTCTTGTGACCTATAGAAAAATTCATCAGTAATGGGTAGTGTTACTTAAATTCTGTCTGCTCATGTCATTTCTTAACAGACCATTCAAGGTGGACTCGATTGGTTGATATCAACCTAGTACGGTGCCATGCTTTGAAGCTGGACTCCTTTGGCCAGTTTATTGAATTATTGCCCAGCCTGGAGTTTATTTCACTGGACCAGATGTTTCGTGAACCACCCAAGGTAAGTCACATTTGAGAGAATTTTTGTTTACTTACTTTGATACTCAGGGAAGAAAATAACAACCCGTAATTTTTTTTTTTCTATTTAATAACGTGCCTTTATAGTGTTATAAAAAGTTGGGCTTTTTACTGTCAGCCTCAGTGAAGGCATAAAGGTTATAATGATGCCTGGCCTCCTGTTTTTATGAGTATTAAAGGGTCTTTGGGGAAGAAAAAGGAAGAAGTAAGGAAGCTATCTCCATCAGTTCTATATAAAGCAAAGATGAGGTAAAGATAAGGCTGGAATATTGAGCTACAACAAAAATTACTACTTGGAGTAATTAGGTGGTAGATTAAATCTCTAAATCTTTAATACTGTGGAAAGTATAAATATATACTTTCCAAAGTATAAATAAGGATTCAAAGTTTATTGGGAGAGCATTTTACTTTACCACTATCTTCTCTATTAAGTTATATAAACTGGGAAATCTGAGGTTGCCCTGTTGTACAAAATGTTATTTTAAAACGGCCTAAAGTATTACGCTAAAGGTATTAAACATTTTACTTACTTAATTCTTCAACTAGTTATGCTCTCTCTTGTCAGTTATTAATGGTTATATTCCCACTGTTGAAGCAGTGCATTCTGGGGAAAGCTCAGGATTTTCAGGTCAGAATACTAGGTTTCAAGTCCCTGCTGTACCACTTACTGACCATGTGCTACTGGGCAAATCTCTGCATTTGTTGTACCTCTTAGTCTGTAAATCAGGCTAGTAATAGCTTATCTAGCTTGAAGTACTCTGAGCCCTAAATGAGCTCTTCATGTGTGAAAGCATTTTATAAATAAGTGCTTTATTAATATTCTAATGTAAAAGCAGAATGAGGGCCTACTATAAATGAAGTGTTTGTTCTGTACTAAGCTAAAAACGTGTGGTTTGGTTTTGCCTTAGGGCTGTGCTCGAGTTGGTCTGAGTGCAGGCACGGGAATTGGGGTTTCCTCAGCCCTTGTTAGTAACCAGAACTCCAACAATGACAATGATAATAATGCCCAGAATAACAATGCCAACCTCCATGACAACAATCACCATCACCCAGATGACTCAGATGAGGAGAATGACTTTCGGCAAGATCTGCAACCCGGAGAGCAGCAGTTTGCAGCCGACGGTAACCCAGATCTTTTGTGAGCTCCAGATAGAAGTGATTTTTACTTTGGATCATTTTTCTCTGACTTTATCCTGTTCCCTTTTCCCTTGCTTCAACTTTTCACTTTCCATGTTGAGGAGAGCTAATTAACAAGGCACATGGGGGGGAAGATGAAATATTGCTATTAATTTGCTTGTTTTGAAACCATCCTTGTCCACAGGCTCTATAAGGGTGCTCACATAATGAAAAAGACTGATAGATGCCATGGGGATGGAGGTGCACTGGTCACCTTAGAAGCCTGACTTAACTGAGAATTGACTTTTAGGATTTAGATGAAGGATCATCTTTTAATGTTTCCCTGACCAGTGGCTAGCATGAAAATAGAGATCACACTTGTATGTTTCAAAAACTGAAAAATTAATACCAACTATGTGCTAGACATTGGTACTTTTTATGTACTATTAATCATTAAGTCTTTAGCACCACCCAGCAAATTAAGTATATGAGCTAATGAAAACCTCTTCAGTTTCAGTTATGTAAAAATCATCTATCCAGTTCTTTAATATTTACTGAACACTTGCTGTGTGCCAACCTAAGTGTTAATAGGCTCCATCTGTTGTTCTATTGATGCGTGAGGGTGAAGATTATTTCCTTACTGAATTTTCTTAATTTGACCCTTCAGAACTGAAAACGGCATTTTTTTCTGGTCATCTTTTTCTTGTTCCCCCTTTGCCCACTCTCTTTTGTTCATAATAATTCTAGAGCATATTTGGAGGATGATTTCCCTTAGAATTACTCTGGGTATATACAGGTCCTGACCAAAGGATCATCTGTAGAAATTTCATCACTTTCTCATCCTACATCGTATCTATAAGAACTTTCCACTTTGGCTTTTGGGAAAGTCAGCATTGACTGTCTTACTAAATCTGGGAGTAATTTCTCCACCTAGGAGAAATTATTTGACATTTCAGCAGCATTTGACATTGTTGCATACTTCTATATTCTTGAAATATTTTCCTCTTGGCATCTCTGAATCCATTTTCCTGGCAATTCTCCTGCCTCGTTTGACCTGCCTCTTCAGTTTACTTTTCTTGTGTGACCTCCTCTGTTCCACTTTTATCCACGATTTCCCTTTTTCTGTACACGTTTTCATTCAGTCTCATGGCTTTAGGACCAACTAAATTCCACATCTGTTATATCCAGCCTTGACTTTTTTACTTTTCTGAAGTAGCTATAGCTATGTCATAATTATAGAAAGACTTTGTAAAGCTTAAGGGTGGGCTGCAATCTGAATAAAATCCCAGTAAATGTATATTTTGGGCAGGTAATTGTCAACCACTAAATAATATTGCTGATATTAGAGATTGTTGCATACAAATTATTTTGTTAAAATCCAGTGTGTTCTCTTTTATTTTCTAATGTTTGATGAAGGTTATAAATTTTATAGAAAATTTTCTATAAAAGACACTAGTTAATATGTTTATAAAAATAGCTCAAAAGGTCATTAAGGCTTATAATAATGTTTAATAACCACATTTTTCATAACTATAATAATATTTCAGCTAACCCAAACATTTGATAAATGTTGATACTTGATTACAAGTTAACCTACATAATTTTCATAAGTTATAAAAGCTGTATTGCCCTAACAACAAAATATTTTAAAACAAAGGAAAAAACATCAAAAGCAAATCACTTTTTGTTTTCTCTAGACCAAAGTCACCATCATTCAGTTTAATTACAAGAGACTAAAATCAAGGTGTTATTCTCTTTTCTTCACTGCCTGCCTGCCTTCTACAACAGCGAGTCCTTTAGTAGGTTTGTGGAATGACTCGAAAACTTCTTTAAAAAAAGGCATCTTGTAATTTTAAAAGATATACCTGTTTATCTCGCCTTTTGCATTGTATTACCATTGTATCAGACCTTTTTCACATAAATGTTTTAGTGGTTTTCAAACTGGCCTCCCTATTTTCTCTTTTGCCCAACTAAAATTAGATCTTAGCACAGCCAGGGCAGAGTTACTGGAACTCTTCAGTAGCTTCCCATTGTATTTGAATAAAATCCAGGTTCTTGAATTAAGTCACAAAGTGATACATGTCACAAAGCAATTCATGATCTGGCCTGTCCTCATCTTGTGCTCCTCCCTACCTCTCTTACCATACTTGAATACCCCAGCTGGCACCAGCCGTTGCAGTAACTGCTCCCTCCATCTTTTCATGGCTGCTCCTTGGCTTTTAGGTCTTAGCTTAAATGTTAATTTCAGAGATTTCTTTCCTTTCCACTTGATCTGAAGTACCCACCAATTCTTTCTCTATCACTTTATACTTTTAAAATTTTGTTGCATAAGCCATTACTATCTGATGTTTTTATTAAAAAAAAAAAAGTTTGTCTCCCCCAAATAATCTCTAAGAATAGGGATCTTAACTATCACTTGCTCATCACCTAGGAATAATAGGAATGGTATA
>NW_003852398.1:27542035-27547511 GCF_000181295.1 Otolemur garnettii | reverse complement strand
GTGTACGTGGCTGGCGCCTTAGCCGGTTGAGCTATAGGCGCTGAGCCAGGAATGGTATAATATTTTAATAGGCACATTTTATAATACCATAGGTGCTCAGTAATATTCAGATGAATGTAGTGAAAGCAATTGTTAAAACAACTTTTGAGTATTGTATTAAAAATTTCTGTAGGTTACTCTGCCAGCCTATAAGCAATTGTTCAACAGTTTTGGAAAACCTTATCACATAGATAATATGGATATATTTCTGTTCATGCCATTCCCTGCACAAAACCCTTCTAGTAAATCCCCTCTGCTTACAAGAAATAATTCTAAGCCTGTTTAGCAAGGCTTTCCAAACTTTTCACAATCTGGAGCCCAAACTGACTTTTCAGCTTTCTTTTCTTTTTCACACTCTTATCACAACATAAACACCTGTTTTTGTTATCATTGGTCTATTCTTCTGAAAAATGTTGCATTCTTCCTGGTGTGGAACTGTATGAAATGTCACCTTATCTCTGTAAGCCCTTTCCTGACCCAATAGGATGTGTGTTGCTACTTTTTAAATCTATATTGCTCTTGCACTTTTACACTGTTGTAGCTCTTAGAAAGCATATTCTGATCCTGTTCTGTGTGTCTAATATCTCTGCCAGAATGTATGCATCCTCTTGAGAGAGGGACTAGATATGCATTTCCCACCTACTTAGGGTGCCTGGAGTGTAATAAGCTCTGGAAACTTCTCATTTTAAATCTTAGCCAACTATTAACTCGTCTGAGCCTTCATTTCCTCAACTGCACAAATGAAGCTAGTAATGACATCCTTGTCAGATTCCTATGAAAAATAAATATGTATGTAAAATGTGTAGCATGGAGCCTGACAGTACAGTGTGTGTACTTTACTAGTTGCAGTTTATAATTATTAATCAGAATTGTATGCTAAAAGGAACAATTGGCTTTCTTTCATCATGAAAGCTTTCCAATAGGAGTGTTTGTTGCTACTTTTTAAATCTATATTTCTCTTGTATTACAAATTTAATAGAGTTTTCTCTTAAAATGCATATGCACTTTTTGGGCATGCTCTGTATGTGTATTTCAGCAACGTTAATCTGAATGATTGCGGGGGTCTTAATTACATTTTGCTGTGTTTCTTTGTTAACTCTATGACTTACTGTGAATTGGGTGGACTTTCTCCACTAGGTGGTCTTTTCCCTCCTGTGATTGTCTCTTCTGTGTACTAATTGGACACTTCTTTTCACTTTTTCTACAAAGAAACACAGTTACATGCTGTTCTTTCTGAGTGGGCCTAGTAATTAATGGGGATGTTCATTCCTCAGGGCTGCCCAGTTTTGCTGCTGTTGTGTTTTTTTATACCTCTCTTGTTTTTGTCTTTTTGGTTTCTTTTTTTCCTCTCTTGGTTATTACTTTGTGTTTACTTTTAAGCATTGAATGAGATGGAAGACATGGTCCAAGAAGATGGAGAGGTGGTGGCTGAGAGTGGAAACAACACTCCAGCTCACAGTCAGGCAATTGTTCCTGTGGATGTTGATGAGGAACAAGCAGGTAATCATGTGACCCTTCCATATTTGTCATTTTGAAAACATGAGCCTGGCCATAATGAAGAACGTGAAACACTGGTAACAATTGCTTCTCACCTTAAAGCTAATGACGTATCATACGCTGTTTATTTTTGAGGCCTGTAATACATTATTGGTATTCTTACTCTGTATGTGTCTCTCTCTCTGTTTGTATGTGTCTTAAGTTTGTTTCTTATTATTTGTAACTGCAGCAACAACTGCTTATTCTGTGTAACCACAGGTGTGTGTCCATGTGTATAGAAAAAGCACTCAAATTGTTGCTGGGAAAATAAATGAATGACTTGATGAAATAATCTGCTTGTACTCTCCCCGCATTTCAGAGAAGAGGAGGAGGAGCAGTGGAATGGTTGGCCTGGTCACTCAACAGACCGAGATTTATTTAGTTCCGGTCACTAGGTGATTTAAGGAAGGCTATAGAAGTCATAGACCCTTAAAAATTACACATAACCCTTTGTTTTACAGATGGAAAAACTAATACACTTTTAATTAAAAGTGACTGATTATGCGTGATACCACTCAGCTAGTGATGAGGGAACCAAATTGAGACTAAAAACTCAAGTTTTTCCACCCCTAATTTGTTTGAATGGCACATTGTCTTTGAATCGAAAATTCAAAGGGTACTTATTCAACAAATATTTACTGAGTGCCTACTCTATGCCAGGCATTGTACAGGTGACACAAATAAGATAGGCAAGGTTCCTCTGAGTTTAACATTGTATTGATGGAGCTAATATTAGTCCTTTGTCAGAGAGAACTGGGTCGTAAGAACTAAAGGTTTAAAAACTGCACTCCCAAGCAGATAAAGCCTTTTTTATATATAGATTCAACCAAAATGTAATATGCTCTAGTCTTCAAGAATGTATCTGCTACATCTAGTGAAATAGACCTATACTCAACAAATGCAGAGGGTTGCTTATAGACCCATATGTTTCTTAAGTTTGTCTTCGTTTGCTTTGGCTTGGCTCATATGTTTGTAAACTGGAACAATATGTAGCCTAGTTTTAAAATTATTGTTAAGTTTGTTCTTTTGATTAGTTTTAGAATTATTCATGTTACTTTTAAAAGTATTAAAGGTCCTACAAGGGGATACCATGTAAACTTTTTAATTTACCTTTAGAAATATATACAGTTGATTAGCATATTAATTATACTTAATGTTGATAGAATGCTTTAAAGTGCTTTCACAGTATCTTATCTGTGTATTCCATTGAAAAGAATGCTAAGAGAGACTACATGGCCAAAATGTATCTCTGTGATTCTTGATGTCTAGAAACAGTATTTTGTATGAAAATATTTCTCAGGGAAAAATGTAAGTGTTAGGCCTATGTTTTTTATTTTAGGTCCCAGTGGTCTTCAGCGTGTCGTAAAACCAACCCCAATTACTGTTCATGATTCAGAAAGTGATGATGAGGAAGACAGTCTAGAACTCCAAGAAGTCTGGATTCCTAAGAATGGTACTAGGCGTTACTCTGAACGTGAAGAAAAAAATGGAGAATCTGTGCAGTCCAGGGAATTGTCAGGTGAGAAATTGTCTTACTCTGATCTGTTAGAGTCACTATCAGAACTGACACACTTGGCCTTTGTTAATGTGTCCCTCTTGTACCTTGTGATATAGTTAACATATTCCTTATGGAATGTGATAGGAAGTAAGAAAGGCAATTGCTGAAGTGATCTAGGTAGTGCTGTAGTGTGTAAATGTAGCACAACAAAAATGTTGTGGAGTGAGGTCTCAGGGAAGGGAAGAAGTAAAGATTGTGAATCCACAGTGGAAGCTTTAGGTCGTCGTGGCATCAGATTGCCAGAAATTAGGAAGAGGTTTGTGCCTCGTGTAAAGGATCACTAAGTCAGTCAGCCAGAGCACTGAAGAAACAGCCATTCCCCAGTAGATAATTTGTCCAGTTGTGCTTAGGGACTGTGGTGGCTGGTTGGTTCTTGAAGGACTCCTAAAGTGTGTTTTGTAATCCTTTGTCTCCCTTTAGTTCTAGGCAACAGCCTCTGTCATTTGTCTCACCTAGAAACTAGAACTCTCTTAACTTTTAGGTTCATCCTTATTTCTTGTCTTTCTTTCCTGTTTGTTTCTCAGAACCATGTGCTTAACCACTTTTGGCAAAGGATGGAGTTTTTAAAAATTGTCCACTCATTTATCCTTGGGTACCTTTATTCATCAATGTTCGAATGTTAATTATACATTTAACACTGTATTTGAAATATGTATACACTTCTGTGTATGGGGTGTTCAGTTCCTTGACCTTGGAATAATTGATCATTGACTGATTATTCAATTTTAAATTTATTTTAATAAACTCAGCCTTATAGTGTGGTTGAAAGGAGCTGTTAAGCAAACTGAAATTTAGGAAAAGTAAGGTGACTAGCTGACTAACCTATTGTTTCCCAGAAAATTCAGTTTCTAAATTTAGCAAATAGATTTTCTGTCAGCCAGACAAAACTTTGTTTATTCCTTTATATATTCATTGAGCCTTACTGTGCCCCAGGTACTATGTTAGGTGCTGTGAGGGATACAGAGATGAATAAGTCATAGTCTCTTTCTCTTTATGGAACTTCTAGTCTAATTGAAAAGTCAGATCAAAAACATAGATAACAATATCACAGGGCATATACTACTGTGGCTTTGGGGTGGGGCTGCGGAAGAAATTGAACAGAGGTCCAAGGCTGACAACTTGGTGAGAACAAAGGGCTGAGGTGGTAAAGCAGGGTATATTGAAAGAAAAGCAGGGGATGGAGTGTAGAATGTTGTAGAGGGGATAAAATGGAAAGATATTTTGGAATCAGATCCCAGAGAGCCTTGAATGCTGAGCTAAGGAGTATAAACCAGGGTAGGCACTAGAAAGCCATAGAGAATTTTTGAGCAGCTCCATGATATGATCAGTTATGCTTTAGGAGAATTGGTGTACATTGTTTCCTGTTCCAAATTTACTCTTGCCTTTTGTCCATAATTTGTACTGAAATCTTTTCTTTTCCTCGGGCCGTTCTTCTTTTTCTATAAGCAGTAAGTGGAAAAGGCAAGACTCCACTTCGAAAGAGGTACAACTCCCATCAGATGGGCCAGTCGAAGCAGTTTCCTCTTGAGGAAAGCAGCTGTGAGAAAGGCTGTCAGGTCACCAGTGAGCAGATCAAAGCCGATATGAAAGCAGCTAGGGATATTCCTGAAAAGAAAAAAAACAAGGATGTTTATCCCAGCTGCAGCAGCACCACCGCCAGCACAGTGGGAAACTCCAGCTCACACAGCACTGCTTCTCAAAGCCCCGACTTTGTAAGGACGGTGAACAGCAGTGGCTCTTCCGAGCCTAGCCCTACAGAAGTGGATGTATCCAGGCAGTGTGTCTGCTCCCCCGATGGGTCAGAGGACTCTGAGGCCATGGAGGAGGGAGATGCAGAGAGTTCTGTCTGCCCCAGATGCTGCTGTCACAGGCCCCAGGAATCCCAAAGGAGAACTAGCAGGTGTTCTGATGAGGAACGTCCTTCAACCAGCCGAGCCTGTGTTGTGAATGGCCCGGATGGTACGAGATCCGCCTTTTCCTTTAGGACTCTGCCACAAGGGGGGTCTTCAGGCCCAGCACATGATGAGAGGACTAATGGGAGTGGCTCTGGGGCTACAGGTGAGGACAGGAGGGGGAGCTCCCAGCCTGAGAGTTGTGACGAGCAGTGTAATGAAGACTATCCTCGGAGGCCCCTAACCAGGGCCAGGAGCAGACTGTCCCATGTACCGCTGGTATCTGAGTCAGGTATGACAATGCTCCCAGGATTAGCAACTGTAGGGTAGGGCTGGAAAAAAGCATGAGCTTATTTCATGAGTTTTCTTATAAAAAGCAAATTAACAAATTCGGTTTGGGGGTTCTGTGGATCATACAGACTTCAAGCTAATTCTCAGCAATTATTTGGTG
>NW_003852398.1:27535733-27541852 GCF_000181295.1 Otolemur garnettii | reverse complement strand
TTAGCCAAAAAGGTAAGGACCTTAAGTTACTAGGGCTGGGAACATCTGTCAGGGGAGCTTCCTACCTCTCTGTCTGCTTCTGCAGGATCAAGTAGCTTTTTCAGAAATCAGTTTTGCTCCCAGTAAAGTTTGCCAGGAAGTAAGCAGGTAAGTAATTAGTTTGGCTGAGAATTACTTTGAAGGTACTCAAAACACACCTACATGTATACATATTTACGTTCGTTAATACTTATATATCCTAAGCACCAAGTAAGGGTAAGCATATTTCTTAATCGTAATTATTCTGTTCCTATTTCTGACTTTATTTTTAAGTAGTCTTTTCTGCCTAAAACATTAATACTAGAAGTAATAATAACATTTTAATTTTCTCCATCTATATTTATTCTTCAATTTGAAAACCTTAAAATCAGCTCCAGAACATAGGTAGAGTCAGTGCTTTTTTATATATACATACTGTATACACCTGGTTGAATTATATGGAGTTAAACAAAAATAAGCGTTCATGAGATAAATATGAGACCTTAATTATGTGCTATTATTATTGTAACATAAACTCTTATTAAAGTACATGAGGTTTGTTTGGCGGGTGGGTTTGGTTTTTACATTTTTGAGATGGGGTCTGGCTCTGCTGCACCGGCTGAAGTGCAGTGGTGTCATAGCTTGCTGCAACCTCAAACTCTTGTGCGTAAGTGATCCTCCCACCTTAACCTCCTAGTAGCTGGAACTGCTGTCACATGCTCTCATGGCCCGCTAATACTTTGATTTTTTTGTAGAGATGGGATCTTGCTCTATTGGCTAGGCTGGTCTCAAATTGGCCGAAAGGGATTCTCCTGGCTTGGCCTTTGAAAGTGCTGAGTTTATAGGCATGAACCACTGTGTCTGAACTAAAATAAGAGTTTTATTTGAAGTTTTCATTACACCTTGTAAACTTCACCAATTCGGCTATATTTTTCCCAACTTTAATTTTAAATATTTTGTGGTAATTTTTTTTAATTGTAGTAAAACGTACTTTACATACACAGTATACCATTTTATAGTGTACAGTTTAGTGGTGCTAAGTCCATTCACGTTGCCGTGCAGCTGTCACCACCAATCATTTGAACTTTTTCATCATTCCAATCTGAAATTCTGTACACATTAAACATAAACTCCTCACTGTGATCCCTTCTGTTGCATGTTTTTTAAATATTTATAAAGTCAGATTTACATGTTTTCCTTATTTTTATGCTGCGAAAGGCCATCACTGTGCTTGATTCATATAAATATTCACATCTTCCCATTTCTTCATCTATTTAAAGTTCTTTAACTTGTAGAAGTTTTATTTTAATCTGTGGAACTATGTTTTTATTTTAAGCTTTCACCAGGTTGTTTCAGTACTATTTATTGACATCCATTCTCATGCTATTATATTAAAATGCTCTTTTATCATGTGCTGGAATTCTTAGACACACTTAGGTTTATCTCTGGACATTCTATTCTGCTCCACTGTTCTTTCCTCTTTCATCATTAGTTTTCAAAATTTTCTTGTCTATTCATGCATTTGTTTTATGTTTTTATAGATGTGCTTTGTAAGAATTTTATCAAGTTCGAAAAACACATCATCTTGGTTTTTGTTTGGAATTACATTAAACTGATAACTGAAAAGGGAATTGTCATTTTTATAGCTAAGTTTGCTTGTTTAAGAACTGTTGAGTTTCCAATTTTATTTGTCTGAAGTCTCTTGGTAAACTTACAGTTTTTTCGTGTTTTAATATAGATCTTTCATGTTACCTTCAGGATTTTTAAGTTCTAATTTTTTGCCTTGTGTTCTGTTATTCCCTTTACCATTTCACTCCAACCTGTTTCATGACTAGAACTTTTTCTTAGGTTAAATTAGTTCTTGGAAAGAAAAGAAAATCTCACTTATGTAGTACTTTTTACTGTTTAGTTTATTGTGATTCTTTTTTTTTTTTCAATTTGAGAAGACATCTAATGTCTGTAACTGTTTTTATAGTAGGTAAATTATTTCCTAATGGTTTTGAAGCACCATACAAATGTCCATTTACTCTCAGGAACAATTTTTCTGGGGAGTGTCAAAGCACTGATTTCAGTATTAATCAGGTCTCTTTTATAAAGAAGAACAACTTATTTGGGTGACTTATAAATTATTTTTAACCTAGTATGGTTTTGATATCTATTGGCCAGTCTGCTTTAAACATTTTAAAGAGAGAAATCCAAATTATTATAGGAACAAACTTGTTTGTTATAGATTTTTTAAAGCAGTATATTAAAAAGTAACATTTGGGCTTTTTATTTAGTTTGTTGTCTGTGACTTGGTAGATTATTAAAGCCATGTTAGAAACTAATGTAATTATTTGTTTTGTGAAGTTCTGTTTTGGAAATAAATACCTCAACGTTGTCTTTATCCTCACTGTATAATAATTTATAAAGTACATATTGCAAAAGTAATTAATTGGGTTGTCAAAGAATAAAATTTAAGATTAATATACATAGTTCTCATAAATATAGTTCTCCCTGATACTCCAAGACTGGATTGATCTGCTTTTCTCTGTTTCTATAGCATCTTCAACACTAATCCGAACCACACTGTATTGTAATTCTGTGTTTTACTACTGTCTTTCCACTAGACTATGAGCTCCATGAGGGCAGGGATGGTTTCTGCTATTCCCTGCTTCTGGCACCATATTTTATACATGGTATGGGACTCAGTTAATAATTGTGAACTTAGTAAGTATAGAAACCATCACATAGGGTATTGTTGATACTAATAAATATAAGAAATCACTCAGAATTGTCCCTAAGTAAAATTAGTTGTCTCTAAACAGGGAGGGAGGCATAGAGAATAACAACAAACTATTTGCCTTTTACATTGAGAAGCCTTTGGTTTTCAAGACCGTCTATATACTAAGTGTGACGTAGTTTTTTAACTTTCTTCAAAAACATAAACCACCAGTTTGGGCACACTGGTAAGAAGAGACTTGACTTTGAAGCCCATTTTCTAATTAATTAATGAGGAGCCATGAGAGTACTCCAAGAACATTAGAAGTTTGCGAATCAGATCACAAAAGGAGAATGCTGTAATATTAGACCCTTTTTAGAACACTGTCATGGAAGAGTGGAAACAGACATGTTTCTTGTTTTTATTTTTGTGTTACTAGGAGAGGGAACCAGGACCTATTAGAGGTAGGTTGTAACAAGTATGCAAATTTTGGTTATCAGGTGAAATGTGCTGTGTTTAGAAGGTTTCTTGGTCAATGAAGATGATTCTAGATTTTGCCTGAAGTTCCTTCAGGATGCTGTGGGAGAATGCCTATATTGGGTTGCCTGAGTCAATAGTTTTTATGTTTTTTGGAATGCTAGATTTTGCTGGGTTTCAGGTTCCTTGGAAGAAATTTGATGAGTAGAGCGCTTGGGCTCTTTCACCATCCGCCTTCAACCAAAGCAGTCACTTTTGTTTGTTTTGCTTGGTAGAATTTCACAAAGATGCCAAATGATAGAGAAAAGATTCTTAGAATAGATCTCTAGAGTTTCCATCTAAACCCAAGCCTTTGAGAATTTGCAATATTTTTACCTCATTTCCCTATGTTTCTTTCATGTTTGAGGTTATAGAACTAGCAAGTGGACTGTCTGAAATTAGCAGTGGTATCTGAAAGAGCAGTATGGTGGTGATTTAATTTATGAAGGTCAACTATTTCATTCAGTGTGTGCTCTGCTACAGTACTATTAACTATCAAAAGAGAGGACAAGGACTTTTAATGCATTTTCTCAAAATATATTTGTGCTTATTAAATTTTAGGTATGAATTTAGAACTTTTGAAAAAATAAAATGAGGATAATAATTTGCTTATATAATTGAAATGTATTATTTTAGGACAATACTAGTAAATAAGTTAGGAATTTACTAACCAGGATTTGAGAGAGAAAAGATTACAGGTTTTCTAGCTTAGTGATTAGTGCTAGATTTCCTGGATTTGACTCCTGATTTTCATTTAACACTATGGCAAGCTCTTTTATCTTCCTGTGCTTCAGTTTCCTAATATGTAAAAAGAGAAGAATTAAATTTATCTCAGAGCTATAATAAGCTATAAATAAGCTAATATAATTAAAACCCTTGGACAGTGCCTGACACACAGTAAGTGCTCAGTAAATATTTATTATTCTATATATGTACCTGTGGTGCATTCATTCATTCTCTAATTGTTCAGTGCCAGTTTATTCAATAAATGTTTGTTTTAGCTCATTAATGATGGCTGACATTGAAACAAAATGAAATAAGACAGTGTTGTTGCCTTTAAGGAGCTTTTAGTTCAAATAGAGAAATAAGTATACAGGAATTTCAGAACAATATATACTGTTTGGGGATCCAGGGTGATTTGTAAGAACAGGTGGTGATGTTTGAGCTGGACTTGTCATTGATGGATAGTATTTCAAGTCAGAAAAGGTGTCCTGAGCAGAGGAACTAGAATGATTGATGGCTGTGGAGACAATGGCTGTGGAAGACTACTAGGATGTGGTGTAGAGTAAAATTGAGAACAGGTAGAGCTAAAGCATAGCTCCAAATGTCAGGCGTTGAAACATATTCGCTAAGCAGCAGTCAGGAATTTAAAGTCTTTAGCAGGAAAGTCATGAGTTTAATTCATGAATGAATGGTATTTCTGATGGGATGAGGCAGAGTCTAGAGACAAGAATGTTGATTAGAATGCATCAGGTATGAAAAGGATCTTATATTTGATGTAGATATATTTGAATTAGTGGAGAGTGATGCTGTTCTCAAACAGTCCATTGGAAATACTGCTCTAACTGTATTCCTTTGGGAACCAAGGTGTAGATTTGGGAATTGCCTTGATGGAGTTTATTGTATGCAGTTGAATGTGTTAGAAGGAAAGAAAGCAAGGCTAAAATACAGGTTTTCTTTTTGCCTTTTCTAGAAGTTGCCAAAACAAAGTCACGTCATGCCATGAAACGGAAGCGCACAGCAGATAAATCTACTAGTACTAGTGATCCTGTCATTGAGGATGACCATGTGCAGGTACAGGAAAAGCCCTCATTTTTCTTTATCATAGTCCAAGTCCAGCTCAGTTCTTGAATAATGCAAAGGAACTAAAATTTCTATCAGTATCAAGTTTCTTTGTCCTAAGAAAAGTTGGTAACAGCAGCTTCTCAGTTGTATCAGTGAAAACATTTAAGCTTAAAAAAAAGAAAAAGAACAGAATGATACATATACATATAACTTTTCAATTTTCTCCTTATAGGTTCTTGTATTAAAATCCAAAAATCTTGTAGGAGTCACTATGACCAATTGTGGAATCACAGATCTAGTGCTAAAAGACTGTCCCAAGATGATGTTCATCCATGGTATGTATTTGGGCCCGTCTCATACAAGAGCATCATGAATAGATTTAAAGAATTAAAAATTCATAAGTACTACAATAACAGTACTGTATTATTTTTTAAAAGGGATACGTTGTGTTGGATCATTGCTAATCCTGTTCTTATTCTGTAGTTCACAGATAAGAGTGGTTCCAAGGGCCCATGTGTAGAAATTTGGTTCATCTTTTAGAATAGCCAGGAGATAATTGC
Organism: Otolemur garnettii; assembly: GCF_000181295.1. Classification (NCBI taxonomy): domain Eukaryota; kingdom Metazoa; phylum Chordata; class Mammalia; order Primates; family Galagidae; genus Otolemur; species Otolemur garnettii. The sequence continues at coordinate 27,536,272 of NW_003852398.1, read as the reverse complement.
TACTTGATCTAGCAGAATGAATTAATAGGATGTATAGGCTTTGAGGTCATGCAGACCTCAGCTTGAATGCTGGCTCAGACACTTGCTAGTCTGTTTAATTTGGATATGTTTTGGGAAGGGAGTAGGAACTGGGCTGTAAGTGCATAACTGCTCTATATTTGATTGAAATGATCAGTCATATTCCACATTGTCATTTAGGCCAGTCCCTACTTTACTTCTCAGTCCCATATGTCCCTCTTTGCTGGTCCCATCAGCTCCCAGTGTCAAAGTTTATGTATTGAATGTGTGTCTTTCCAGTGTGCCTTTCATGCCTTTACTTCTATATGTCTGTTTCAAGTATATTGTTCTGTTTGAGCTTTTAATTTTTAATTTTAGATATATAGCATGTCCTATTCATGGTCTTAATTTTTCCTTTTTCTCTCAATGTTACATTTTTGATATCCATCCGTGTTAAATTATGAAGATCTGACTTGTTTCTTTCTTTGGGCAAGTTTTATATTTCCTTGTTTGCATAACTATGCTTAACTCACACAGCATTT
>NW_003852398.1:27534232-27535583 GCF_000181295.1 Otolemur garnettii | reverse complement strand
GTGTGTGTGTGTGTGTGTGTGTGTAAGGCATGCCTCAGAGATGCTGCAGGTTCAGGTCCAGATGACTGTAATATAGGGACTATTGCAATAAATAGTTACACATATCACTTTAGAGTCTTTTAAGTGTGCAATAGCATTATGCCTTAAAAAATGTATAGACCTTAATTTAAAAATGCTTTATTGCTAAAAATTGCTAACTGTCATCTGAGCTCAGCAAATTGTAATCTTTATGCTATTGGAGCATCTTGCCTGGATGTTGAGAGCCTTGCCTTTGATTAGGCTTTGGCTTAAGGGAATGTTGTGGCTGATTTTATTTCTATTGAGACCATGAGAGGCTTTCCAACATCCCTTTCATTAAGCTTAGTCATTTCTAGCTTTTGTTTAAAATGAAAAATGTGCTACTCTTCCTTTCACTTAAACTCTTAGAGGCTATTGTAAAGTTATTAATTGGCCTAATTTCAAAATTGTTGTGTCTCAGGGAATAAGGAGGCCTGGGGAGGAGAGAGAGAGGGAAGTAGCCAGTGAGGCAGTTAGAACAGACACATTTATTAAGTTTACTGTCTTCATATGGGCATGGTTTGTGGCACCCCAAAACAATTATAATAGTAATGTCAAAGATCCCTGATTACAGATCACCATCACAGATACAATAATAATGAAAAAGTCTGAAATATTACAAGAATAGTCAAAATGTTAGAGACACAAAATGACCACATTCTGTTGGGAAAATGGTGCCAATAGACTTACTCGGTGCAGGTTTGCCTCAGACCTTCAATTTGTAAAAAGTGCATTATCTGTGAAGCACAATAAAATAAACTTAAACGAGCCATCCCTATGTACATACTTAACACACAGAGTACAGGTCTGAATTCTAGTACACAGCAAATAAATGTTAATTTATGTTGTTTTTGTACAGGTTGAGCATTCCTAATCCAAAATTTTGAAATCTGAAATGCTACAAAATCCCAAACTTCTTGAGCACGGACATGATGCTCAAAGGTAATGTTTATTAGAACATTTTGGATTTCAGAGTTTTGAATTGGGGTGCTTAACCTGTGAGTTACAAATATTGCAAAATTTGAAAAAATTCAGTATCCTAAACACTTATGACTCCAAGCATTTCAGGTAAGAGATACTTGATCTGAATTGGAAAAATGTAGTAGGGGTTTTCTTTCTTTTGTACTTTTTTTTTTCTTTCTTGAGGTAGAGTCTCATTTTGTCACCCTCGGCAGAGTGCTGTGGCATCATAGACCACTGCAAACTCAAAGTCTTGGGCTCCTGCCTCAGCCTCCTGAGTAGCTGGGACTACAGGCGCCACCACAATGCTCACCTATTTTTTTTTAGAGACAGG
>NW_003852398.1:27522266-27534212 GCF_000181295.1 Otolemur garnettii | reverse complement strand
GACAGGATCTCGCTCTTGCTCAGGCTGGTCTCGAACCTGTGAGCTCAGACAATCCACCCACCTCTGCCTCCCAGAGTGTTAGGATTACAGGCGTGAGCCACTGCACTCGGCTGTACTTCTGCTACTACATTAGCCGTAAACAAGATAAAGGAATCTTACTAAAAGGTGCTTACCAAATATTTTATTATAAACTGAGAAAATTCTAGAAAGGAAAACTGAGATTAAAAACACCACCTCTCCCCTGATTTCTACCAGAGTCCAGACCTTGGGGACCCCAGGCCTTATGGTCACTCTGAAGAGGTAGTACTTTTCTCCATCTTTGGTTACAAAATATCCAATAAATGTGTCTTTATCTTCCTCCCAAAACTGAAAATGCAGTGTCCTCAAAAGCTCAGACATCATAACAGCAGTAGTGCTCACACTAGCCTTAGAGCAGTGGTGTAAGAACTTTCAGTCTGTCAGCACTCAACCCTCTGACTCTGAGCTCAGAGGATCTAAAGTGCGACCTTCAGACTGCTAGTTGGCCTCTCATTCCTTTCCTTTCTTTACTCTGAGCTCTCTGAGAACCTGACTGGTTGTCACTTCTTCCTTTGACTCTGATTATTCTCCTTATACCTTCTCTAACCTAATTGTGGATCATGTGGCCTCAGGCCCAGCCTTCTCCCCTTATAACCAAATTGTTTCTCTTAATCTGTTATCAGGCAGAACATCATTGGTAATTACTAAGTCTCTAGGCACCAGCTAAGTTAATGGCAGTTGAAAGTATTAAATGAGGTTAGGACTAACCTTAGCCATGTTTGGTTTTATAGCAGAGAACCATTGGATCCTTATTGCCATTTAGTCCTCTCCCTCTTTTCTCTGTCCTAAACACCAGTTCCCCACTTTTTTTCTGTTGGGTTAGGAGGAAATGAGGCTGAGAGGCAGGAGACTTGCTCAGTGTTTAAACATCAGAGGACATACAGGGCTTAGGAAAATGATGACATTAGGGTCAAGGATATTGCAGCAGATGTCTCTATGAAATGTTAAAAAGATCAGGCAAAACATTTCTAGTTTTATGATCTTTTCCATTTGATCTCTCTTGAATTGGACCAGGTTGAAACTTGAGATGATAAAAGGGAATTTGGTATAGTAGTGCAGTTAAATGTGTGTATTATATCACAGTCAGTTTTTCTCTATGGTCTCATGTTTTATACCTTAAATAGGAAGAGTAATCATGTTTTAGATGAGTATTTTCCACAGAATTTTCTGCAATGATTCAAATATTCTTTCTCTATACTTTCTATATGTTGACCACTAGCCACATGTGACTGTTGAACACTTGAACTATGGTTAGTGCCTAAGGAATTGTTAATTTTATTATATTTCAATTAATTGGAATTTAAATAACTACAGATTGCTAGTGGTTACCATATTGGTCTATATAGCTTTAGACCGCAGTATCCAATATTTCTGGGTCTTTCTTTTTAAGGTTCTGCTTTTATACTGGTGGTAAGTATTAACATCAACTCTACTTACTCATTTCTAAGATATATAAATTATTCCAGATTCATTTAACCATTAACTGTAAAAATTCATAATTTAATAGTTATCATTCATTCTTCTCAATGAATATTTCCAAAACAATTCCTCTAGGGCTTGGTTTTCTAATTTTCTAATTGTAAAATCTTAGAAAAAAGGCACATTAATATCCCTTCTAGCACAAGGGTAACTACCTTCTTAGGAACGAAACAGGATTACATTTTCAGATCCTTTTTTTAACTGTCATTTATTTGTATTTTATGACAGTACTTGACCTATGTGAAGATGTTTATAACTGCAGTATTCTGTGCTGTTGTAAATTAGGCCAGGCCTTCAAAGATAATTCCAAGTGGACTATATATTGCTCTGTTATTTTATGTAAATTATTTATAAAGCTTACTATTGTTTTCATTTTATAGCTACCAGGTGCAGGGTACTGAAACATTTAAAAGTAGAAAATGCCCCGATTGTAAACCGATTTGACTATGCACAGTGCAAGAAACTGAATATGGATCAGGTACTAGACCAGATTTTAAGGATGCCTCCTGAGAGAAACCGTATCATATACCTACGCCCAATGCAGCAGGTGAGGGGCTTTGCTCCTTTTTGATAATACGTGAGTTTTTTGTTTGTCTTCAACCTTTTGCACTTGGAGTTCATTCATTTATTCAACTCACAGTATTGATTTTTTAGATTATACAGATTTCTTTTAACCAAGCTTGACTGTCTTTGCCAATCTTCTTCATTAAGGCATCTCTCTTAGATTTCTGTAAGCTTTTTAGCAAGTTATAAGAGATGATGAGGGTAGTTGTTATTCAACAGATTTTTGTACTTATTGAAAATTTCCTGTGGTTAAGAACATAGACTGTGGTTTCAGACTGCCTGATTCAATTGCTGGCTGTCTGGCCTGCAGGAGATTATTTAACTTCTTTGTCTTAGTTTCTTCAGTCTGTAAAATTAGAATAGAAGTACTTAGGGCTATTGTGATGTTTAAATTAATATTTGTGAAATGCTAGAAGAGTTGCTAGTATATAGTAAATAATCATATAATAACCACTGTTATTATTTAGAATAAATGTACATGATACTCTGTGCTTGATGCCAAAAGAAAGTTTAATGAAAATATTAAGCTACCGTTGTAGTAAATGTATGATAAACAAAAGCAGTTTGATAAACAAATTGTTGAGTATCACAATACACAAAATTTGCTGGGTGCTTAAGAACATATAACACATTATTCTTCCTTCAAGAAGTCTGCCTTTCCCAGTTTTAGAGCTGGTAAGCATTGTCATGTAGTCTATTTCATCTGTTCAAGATGCCTAGTAATTCAAATGAAAGGAATGCCTCCCTGGTTTTCATTTTCATTCTTCCATACCATTGAAGGTTTCCCACCTTTTGAGTCACTTTCTTTTATTAGCTATGACAAAAGATGCACCAGTCTATTCCATTTCAGGGAGAGCATTCCAAATTCATCTTTGACATTCTGAATTTTTAAATTGGTCTCCAGGAATTTTTGTGTGTGTTTCATAAAGATTTTTAAAAGCTGTATTAAGTTGTCAGTAGAATATGATCACACAGATATGGGTGGGTACTTTGCAATAAAATGCAAGTGGTTTTTGTTTTTTTTTTTTAAAGTAGTCTGCCTTCTCACAAAGGAGATAAACATTTGTGCCACTTAGATGGCAGAGTGAGATCTCCTAACTAGAGATGGGGAAGAGAACATTCTATGGGAAGAAAGCAGTGTGAACAAAGGCCATAAGAAGATGAAGCAGAAGTGTATCTTGTATTTAAAACCAGGCAGTCATCCAGTTTGTATGGGATATATGATGCTTCACATTCACAGTTTTGTAATGCGCTTGATACTTAAACCTGTAAGAAACACATCAGAAGTGGATTCTATGACTGAGGACTCAGGATCCTTAGTCATGATTTTCTGGTATAATGGGTACAGTGGGATAAATAGTCAAGTTCTCCAGACAGAAGAATTTACTAAGTCTTTTGCCCAGCATGGCATTCAGTATTCAGGACTGACTGTGACCATTCAATTTTCAAATCAGCCAGAGATTTGAAAACTGTAGGCCCAAGGAAAGATTTTTCAAGCTCTAGGAGAGAGCTCTCTAAGACTTTCTCTATCTTGGTCCAAATACCTCTTCATGGTACCATCCACAGGTGGACACACTAACTTTGGAGCAGAAGCTGTTCAGTGGTCCCTACCCCTATCATATCTGTATCATTCACGAATTCAGTAACCCGCCTAATGTCCGCAATAAGGTGCGCATTCGCAGCTGGATGGACACTATAGCAAACATCAATCAGTAAGTAATTCTGTGCCCCCTTAAAGGTCTTTTCAGCCAATTGTCATAACAAGAGCCCCCAGCAGCAAATCCTAATGTTTCCTTATGTTAAGTTATTCCATCTGAGCTTTTCAGGCAGGCTTGTGAAGTCATTATATATGAAAAACTAAAGTAAATAAGGACTAAAAATCATACATGTGTATTTGTAACCTTTAATTAAAAAAAAAACTTACAGAAAAATTACAAGAAAGATTGTGCATGTACATTTAACTTTATTTCTTTAGCTTTAGGGAATGGAAGATAGATCAGGAGATCTTCAGACAATCATGTTGCCAGAACATTAGACTTTTTATGTATTTGTTATATAAATGGTGTATTGAGGAACTTCTATATAGCTTTCTTTTTTTAAAATATAGTGAAGAAAATAATTGTATCCTGATTAGACTTAGATTTTATGATTTGGATGTATTCTATTTCCATTAGGTATTTAATGTTGTGTTTAAGTTCTGTAGAATCTGAATCTGAAACAACTTTTAGGATTCCTTTCTACCACTAATATTATTTCCAGTTTTATAATTTTTATTTAATTTGTTGCCTCCAGGGAGCTCATTAAGTATGAATTCTTCCCCGAAGCCACTCGAAGTGAAGAAGACTTAAAGAAGTACCCCAAGTATCCCTGGGGAAGAGAAATCTATACTTTAGAAGGTGAGCATTTCCAAATGGTTGAAAGTTAAATAGCTATTAACTAGACAGAGGGTCATGGCTTCAGAAAGAGATGAATGGAAATCTTATAGTCTATCAGAGTAATGGATGATATGAATACCTCCAAGAAGCAGGGACAAGGTAAATTTTGCTGTTTCTGTATGTATGAGTCTTTACCATCCCCAGAATAATAAGAAGCTGTGCTAAAACACAAAAAGTAGACACAAAAACTGAATGTTACTATAGTTTGAAAGTTGGAAATGTCTTGAAGGCATCTGATCCTTCTCTTTATTTTATATTTTACATTCTGCTTACAGAATACTGCAGAGTGTGGCCCTGTCAGCAGTTCCACACCAGTAACTATCATATTTGTCTTCTTCTAGGCGTTGTGGATGGAGCTCCGTATTCCATGATTTCTGACTTCCCTTGGCTGAGGTCATTACGGGCAGCAGAGCCCAACAGCTTTGCCCGATATGATTTTGAAGACGATGAAGAAAGTAATTATGATCTGACTTGACTTGTATTCTCTAGTTTATCTTACTGTGTTAGATACTTAATATTATGTTTGAGAATTAGGAGCAGTGCAACTTTTAAATGTTTTCCCATATGAATGGTTTTATGTGCTACCCCCAACCCCATCCCAGAACAACTTTGAATTTGTACAATATATGATCAGTGGACCTACTCGGGGTAGATGAAAGCTGATGGATAGGATTCCTACTAGACACTTTCTTACTGGATTGTTGCATTACCTTAAGTATTTGTAATCTAGTTATTTTTTATCTAAGAATTTATCCGCTATATTATTTTAAAATTGTTCTAATCTGCCATTTATGAGCTGCTTATCATATATAGCATGTCATAACTTAGGATTTAGGTGTAGAAATTTGGGGAGAAATTTTTGTATTTATTTCTATAAGTGCTAATGTACTATTTTTAGCCAGAGTTTTTTAAAAAATAATTTTATGTGGTTATGGATTTATGAACTACATGTTACGTGTTTATGCCTTAACTCTCTGGTACATTATTTTTACCTTGGACCTTTAATCATGTTTGCTGTCTTAGGCATCAAACATGGCTTAAAACTAAAGCTGATGGTGACCCATTCAGTGAGCTTTGATATATCAGCTACATCATATTACAGTATAGGACTGTCTTATGGATCAGCTTATCAGATTTTCCTAATGATTCTGATTATCATATATGTTTCCCTTTTTTCTAATTTCCAAGGCACCATCTATGCTCCTCGAAGGAAAGGGCAGCTCTCTGCAGACATCTGTATGGAAACAATAGGAGAGGAAATTTCTGAGATGCGTCAAATGAAGAAAGGTGTATTTCAACGAGTTGTGGCAATTTTTATCCACTATTGTGATGTCAATGGAGAGCCAGTTGAAGATGATTACATTTGATTGGCTCCCCTCCTTTCCAGCTATTCTGTCAGAAAGCAGCTAGAGCCATCCAGCTGCCAGAATGCTCCACAGGGACTTGAGCCATGCAGTTGGGAGGCCCTGGCTCGGATTAGTATGTAGGAATTATATAAGGAACATTGAAGTTCTGTACAAAGATTTGTACATAGAGGAGATATACAAAGACACTTCCTAAAGTCATATGTTTATACAATTTAATTTAAAAATTCATTTTAATGAAGGCAGATAATTTGAAAGAGTTCATTTTGTTCACTTTTCCTGACTTAGTTCATAAAGTATCATTTTTTGACTGAGCCTCATTTACTATATTCTTAATAATCACTGTCATCCCCTTAAATCTGTGCCTTTTTCTTCTCGAGCAAAGCTGTTTGAGTAAATCTGTTGAAGAGTGTTTAAGTCTTGTGTGCATTTTTGTTGTTATTAAAACATCAACTAAACTCAATAGTCAGATCAGGCTATATGTTTCTGTACAAAGCTGTAGTTGCTTTTTCTTTTTGGTATTATAATTATCATATTTCTTAATTAAGAAAAAGACTTATGAGCTTGAAAAAAAATGAATTTGCAGGGGAAATGGGAAAGTTTCCAAAGCATTTCTAGTTATTTATTTCCACATTTAATTGTGTATATGCTTTATTTGAATATAAAAATAAAAGTTTATTAAAAACTTTGTTCTTGCCTTGGAGCTGAATCCCTCTTTTTGAAGAAGAATAGCAAATCCTACACAGAAAAGCAATGTATGCTGTGTAATTTAATTCCTGATCTTTTTAAAAGTTCTGTGAGATGTTTGATTCATAGAACTCTAAAACAGAACACTAGGAGCAGCAGAATTGCCCCAAATAACTGGTCATCAGGAGATGGCCTTTTTCTCTTATATAATAGTGTATGTCAGGTAATGAGCAAAATGAGAGCAGTTGCATTTGAGACATTGCTTTGCTACTTGCCAGCTAGATGAGCCCAGCAAATTACTTAAAACACTTTCCAAGTAGACATACAGGATTATGGTTGTGTAAGGTATAAAAGTCCTTTGAGATTTGTCCAACCTCTTCATTTACAGGGGATTGAGTGAAGTCCAGAGAGAGAAAAATTGCTCACCCACAATTAGGTCATGGTTTACACTAGGTAGGACTAGAGTCCTTCACATATCTGATGCCCACTCTGCTACCTCTGTTAATGATAGAAATGCAAAGATGTCAGCAAGTCTTCCTAACACTAAAATATTCTGAATGTCATTCTTTAAAGTTCTCTCTTTTCCAAGGCTCTTAAAATTCTGCATGTTACATTAGGAGTGATCCAATAAGTACTACATTTTGTCTTCTCTTTATTACATTGTTTTTAACTCAGCTAAGTTCTTTTTTAATTAAATGAGTGCATTTCACTATCCAGGTTAGAACTGTGGTCAGTAAGAGGCAGGAGGAAATACGTTACAGAATATTCTAGATATTTCAAAATAACTTAGGGTCCTAAACTCTCAATGAACAAAGTCTAACCCCAGTTGTTAACTTTAACCATAGCCAAATTATCTAAATATGCTTCCATTGACCACAAGAGGCCGCTGCTGTGCCACTTTTTGCTGTATCCATCTGTCTCACCTGATCCAAACTGTTAAATAAATACAATATAGTAAAGTCATTCTAAAGATGCCAGGATTGTCTGGAAAAAAAAAAAAAACTGTAGAGAGTTCTGCTGTGGTGAACCTTTGGTGAGTGTATATAACATGAATGGCTAGATAGTGATTACTAGTCTACAGGAAGGGTCGGCAAACTTTCTGTGTCTCCGTATGTAGGGCCAGCTAGTAAATATTTAGGTTTGATGGGTCACAGACATTCTCTGTGGGAAGTACTCAACCCTGGTTATGATGTGACAGGCACAGACAATATAAACGGATATGGGTGTGGTACAATAAAACTGTGGACATGAATTTCCTATAATTTTCACATGTCAAAATAATAACTCTTTCCACTTTTTCCCCTAGCCATTTAAAAAAGTAAAAAATCATTCTGAAGACTCACAGACTAGATTTGATCCCCAGACCATGGTGTGCTCACACCTGGCCATAGGGAACTGAGTTGTCCTATTTGTCCAGTTAACTATATCACCAGCTCTTGGCACAGTGTAGTGTCTGGCACATTTTTTAAAGGGCTTATGGAATAGTTCATGAATGATCCATGACTTAACGTCAGAGAGAGAATCTTGTCTCATGCTGCCAGGTATGTGGATCTAAGACTCCAACAGCTGGTAACATAGTTCTTGTAGGGACTTCATATTTGGAATCAGAAGCCCTCTGCCGGATGACCTGGAGTTAGTCACAGTCTCTACCCTTGAGCCTTAGTTTCCTCATCTGCAAAATGGTAACAACTGGTAATACGTAACACTATGGACCAGTGATGAGGATCCAATGGGAGCCTCCAGGAAGGTGGACAATGATAAAAGTAGAGATGGTATTCCTTTTACTATAATTCCCTTTCTTATGAAATGCTTTTGGGGGACTAGTCTTTCCAAAACCTGCTCTCAGACCATACCCCAGGATAGTAGGAAGCAGAACACATGAGGCCATTAAAAGGAAATCATCTAGTTAAAATCATTTTTAAAAAGTGATTACCAAGTGCTGTCTGTACCTTTTATAGTAATACTTTGAAGTATATATGATCAGTATGTCCCCTGCTTTCCTAGTTTAGCAGGTTAACACATTAACCTGTGAGTTGTATTTAACTTATGCTAGTTTTGAGCCTGGTGCCTTGTGAAGCATATAAACTGGTAGATAGGCAGAGGGTCCATAGCATTATTTCACGCTGAGAAACTTCTGCTCATTGTTTCCACTGTCAATCAGCACGACTCCCCAACCTCCTTCACCCTGCCCAAGCAAGTCACAAGTGCTGTACTGTATTCTCCAATTATCGTAAATTCTGTTTGCACTTTTCCCCGGGAATGTTTGCCTGGTGGCTCTTTGAAGGAAATCGGTAACATAGTGTGTGGTGACGTGACATTGTTACACAACATTCAGAAGTCATCATCCAAGACCACCCAAGGTCTACTTCAGACAGAAGTAAATACTTGTGGAATGACAAAACGCTCAATTCTCAGAAACGAGTTCAATAAGTATGTTGTGACTCACAACTCACTTGGTGTGCGGTGTAAAAATTGAGTGCTGCGTGAATTGCATTTAACTCACAGAAAACAAAATTGTTTTTGTTACATTAGAAAGGATTGTTTTGTTTTTGAAGTGTTTATTCTATTTTTGTAATAAAACACCATAACCCCAAGGGAAAAATGTTTTTGCCAGCGTGACAGTTATGTGTTAAATAACTTGCTCAAAAGCACACATCTAGGAAGTGATGGGAGCCGGGTGCCTTTGCAACTTGGGTAAAGCCTCTGCAACTTGGGTAAAGTTTTTCAGTCTAAGTGGAAGCTTTCCCCACCAGGGAAGTTGCCAAGGCGGAGTTGCTGCTGCTACTGATACTTGAAACCACTTCAACTGACCTTCATATGGTTAGCACAGTCCCAGAATAACAAAGGCAGCTGATTTACTGATTCAGTCCTAGATACCCCACTCAGATGTGGGAAGAAGCCAGAATACAAAAGAAGCGGCACTGCAAACTATATAATGTCTATCACATGAAATGCATATGCAACTAGCAACTAAAAAGAAAAAGAATTATATGTGTTGATGTAAAAGATGTTTAGAGTACACTGTTGAAAAAAGCAAGTAGAAGGCTATTCTTAATATATACAACATCATTTTATTTACATATAAGAACAAAACAAAACGATGTTTTTACATGTACATTTATACATATGTAAGTGCATAGAAAATGTTCTCAAATTATATCAGCCAAGTGATGAGAGCAATTATTTCTGGGGAAAGGAGTAGGATTGAGTGGACACAATGGGTATTTTGCTAAATCTATATGACCAGAAGTTTTTATAGTGGGAATGGATTACATAAATACATCATTTGTGGAATTCATAATTTACATAGTCTAAAAATGTATAATTTGTATATTTTGAAATAAATTAAAAGAGAAGGAAGAAGGAAGCACTTACTTAGAATTGAGAAACCTGAAGTGTTTGCAGTCCTGATTTTGGTGCCAGATGAGCTCTGTGTCCTCAGGCAAAACACTTTTCCTGACAGTTCATTTTCTATATAAAATCATCAATCCCTTTCTATAAGCTATTAGGAGAGGCCTGGAGATCTCTTGAAAGTGCAGAGAAACTGTAAGTGCCTCCAGGAGTGAGATGATGTTTTACTGGGACACAGGTGAGCATAATCCAAATAGTGTTCCAGTTTCCAACCTCAAAATGTGGGGAAGTCAAACTGTCCTCTGCAGGGGCTGCTCTTGGATGGTCTGGAATGTAAAGGACCAGCGCTTTCTTTGGCTTGCACATCTACGTGGGTCACTACGACAGTTTTGAGACAGACTGTGCCATGGTGCAATATTTCACTTCCAAGAAACAGAGGGCAGTGTCCTTTCTGATTCACTCATGCAAGTTTCAACTTGCTTATCAGTGTTGCTGGGAGGGCTTCGTTTGTTTCTGTTGGTATGGGCATTTCTTGACTCTTGTGTATCTCAAAACTTACATAATGACTCACATATCTGATTCTCACAGTCTGATGCTGGTTATTCAGTAACCCCAGGCTGCTGGATACTAGAAAGACTATGAAAGATCAGTGCAGAAGGGTCAGTCATCTACCTGAACCCCTCCGTTGTTTAAAAATGGGAATTGAGGTTCAGAGACTGGAAGCAGGAGCAGCAGAAAACGTAGAAGGAGTAAGTGGCAGAGTTCAACTAGAATAGGCATGTCTGTCTGGAACTCCTCTTCGGGTTCCATGCTGATGGGGAATTCTCAGGCAACATGAGGAAGGGGGCCACCCATAGCTTATTCACTGCTTGTCCTGGCACAGGTGCAACAGGTGGACGTGGAATAAATTAATCCCAGTAGCAAACACTGTTGCACATGTTTAGGGCTGAGGGCCTTATTTAAACTCAGACTACCTGGGTTTACATTCCAAAGCCACACTTCTCAGAACTGTTACCTTGGGCTACTCATCAGATGTCTCAGCTGAGATTTACTCATCTGTAAAATGGGAGTATTTGGGGACATAACTTGTAAGGATTTTGTAAAGGTTAAATGAGATAATTCATAGAAAGCACTTCCCACAGTGCCTAGCTTCTCTGATTAGTGCTATTTTATTACGATTATGATTATTATTACTAACAGATATGTTCTGGACTGAGCTAAAAGAAAGGTAAAAGGAAGGAGAAACCACACCTAAATGGAACGTAATAGTAGTTAAAATGATAAGCAATTGTGTTTTCCTCCTCTCCATATTTCCAAAAGCATGGAATGCAGGTTGTAGTTAAATGGCATTAAGTCTCAAAGTTTGGAAGTTCATCTCTGTAGATTCTCTTTCAACCCTCCCAGTTAGCTGAAAGAGGAGGTAGGGTGCCAGAGGTGGGGTGGGGTGCCTCTGACAGGCCTCTGACACTCTTTGGCCTCCTTCTTAAATGCAGAAGCAGAAGATAAACCCCAAACATCAGCCTGTTCTTAGAACTTGACAGCTTTCTTTTGTCTTCATTTATTTATCACTGTGGCAGCTTTCTATTTATGACACCTAATACCGATTTTCTATCTTGGGCGCTGATATAATGTTGCCTTCTAAAATAAGTTTATGTACGTGAAAACCTGGACTGATTTAAAGATAATAACTACTTAACAGTACAGGCAGCACATGTATCTAATAAAAATTCAGTGGTGGCCCATGGAGGACCCATGTTGGAACATTCACAGCAGCCCTACAAGCTTCTCTCCATTTTTCAGATGAGAGACAAGCAAGGCAAAAGCTGATAAGGTCCGAAACAATGTGGTGTTCACAGGCAGGCCTTCAACTCTATCCCTGAATTGTTTAATTTCCAATCAAATATTCAGCCTCAGTTTTCTCAATGGGATGGAAAAGCGGTTGGAAATTTTGAGTGGGGGAGATAAATGCATTAGTCTTTTTTTTTTTT
>NW_003852398.1:27512101-27522219 GCF_000181295.1 Otolemur garnettii | reverse complement strand
AAAAAAAAAAAAAAAAAAAAAAACATTGGTCTTTCATCAAAGAGAGACTCAATACCAAAGAGATAAATGGGTAGACAGCACAGCGCCAAGAGGACAATGTTTTTGTTCTTATTTGAAGACATTGTTAATGGCAATTCAGTTATCTATTTCCTGGCCCCTCCCTAGGTTCCCTGCCTTGCCCACCCCTCTATTCCCTAGCTAGACAACAATTTGCTTCAGGACAGAGCAAGTTAGCAGCATGAAGTGGAAACACTGGGGAGATGAGGTGAAATCTCAGAAAATAAAGTTTTCCTACAAACACATACTTAGGTGTCAGCTGATGAAGCTGAGTTTTACCTTCTTTGCTTTCTAGCTGCTAATGAAGATGGCTGGCATGGGAGTTTTAGAACTGGACAGTCTGCAGGCTGAAGAGTCAAGTGGAGAGAAAAGACAGTGAACCCCTCTTACTGTAGGCATGGGGACACTCTGGTTGTAGCATCCATCACCCCAAAGATCATCAAGGCCAATCTGGCAGAGGTGGCTGCAGCCACACCCCCACTTCCCCTAAAGCATTTCTTCTTGACAGCACAGGCTTCCTAGGAACTGCAAAAGGTACAGGTCTCCTTCTTCCTTGTGCAACTTCTGAGTCATTAATATATTATCTGGAATCCTGGGAGCCACAGATTTAACTAATGCCAGCCTAACAGTTGTCCAGGAAGAACGAACCTGGTCATGTCCTGTGAATCTCCAGTGTGGGCATTTGATGCATCCCTCACATCGTCTCAGACTTTGCCCAAAGAAACAGCAAAGCAAGCTCTGAAGGCCCTCTTCTGAAAAGGAGACCACTTTCTTGACAATGACAAGAGCTACCATTCCTGCAATTGCTGCCCTTTCCCTGGTCCATGTGCCTGTCACCTCTACGGATATCAACCATGCACTGGCTCACAGGAGCATGTCCCCCAAATCAGGAAGAGTCCTGGGATATGGTGTGATCTCATTTTCCCACCTACGTGGTAAACTTTGCATCCCTAATGAATCCAAGTCTTTATTTGATATGAAAGACCTGCCCCTGAAAAGTAATATTTTATATAAGCAGATATACTTACTAAGCTCCTGGAAAAAGAAGCATTTCATAAGGAAGAAATCTTACTGTATTTATATATGTGTGTATGCACGTATGTATTATCTAGTAGATCCCATCAACAATGAGGGCATTAAAAAGAAGTTTACCACGGAACTGAACCTATTTCTCCTCATTGTAATCACTCCTCACTTATCACTTTGTTAGTCTTTCCTATAGTGCTTTGTGCTTGGAGAAAAAGAGAGATTATGTTCAGACAGAAGACCTCCGGACCTCCATATTCACTAATCTCTGCCGTTTCCATAAAAAAGCGAAGATGGGGAATCAACCCTGAGGAGTTGCATTAATCCTAACACAGGGAGGTCCCATCCATGTGTTGACCAACCATTCTTAGTTTGCCCCAGACTGTGGGATTTTCTGGGATGTGAAACTTCAGTAGTAAAACCAGGTGGTTGATTGCCATAGTTCCCTGTGGGGTCTGACCTTCCCTGCTCACTATATCTGCCAACAGACAGAAGAGGGAAAGTTAAATTTGTGTGCCTTCATGGATGAAATAGGGGTTTAGGAAGCAATTGTGACATTTGACATCACTTAGGAAGAAAGGACAACAGAGCAAGTGGAAGGGCAAGGACAACTTGTGAGGTCTGAACTCCTGGCACATCTTTACATTGCAATGTGTGACACTCACTTCTGCATGCCAACTCCACCCACATGCCCTGCTCACTCTGTTTCACTATAAGAATCAGTAATAGACCCTTTCAATAGGGTTTTACTGGCAGCCAAAACAAAGACAGCTGGAAAAGTGTGCCCTCAGAGCCTCAACCTGGTAACAGCATTGTTACTGAAAGGGATGCATCTTCTTAGAAGGTCTGAGGGGATGAGTTGCTAGTGAAAGGTGTAGGACTCTGTTTCCCTCCTAAACGCTGGCTTGCAAGCCCATTCTCAGTCAACACTCTCAGAAGAAGGGGAGGATCCCTTCCCCATTGTCATGGGAGGGAAGTGAATCAAGATTTATTCCGCATAATCTCATCACCAGTATGCCAGTAAAAAAGTGGCAACTTTAGACACACATGTACACACAACTGTAAAGATGCCTTTCAGTAATGGATATGAAACCAAACTCTCTGTCGAGTCTGCAAAATCTATTCTCAAGAAGAAAGAAAAGTGCTCATGGTCATAGACAAAAATCTCAATGCTTCACTGGTCAGTGCTTCAGTATCTTGACCATTGATTGACATCTACCCAACTTTATTAAAAGAGCCCTGATTAATTCACACATCCAGAAGAAGATGGCCAGAATGGAGAGGATGCTGGAGATGTTGACTTTAGAGAGAAGACTGAAAAAATGTGAGATCATTGTCTTCCAGCATCGAAGGGCTCTGAGGGTGGTGGGGGTAAGTGCATGGCCCCCCATGTAAGCTGAAGTGGTGACAGATTTGTGTTCTAACAAAGGAAAGAGCCTTCTTATAATTAAAGCTTCCCTACAATAGGAGGGCCTGGATCAGGAGGTAGTGAGCTCCCGTCCCTGGAGGTATGCAAGCAGAGGCCGACCAACGTTCAGGGATGGAATGGAAGATGCTACTCCTGCTTTCTGTGGGAGGCTGAATCTGAAGATGCCTGAAATCCCTCCATAACTCTGAGATCCTCGATGCTCTGGCCTCAGGTCCTGCTCCACACTGTCCTCCATGTACCTTCCCTGGGCCCTCAGCCCCTAGTGCCTCGTGCCTCACTGATGGTGATGAGGATCAGGAGTGGTACCAGGGTGTCCTGTTCACACAAACATGAGTGGGAATGAATGGCTAAGTTGTGAGCCATGTCCTCAATCAGAAGCATGATTCCAGGGATTCTGGATCATTATGTATGGGCAGCTTCTCGAGTTCCTGGTGGTGTCCACTGTGCAGAACTGTGTACCTAGAGAGGAACGAAAGAAACTGTGAGAATTCAACAGGCATACTTAAGGTGTATCAAGGAGAGTTCTCCCTCCATGCCTGACTCCCGCTGTCTGCCTGCTTCGGATGGCAAGGCGATGTGGGAGTGGGGAGAGGGAGGTACTTTACAGAGAGGAAAAACCAGATGAACTGCACACAGACTGTTCCTGTTAAAGGTGGGGAACTGAGTCCTGTAGGAAACAGCAGGCCTGGGACTATACAGGAAGTTAGAAGCAGAGCTGGAACTGGAATGCAGATTTCTTCCCTCCCAGCAGAGCCTGGGGCTCTTGTATTACTCATCACAATGAAACCTAGGTCCACTTCAAGCTGTACTTGAACACACTAGGTTTCCTCTACCAGAGTTAGTATTGTGTTCAGCAGTATCTACCCCCTGACTGAGATGAAAACACCACTCATGGCCTGAACTACAATGAAACAAACCATGTTTGTTACTTTGATTCCTTTTGGTGTCATTTAGCACACCAAATCAATTCCAGGCAAGCTGACTCTAAGCATCTTCATGAAATTTAGTACTTGACAAGTGTTTATTAGTTTTCTGCAGTGTCAAACACAGGTGCACTCAATATGCTAATTTCTTTTAGATGCATCTCAATAGCAGGCACATCTCATCCTCAGTTGCCCAGACTCCAGCATCAGGTGGTCATTCCTGTGAAATGTCTATAGATTTTAGAAGCATAATTGTCACTCACTTCTCAGAGGCCAGTGTCAAACCCGTTCAGTGAGACAAATGCATCCGGTTACTTGGCATTAAATGTTTACGTATAACTTGTTGGTGGCTTCTCTTGACTTACATTGATACTTTTCTTTGAATTACAATCATCTGTTGCTGATTTGCATTGATTGATTGGCCTGTACTATACCCTCTTCATGGATTACTTTACTTAATCCCTACAATAGCCCTACGGGATAGTAGTATTTCATTTTACATTTGAGTACAATGATGCATAGTCAGGATTAGTTAGTGATTTCCCCAAGAAAATATAGGTCCTATGTGAAAATCTATCCAGTCAAACCCACTGGCTCCTGCACAGCCCACCGACCAGGTGCAAGTCTAGATGAGTTGTTTTCAGCAGGGAGCATTTCATCCCCTCAGGGCCATTTTAGAGGCATTTATGGTTATCACTGAGGGGGAAGTGCTACGGGTATCTGGTGGGTAGAGACCGGGGATGCTGCTAAATATTGTATGAACACAATACAGTCTCCCACAACAAGAAACGATCTGGCCGCAAATGTCCATAGTTCCAAGATGGAGAAAACCTAATGTAGAATCAACAGGCCTCTCTGCTGGCGAGCAGCAGGTATTAACTAGGAACGGAGACACAGGGACCAGCACGAGTCTGAGCGGAACCATCCTGAAATAGAAGCAAGAGGAGAGGAGATGATGTGAGGAACTCAAAGCATCTGCTGCTGCTACCAGGCTGGACCCGAGACAGGGAGGAGAGTTAAGTGGGGAAGGAGATGGAAAGGGACCGCTCATACACTGGGTCCCACAAGCAGAGTGGCCAGGAAAGGTCCCAGTGAGTTATGTGCGACCTCAGTGAAGTTAGCCTTCCAGCTATTGAGTCATGGACTCTCAGCCCAAACCATCCGCTCTACACCAGGCTCTGTCACTCTGCAAACCCAGTGTCTGCTCTGTTGGCCAGCTCCTTGTCAGGCTCCTCAGATAGCGGGTGGTGAGGGGGGCGAGGAAGCTGGAGGAAGGAGAGGTGCTCGCTCTGCCAGCTTCCTGTCTGCTGTGGTTCCTGTGAGTGTCACCCTTGAACACTTCTTTACCCCGGCAGGGGCCAAGCCCTCCTGGAGCAACAGCCACGCCACTTTACCATCTTCCTAACTCTTACAGAGCCTGCTGGATGGCAGTCTCTCAGAGGTACCTGCTCCAAGTGCAGATATCTGCTCATTAGAGGCCTAATCTTCTGCTCAGAGGGGTCTCGTCTCTAAGTCTCTAAGTTTTCGTGAGTATGTCTTTTATTCTCTCAGCCCTAGAGCTTCCTGCAGTTGCTAACTTCACAGGGCTTCAGAGAGCTCTTTTGGTAATTAATGACTAGATGCCTAGTTAACAACCTTTTATGTTAAAATGTTGTTTAAATAACTGTGTGGCTTTTGTCTCATGACCAAACTCTGAGACATAGTGAGAGAGGGAGGCCTGTGCTTATCTGGGAGAGAAGCATTTCAGGTAGAAGTACTAGTAAGTGCAAAGGTCCTGGGGCTAGATCCTGCCAGGCATGTCCAAAGAATGTGAGGGGCTGAGGGAGAAAGTAAGGAGTTGACATCAGCAAGGCAAGCCAGGGCTAATGCAGGGTGAGGGTGGCCTTGCAGAGCCCTGGGAGGCTCTAGCTTGCACTCCATGATGGCTTTCAGCAGAGGCTGGACATAGTGAGAATGACCTTCCAGCAAGCTCTCTCTGGCTGCTCTACTGAGTGTAGATGGGGTGGAGGTGGTAGGTGGACAGCAAGACCAATTAGGAATCTACAGCAATAATCCAGTGAGAGAAGACTGTGCCTTGGCCCAAGAGGTAGGTGTAAAAGTGATGAGGGGTGGTTGGATTCTGCACCTTTAAACCCAGCCTCAGTAGCCACTTCGTTGTGATACCTAATTCTGCAGGAGGTTTAGTGTTTACAACTTTTCTCAGATTCTGGCAAGTGTGTTTGTTTTCCTGGGCTTGTCTCACCACCTAGAGGACTGTGTTATACAGCGTAGTGACCAAGGCCTTCACTTGAGTCAGACAGACTGAGTTCCCAATCCAGGCTCTGCCACTTACCAGCTTTGGCGGGGCTCATCTCTCTATGCCTCGTTTTTCTTCTCTGTAACTGAGGGTCATGAGACCTACCTCACACATTGCTGTGACGATTAAATAACATAAGGTAAGGACAACATTAGCACAGAGGCTGGAACATAGTAGAAACTCAATCCATAAAAGCTAAAACAATTATATATACTTCTTTTTGGCAATACCTCATTCAGTTAACAGTATGTAATAACAATGATGATAATAGTAAGCGCACACCCTTCAACTGTTTAGAAATATTTTCCTCCTTTATTTATTTTATAGGTAAAATCTAAAAGGCCTCAAGATATAGAACAGTCCCTGATCTTGCCATTCCTTTCTCCTTTGTCAGAACCACAAGCCCCTTTTTGGCAAATGTTCGTACAAAGCAGCCCCAACGGATTTTCCCATTCATGTCCTCCTCTTTCACTCACAGTAAACTCTGCAGGCCAGGCAAGGCAGATCGTAAGATACGCTACAGAGGAGAAAAGTGAAGCTTAGAGTTGAATGGCTGTGCTGAGCATCATGAGAAGTGGACGGCAGGGCCCTCCAGGATCACGGCCACACCCTGACCCACTGCTCTTGCCCTGAGCAGCATCACTTAATTACATAAATATTCGCCTTCCAAAAATGGCTCAGGACCAAACACCCTTGGGAAATGGGGCTTCACTTTGGTATCTGAGGTGTAGGGACACCCCTGAAGTAGATGTTTGTGCAGGAGGAACTTGAATAATAATAAGAAGAAATCATACACCGCTCAATTTATTGAAGGAGTAGAATGTACTCCAGTTACCACTTTTAGTAATTCTAAGTTATATAATTTTACTTATATGATTTGATTTTTACAACTTAAGCAGCACATGCTCAGCTTAGACTTATCTTACAGATGAGCGAACTGAGGCCCAGAGCAGTGAAACAGTGTCTAAGGTGTCAGGATGCATGGCGCCCATGCTCTTAACTGCACACACTCCCAAAGCTAGGTGCTGTTCTATGAATAACAGATCACTCTCATTGATCAGGTCCACAGGAAGAAGTTGTTCGGGCTGAGAAGGCAAACTGGTAACTGTGATCACTTAAGAGGTGCGCCCCTGGAATGCAGGCAACCCCCACAGCAGTCTGCTTTCTGCATGTCTCTCCTCGTGTCTGTTTCTCCTGTGCTAACACAGTGTTCGTCCTTTTCTATCTTACAGCACACTTGAACCTATAGTTGAACTTCGCTGCACACTTAAATTATGTTGATAAAAAAAAAAGAGTAAAGAAAAGAATATACTTACTGTGCTTCGAAGTTCTTTCAAAAACATTTTAATTA
The DNA here is from genome assembly GCF_000181295.1 of Otolemur garnettii. Taxonomy (NCBI): domain Eukaryota; kingdom Metazoa; phylum Chordata; class Mammalia; order Primates; family Galagidae; genus Otolemur; species Otolemur garnettii. Next base: position 27,515,137 of record NW_003852398.1, on the reverse strand, counting down.
TTGACCTTTAAAAATATTCGTGGCATACCTAAGATCCAGCACATTGGCTGAAAATCAGTGAGCTATTGGGTCACCTGCCAGGAATGCCTAGAAAAGAGGTGTGGGACTGGACTGGGTGTTTCAAGTGGAGGCTTCCCTTTATCCAGAGGGCAGCTGAAAGGCAACAGCTATCTGTAGATGAGGGAGTGAAGAGATGGGCATATTTTCTAGTTGTAGTTGCCCCTTGAATGATGTGAGAGTTTGGAGAACCAACCCCCAGCACAACTGAAAATTCACATATAACTATTTACTCTCCCCAACTTAACTATGAATCGCCTAGTATTGACTGGAAGCCTACTGATAACATAAAGAGTTGATTAATGCCCATTTTGTATTTTATATGTATTGTATACTATATTCTTATAATAAAGTAAGCTAAAGAAAATAAATTGTTACTAAGAAAAATCATAAGATGCAGAACACAGCTACAAGAGGGACTCTACCTACCAAATGGAAACATTGTAACTTGGTTGTTTGCACCCTCACATTAACCTGAAATTTAGAAAAAAAGAAAATCGTAAGGAAGAGAAAATATATTTACTATTCATTAAGCAGAAGCAGAAGATCATAAGGTCTTCATCCTCACTGTCTTTAAGATGAACAGGCTAAGGAAGAGGAAAAGGGGGTTGGCCCTGCTGTCTCGGGGGTGGGGGGAGAGGCAGAAGAAACTCCACATGTAAGTGGAGCTATGCATTTCAGATCCATGTTGTTCAAAACTCAACTATATAGCATTTGAGGGTGGCTCCTGTGGCTCAAAGGTGTAGTGCGCTGGCCCCATATGCCGGAGGTGGCGGATTCAAACCCAGCTCCAGCCAAAAAACCCCCAACTAGATAGCATTTGAGTGGTTCTTCTCCCCATGGCATGGTGGGTGCTGCACACAGAAAGGAGGCATTATTGTGAACTTGCCTCGGCAGGAGTCTAATAGAGGCAAGTGTGTCACAGATGGGGTCTGGCTCATGGAGATATTCCTTTATTTCCTGGGCTTGGGTATTCCCAATTTTTCATGAATCAGATACATTTTGAATATGTTACTTTCTCTTTGATTGTGAATAATACATAATATGGGCAGATCTGGGATCTGCATGTCTACTTTACAAACTTACTCTGCCTTATGAACTCAGGGCTCACATTTATGTCCAGGTCCACTTTGCCGTAGCTGGCTACTTTCAAGCAATGTCTCTAATTGTAGTGTGTAAACCCCCAACAGTCTGTGGGCACATTCATGGGGATCTACACACCCTCCTTTTGAGGAATATTGAGAGAAGAGAAAGTACGGGCACTATGGGCAAACAGAATAACATTCAAATCCCAACTCTGCCATCTGCTATAGTAGGACCTCTGCAAATTGACCACCCAAAAAACTGTAACAAACTGGTCTACATATGGAGGTGGTCAACATAAGGAATTAGGCCTACTGTACTGACACATACATGTAGTACATGTCTGGTCTATGAAAATTAGGCCAACTTAAGGAGGTGATCAACATAGAGAGGTGGTCAGTTATGGAATATCTACTATAGTACATGGCCTGGTCAAGTAAATTGGTCTCACCTACTTGAAACTTTTATTGTAATAATGAAATTATTATTTAAAAATTATTATGTCATAATGAAATGAAACACCTACAAATGTCTTAGCACAAGCAATAAACCCACAATGTGTGCAAGAATGTTCACTGTATAAAAACCAAGCTTCAGAAAATGCAACTTTCTTTGAGTCAAAGAAATAAAGAATTGTGGAATGGTCAAGGATATGTGCTCTTGAGGCAGAATGCCTGGGTTCAAATCCTGGCTTTTACCACCTACTAGCTCTGTGATTTATTCCAAATGATCCACATTGTTGTGGACATTAAATGAGATAATCCACATACCATATTTAATGGGATAGTGCCAGCTGGAAAAGTAAGCACTCATAAGTGTCAGTGTTATTATCTAATGTACAAGTAAGACTTGAACCCCAATCCTAATTCAGAGCAGAAATTCATTCCTTAGTAATTGAGGAAATGTTTGTCTCCTTGATAATTAATCAGAGCTAAAAGAAACTGGCAAAATGGCATAACAGATAAAGAAACAACCCCCAAGACAGACTATCATCTGTTAGCTCAGCAAATGTCTCTCAGCTCTGCTTGAGGCAAGAGCTGACCTGCAGTCTCAGTGCTGCTCTGGGGGAAAGCTGACCCCAGGTGAGTGGGTGTACCTGGGCAGCTTCACATCACATGAAGAACCACTGCTGTTTCCTGAGCAACAGCCATGCAGCAGGCAGCTCACTTCATATTAATTTACTCAAACACTAAGGGAGCCACATTAGTTTCAGTAATTACCTGAGTCTACAATTCATTCACCGAGCAATTAGCATCATGTTTAGAGCAGCCTGGATGTGGTAATTAGTAGAGTAATAATAGCCCCCTCTGCCTGTCCAGCCTGAAATCATCAGGAAATGATTAGACTTTATTACACATCACCCCTGCCCTTCCCTGCAAGGCAGTGCTCACTCACACTAGGTGGAGGAGCTATGTAGAGGGGAAGAGGCTTGCAAGATGTTTTCATTATTAAAATATAAAATGCCTCAGTTTAGAGATTCAACCCTAAGGCAGAGTTTCATGAAATCTGGAGTTCTGTCACCTGGAAACAAAGATTTTACATTGGATGTTTACTCTGTGAACATAAATTCTGAAAATTTATTCACTCAGCAACCTATTTACTTAAAAACATATTCTGAATGTCTACCACAGTCCAGCATGACACCATGCCTTGGAGATGCCAGGGTGGAGACACTATCCCTGTCCCGAGCGGGTAGTGAGAGGACCCCACAGTCAGACAAGAAATCACAGCCACACAAGGTGTTGGGGGGGAGTGGCATGGGTGAGTCTATGAGTACATGTCAGAGGAAGCAGTGATCTCATGTAGTGTGTCAGTGTTCTGTGACTGAGGAAGTGACTGGAGATGAGAATTGAAATATGAATAAGAGTTCACCAGGCCAAGGGGGGAACCAAGGCC
>NW_003852398.1:27496139-27511936 GCF_000181295.1 Otolemur garnettii | reverse complement strand
CTGTGTTATGGAGAATGGACTGGAGCAAGGCTGGTGTGGGAACCTGGAGGGAAATTAGGTGCACAGCCTCCTGTCAAGGCTATAATCAAAACAACCCCAAAGGTAACAGCTTCAAGCAACACACATCTATTACTTTATGTTTCTGGAGCTTAAAAGTTCAAAGTGGGTATTACAGGGCTAAAGCAAGGTGTTGGCGGAGCTGCACTCTTTCTGGAGGTTCTAGGGAAGACTATGTTCCTTGACTTTTCCAGCTTTTAGAGGCTGCTCATATTCTTTAACTTATAGCCTCACCGTTCTAACCTCCGCTTCCATCCTCCCCTCTCTCTGGTGCTGATCCCCCTGCCTCCTTTTTACAGGGACTCCTGTAATGATAGTGAGCCCGTCTGGATGATCCAAGAACATCATCCCATCTCAAGATGCTTAGCTTCATCATATCTGCAAAGTCTCTCCTGCCATGTAAGTTAACATATTCAAAAGTTCTAGGAATTAGGATGTAGACTTCTTTGGGTGGTTACTTTTTTGCCTATCACAGGTGATTTTTGAGGTGTCCAGAGATGTTGGCGACTCAGAGACATAGGGTGCTCGTGGTGGAGGTGTTGAGAAGTAGTTGGACTCAGGATATATCCTAAAGGGAGAGCTGACAGTGCCTACTGACACACTGGACACAAGGCCAGTGAGGACACCCCAGGCAGGGGCCTGGGCTCAGCAATGACACAGAAGCAGGAAAGAGCATGTAATGGCTTGGAAGAGAGGTAAGTATTCCAGGGCATATCCTGCATGGTAAGGCTGGGAGTGCTGGCACATGAGGCTTAAAGGAAGTGGTGACAACATTATTGGGGGCCTTAATAGCTAAGTTTGGAAGGTTGGCTGAATTTTTAGATGACAGACAGTGAAATGCACTGTACAGAATGGGACAGTTGAGATGTTGAGACCAATGTAGAAATAAAAGATAAAGTCATAAGCAAGACAAACATGATGGAGGGAAGAAGAGAGGAGGATCTGGCCCAGGGTGATAAGCTGGACATCATCACTGACTCCACATGGGGATGACTGAGAAGGGTCCAAGGTGAATCTGAGTTTCTAGCCTAGGCAAGACAATAAAAGTGTGGGTGCTAATGCCATTAACAACAGGCCACATTGACCCTCCTCTTCTACAGGGGAAACACTTCCCATTCTTCAGTATTCCTCCTAGAGCAAGGTTTCTATTCTTCCTCAGCTTCTTGGTAGCTCAATTCTGGACTAGCTTATCTTTGTCACTAGAAAATGGACATTCAATTGGTTAAGGGGATCCTGGCCTAGGTCCACCATTTGCTTATCAGTAGAATAAGAACCAAAGCCAATACCTTATAATGCAACTGTGCATTTTTATACAGAGATGTATAATTATTATAAAACAAAGAATGTTTTCTTTAAGGGAGCTCCCCTCCTGGGCTACCCCACCCTTTTCCCTTCACCCTCAAGGACTCAGATTTCCTAAACATGCTTCCTCACTATTGGATGCATCTGTTGCATGTTTTCCACCCCCACCCCCCATTTCCCTGCAAGAAGCTTGACCTCTTGCCATGGCACAGTCTGGGAGGAGAGGTGAGGCCCAAGTTAGACCACTGTGCTTCTGTCCCCAGGAAACTGGGGATCTGAAGACACAAACAGGGTCTGTTAGTACTTACATGGAGACTGAGCAGGGCTGCTGAGGGCAGCTAGTTTGCCTTTTTTTCTCATAAAAGTACAGAAAGGGGATCTAGAAAGACAAAGAAATTGATGTGCAAAGAAGAGCAGGCAAGCGTGGAAAGGGAAATCCTAGTCCTTAAGAGCATACCTATTCCTTATTTTAATGCTTGAGATGTCCCAGTATCTTTCCAACAAATGTTCTCTTTATTTTTCTTCCAGAAGCATGAATGGGCTTACAACTTATGATAGACATTGTATATTACAGACCTAAACATATATACCCATACTTTCTTCTTTCCTTCTGGCAGAAACTACCTATTTATTAATGAAGACAAAAGTGAGAGAGATACAATGCAATCGAAGGTTTGGCCTGTGATCCCTCCTCCCCAGTAGAATCCAAGGGTCTGTTAGGGAAATCTTCTGGAAGATTTCCTCTTAAATGAAAGATTAGTACAAGAAGAGTCTGCCTTTGATTTCCTTTTAAATGAAAGACGAGTACAAGAAGAGTCTGCCTTTTCTTCCAGCACTTGGTTGTGGTTATATTAGGAGACTTGCAATGCTTGGAGCTTTGGAAGCCGTTTTGTGACCATGAGAGGACTATCAGGTTGAGAATAGCAGAGTAGAAAGATGAAAGCATCTGTGCCTTCTACAAAGTTGTTGAATTGTCAAGTTGACCAATTCTGAAACTACCAAGCTCTGAACTTTCTATCTTGTAAATTGACAAGTGACCTTATTGTTTAAATTAATTTTAGACATTATATTGTTTATCAACCAAAGCATTCAAAGTTCCACATCACCCATAACCTTTAACTCTAATGTCTGTGATAGCTTTATAACATTCTGCCACATCTAAATCGTATCTTACCCTTTAAGACCAAATACAATGCCCACTTCTTTGCAGAAGACCATCCATCTGCATTTATTGTTTATGAGAATACAAATTTTATCTGTTACTGTTAGCTATCTAGTAGAGTATACATGTTGTCCAGCCTTCTGGTACTCTTGAAAAACAGAGTCCATATGTTGCCATGTTATATGAGGTAACAACCTTTCAGCCCTCTACCAGACTTTGCACTAAGTGCTTCTTAAATATTACATTTAATGATTACAATAACTATGATGTTAACACTATTATTTTGTGTCTCTATTTCACAGATGAGGAAATTGAGACTCATGGAGGTTAGACTTGCCAGAGCTTACTAGGCTGTTAATTGGCAGAGCCAAGTTTCAAACCTAAGCAAGCTAGAATCCAAAGCCCTTCATGCTATTAGTATTCCTTACGCTTATTTCTTTCTAATATTAGATTTATAGCTCTCAAAACCACACACAATGTAATGAAGATCTTACAATCTATAGAAAAATTCTTGAATGGGTAGCAAATGAAACAATACCCCCTAACACGTCTTGGCCTTTGGATTGATTACAAAAAAAATGTTGAGAATTTCTCTCCCACAGTAGATCTCTGTGTTGTACCACTCAGATAATCTCTACATTTGTGATATTTCTTTCTCTTCTTCTATGCTCAATACCATATCTTCTAGGTTGAGTGTGTGGGAAAGCATAATTTCCTTCAAACACTTCCATTTCAGAAATAGCCCTGATATGGGCATTTCTAGGTTTTGGTATCTTCATGAGAAGACTGGAGAAATCTTCCTGCATCAAAAACCACATCATGGACTGGGTTCATTCCTGGGGAAACTCCTGGCAAAGAATCTGAGGAGTCTCAGGATGAAAAGGGGATGAAAGTTTCAGGGAGACAAAGAAAGAATATGTGTGGTGGAAGAAGGAAACAATAGCATAGACTATAGAAGTATGACTTTTTAATTTGGGACCATTAATTCAGTAAGGCCTGAGGCATCAGGAGAAAATTATCTGCCAGAGGGTGTATATGCATGGATATTTCTGTGAATCTTTAGCTAGCAAGACAGCATTTATCCAAAAGTTAGTTATCCAGTGATTTCCATTATCCAGAAACCTGACTTTAGTTTTTTTAAAGCCTCTGTGTTATCAGAGTAGTTATCACAACGGTGCAATTTTTTCCCCAGTTTTTCTCTCAGAGAACATTTAAGCTTTGTTTTCATATAACTCTAGAAATCTTGGTTCTTCCCCAACACACAGAAGAGCAGAGGCAGAAAAGGAAGCAATATAATGCTAGCAGTCAGTGAGTTGATTGCAAGAAAGAATGACAGCTGATATGTGACAAAGAGAAAAGAAACTAAGAAAGTCAACAACAACACCACAGAAAAAACTAAGCAGGGTCATTTAATGCTAATAAAATACTTCAAATGTATTCTGAGGTCATTAATGCGGCATAAGATAACTTATGAACAAAAATCAAAATGACAGCATTGCAAAAAGGCATTCAAAAACTGATTTGATATTAGGAGAATTCAAATGATGTCTATAACTCAGTTAATAGTATTGGGCCTAATATTCAATCCAACTGCCCCACTACTAGGTATCTGCCCAAAGAATATGAAGTCATTTTTTCTAAAAGACACCTGAACTCTAATGTTTATTACAGCATAATTCATGATTTCATAATTGCAAAGATGTGGAATCAACATTAATGCCGATCAGCTATTGAGTGAATTAACAAATGTGTATATATAAACATCATGGAGTACTACTTATTCATAAAAATGAATAATTTAATTCCATTTACAGAAATTTGGATGGAACTCATCACCATTATCCTAAGAAGTATCTCAATAATGAAAAAACAAATACCACACGTATTTCCTATTAATTTGGAAAGAATTGGTTGATACATGCCAGAAGTAAAAATCATTGAAAATCAAGAAGGGAGAAGAAGAAAGGAGGGTAAGGGGGAAAACATATCTAACAGGTACAATGAACAATATTCAGGTAATAGGAACATTTGTAGCCCTGACTAATGCATTATAAAGCTATTCACATAACAAAAGCAGTTGTACCTCCTTAATATTTTGAAATAAAAAATAAATAAAATAAATATAAAGACATATAGATTAAAAGCTAAATGGACAAAGGTATACCATGCTAAATTAGAAGAAAGTGAAAGTAGCTATATTAATTTTAGACAAAACTGACTTCAGAGCAAGAAAGTTATCTGAGATAAAGAGGGGTACTACATAATAATAGTCAGTTCTCCAAGAAGACATAGAAATTCTTAACATGAATGCTCCCAATAATAGAACATCAAAACACACAATACAAATCTGATAGAAAAGCAAGGAGAAATAGAGTGGAGCCTTCAATGCTTCTCTATCAAAAATGAATAGATCCAGAAGCAAGAAAATTAATGAAGACATAGTTGAACAAAACAGCCCCAAATCAATAAAATTGACAACTACAGATTACTTTACCCAGCAACAGAAGAATAGATATGTAACATTCACCAAGATACACCACATTCTTCATAAAACACATCTTATCAAATTTAAAATTTAAAAAAATCTCACAATATCCCCTCTCAGACCACAATGGAGTTAAAGAAAGATAAATTAAAATCCTCAAATTATTATAGACTGAAAAACACATTTCTCAGTAACACATACAGAGGTCAAAGAAAAAAATCTCAAAAACAGTTATAAAATATTGTGGACCAAATGAAAATGAAAACACAACATATTAATATTTGTGGGATGTGGTGAAAGCAGTGTTTAAAGGAATGTTTATAGCATTGAAATCATATATAGAAGAAATAAAATATCTAAAATCAATAATAAATTTCTACTTTAGGAAACTAGAAAAAAAAAAAGAATAGTAAACTAAATCCAAAGTAAGCAGAATGAGAGAAATAATAAAAATTAGAAAAAAAACCAAACAAACAAACAAACAAAAATAATAAAAATTAGAGCAGAACTCAATGAAATTAAAAACAAGAAATCAATAAAGTCAACAAAACTAAAAGTTATTTGAACAGATCAATACAATTGACAAATATCTACCTAGTCTAATTCTGAAAAAAGAGAGAGGACACAAACTACTAATATAAGACATGAAAGAGGTGACATCACTACAGATCCCATAGATATTAAAAGTATAGTCAAGGTATATTGTTAATAACTCTGTGCCTACAAATTTGATAACCTAGATGAAATAAACCAATTCCTTGAAAGACATAGTCTTCCAAAACTACCACAAGGAACAATAAAAACTCTGAATAGGCTCATATCTATTAAACAAATTGAATAAAAATTAATATTGTAAAACTGAAAGTACTGGGCCCAGATGGGTTCACTGGTGAATTCTACCTAACACAGAAGAATGAAATTATACCAATTATGTACATTATCTTTAGAATATGGAAGTAGAGGCTATACTCTCTAACTCCTTCTATGTGAGCAGTATTACCCTAATTCTGAAACCAAGCCAAGATATTACAGAAAGAAAGAAAGGAAGAAAGAAAGAGAAAGAAAACTGTAAGTCAACTGTAAGTCTCTCATGAACATAGATGCAAAATTCCTCAACAAAATATTAATTAACACATTAAATCTAACAATGTATAAAAGTAACTGTACACTACAACCCAGGGGGATTTCTGTCAGATATGCAAGGCAAATTCAACTTTTAAAAATCAATTAATGTTATAGATCACATTAACACACTAAAAAAGAAAAATCACATACTCATATCAAGAAACACATAAAAAGCATTTGACACCCATTCATGATAAAAATCTAACACCCATTCATAATAAAAATTTTTAGTAAACTAGAAACAAAGGAGAATTTTCTGGACTTAATAAAGAACATCTATAAAATGCCTACAAGTAACATAATGCTTCATGGTGAAAAACTCAACACTTTCCCACTAAAATCAGGAACAAGGCAAGGATGTCCCTTTTTATCACTGCTTTTCAGGATTCTACTGGATGTTTTAGCTAATGAAATAATATTAGTAAATAAAGTACATAGAGATTGGCAAGGAATAAATAAATCTGTCTTTGTTTGTAGATGACATGGTCTTGATCATCTATGTAGAAAATATGAAATAGTTTAGGAAAAAAACCTCATGAAACTAATAAGATATTATAGCAAGTTTGCAGGATATGAAGTTAATACACAAAAGTCAACTGCTTTTCTGTATGCTAGCAAGAATTTGAAATTAAAAACATATTACCTAGTAGAGGAATTACAGGATCAAATGGCAGGTCTACATTTAGATCCTTTAGTGTTTTCCAAACTTCCTTCCAAAAGGAACGTACTAGCTGGCATTCCCACCAGCAGTGCAGAAGTGTTCCTTTTTCTTCATATCCACAGCAACATCTGTAGTTTGGGGTTTTGTGATATGGGCTACTCTTACTGGAGTTATTTGGTATCTCAGAGTGGTTTTGATTTGCATTTTTCTGATGATTAAAGATGAGGTGTATATCCAAAAATTATTTGGCAACAAAGATATTTGCACCAGATTGTTCATTTCAGCTCAATTCATAATTGCCAAGTCATGGAAGAAGCCCAAGTGCCCATTGACCCATGAATGAATTAGTAAATTATGGTATATGTATACCATGGAATACTATGCAGCATTAAAAAATGGAGACTTTACCTCTTTTATGTTTACGTGGATGGAGGTGGAAAATATTCTTCTTAATAAAGTATCTCAAGAATGGAAAAAAAATATCCAATGTACTCAGTATTGCTATGAAACCAATTTATAATCACTCACACTTTCATATGAAAGATGAATCACAACTATAGCCTAGGATGAAGGAGGGAAGGGGAGGGGAAGGGAAAAAGAGGGAGTGGGTCAATAGAGGGAGGGTTAATAAGGGGACCCTGTGGAGCATATTGCAAGTACAAGTTGGATCTATCAGGTGTAGAACACAAATGTCTTAACACTATAATTGGGTAAATGAAGTGAAGGCTATGTTAATTAGTAGGATGTAAGCACTCCAATTTGTATAATCAATACATTGAATCCCATAATGGCATAAATGTATTCATGATCTTTGTACAAATGACTTAACAAAAAATAAATAAAAATAAAATAAAAACATATTATCATTTATATTAGCACAAAAATATTTCTAACGTAAATCTAACAAAATATGCACAAGATCTATAAGAGGAAAATGACATAACTATAATCAAAAATATCAAAGAAGAACTACATAAATCAAGATTTAGTTTATGTATGTGGACTGGAAGATTCAATATTGTCAAGATGTTAGTTCTTCCCAATTTGATCTACAGATTTAATGCAATCCAGATCAAAACACCCCAGCAAGCTATTCTGTGAATATTGACAAACTGATTCTAATGCTTATATGGACAGTCAAAGATCCAGAAAAGGCAACACAATATTGAAGAAGAACAAAGTTAGAAGATTGACACTACTTGACTTCAAGACTTACTATAATATAAAATTACAGCAAACAGGCTTGGCCCTTATAGCACAGTGGTTACGGCGTGGCGACATGCACCAAGGCTGGTGGGTTCAAACTCAGCCCGGGCCAGCTAAACAACAATGACAACTGCAACAAAAAGAATAGCTGGGCATTGTGGCAAGTGCCTGTATTGCCAGCTACTTGGGAGGCTGAAGTGAGAGAATTGCTTAATCCCAAGAGTTGGAGGTTCCTGTGAAGCTGTGAGCTGTGACACCACAGCACTCTACCAAGGATGAGCAACATAGTGAGACTGTCCCAAAACAACAACAACAACAACAACAACAAAAAAAAAAACCCACAGCAAATAAGTTAGTATGATATTAAACTAAGAATACACAAATAGATCAAGGAAATAGAATAGACAGCCCAGGAGCAGAAACACATAATTATAGTCAATTTATTGTTGACAAAGAAGCAAAAGCAATTCAATGGAGAGAAGATAGTCTTGTCAATCTTGTCAAGAAATGGAGCCAGAACTGGACATTTGCATGCTAAAAAGAAACAAAGAATCTAGACACAGACCTTTCATCCTTCACAAAAATTAGCTCAAACTTCATCATATGTCTAAATGTAAAACACAAAGCCATAACACTCCTAAAAGACAGCATAGGAAAAAATCTATATGACTGTTGGTCTGGTGATGATTTTTTAGATACAACACCCAAGACACAATCCATAGAAATAATTGATAAGCTTGACTTTATTAAACTTAAAAATATCTGCTCTGTGAAGTACACTGTAAAGAGAATGAAAACACAAGACATAGGCTGGGAGAAAGTATGTGAAAAAGACATATCAGATAACGGAATGTTATCCAATATACAAAGAACTCTCAAAACTCAATAATTGGAAAATGAACAGCCCAATTTTGAAAATGGGCCAAAGACCTTAGCAGACACTTCACCAAAGAAGATATACAAATGGACAAGAAGATTATGAAAAGGTGCTCCACATATATCATCAAGGAAATGCAAATTAAAAAATAGTAAGCTACCACTACACATCTTTTAGAATGGCCAAAAGTTGTAATACTGACAACATCCAGTGCCGGTGAGGACAGGGATTAACAGGAACTCATTTGTTCTCATTGGTTGAAATCAAAATGAACGCTATTTGGGGATAGGAACACTTACATCCCTGATTTAAATATTATAAAGCTATCTATGTAACAAAAACATTTGTAGCCCCTCAATATTTTGAAATAAGAAAAATAAATAAATAAAAAGATCAACAGTTGCCAAACTGTTGGCGGGGGGGGGGAAGGAAGTGACAAACAAGCAGAGCACAGAGGATTTTTTAGGGCAATAAAATTATTCTCTAAAATATTACAATGGTAGGTACATGTCATTATGCATTTGTCCAAACCCATAGAATGTATAACACCAAGAGTGAATCTTAATGACTCTTAACGTAAACTATGGATGTTTGGATGTTAGGTAATAATAAGTCAAATCTGTCAAGTATAGAACATAAATGCCTTAACACAATAATCAAGCAAATGAGGTGAAAGCTATGTTGATTGGTTTGATGTAACCACGTCAGACTGTATAAAAAAAAATCAACACATTGTACCCCACATATACATAAATGTGTTCATGACCTATGTGTATTTGACTTAATAAAAATAAAAAAATAAAATAAATAAAATAATGAGGACCACAGTTGTTATTATACTGAGTGATTTCAGCTCCATCTAAGTATTCTTCTCCCATGAATCTTGTGATGGCTATGCTCCCAGAACAGGGAAGAAGCCAAATACATCATTAAAAAATTAAAAAAAATATGGCTTGGTGCCTGTAGCACAGTGGTTACAGTGCCAGCCACATACACAGAAGGTGGCGGGTTCAAACCCGACCCCAGGCCAGCTAACGAAAAATGACAACTCCAACCAAAAATAGCCATGGTTTGTGGCAGGTGCCTGTTGTCCAGGCCACTTGGGAGGCCAAGGCAAGAGAATCATTTAAGCCCAAGAGTTTGCGGTTGCTGTGAGCTGTGATGCTACAGCACTCTATTGAGGCAACAAAGTGAGACTCTGTCTCAAAAAAAAAAAAAAATTAAAAAATAGAAAATAAAATAAACCTCCCAAACTATACTAATCCTTGGCCTTCAGGTCAATAGCAATCAAGTTTCACAAGGAATACTGGGCTTGGTAGGTCTATGCCAAAGACAGTGCACCCTCAACCTGTCCAGTGAGGGCAGAAAAATAAACAGAAACTAAGGATGTTTTGTGCAAAGAAATAAATAGACACAGACAGACTCAGCAACAGACAGCGACAGACTTACAGAGCACGCTCAGAGTTAGACAGGAACTGGTCTATTGCAGAAGAGCAGGAAGAAACTGGAGACAGAGGAACAGCCACTTTTAGTTGGAACAGACAACAGCCACAGATGAGGTAGAGCCAAGCAGAAGGTGGCAGGGAAAAAAGAAAACATAGAGATTAGCGGACCAGTGATCTTAGCCGAAATGAGCATGCCAATATCCTAAAAGTGTGTCGGGGGGAGGATGCGGGTGGGGGGGCACAGTTATTGCACAACACGCTTCTGCCACACCATATGTCTGAGAATCCCATTTACAGTCAGTCTCTCATTTGAGTCTCGCAACAACTTGGGATGTTCACAGAACTTATTACTACCTTAATTTACCAAGGAATGAAATGTAGTCTTGTCTTCCCTCGTCTTTAGCTAATCTGCTGTGATATGCCTATCATCGGAAGAGTCTTTGAGCATTTAGTTCAATATATATGGCCACTTCTTCCATACAGACATCTCTGACCACCTCAGTATGATATTCCCCTTCTGTTTTTTAAACAAGTGGCACTTTCTGCTTATATAATTCATTTGACAATATAAGTTGCCTTATGTCAGCCCTGGCTGTGGTTTGCTCAATACAACTGAACATGCATTGAAACAGCATGTTTCCAGATACATTATGAGCCTTGTGGGGAAAAGAGCTATGACTTATTCATCCAGCATAGTTGAGTACTACATTAGCTGAGCAATGGTGATTGAAAGTCAAACATCCAGAATTCTAATCTTAGCTCCATTATTAAGTAGCCTGGAATGCTGGCTGGACCTCTCTATGGCTCAATTTCCATGTCTACAACATAGAGGTAAACACAATAGCTCCATCAGTGAGTGATGGTGAATAGTCAATGAAATAAAGCATGTTCGTCATGTACACGCTGCACCTGGCATCGTACTCATAAATATTAGCTAAGACTATTTTAATCAAACTGTAAGTTACTTACATGATTAAATGGTGATTTGAACTTCCACTTGTTCTTCCTTTGACAGACTGTCTATAGTATATTATTAGCCTGGTGGTATGCCTTGGTATCCTGAACTAATGAAGCTCTCTAAAGGCCCTCTGAACATCACGTCTATTTTATGAAAATGTCTGATTTCAATAATTCATATTAAAAAGAAACTTAAAAACTTTCAATATGGCCTGGATCATCAGTTGAATATCTGAGTATCTTTGTGGCATACTGAAGTCTGAAAATCAGACTCCAAGAGCAAAGGAGCCTCCACTCACACAGCACTTTGTTGAGTTTTAGTGCACAAATGGTAGCTGAAACCACTCCTTCATTCTCTATTTCCCACAGTTAAGTGGTTGGGAATATTTATGTGGGCTGGGATTACCCATAGGTTAATATTGTTATGATTATAACAACTCATTAACACTTGGCATATATATGTTATTTTGTTAGACCTTAATTATTTAATTACAATTTTAACAACTTTAACATACTTACATATTTCCTTTTAAATTCAAATAACAATGCTGTTTATCTTGGATATAAAACCCTTAAAGAGTCTGATAATTGGACTTTTGTAAGTACAACACGTAGATAGTACAAGCATATCTGAAAGTACTGAACAAATTTTGGCAGAAGAATTGTCTTTCCTTGTGAAAACCTCAGAAGAGAATAAAATGCTTGTCCATATTTTTTTGTACTGCACTATATTTTAAAAAAGGTAGATGTGATTAATGTTACACTTTGAAGAAATGTTAAGAAGAAATTTAAAGTAGTAATATAAAATAAAAATTTAGTCTTTCAGAAACTGCATAATTTGTATAACATCCCTCGTTTGTAGCCCCCTGTTGTTGTTGTCAAGCTTCCTGAATTAGAGTTAACAGTAGAGTTTTCCTGTGACCTCTGGCTGTATTTTCAAGGGCTGTGTAAGACCACACCTAGCTGAACCTATGTTTTTACATGTAGAGATTATTTACATTTGCATTGCAAACAATGATATTATAAAGCTCTTTATATCTACTATTACCTCACCACAAAACCATGAGGTTGATATTGTGAAAGTCTGAATAGAAAAGGAGTGTTACACATTCTCCTCCTCCTTCTTGGATGATGTAGAAAACTTTAAAAGACCATGCTATCTGGTCGGTTCCTTTCTAAAGTTCAGAGATGTTTGGTATAGGAAGGGTCTTTGCCTATCAGGCTGGGACAGAGGCAACACAAATGACTTCTGGCTTGGCCATTGTTTAAATGGTGATGGCCAGGGATTGGTCGGTGCTCAGCCAACCGCCTGGCAGCAGGTGTTAGGAATATTAAAATCCAGGAAGATAGGACTTAGCTGTCAGACAAAAGGAAGAGGCGAGGCAGAAAACCGGCCTTCTAGAAGGTTGCCTCAGAATGCTTCAAACACCTGGATAGCAACTAGCCCTGCCCTGACAGTTTCTAAGAACCCTAGCTCTTCTTATTAACTCCCTTACCCTTTACTCTTTTATAATTAAAATTGGCCTTATGTACAAATGTCAAGTTATAATACAGTAAAATGTTTTGCCATTGCCTTTCACGGGATTATCTTCCAGGGCAGGGAGGTTATCTCATCCTCTTCCTCAAACTGAGAGCTCAGTGTCTCCTTGACAATAGTTGGGGAACAAGTCTCAGGGCTCTTTCAAAGCAAAACTTACATCACCAGAGTCAGAAACCATTTGCTTTACCCTAGTTTGGCAAATACCTACCTACCTACAAGACGTGCTTCATTTATTCTGCCCTATACCTCAGGGATGGTGCTGAGGCTTCTTAATGGAGGCAATTTTCATGATTTTCACAGCACCAATGGCAGGAAACACAAAATTATATACTGCTCAACAACAGAGTCTATTGCCTTAAAAAAAACAAACAAAAAACAAACAAAAACCCCCCCCCTGAACTAAAGCTGGCTTAGGTACTACATAAAATGACAGGGTAATATGTGGATATAATGACTCTTGTCATAAATTAATTTTGAAATGTTAGCTATTTTTATGTCAAACTCACTCTAACACTATACCACTGTGATCCTAACAGCTTTCTTCAAGTATCAGTTTGAATGTACATTTTTCTCAAATAAGTCTTGCCATGGTCTATGCCCCACATCAAATAAAAAACCAGTTCTGTTCTGAATGCACCAAGCTCTGCTGTCAGAAACGTCCTGGCTCACTACCTGGACATTTCCCTAGTCCAGGCACCTCTGCTTGTCCCTCGTGGCAGGCTGAGGTCTGGCATATTCTGAGCCAGCTCTGCCCTGGGTCAGCACCATTAGATGGCTGTTGGCTGCTGTTGATGAATTTTTCTCTGCAGCATAAGCAATAAGTTCCTACATGGGGGCTGTGTTTGTTTGGTCAAGGCTTTTTCCATTAGGGTTGGTCATCAGTAGTTGGCTGGTTACAAATGCAGTCCTGAGACCAAATGGCTGCAATCCAATTATCCCGCCTTCCTGTCTGCAGAATACTGCCGGAGAGGAGCACATTCATGTTTGCCTGCCTTGTCAGCCTCCCAGGACTCAAAGTATATCATTTGGAGAAAACTAATAAACAACAGATCCTCCGATATTTTGATGGAGAGGCAGCATAGTGTGGAAAGAGGACACTCTGGTCCAGAAGGCAAAATTTCTGGCGCTGCTCCACATTCCGCCTCATCCTGGCTCAGCGTATCTCTTCCCTTCTTCAAGCTTCATCTTATTTATTACAGGAACATCATAGCACCAACCATGGAGGTTGTTAGGAGCTTCTAATAAGATGCTGTATATGAAAGAGCTTTGAAAACCTTAGGGATGATGATGATGGTGATGGTGATGATGATAACAATAACAGCTGGTATTTACTGAGTTCCTACTACAAGGAGGACCCTGTCCTGGGTATTTGAGGTCCAGTATTTCACTTAATACTCACAAGCATCTTCTGAGGCAATGGTGATGATAGTAATGATGATATTAATAAGAATAGCTGACATTTCTTAAATGTTTACACTATACCAGCCTCCAGTCTTGGTGTTTTATGTGTATCAACATAGCCTTACATCATCTTCACTTGACATATAAGAAAAATTAAATACAGGAGTTGGTTAAGTTGCTAAAACTCATGCTGCTGGTGAGATTCTAACACAAGCATTCTGACTTTCAGAACAAGAGTTGCCAGCCTCTTCTTTGAGCATCAGCAAACTTTTTCTATAGAGGACTAGATATAATAATTTTAGGCTTTGAGGCCATATGAAAAATAAAAACAAATATTATCACTGGGTTACCTCCAACTGTGTTTTCCCCCATGTTCAAACTGAATATGCTTCTTCCTCTTAGAACAGACTTAGGGACTAGATAGCAGGCTGAAAGTGAGCAGACTCAACACCCAGTGCAGTGATGGATACAGCAGGGATATAATAAATACATTTTTATTGAGTGAAATAAGTCTGATTGCTGATAAAATTCAATCATTCCCCGAAATAGCAGCCATTTGCCTAGATCCTTCTGGACCTTGCATTTGAACATGCAAATGAAGACAAGAAATATTCCTTAATCTAACATATATGAAATCTGTACCAATTTACGAAATAATTTCCATAGAACTCTTTTGAGGAAACAAAGATAAGTGCAGAAATATTATTTTTACGATGAATCATTCTGTTAACAAAAATGGCACTAGGACACCACACATGCAAGTTTGAAATAAATAATTGCTAACAAGGGTCCTACCACAAGGTTCCTCTTAAATTAATGTTGTATCCATCAATACAGTCTCACATGAAAGCAGAGACTTCTATTTTATTTAACCTTGAATTTTTATTTCAGGGAACTTCTGGAAACGTATTAATATTAAAATTGTTGTACAATGTGTCTAGATTTGAGAGAAAAGGCCATAGATGTCATCAGATTATTAAAGCATTTTAATATCTTAAATACTACAGTAGAATTATATCAGTGTAGTTTAATCCTGATGAGAAAAAGGGAAATATAAATGTTTCTGGTGTTTCGTGGTCAGTAGTAAGTTTCCAGAAGTCCTTGTCAGTATGGTGCTTTGTTATATCCTAAAGATACCCATGTAGGGCCCCATAGCAATGCATCAGTTTTCCTACTGACATAGGTGTCTGGGTCTGCACACCAACTGAAAGATTAGATCCCAGACTGGGAGAGCTGCAGTAACCAATACTCAAGTAATCCAGGAAGGTAAACATAGCCACACAATGCAGCAAGACATATTTCATCCATTTTCTCTTTATCCTAAGATCAGGCCCACAGAGACTGCACAACAAGCCCTAAGTCTATTGCTTTATAGCACCCAGTACAATGGCTGCCACACAGTTTGGTGTTTAATACACATTTATTTAAATAAAGGTGAGCATAAAGATGAAATTAATTGCAATTATTCCTCATTCTGAGATGATTAATAAGTCTTGTCATTTCTATTCCTGGGACACTCTACCTAGGTGGAATCATGTGCATTTGTCATTGAAAGATTGATTTTTACCTTGTACCACTT
>NW_003852398.1:27458131-27495983 GCF_000181295.1 Otolemur garnettii | reverse complement strand
GAAAGAAAGAAAGAAAGAAAGAAAGAAAAGGATAGCTAATTTGGATGTCTTTCTTTTGTGTGTGGGTCTGAGAGCATCCATGGAGATTATGGTTGTTGCCCTTAGGGAACTAGGTCCTGTGGAAAATGTATTAAAGAGATCAGGGTGGACTATCTGTTTCATAGACAAGGTAATCCACAAACTCGATCTTGCCTTTGACTGACTGATGGGCTTGAGCCAAGTAGGGAGAAGTCGCATATGGCCTGCGAGCTGGAAATGGAAGTGGGAGTTGGCCCAGTTTTACTCATTCTGCTCTGAACTGAGCACTGTGCTGTGGGTGTAGACATACCGATGAGCAACTGGGAACCACTTAAAATTTTTGAGCTGTTGAATATGGAAAATTTTAGGAAGGGTATTACTGTATCTTTTCTTTTTGTTATTTGTTGTTGTGCATGCATATGTGATTTAAATAGACCAACTTAACACTGTGTACAAATGTAAAGGCAGCAGAGGTAAAAGGTAGTGATAGTTGTCCTCATGGGAAATGATGGGGGTAAGCTCTGAGAGGTGGCAGAGAGAAAAGACCAGATTTCAAAGTAAGAATTTGGAGACTAAATGCTAGAGACTTGGCAGCTATAGGAATCAGAGATGGCTTGCCTTTGGATTATAAGATAAGCAATAATAATAATATTTTGAATTTGTTGCCCAGAACTATACATTTTATTAAATAGAAAAAAGTGTCTTAATGAATGTCACTGGACTTACCACTTTTTGCCTAAATTTCTGGTTTTCGTGACTATATCTTCTCCCATCCATTAAATAGAAGCCATCAATAACCACTGAGCAAAACTGATTTAAATAGTATTTATCTCTCTTCTAACAGCACAAAAACATTTGCCAAGTGAATAAACCAAATTTGGTGATGTGGTCGAGGTCATTTTTTTCATGGGAAATCTGAGACCCAGAAGACATTTGAGACTTGCCAGAATTTACTCAGGTGGTAAATGGCAAAACGCAAAGTGGACCAATTCAGGGTACACAATGAAACTAACGGCTGCAATAGGAAAGTCTGAGAAGCAGAGAAATGCCAGGAGATTAGAGAATAAATAGACTTCTTTCCTCTAGGAAGCCTACTACTAAATGAGACAGAATTCAAGAATGATTTTGGCCTCTTAGCCTTACAAGTTTAGTGTTTCCAGAAGGCTCTGTGTTGAGAGGAGAAGATGCAGCAAAAAGGGTGACCCTGATAAGACTACTCTTCCCTACTTCCTTCCACTGACTCATACCCCTTGACTGACTGCCCACTCTCTAGAGCACGGGGACAAGAGGTCCCATCTGAAATGGTGTCTCAGCTCAGCCAGCCAGGGGCTTTCACTTGAAATTATGAACCCCTGGCTTTCATTTCCTTTCACAAAGCATTAGTAAGTGATGACTCACAGTTTCCCCAGTTGCAAGTCCCTGAGGATGATAAAGAGAGATTGCTATAAGGATTTGCACAAAGAATGTGTTGAGAGGGTGGGCTGTGTTATGGCCAAGAATTTCATCATTAAGCTGTGGCATATGGGCCCCCCTTTCGATACTGTTGACAAAAAGATCATATACTAATGATTACCAGATTAATTCAAGGGACCAAGGTTGGAATGGCTAATGCCATTCAATACCGAGAAAGACTCAACTGAAATTAAATTCTCTAATCTCAGTCAAGTTTTCAAAAATATAGATAATGTCTGCCCTTTCATTTAAGGCTCCAGACCAATTCAAGTGACTATTCATCCAGGCTACAAGGTTACTCACACATATTATAAAATGTCTTCTAATTTCACAGGGACTATCTCTTCAAAGTTTGATGGTATTTTTTCTGTCTCTTATATCTTCTAGGCAGGCAGAAAAATAGAACATAGGTTCTTAAGGTAGGCAAATGCAGGTTTGTATTTGGCTTTGCTCATTATTACTTGTATAACCTTGGGTCAGAAACTTTGTCTCCTTAAGCCTCATGTTACTTATCCATAAAATGAGTGTTACATAAAAGAATAAAAAATAATAATAGAAACTGTCAGCTATTTTCCTGGCTGTGTTCTAATTGCTATGTTACTATACCCGTTTGTGTGATGTGTGTGTGTGTGCGTGTGTGTATGTATAAAGTTTTATTTCAATTATACAACCTCGTGAGTTAGGTAATATTAACTCTGTTTTTACCAATGAAGAAACTGAAGCTTAGAGAAATTAACTTGCCCCTTCCCCCCTAGAACCAGGCAATTTGAGAAGACGGGATTTAATCTGGAATACATTTTTTTTTTGTTTTAGGGATTTTTTCTTGAGAATTACATAATATGTAAAGTGGACATGTCTTAGCTGCTCAATAAACTTGCAACATTTTACCCTCTTAGGAGGTGAAGAGTGACTGCCACTTATGAGACATGAATTTGAGAAGATCAAGAGACATTTTGGATGTTCCATAACAGGACACTGAACGGTACTCAGACTCCACTTCCCGCCCATACGCAGTGTGTGTATTTTCCCCAACTCCACAGCCAAATCCACCCCCCTCCCCCGCATTTCCATCTTCTCCTGAGTCGTCTTCTTAGCCTGCCCCTTTTCAGATTAGACAACTGGCAGAGAAACAATCACTGCCTGCCACTTCCATCATTTCCCCACCCCGGGTTTCTCAACACTTTCCACACAGCCCCACATGCTGCGTCTGAATTTCAAATGCCATGGAATCCAGAGTAATAATAGTAACAGCTACACTCCAGTGAGAGCTGACTATATGGCAGGGACTGTGCACCACCGCTTATCTGCTTTAACCCATTGGAGCCTTGTAACAACACCCTGGTTAGGAGAACGTTCTCTGATGATTTCTTCTCAAAGAAGAAACCGAGGCTCACAGAGTTTAGGAAGTTATTCATGTCACACAATTAATAATGGGTAGAGCCTAGATCTCAACTCAAGTCATCTAATGCCAAAGCCCAATCTCCTAACCCAAGAGAGTTTCTAAATTTACAGAAGCTAAAATTTAAGGCACGTGGGGTAGAGACCTGCCCAGTCTTACAAGTTAGTAAGAACATTAAGGGGGAAAGTAGACATTTTCTGACATCTTTTAAATATGTCCTATCACAGTCCAGCCTCAGTAACTCTTACTGTGTCCATTCTACCTCCATAGGCTGGTCCCCTCCATCTTTCCCTCTGCATTATCTCAATAAATGCCACTATTGGTGAAATGGTGGTTCGTGTCCTCTAAGATCACACAATGTCAAGTAACTTACACACCTTCAGTCAGATTCAATACTGTATGCTACAGATACAAAACTTTAAGCTCAAGTTCTTTTTCTAAAGCTAGAATGAACAAAAGAAACTATACATGAGGGAAATACTGGTATTTTGAAACGCAAATTCTTTTGCTACTTGCAAGAAGTATGATAAACATCTTGATTTTATTCAAAACCATCACAGAAAGATTTTCCTCTCATCAGAAGGCTGCAACTTTTGCAGTGGGTGGAGGATTAATGGCAGAGAAGCAGTGAGATCTGAGGCTGAAAGAGCCAAGTGGGATGAGGCAGTGGAGATGCTGTTAACAATGAAAAGCATTGAATTCCTCTACACGAATAAATTCAATGAATCTATTGAATAGCTGTAGTGCACAAAAACCTGTGTTGGGCACTGGGGCGGGGGAGATGAGCCATAAGAATTGGCCACCATTCTCAAGGGGCTTAAAGTCTGGTGGGGGAAGCTCAGAAAGGGCATAATTAATGAACTGCACTGAAAAGCATATCAAAATGTCATAGAAGAGGAAATAATGTGTTGGGGTTTTGAATAGGTCAAAACCTCATGCTGTCCTGGAGGCTGTGAAAGATGTCAAGTAGAAGGTGGCATTCGAAATGCACCATGTAAAAGGTGCCCGAGAAAGCATGCCCAATGGACAGAACAGCAGGACAGGGAGCCAGAATGCGAAAACCTAAAGAGAAAGCGAGTGGAACACAGAGCATGTTGTTTGCTTTGTAGGGATGAAGAGGAAAATGTGGAGGTAGGCTTAGAAAAATGATTGGTAGGCAGCGAGGAGCCCTTGAGGGATTTTGATCTGGGAAATGGCATGCACAAAGTTGTCAGAGACTCTTGCTCCAGACCAGAAGAAAGGTAAAAGTCAACTGAAAAAGGATGATGTCAGTAAGGATGGATATAAGAAAATGCATGAGAAAACCTACCAATGAAATGACTATGTTGATTTCCCCTTATTTGTGATAAAATGAATAATTTCATATAATAGAAAATCATTTTTTCTGGTTGGCTATGAATTGGTCCTTCCTTTTATTCAGATGTTGTTTGGAATTTGCTAACCTAAAATCAATGAAGAACTACTTCAAGATGTACAAATACATCTTTGTTTACAGACAGCCAACACGCCATGGAGAAAGAGAGGAGGCAAAGGGGGAAAGTATGCAAGAGGAGGATTTATTCATTTCAAGGATGGTTCTCATGGCTAAGAAAACAGGCCCCAGGCAGATCAAGTCCCCTCAGTAAACAGTAGCAGTAGGGGGTGGGGAGGTAGCTAGCCTTTTTAGGGCTTGGGCTGCATTTCCAGCTCTAGATAATCTCTGTGCCTTTGAGCAAATTCCAGGTTAACTTCTTTGATGTTCATCTTGGTTTCTTTATCCATGTGATGGAAAAAGGATACTTACCTTGTAGTGGTAAATAAGGGAACTCATGTAAATGCTTCCCACTAGGATTGACACATAGTATGGAACCGGTGAATGGTACCTAATGCTATGGAATCAGGAGTTTTTGTTTACTTCTTTGATCCCATCTCCTACCACATTTACTGAGCTCCAGCCAGCCATGTCAAGTGCATTCCTGCCCCCAGTGCCCTTGTGTTTGCTATTTCCTTTGCCTGACTCATAAGATCAAGGATTCTTGTCCCTAGGGAGCTCACCTCCTCCTTTAAGTCACTCCCAGCTAACACACTATCTTGCCCATTTCCATGTTTTAAGTTCCTTATAACACATGCCAATGTCTAAAGTTATCTAATTCATGTATATATGTTTCCTTATTGATTTTCTGGTGCTTAACAAGAGAGAGCAGAGAACTTTTCAGTATTGTTTATTAATAGATTTGTGGCAACAGACCCGGACTCATAGCAGGTGCTCCAAAAATATCTGTTTCTCTGAATAAGATAAACAGATAAACATAGTGCTGTTGAAAGAGTTAAACCATTTAACAAATAGGAACCACCTAGCACACATTAACCACCAAATTAGCACTAGTTTTTCTCCCTTGGATGAGTCTGGAGATGGCTAATCCAAAGTGAAATCAGATAATATGGAAAGAAAGCAAGAAAGGGCACAATTTCCCAAGGAACGGGTTAATCTGCAGACTGCTTTTGCAGGAGGCTTCTGGGCTCTAGTACTCTGCCTAGACAAAGCAGCTACTTCACAGCTGGTGAAGCCTCGAATTTTCATTCTAGGAGGAAGTTTCAGGAGATGTGATGCTTTCTCGATGGAGGAAGAGATTCTGTAAGTGGGAGATATGATTCAGAGGAAGGACTGTCACCTGAAAAAATAGCTTCCAACAGCATTATGAACACTGCTTCAGAAAAACTAAGAGTAGGGGGGGAAACAAGCACTATCGCAGACCTTTAGAAGATATTCCTTGCCCAGCTGTCTAAGGTTTTAGTATCATAAGACAGTTCCTCCCAGGGCATGATTTGTAATGAGGAGACATGGGGGAACCAGACCTCCCTATTCCCCTGCTTGAAAGTTCATCCTGCTTAAACTTTTCATACAGTAAGAGTCCATGTAAATGAATTAGTGTATGAAGAGAAGATTCTGATTTTAAAACCTAATTCTTGTCCACTGCACTTTATATTTGTTTAGTAAGAGTTAAGTAGGAGGCCTGGGATTAGTTCTATGCTCCCTGACTAACAGGGGTCTTTTTACTGCTATACACTCAGAGGAGATGACACCTGGATTTCACAGACACATGATCTGGGCCTCAGGAAGCTGGACTCTTGGGTGGTTCATGATATCAGAAAAATTTTTAAAAACTTTCATCAGAGAGGCACCTGTTTAATAACCTCTGGACATATGCTGTCATGCTGCCTTGAATAGCTTTCTTTAGTTTATTCCCTGAGAGTAGCTGGGCAGATCCCCTTCCTTGCTCATGGGATGACCATGTCAGAGAGATCAGTCCTAGTGTTTGAGAACTTAAAGAGGGTGTCAGGCAGACAGACAGAATATGTCTTCAGCTTCTGGCTTTCCTTTGTAAAGAAAGAAAATTCTCCAACTTCAAACAGTTACCATAGGTTCGGGGGAATGACCTGGGCTCCCAGAGATTACAGAGAAGCTCCACAGGACTGAGGCATGGAAGTTGACTTTGGCATTTTATTGCATATTCAAAATTCAGTTACTGGTTTTAGAACTTAAAATTTCCTTTAATATATAATACATATATAAACATGTACAGAATGTACTCACTTAAACATATGTATAATTTATCAATGTTTATTAATAAATAAAATGTATCAGTTAAAAAATACATATAGGCTCCTGTTTTTTCCATAACACAGTCATAGGAACTGCATTAAAAAGTAGATAATCATAAAGCCAGAGATACTTTCAATGGGAACAAAGTTAGAATGAGAGATCCTGGTACCTTCAAAGGCTTAACGTCAAATAAATCATAGACATAACTAATAATATCACACAACCCAAGATACAGCCATCATTAAAATTTGTAATCCTTTGAAGTTATCAAAATAAGTCCTATGTACTGTGTAAGGGGCACAGATGCATTTTGTATGTTGACTAAACAAAGGGATACAGTGCATTAGTGAATTATAAATTGTATGAGTGGCCCCATTTTTAATTCTATGTCATTCAAAATGTAAAGAAAATCAAGGTGTTAGTTAAAGTAATATTAAGCCATAACCAGCAATCATTTACATAGACCATCAGAGAAGGAAAAATGTCAATCATTATCTGGCTCGGTATCTTAGTAGACTCTTTATGTAATATTCTTCTTAGCTAGCTATTTGTAGACTGGTCCATGTTTGATTTTTTTTTATAGAATTTATATGCAAGGGTGCCAAAAAATCTCTTAAGAGATCTTATTGGAAATAAAATCTATCATTCCCCAATAGTGTACAAATTGTAGGTGAAATGGATGTGCAGCAACAATACCGTCAACTCAGCTTCTAAAAGTCATGTATAGATAATATCGCTTAAAATTTGTATACTTTTTTGGGCACCTTCTGTATATACTGAATTTACAAAATGGGGATGATTACAATGGCCCTCGTATTTTTTCTCCTAATACATTTTTTTAATGGAAAATCCCTTTAAATGAGAGCATTTGCAATGTATAAATCTGTGTATTGGACAACTTGAAATGATCAAATGAGGAGGGGTAGATTTGGAAAAATAGGTACCCAAAGAGTGGTCCTAGGATATTATTTTTCAAAATAGAAAAACTGTAAATTGTTTCACCTCTTGGTGAATAAATTCTTAGTCCTTGAATGGTCAGATGCATCCACAGTAATCAGAAATATCCAACATAAAAATAAACATGTTGAATGGCATTTTGTGATTGCAGAATGTTTTCACAAAAATTATCATCTGCCAAACAACTTTGTGAAGTAGGGAGAAGAGATTGTTTCTGAAGCTATAGATATTTACCCATTGTTCAATCCACCCAGAAAGTTGGAAATTAACTCAGCACCTGTCCTGGATCTACACGGTTTCCTCTCCTCACCAAAGTGCTCACGAGGCAGTAGGTAGAGTAAACCACAGCATAGCAGACTGGCCAGATCTCATCACTGGGCCCAGAGCCCAGAGCTATGGGGCTCAGAAGCTTGCTGCTCCCTTCTCTGCATCAGAATAGACCATCTTCAAAATGGGGCTTGCCTCCTTCTGGTATTCACTGAGACTAGGGAAAGCAGGGAAACAATGCCTTGAAAAATCATGGGGGACTACTCTAGCCACAGAGTTGGGGGGCAAGTTAGAACTTAAATCAACTTTCTTATTTGAAAAGAATGGATTTCCAGTCAGATCTTCTCTACTGATCAGCATGAGTCACAGCCTACATGAGGAGCATTTCAGCATGGAGAAATATTTCTTAATGGCATTCAGGAGTTCTAAATAACATTTCTCTTTCAAAGGCTATTTCCCTGTCCCAAAGGCATGAATTTCCCCTCAAGAAAATTAAACTTTCACAGGACACAGTTTTGTTTTTTTTTTTTTTTGTTTTTTTAATTTGGACAGTTGTGTAATCTTCTCTTCCTTATTTCAAAGTCTCATTCCCATTGGGTTTGATTCCAGAACTAAAGTAAACATTAATGGAAATGATAACAGATATATTATAAGAAAAAAGAGTATGATAAGTAGTCCTGAGATGCTGTCAAACCACAGCCAAGATCAAAGTTAGAACCTTACATGGCTCTGGGAAATGGCATTTACCTCTCTGGGACCTTTGCTCTCAGGTAGCTGGCAAGAGCTATGGACTGGGCTTCAAATGAAAGACACCTAGGTCAGTCTAGAGGGTAAATCTGGCAAGGTGAGAGGTCTAGAATGCCCAAATGAGAAGGGTAGTTCTTTTGAAACAAAGCCAAAAGGCAGGCAGGTCACAGCTTTTCGAGGTAGCAGACAACTATAGCAGCTTCCTGTTGTCCTAGAAATGAAAAGAAATCTTAGAAATCCCCTAGTCCAAAATTTGGTGGACAGAAGCAGAATGGGAGATCCAGAGTCAAAAGGTCTCACAGCTTATTAGGAGCAGTGCCATGGTTGCAACTTGGGTCTCTGACTTCAAGTCAAGCATCCGTTTCCCATCCCCAGCACAGCACTGCTGGGACCTGCCTTCCTCCACCTGGGGAATGGCAGGGATTGACTGATAAATCCGCATCATGTGAATAGTTCTCTCCTCTGGGAGCAACAACCCCAGATTGAAAGGTTTTCAACTGTTACTGTGGACTTCACCACAAGCATGTGGAAAAGATTCTAAAGACTTTAATAAACACCTATAAATGCTGCCAGCCCTGCCCAAGGCTCTTTAGGAGATGTCCCATTCTAGCTTGACAGGAGAATAAGTATCTTAGAGCAGGCAGCCCTAAGGCCGCGGGACGAGGGAAAAGTCGTCTGTCTTCGTTTCTCTCCAGGGTTGCTGTGGAGACCATTTTCCTCCGACAGATCTCTGCCCCGTGTCTTCCATGGAAAATAAATGGAGCGTGTCTTGAAGGGAAGGACGGGCACTGGACAGAAGGAAGAGCAAGTGGAAGTCTGTGACGGACAGGGGCCAGCCAAGGGGATGCACATTTGGACCCGGACCCGGGGAGGAAAATGTGCCAGTGTCCGGCACAGAACAGGATGAAGAAGAGTCGGGGGGAGTTTGAACATGGCTATGACAGACGTGACCAAGCAAGTAACGTGAGCTCTTGGACAACAACTCTGACCAAGACGGGAGCAAGGAGGATGTGTTTTGACAAAGTCTGCGAGCAGACACAGCCAAGACGACGCATCCGGAGACATCTATGACTGAAATAGGACACAGCAAGCGATCGTGTTTGGAACATGAGCGAGACAGATCAGGCACGGTAAGAACATGTCAGGGACACCAGAGACTGAGACAAGAGCCGAGACTCCGGGAAAAGAGAGAGCTGGGACATGACAAGTGAGCGCCACCTGCTGGAACCTCGGAGGAAAAGCCCAGGGTGCCCGGGGCACCTGCACAGGCCGACCGATCGCCTTGGGGAGAACACCGGTGCAGTCACGCGCGAGCAGTGGCCTGGGGCCTGGCCCTCTCCTGGAGGCAAGGCTGTCTTCTGGGTCAGTGTCTCAGGGGCCTATGTGTCACTGGGCTGAGCAGCCACCAAATGAGCAGTTGCTGGGGGGTGGCACTGACTCTCCCATTGGCCACCACACTCCACTGTATCCCTAGAGAGAGAAGATCATAGAACCTCAGAGTTGCAAGAGACATCATGGGTCACCTGTGAAAGAGCCCACCCTGTGCAGAAACCCTCCTGTGCCACGCACAGGTGGCTGTTTGACCTCTATTTTAGGAGTCTCCAGAGACAAACCAGGCCGTATCAATTTTGAGCAACATTAGATATTAAACTAGCCTATTACTGTTCAGCCCAAATCTGCCTCCCTAAAACTTCTACCCTAGGGAACCATGGTGCCTGCCAGGCCCACTCAAAATTCTGCCCTCTACTAAATGTATTCCCCAAGTTTTCTCTTCTCCATGGTACACATTCCTGTCTTCCTCAATAGTTCATAATATATTGTGATTTCCAGATTCCGTCTCATAATAAGCACTGTCCTCTGAACACCACCAGAGTATGATGCCCTCTCTTGAATTATGGTACTAGGAAAGAGCACAAATCTTCACGGTAAGCCTGACTTATACCATATGCTTTTCATCATCAATTTGGTTTGCATAGACAAATGAAATTCATTTCATTCTAACAATGGTAATAAACTATTAGCTTACATTGAATTTGTTACTTTTATCTTTCTGACACAACAGCTGTTGATTATTGAGGTTCTTTATTACATTGGTACAGTCAATTTTATTTATTTATTTGAGTCAAAATATAGTCCATTACATTTGTTCCAGTTAAACTTCATTTTATTGAATTGGTATCTTTTTAGTCATTTGAGATCATTCTAAATCATAACATTTCAACATTCAAGATATGATTACGTAGCACCTACTTAACTAGACTTTGATTTTCAAGCACACAGGAAAATCAAATAATCTACAGTGCTACTTAGATTTTTCAGTTTAATGTCATCTGCCTTTTAGTTTTTATTCAAGGTAAAAGGTGTAGATCAGGGCAGAGCCCAAACAGAAAATCATGATACACTGAGACAGGTTTCCTTGCAGTCAAACACTTAACACCCAGTGTGACTGAGAATGTATCAAACACTTAACACTCAGTGTGACTCCAACGCCTTGCTAAAATGCCACTGCCAAATAGAAAATCTGTCCTACCAGACAGTGAAATTATTTGGCATGAATTATTTTTGTAATGGAACAGCACTGACTCTTGCTAACAAATCATTTGGGTAATAAGTCTCTCAGAATTGTGGTAAGGTTTATTTTGAGCTATGGTCTATCATAGACTCTGTAGTTTCTAGAGTCTAGCTTTAGTCTTTTTGAAGAATTGGGGCAATGTTTATTGGTCTCCAAGTTTTCACTTATTCCCTAGTGCTAGAAGAGCACTGTTCAGAGGTATTAGCAACCAGTTCCTTTAGGCCCCTGAGACACATGGGCCTAAAATACTCTTCAACAGTCCTGGACAGCAACTTTCTTCTTATAATGTTCTCTTCTTTCCAGTTGGAAGTCTATTCTTATTGCAGCAGAATATGCAAGATTTCTTCCCTAAATAATGAGATCTAACTATTTCTGGGCTTTGAACATAGCTTTTGATTCGTCCTTGGTTATACATTCCTTCTTCCAGATTTTCCACAAGTCATTTTAAAGTGTAAGCTCTCTAGATAACTCAAGATGTGCTCTCAAGTCTTTAAATGTTCACTTACTTTTTTTCTTTTTTTTTTTTTTGAGACAGAGTCTCATTCCACTCTGGTCTCCCTGGGTAGAGTGCTCTGGTGTCAGAGCTTACAGCAACCTCAAACTCCTGGGCGTAAGTGATCTTCTTGCCTCAGCCTCCCAAGTAGCTGGGACTATGGGGGTCCACCATGACAACTGGCCATTTTTTTGTCTATTGTTAGCAGAGACAGGGGGCTCACTCTTGCTCAGGCTGGTCTTGAACTCTTGAATTCAAATGATCCACCCACCTTGGCCTCCATGCCTGGCTTGCTTACATTTTTATCTGTGGAATTCACTGACTATATCTATCAAGGGAAAAAGTGAATAGGCTGGGTACAAGAGCTCATGCCTGTAATCCTAGCACTCTGGGAGGCCAAGGAGGGTTGATCTCTTGAGTTTAGGAGTTCAAGACCAGCCTGAGCAAGAGTGAGAACCCTATCTCTGACTAAAAATAGAAAACTAGGCAGGCGCTGTGGTAAGTGCTTACAGTTCCAGCTATTTGGGATGCTCAGGTAAGAGGACTGCTTGAGCCTGAGAGTTTGAGATTGCTGTGAGCTATGATGCCATGGCACTCTATCCAGGGTGACAGAGTGAGACTCTGTCTCAAAAAAAAAGAAAGAGAGAGAGAATGAATAAATAGAAGAAAGAAGGAAAAGGAGAGAAGAAAGGAGGGGAGGGAGGGAGGAAGGAAGAGGGAAAAAGGAAAGAAAGAAGAACTTCTCATTTCTCTTTGTCTGAATTCCTTTTGTATTATATTTGTTATTATTTTCCTTATTAGCAACAGGGAAAACAGCCACCCATTGCACACTGGTGGGTCAGGCACTGGGATAAGTGCATTAGAAGCATTCATTCATGTATTTTATATGCATTTAACAGACAAGGAAAGTGAGTTTCAAAGACTTTAAATGATTTGTCCAAGTGTACACAGTTAACAAGTAGCAAGGCCAGGCCTTATATTTTAGTCATTTTTGATAGAAAAATCTGTGCTTTCCATTGTTTTGCTATACTGTCATTCATTGTCTTGAGAATAACCACTAAGTCCAGTGTTCAGGTCCTGCTGTCTCTAACATTTCCTTGTCCCACTATGGCAGACACCAGGGTGAAATGAATTATGTACTGTATGCACATTATATCTCTTCCACCTAATGGAGGCCTACAGCGTGATATGGTTTTCCTTTTATTGCAACACTGTATGACTGGATATCAACACAGGACCCTTTTCTGCTAAGCCCTCCTGCCTACTAAAGGACAGTCATTGCCAGATGGAATCTTATGTTTTCTGTGAGGTAGAACTGGGAACACTAGATAGAAAGAGAAAAAGGAACTTGCAAAGGCAGGTAGAGCGGACACCATCAGAGAGTATGGCTAGGTGAATAAATAATAAAGAACAAGGAGCAAGGATGGAAGACAGAGGAGGAAGGTCAGGGCTGAGGAACGCCAGGGAGTTGAGTTTGTGAAAGGCTCCAGAGCCCTCAAGAGAGAGGGAGAGTTTCTTTGAGAAGTGTTTCCTGAGGATTATATTGACTTGGTTGTACATTTCTTCTACAGAGTCAAAAAAAGACTGAAACTGTTCCATAATTGCTATTTGATGCCCGATGCCACTCCTTTTTATTCAGGCTACATCATTACAGCCCTGGCCAGACCGAGCAGCTTGGGAGAAAGGGCAATAGCCTGGCCTCTACCTCCATGGAGGCCTCACAAACATCTTCCTCTGAGTACATGGGGGTTTGAGAATAATGACAGAGAGATCTATGTCTTGCTTGGCCTATAACAGTCTCAGTTTACATTATTGTACTGACATAATTGCTCACTAGAGGAAGTTTAGAGCTGCCTTCCTTTTAGGTGTTCATTCAAGATAAAAAAAAAATACGGTGCATGATACGGCACCACAAGAGACCTTCTTCTGGTGAAAGAGATCACAGTCAGGCCACATGGCTTTGACACTCAGGGAGCGCCTTTCACTGCCAGCTTCAAGGTTACCCTACTAATTCAGCAAGGGACTCAGCAGAGTGTAGCAATGTCAGCAGTAAACCAGAAGACAGGGATGTGGGCTCTAAGGCCGTTTTAGCCCCGGTTGAATGACTCTGAATGACTTTGTTTCTTTCCTGTGCCTCACTTTCCCCATTTGTTAAATGAGAGGGATGACAATGTTAGATTCCTTACAGCTCTGACATTCTGATTCTATGAGTCGCAGAGATGGTGGGTGACAGATACAGGCCTTCTGACTGGGCAGCAGCTGTGAGTGGGACTGTTCTCCAAAGCTGTGGGTAATTGCTTCACATTTGGCTTTTAATATTCTATTGTTAGTATCTGATACTTTATATTCCATGTGGACGGAAGAGGTTTCACTGGAAACACAGGGAGGGTAATTTTTGGATTTGTATTAAGGAATTTGAAAGACCTCAATTTCTGAATCTGTGAAATTACATGACAAAGCTGTTAAATGTATCTGTGTAGGATAGGATAGGGTGGGGACGAGATGCCACAACTTAAAATGCAGTGAGATCACAACTGTCTCTCCTCAAACATATGCTTGATCAGAAACATTGGCAGAGCCACTGAAAATCCCTGATGCAAAACATCACTAAAAAAGAATCTGCCTCCAATATTTTAATATATGAGTTTTTAAAATGCAGTTTCTTGCTTATGATGAGTAGTTTTGATAAAACCTTTGACAATTTACAGAGCATTTTCATATGTTTTTTCACATTTAATCTTCAATACAAATCTGTAGGGAAAGAAGACACAAAGTATTATTTCCATTTTAGAGGAGGAAAGTGCAATTATGGACATGGATTGATTGATGGGTAATGGTGGATCCAGTGCCGTAAATCAGGCATTCTACCTCCCAAACCAGGAATTCTACTCATTGAGAAAGAAATAAATCATTTGTGTAGTGGAAAGGGTTTCATGATGAAGTTTGATATCAACAACTAATGAAACAGATTATAATTACCTGTGTTCTAGGAGGAGGAAGAAGAGGGGGAAGAAGAGGAGAAAAATGGCTAGCTAAGGCACCTTTCATAAAGGTCCAAAGAGTATGTGTATCGACGTTATATCGGGTACCTGTAACAAATAAGTGTACAAATTCCCCATAGCCATCTCAGACTTCTGATGGGTGAGGGGCAGCAAGTTGTGTGGCAAGTAACAGAATCAAATTAAATTTTAATCACTTTTGTTTTCATTGTATTTATTTTAAATCCTCTTCTTCAAGCAGTTTTGCTTTTAAGGTCGTAAGGGGAGCAGCAATCTGCATTGTATAAGACTACTCTCAGCTGACGGCTATGTACATGGTGTGAGTCCCGGAGAAAGTGGTGATCTAGCTGCACTACTCTGACCTGAGGGAGAGTTTAGAGATGAGACTCAGGGGCATGGAGAGAAAGTACAGGTAAGTCAGAAGGGCCAGAGCTGGAAGCATGAAGCATTCAGTGAAGGTCCAAAAGGACAGGAATGGGAACAATGAAGTGAGATACAAAACATTCATTTCAGCAAAGTGGGCCAGGGGCTATTTACTGGGTTTTATCACATGGAAGATAAAGAGATAAAGACTTGGCAATAAATCATGAAAATGAGAAAGGAAAAATATAAGGAGGCATGCACAAAGCAGCATTTTTTGAATGGTCTTCATGTGATGAGAAGTAGAATGCCTGCATACCGTTAGTGAGTAAAAACAGAGTGGTCTGTAAAAAATGAGCACATAGATTTGTAACTAGTTATCAGCAAGTTCACTTATTCAAAGTTGATTTCTTGACTTTAAATTTTTCTGTCTTCAGATTTTTCTCTCAGCTAGAAAAGCATACTGGTGCCAAAAGACCAAATGTTTCCCAAACATGAGATATATTCTGCAGGTGACACATCAGACAATGGACATAGCGTTAAATAAGTTGTATCACAGCAAGGGGGTTCAAATTACTTTCTGTCATTCTGCTCATTTTATTTATTTATTTATTTTTTAACTAAATCATAGCTGTGTACGTTAATACTGTCATAGGGTACAGTGTGCTGTTTTTACATACTATTTGAAGTATTTTCATCAAACTGGTTAACATAGCCTTCATATCATTTTCTTAGTTATTGTGTTAAGACATTTATCTTCAATATTTAGAACGAGTACATGTGAATTATGCTGCTCATTTTAAAGAGATAGACTCTACTGGGTCCCACTCTGGCTTAAATAAGTTTCTAATACAAAATAAATAAATAAATAAATAAGTTTGTAATACCTAACAAATGGAGAGCAGGCCTCAGTCTCAGAGCCTTTGGCAAGTAATAGAATCAAATTAAATTTTAATAACTTTCGTTTTCATTGCATTTATTTTAAACATCATCTTCTCTATGTAGTTTTGCATTTAAGATCGTAACACAGCATTTCCTTTATAAATGTGTTTATTTATATTAAAAATGTGATTAAAGACAAATAGTAAATAAATAATGGCATGGGTGGAATGCTTGTATGATAAAAAATCATGAAAGTAGCATGCAAGTGACAAAGGTACCTATTAGACAGAAGAGAAAACCCTTCTTCTAGATTGTATAGACCCGAGTATATTGGCAAAGGTATAAAACAAGGAGCCCAAAGGGCAGAAGAGCTGGGATCTCAGGCTAGCGCTCCTTCTACTATTTTGTGCTAATTGCAGAAAAGCTCAGTTTGCACACTTTGGGATGTCTGAGCTTTGGCCTCTGGACAAAATGTATTCCCAGGGATTCTTTAACTCCATCCCTAGCCTCAGATATGTCCATGTTCCAATATGCCAAAGTGCAAGATCAAATTAGGTGTGGCTGATTCTAATCCCAACGTACCTTTTCCCTGTGTCTCAATATGCACCTATAGCTAAGAGGTCAAACCAATATCTTTGCAAGATTTTTTTTCATTGTCTAGCACAGTTCCTAAATGACAAATAAAAGAAATGAAACTCAGTGTCTTCAGGGGTCAGACTGTCTGCCTGCCTTCTCTGCAGAATACTAATGTAGAAGAATCTAAAAATATCTAAGAGAAAATGCCTTAAAAGTACAAATTTAGAGTAAAAACAGCCAACATTTACTAAGTGTTTAGTATGTGCCAATTACTATGCTAAGTAAGCAAATCATGAATTATTTCATACAAACTTCCAAATAATCCTATCACGTGAGTTTTATTATTTGCCGGCTCTAGCTAAGTGGAATGAAGTCTAGTAACTTTATCTAGGTCGTGCACCTAGAGAGTGGTAGAATCTGGATCTGAACTCAGAGCTTCACTGAACAAGCGTCACTAAATGTGTACCTCCACCGAACAGGAACCTTCAACCCTTACAGTGCTCTTGAAAAGCTACCTGGGTGAGTGAGAGTTTGTCAGATGCACAAAAAGTACTGAAGATGCTGTGGGTTGAGCTGAACTTCTAAAAGAAGGAAAAGCTAGTGGTCAGAGAACCCAGAGGAGAAAGAGATTCATTACTGCTCAGGGATTGAGGGATGATTTAGGAAAGTTTAGAGAGCTCGCCTTGAAACTGTGCTTAGTGGAATAAGTAGGCTTGTGCCAGACTGGAAATGAAGACAGAATTTGAGGCAGCAGAAATGACCCAGAGGGGGGAGAATTCTTTATGTATTTGGAAAAAGCTGACCAATCTCATATACTTGTTGCATGAAGGGTTATATGCAAGGAGCTTGGAGGCAGGGGGGAAATTTGAAGGAAAGGAGTACTCTCTTCCTCAGCGTTACTCTATTATAACCAAACCCAGCTGGCATTTGCAGGTGAAAAATCCCACGTGTCTGAATGGCCTTTCCATCTTCCTGAGTGACATACATGAAATAGCTTCTCTCTCCGTGGTTATATGATACACATAGTCCCAAAAGAAAATCAGAGGCAGAAAAAGTAAATTGTAATTTGCAATCCTGTCAAAGAAAGAGCACCTAAATCACAACAATATATAAAATGTGTGATTATCCTTGAGTTCAATTCCAGAGTCCATTCTTTTGAAGAGTCAAAACTAGAAGGCAGAAGTTGTCCATGTTGGTCTGATTGGTGTGGGGGTGGGGGAGGGTGGGGGGTTGGGGAGTGTCTAAAGGCAGAGCTTTGACCATTAGAAAGAAAAGGGAAGGTAAAAGCTCCCCAGTATGTCCTTAATAGCAGGGATCTTGTCTGTCTAGGTCTGTACTGTATTCCCACTGCCAGTGCATAGACTCTATAGAGCATGTAAAGGCAATGAATGAATGGATGGATTAATGAATAGTGAGAAGTTGGCCTAGGAGTTCTGAGATCTGAGTTCTGGTCTTTGTTCCTATACTAATACCACTGTATTACTTTAGCAAACTTCTTACACTCTCTAAGCCTCTGTTTTCTTGTTTGTGAAATACTGGGCTCAACAATCTATTTCTGGTTACTTTTAACAAGACTTTAACAAATAACCTCATAGGAGACTTTGGAGGGATGGGGCACTGGCTATGATTCTGTGCCCACAAATCCCCACACTAATACCTGTTTTTATGAAAGTGGTTCTGCTTTTATTGTTCACACTTCCAAGTAAGTTCCCATTTGAACAAAAGATTTATACAGCTGGAAAAAATGTTTGAAAACCATTGAACTGGGTGATGCCTGTGGCTGAGTACAGCATCGGCCCCATACACTAAGGGTAGTGGATTCAAACCCTGCCCCCGCCAAACCACAATTAAAAAATAGCCAGGCACTGTGGTGAGCGTTGGTAGTTACAGCTACTCGGGAGGCTGAGGCAAGAGAATCGCCTAAGCCCAAGTGCTGGAGGTTGCTGTGAGCTGCAATGTCACAGCACTCTACCCAGAGCAACAGCTTGAGGCTCTGTCTCAAAAAAAAAAAAAAAAAAGAAATCCATTGAATTGCTTGAGGTCTGATATCACTCTCAGTAGAAAGATTCTAAGCTTTTATGATGCTCATCTATAGGGAAGTAAATTCATCAAGCTTTATAACAACTAGTGCTGTTCACCCAATCAGGTGCCTTGCCTTGGATAATAATGAATGATCTCTCACTAGGAAGAAAAATAGACAGATACCCAGCCAGGTGAGTTGTAGAAGAGATCACTGTATTTGTTTGGATATTTGACTAGATAATTTCTGAAGCCCTTTCCATGTCTAAGAATCAAGATTTTAACATTCTTAAAGAATGTTGAATTAACTAGCAAGGGACATAGTTTAATGGTTAGTGGCAAGGGGCTTTGAAATCAGATGGAAATATGTTAGAATTCTGGCCCTACCCGTCACCAGCTATAGGACCTTGACTGTCTCAGTTTCCTAATCAATAAAACGAGGATAATAATACCTGCTTTACAGAGGAGACTGAAGATTCAATAAGATGACATTACATTATACTAGCTCAATGCCTCACATATGAACTGGTACGCAGTAAACAATAGCTGCTAAGATGATGGTGATGATGATGTCTGGACCAGGAAACTAAATCATCCCTAAAGCAACTAGTAAATGACAATCATTCACATCACTCTCTCTATATATCTGTTTGTGTGATATATATGTGGTAAGTGTACGTATATATGTACACGTGCACACACAGAAACTCAGAGCAGGCAATGCCTATTTACAAATGGAGGAGGCAATTCCATTATACCAGCCAGAAAAGAAAATTAAAGCCTGAAAAGAATAACATGAACAGACTCCACATAAACTTGTTTGTCAGGTTTATCAAATATGGATTCACTTATTTCTTTGAGAACAACAAAATAACAACACAAAACTCTCTAAGAGCAATTCTAAGTGTGACATTTTTCTAAGAACCTTGTGAAAAATTACCTGAAATAGTCATGAGAATGAGAAAAGACAACTCAGAACTTCTTTGAAAAGTAAATTCTTGGCTTTTTGGTTGAATATAACCAACAGTGTACTCAGCTGTTTGTTTATATAACCAGAACCATTTAGTCGCAGGTCTCCTGGCTTAGAGCTTGTAGAACTCCCAGCATTTTCTGCTTGGACAGTAGCTAGGACCCTCTTCATCACTCCTTTCCCCACCACTTGCCTGGCTCTGCAGATGAAATACTCTTCCTTCACCTTCTGAACCACTGCTCAGAAGCGATCCTGCTCCCCTTCAAGAAGACGTTATAATGATTTTGACACTAAACTATTTTCCTACAAGCCCTATTTCCAATCATGAACCATTTTTCCTGAATTAGGGGCCTTGTCCTACTAATACCATTTCTGCCTTTTTACCTCATAAAATGATGATTTTAATGAAAACACAATTTACTAATAACTCACTGTGTTGCAGGCTTTATGTGCACATGCACAGTATCTCATACATGCCTTACAACAGCCTTATGAGGCAAGAACCACCTGTACTCCCGTTTTGCACAGTAAGAGAACGAGACACCAAGAGGTCACATAACTTGCCCAGGATTACACAGCTTCAAAGTGGCAGGACCAAAAGTCAAACTGGCAACCTGGCTTCTCCTGGATTGGGATTCTGACTTGTTCTTTCCAGAGCCTGAAGTCTTAGTCCTGTCTCTATGTGAAAAAGAAACTACCATAAAAACCAGATTGAGGGGACATCTCTAATTCCAGTCCAGCGCTCCATCCCCTTGAAAGTCTTTAAACAACAATTTCTTTCATATTAAAGTTTCAAAGAACATATGTTTATCCTGATTGGCGGGTATGACCAATATTTTCCTCAGATGAAATCTCAGGCATCAAATCAGCTGTGTACCACCACACATCTACAGAGACACTTCTTCCTTAGAAATGTCTGACTTATCTACTAGCCACAGATTGCCAGGACCATCAGTAAAGGAAAATAGAATGACCTCTGGAATTGACCGATCCCTCTGATATCTCTTCTCATTGGTAATATTTCCAGAAGTTGTCCAGCTTCAACCCAACAAAATGTTACACTGGCTGACGTAGGATTTGCTCTCTCCTGTATGTAAGAGCATTGTGGGAAGACATCTGATTCTGCGTACTCACAGAATCACAAAGGAAGTGTCTGAGAACATCTCATGCGATCTTACTCCTTACTCAGACACGCTGACTAACGATCAATGATAGCAGTGACCACTAGTTAATCAATACTTTGAAGTACTTGTGATCATCATCTTTTCTCTTTCTAGTCTACTAAAAACTCAGTAGCATGGCAATCCACTCCATTTTGTGCTGAAATACTTATTCCTTGTCTTTAAATGTTTTATTTATTTATTTATTTGAGACA
Organism: Otolemur garnettii; assembly: GCF_000181295.1. Taxonomy (NCBI): domain Eukaryota; kingdom Metazoa; phylum Chordata; class Mammalia; order Primates; family Galagidae; genus Otolemur; species Otolemur garnettii. The sequence continues at coordinate 27,475,314 of NW_003852398.1, read as the reverse complement.
GTCTCTCTTTGTTATCCTCAGTCAAGTGCCATGGCATCATAGATCACAGCAACCTCAAACTCCTGCCTCAGCCTCCTGAGTAGCTGGGACTATAGATGCCCAGCATAATGCCTGGCTAGTCTTTAGAGACAGGATCTCACTCTTGCTCAGGCTAGTCTCAAACTCCTGAGCTCAGGCAATCCACCCACCTCAGCCTCCCAGAGTGCTAGGATTATAGGTGTGAGCCACTATGCCCAGCCTGAAGTGCCTATTCTTATGACATTAATCTTTTGTATCCTACCTCTCTCCCCCAGACTATGCAGAATAAGTCAAATTGCTCTTTCCCAGAACAGCCTTTTAGATATATAAAAATAATGCTCATGACCTGAGTCTTCCTTGCTGTAAGCTCAGCATCCCTAGTTCCTTGCACTGTTTATGTATCATGAATTCTGCAGAGAAAATCATGGTATTTACCCTCTTCTGTACATACTTTAGTTTATCAATTCCCGATGTAAGATGAAGCTGTTACTACCACTCCCAAGCCCCAGCATTAATGCGCTATGCACTAAACACTCATTTACATGAGGGTATGGTTTTCCAGTGGGTCTCTTAGTGTGCTTTGGAGGCAATTCCTTCCTGAACAGCTGCTCTGACTAAATCAGGAGGTCTGTGTCCTCGCCAAGTACATGCTGTAAGAGAACAAGCTTGTAGAGTCTGCCTAGGCAAGGGCCTGTCTGCAAGGTTACTGTGGGCACTCTAACCGCAGAAGTTCAGGACCCTTCTTCCCAGCAGCAATATTGATCACCATCTATAGGGCATTTTATTTTATTTTTTTCTTGTCTTGTCTTGAGAATAAAGGTGGATTAATAGGAGTCATTAAGTGCAGGGGCAGCACTTCCTGGCTTTTGTTGAAAGACCTCTTCTGCTGTCCCCTGGCAATGGCAAAGAGGTTCTCTATGGTAAAACTCAGAGGACCAGTTTAAAGCAGGGTTTCACCACCTTGGTACTATATTGGAATTTGAGCCAGATAAACATTTGCTGTGGGAGGCTGCCCTGTGCATTGTTGCCTGTGTAGCATTATCCCTCACCTCTGCCCGCTAGATATCGGCAGCATTTCCCAGCTGTGACAACCTGAAATGTTTCCACATATCACCAGATGTTCCCTGGTAAGCAAAGTCATGCCTAATTAGGAACTACTGGTTCAAACTCACACAATCTCAGTAGCCTAAGACATAACTTCAGGCCTACACTTAAAGCATTACCTAATCCAAAGCATTACCCAATCCAACCGTCTGTTACCGGTGCTGAGGGAGATGATGGCTGCTTGGCAATCAATAAGGGAAAAGAAAATAGGCTTCTTGCTCTTTTTAGTACACAAGCGATTCTCAACTCTGCTGTGCATTTGAGATCCTAAAGTATGTGGATTTCTGGTTTCCAACTAAACCAATTAAAATTGACAAGTGAAGTCCAGGCCTCAGGTATTTTTGAGAGCTCCCAGGTATGCAGGCTGGGTAAGGATCAGAGCATACTGCCTTCAGTCTTGACTTCAGATAAACCACGTTGGGCATTTCTGAAGTTGAGTCATTTTGAGGCTTGCCTGTAAGGGTGACATGCACAATTCCTCTTAGTTGTGGGCACTGATTTCAGAGGGCTGGTAGGTGCAGACAGAATCCTGACACCCTAACAGAGGACAAACCTGCAGAGCAAAAGAGGAGAAATGACCACAGAATGTCCTCTACTTGTTTGACTAGATTAGCATGCTTTAGGTTGGGTCAAGGAAATGCCTACAGGTAATTTAAAAGCTAGAAGGCATGTTCAGAATAACAGTCCCAACTGTTCAACACAGGGCATGATGTACTCAGGAAACAAGTCTTGTCTCATGTTGTTTAAACCACTATTTATATACAAATGTGCTTAATTTAACTTAATTCATTTTTGGCTTTTCTTCTAGCAGAAGGAGCCCCATATCCATTGTTTGAGGATCAATGTTTAGAACATAGAGATTTCTACTGACTTGTTTCTTAATACATATCAGTAAACAGAGAAAATGATTGGAGAACTGTAGAAGGGTGTTTAACCAAAACATGAATGATAGTATATGTATGATTGTAAAAATAATTACAGCAGTTTCTATTCATTGAGAGCTTTCTTTGTAACAGGACTTGACTTAGCTCTACACATATGTTGTCCTATTTAACCATAAGAAAAGCCTAATGAAATGGATTCTAATAATACCCCAATTTTACAGATGAGAAAAGAAACCCAGGGATGTTTGATGAGATGCTCAAGGTCATTTTGGTACTAGGGCAGTTCTCAGACAGAACTGAAAAAAGCAAGGTCTAGAAGACTGAATCCAAGCTTGAATCCAATTCTAACCTCCGAAGTTCAAGCCATAAAATGGCTTTTAAAAGTCAAACAACTTTCTGCAGCTATGATACCATGCTGGGTGAGATGCCCTTCGGTTCCATACCCAAGTGTGCTTTTTGTTAAGTCAGAGTCAGGAAACTTTCCTCAATAATACGTATCAATAGAGGGGGCAATGTTTGAGCCTCAGCATGTTAGCCCAGAAGTAGTAATCCTGGAAAGAAATGTAAGCCAAGAGACGAACATATTTCTGACGAGAAATACATTCTGCAAACAGTACTAACTTTTCTAATCCTAAATATTTGATGAGGCCAAGGGAGGTCTTTTGAAGTTGTTATTCTCACTGTTTTCCTGATGTGATCTCAATAAGATAAACGTTTTCTGAGAAGTTATTTCATGCTGGGATTAGGGCAGGATGTGGGCCAGGGTTAGTTTCGTGGACATGTGACCTGTGCAGTCATAGAGGGACCCAGTGCTAGGTTTAATGCCCTACTGTCCCTTCTTGAAAATTTTAAAAACTTTATCTTTGAACTTGTGAAAGTCATTAGAGTGTACATGCATCAAGAAGTGAAATAAAAACAGTTATGTTAGTTTTGTGCGCTGCCTCATTAAAAACAAAACACATAAGTTTGTATGAAATATAGAATAGAATTCATGTAATTTTGGTGATTATTATTCATATACAAGTTAAATGCTTTTCTATTTGCATTTATTCATAAAATAGCACTTCACATTACAAAGATGAATGAAAAATTTCATGCTAATAATTTAAACACTTTTTCTTTACTAGGACAATGATAATAGCAAATAAAAAAATACCAAGACAAATTGAGAGAGAGACAGTTGATGAAAAGAAAAGGCGTTACATTGTAGTACCTTTAGCAGCACGTTTTTCCTGCATTTTGAAGAAGTGGCTTACATTTTTACTTTGCACTAGGCCTGAAAATTATGTGGAGTGCCCCAGAGAGGGTGAAGGGAGAGAGGGCAAGGTCATCCTCATTCATTTTTGATATACACAGATTAAGTCAGCTTTAGCTTAAAACAATGAGGTAAAGGTTGAATCCAATTCTAACCTCCAAAGTTCAAGGTAAAGGCCATAAAATGGCTTTTAAATGTCAAACAACTTTCCAACATTCGCGGAAACCTCTAAGGATCCAAAATAAATTTGAACCCAAACTATTTCCTCATTCATGGGTGAAATCTACCATTTCATGATGTAAAAACTTTTATTTAAAAAGGGGAATTCTGGTGTGTTAAAGGTAAAAGTTGACAAGCGCTTTCACAGTGGGGGAAGAAAAAAACTATTTCACTTATGGAATTAATACATATTTTAATTTTTTTATTTTTATTTTTTATTGTTTGGGATTCATTGAGGGTACAAAGAATTAGGTTGCACCTGATTGCATTTGTTAGATAAAGTCCCATGTATAATTGTGTCCCACCCCCAAGAGATGTGTTATCATGGTCACCACCATGACCTCCATCGCCCTTCTTCCTCCCCTCTCCCTGTTCCCTCCTTCCCCTACTCCCTCTGCATTAGCTCATCTACTACCTTCAAATTAGAATTGAGTACATTGGATTCCTGCTTCTTCTTTATTGTGACACTTTACTAAGAACGTGTTCCACCTCCCTCCAGGTTAATACAAAAGATGTAAAGTCTCCATCTTTTTAATGGATGAGTAGTATTCTACGTTATATGTATAACCTATACCATAGCTTGTTAATCATTCCTGGGTTGGTGGGCATTTAGGCTGTTTCCACATTTTGGCGATTGTAAATTGAGCTGCAATAAACAGTCTAGTACAAATGTCCTTATAATAGAAACATTATTTTTTTTCTGGATGCCTAGTAATGGGATTGCAGGATCAAATGAGAGGTCTAGTCTGAGTTCTTAGAGGATTCTCCATAATTCTTTCCAAAGTACAAGTTTGCAGTCCCACCAGCAGTGCAAAATTGTTCCCTTCTCCCCACATCCACACCAGCATCTATAGCTTTGAGACTTTGTGATATGGACAATTCTCACTAGGATTAGGTGATGTCTCAGAGTAGTTTTGATTTGCACTTCTCTGATGATTTGGGACAATAAGCATTTTTTCATACATTTGTTAGCCATTCATCTGTCTTCTTTAAAGAAGGTTCTATTCATGTTTCTTGCCCAATGATATATGGGATTGTTGGGTCTTTTCTTATTGATAAATTTGAGTTTTCTATAGATCCTAGTTACCAAGCTTTTGTCCAATTTATAATATGTAAACATATTTTCCCATTCTGAAGGTAGTCTATTTGCTTTGGTTGTTGTTACCTTAGCTATACTGAAGCTGTTCTGTTTAATTGAGTCCCACTTCTTTATTTTTTGTTGTTGTTGCAATTGCCATGGAAGTCTTCTGCAAAAAATCTTTCCCCAGGCCTAAATCTTTAAGTGTTTTCTCCATACTTTCTTTGAGGATTTTTATTGTTTCATGCCTTAGGTTTAAATTTTTTATTCATCCTGAATTAATTTTTGTAAGTGGTAAGAGATGCAGGTCCAGTTTCAGTCTCTTACATGTTGTTATCCACTTCTCTGAGCACCATTTATTGAATAGGCATTCTTTTCCCCAGTATATGTTCTTGTTTGGTTTATCAAAGATCAGGTGGCTGTAAAAGTTAGTTTCATCTCATGGTTTTCTATTTGGTTCTAAATGTCAATGTCTCTGTTTTTGTGCCAATATCATGCTGTTTTGATCCCTCTGGACTTGTAGTATAATTGAAAGTCTGGTAGGGTGATACTCCCAGCTTGTTTTAATTCTAAGAGTTGCCTTGGCTATACAGAGTTTCTTCTGGTTCCATACGAAACAAAGAATTATTTTTTCCAAATCTTGAAAGTCTGATGATGGAATTTTAATGGAGATTGTACTGAATCTGTAGAATCTTTGGGTAGTAGAAACATTTTCACAATGTGGATTCTTCCCAGCCATGAGCATGGTATGTTCTTCCATTTGTTAATATCTTCTGCTTTTTCCTTTCTTAGGGTTTTATAATTTTCTTTGTAGAGGTCCTTCACCTCTTTTGTTATGTATATTCCTAGGTATTTCTTTTTAAAAAAAAAAAAAGCTGCTATGAAGGGAATTGTGTCCTTGATTAGCTCTCTCATCTTGGCTGTTATTGGCACATACAATAGCTACTGATTTGTGGACATTGATTTTATGTCCTGAGACATTGCTGAATTTTTGATCACTTCCATGAGTCTTGGGGTTGAGTCTTTGGGGTTTTGTAAGTATAAGATTATATTGCTGGCAAAAAGCAAGAGTTTGACCTCCTCTGCAGTATTGGCTAGAACTTCCAGCACTGTGTTGAACAGTAGTGGTGATAGACGATGACATTTTGTGGTTCCAGTTCTAAGTGAGAAAGCTTTCAGTTTTATTCCATTCAGTATATTATCTGTGCATTTGTCATAGATGGCTTCAAGCAGATTAAGAAATATGCCACCTATGCCTATATTCTTAAGTGTTCTAATTAGGAAAGGATGCTGAATTTTATCAATTTTTTTTTACATCTATCGAGAGGATCATATGTTCTTTGTTTTCTCTTCTGTTGACATGGTGAATTACGTTTGTGGACTTGCTTATGTTACACCAGTCTTGCATCACTGGGATGAAACCTACTTGATCATGATGAATGATTTTTTTTAATGTGTAGCTGTAATCTATTGGCTAGGATTTTATTGAGAATTTTTGCCTCTATATTCATTAGTGAAATAGGTCTGAAGTTCTCCTTTGTCATTGGGTCTTTTTCTGGTTTTGGTATTAGGGTGATGTTTGCTTTGTAGAATGTGTTGGGGAAGATTCTCTCCTTTTCCATTTTTTGAAAAAATTTCTTCAGTATGGGTATAAGCTCTTCTTTGAAGGTTTGATAAAATTTGGGTATGAAGCCATCTGGACTAGAGCATTTTTTGTTGGGAGATTTTTTTAATGTTTCCTCATTCTCAGCTCTTGAAATTGGTCTGTTCAAGAGATCTATTTTTTCTTGATTAAGTCTAGGAAGAAGGCATGATTCCAGGTCTTGATCCATTTCCTCCACATTCTCACATTTCTAGGGATAGAATTTCTTTTCTTTTTCTTTTTTTTTTCCAGACAGAGTCTCACTATGTCACCCATGGTAGAGTGCTGTGGTGTCACAGCTCACAGCAACCTCAAACTTTTGGGTTAAATGATTCTCTTGCCTCAGCCTCCCAAGTAGCGGGGACTACAGGTACCCATCGCAATGCCTAACTATTCCTTTTGTTGTTATTGTTGTCACTGTTGTTTAGCAGGCCTGGGCTGATTCAAATCCACCAGCCCCAGTGCATGCGGCCAGAACCCTAACCACTGATCTATGGGTGCCCACCCATGAATAAGAGTTTCTTGTAGTACTCAGAGATGACCCTCGTATCTCTGTGGCATCCGTTGTTATTTCCCCTTTATTGTTTCTTATGTAGGTTATTATAGAGTTTACTTATCTGTTTCTAGTTAATTTGACCAAAGGTTTGATTTTATTTATGTTTTTGAAAAACCAAATTTTGGTTTCATTAAATTTCTGAATGATTCTTTTGTTTTCAATTTCATTCATCATTGATTTAATTTTGGTTATTTCTTTTCTTCTGCTGGGTTGGGATTAGATCATTCTTCTTTTTCCAGTTCCATAAGATGGTTCATGAGTTTGTCAATGCACTCTCTTTCTGTTTTTTGAAGGTAAGCATCTAATGCAATAAATATCCCTCTTGAGACTTCCTTTGCTGTATCCCACAGGTTTTGGTAGCTTGTGTCTTCATTGTTGTTATGGCTGAGGAATTTAATGATTTCCTCTCTTATCTCTTCCTGAACCCAACTATCATTCAGCATAAGTGTGTTTTATTTCCACGTCTTTGTGTGGGGATGAACGTTTTTGTTGGAGCTGAGTTCCACCTTTATTGCCTTGTGGTCTGAGAAGATATAAGGTATAATTTCCATTATTAGAATTTTGTTGAGGTTGGATTTGTATCCTATGATGTGGTTGACTCTGGAGTATGTACCATGGACTGACAAGAAAAATGTATATTCTTTAGCTTTGGGATGGTGTATTCTCTATATGTCTATTAATCCCATTTATTTTAGGGTTACTTTTAAGTCCTTTGTATCTTTGTTTAGTTTCTTTTTAGAGATCTGTCCATTTCTGTCAGAGTGGTGTTAAAGTCCCTGGTTATTATGGTGTTATGAGATATTATATTACTTAGACCCATCAAGGTCTGTTTTATAAATCTGGGAGCATTTAAGTTTGGTACTAAATATTTAAAATTGAAATGTCATCTTGTTATATTTTTCCTTTGATCAGTATAATGTGTCCAAGTCCAACTTTGTCTTCCTGAATTTTAGTAGCTTTAAATCTGCTTGTATCTGAAAATAAGATTGCAACCCCTCCTTTCTTCTGATTTCCATTTACTTGAAATACTGTTTTCCATCCCTTAATCTTGAGACTTGATTTGTCCTTCAAGGCTATGTGTGTCCCCTGGGGATAGCATATGGATGGCTTGTGTTTTTTATGCAGTCAGCCAGTCTGTGCCTCTTCAGTGGTGAATTGAATCCATTGATATTTATTGAGAGAATTGGTAATGCGTTGGAGTTATACTCATCTTATTTTGTGAAGGTTCATTGTATAGTTTTATCCTAGAGCCACTGTAGAAGCTAAGTTTTGACCTTTAGCTTCTGGGTGTTTACTTTGCTGGTGGCCCATTGTGATGGTCAGTATTGAAACTAGGTCTAAGTATTTCCTGTAGAGCTGGGCTTGTTGTGGTAAATTTCCTCAGTGCTTGTATGTCCACAAAGATTTGATTTTTTCATCAATTTTGAAGCTTAGTTTATTAGGATACAGAATTCTGGGCTGAAAATTATTTTGTTAAAGAATGTTGAAAGTGGATGACCATGGTCTTCTGGCTTGGAAGGTCTCAGTTGAAAAGTCTGCTGTCATCCTAACATAGGTCAGTTGGTGCTTACTCCTGGCTGCTTGAAGAATTTTTTCTTTCATCTTAACTTTGGACAGGTTCATTACAGTCTGTCTTGGAGAAGCTCTGTTCAAGTTGAGATAACCCAGGGTTCGATATCCATCTGAAAGGTGTTAGGGTTTTGAGTGAAACTTTGGAATTTTTCATTTATAACAGTTTCCAGTAAGACTTCCATTTCTTTGGGACAATCTTCTTTCCCTTCAGGTATCCCTATTATTCATATGTTTGAATGCTTCATGGAATCTTGTAGTTCTCTAAGTGACTGTTCTGCTTCCTCTCTCTTCTTTTCTGCCTCTTTAACGACCTGGGTTAACTTGAAAACTTTATCCTTTAGCTCTGAGATTCTTTCTTCTCTGTGGTCTAAAGTATTTTTTATATTTTATACTGCATCTTTACATTCCCTGATTGTCTTCATTTCCTTAAGTTCTGCCATATCCTGTCTATATTCTATATATCTCTCATCCAACTTTTGGCCCTGTCTTTCCATTTTCTCACCCATTTCTTTTATTGTCTTTATCATCCATATTTTAAATCCCTTTCTTTCAATTCTTTATAGGTGGAATCTTCTGTAATAGCAGCCTCATAGTCCCTTGGGGGAGTTGCTTTGTTTTGGTTTTTCATGTTGCCTGAATTTTTCTGTTGGTTCCTCTCACGTGTCCTTTTTTCTTTTTCACCTCCTTGTCCTCCTTTTTCCTTCTTGCTTCCTCCTTTTCTTCAAATTACCTTGTGTCAGACTTTAGGTCTTGAAGTGTCCTCAGCCTGAGCCAGTCCAAACTTTTCCTCGTTGCCCAAACACAGGAGTCCTTGCTCTTGATGACAATATGTTGCAATATGTCACTGGGACACCAGGTGGCAATGTGGTTTTCTTAGGAAACGGCACAGCCAGCAACCTCTATAGTCCTTATTCCTAACTTAGTTACCTTCAGTGATCACCTGATTGTTTCCTCAGCATTCAGACCCTACCAGGTTAAGATCTTAAAGCTGACAAGAATCCTTCAGGAGCAGGTCTAACAATGCCCCCTGACTCCAGTTCCCATGGGGTATGGGAGTTCCTCAGCCTGTGCCAATAGTGAAGCTCTGATCCTGGCAGGTGGAATTAAGACAACCAGTGCTTTAGGACCCTGCTCAGACCTTCTCATGATCTTCTCACAGTGGCAGCTCCCTTGCTGCCAAGACCTTCTAAGTATGGCTGCCTCGCCAACCACTAAATGTATGGAATATACACTCCAACTGGTATTCAAATCTGGTTGCTATATACTGTTCGAGTCTGCCCACTCTTCCAAGTTTTCCACTCAATGCTGCAGCTTCCCCCAACTACTGAAAAACTGCAGAAAGTCTTCCTCTCATCCCAGACCTCCATGGGTGGGGCCACCTGATCTCAGTGAGTTGCAATCACTTGCCTAATTCATTAGATTTCCATGGCTCCAGATCACATGCTGTATCCAAATCACTACCTCCTCACTGTGCTCCCTAACCTACAACTTTGGGTAAGATCTCCATGCCAGGTACAGATGGGTTCTCTATTTTGCCCCAGTCGTTGTAGGAGAGCTCAGCTGAATGATCCTTCTGGTCTGCCATCTTGCTCCTCCTTTCTAATACATATTTTTAAAGGAGTGAAAACTTGTTCTAGCACACACAGTCTGGTGAACAATAGATTATGATAAGAACATCCATTCATTCATTCAACATATATATTAATTGAGTAATTTCTATACTACAGGGAAACTTTGGGAATAAAAGAGACATGTTACCTACCCTCCAATATTGACAATATGACTGGGGAGATGATGACAGATAATAAAAAAGCTAACAAAAAGATACAATTTTAAATTCTGATAACTATTATTTATAAAGGAAACCAGGATAGGTAATAATCCAGAAGAATTTCTTTTCTTCTACTGTGTTTTTCAGGGAACTTTGTTCTCTTTGCCTCTTTCTCATTTCACTTTTTTCTCTATCCTCATATTTTTCTCCTCTGTTGATTACATATATAAATCTGAATACACTAGTCTTGTGCATGAAAATGTCAAAGATTTATATAGCATATCCACTAGAATTGGTTGATTTATTATTGAGTTTTGGTTGATAACAAAAGTTACTAAATCTGAGGGAAAGTTTCATTATCCTCTTCTGGGGAGAAGACTCATATCGCCCCAGGGCTGCTTTTTCCAATAGAACCCTTTCCAGTCATGGAAATCTTCTGTATTTGTATGGTCTAATCCAGTACCACATGTAACTAGCAAGCACTTGGAATGTGGCTAGTGATCCCAAAGAACTAAATTTTTATTTTATTTCTTTTTAGTTAAAATTTAAGTCACTAGTTGGAGTGGGGAACCTGAAGTCTTAAGGAGATTTGTGGTCTTGTTAGTCCTTATTTGCAGCTGTTTTGCTGAATCCAAATTTTACATAACAAATCGTATCATTAAAAGGGGTCCAGCACAGATAGATGAAACTTTCTTGCCTCCTCTGGTGCTTTAAAAGAATGATCTTGAAATCAGAAAGCTGCAGTTCCCCACCCCTTTGCATGCAATCTCTGCTTGTGTTGCCTAACATATAGTCTATTCTTATAATTATTTCTTCCATGTGGCAAGCAAAGCAATTTCACACCTATTATCTTGTTTGACTTTCACTAGGTGGTAGTGAGATAGGAGGACAGGGACTATTTACTCAAGAAACCCAAACTAGAATCTTTAGCAGATTTTATATAGGGAAAAATCTGTCCTAAGGTATAGTCAGCACCCTTTGGTCCCAACTCTGTTCTCAGTTGTCTGGGACAGTGAAACAGATGAGAAGCTAGGGCAGTTGGGAAGAAAAAGAACATTCATTAATCTAGAAAAAGAACATTCATTAATCTAGAAAAAGAACAATCATTAAGATTGTCAAATCCTACAATCTTCTATATACTATATTAGGCTCTGAGTGAGCAAGACTGGAAAGATTCTTTGTTTATGCAATGGACAAAGAACTCCAGAATTAAATCCTCAAAGAACTTCAGATGAAATCAACAGGCCTTGTTCATACCACCTGCCACTAAGTTGTTGTGATCACAAGGCTATGTGGGTCCTACCATAATCTCCCAAGTGGGGAGAGACACGTGGCTTAAACCATAACTGAACTGAGGCAAGCTTCCAAAAGGAATTTTCTACTACATTTTACTAGTTAATTTCAGATGAAATTATTACTCCTTAAGAGACACTGTAAGATACTACAAATTGTAATATGTGTCATAATTGCTGCCATGAAACCCAATCAACATTAACACACACTGAACCCCTCTGATCCACAAAAGTCTAGAACTGTGGCTCCAAAAGTTCAATATGAATAAGATTTATTTTGTTAGGAATGTTATTTCAGTAGCCCTTCCATGATTCAGTGACTAGGGCCCGGAAGTCTGTGTTTTCATTCAGTTACCAGGTGATTCTAATGTAAGTGGTCTGCTAATGATACTTCAAAGTAAAAATAATCAAGAAACATAAAAATAAAGCCTGCAAGTAAGGAGATATAATTATATTCCCCAAATTTCCAACAATAGTATAGGGGAAAGTAATTGAAAGAAAATGGGGTAGTCTATAGAAGAAAAGCCTCAGAAAAGACCTGCGACTAAAGACACATTAAGGCTGTCCCAAGGTAAAAGATATAACTTGGTTTTTCTCACAGCAGAACTACAGCCAGTAGGTAGAAGTCATGGGACTGGAAACTTCAATGCAAAATACAAGGAAGACCTATTAAATTCTGGGGCTGCCCACCCTTGGGCAGGCTCCTCAAGTGGCAGGCTTCTGTCACCACAGAAGTTCAAACACAGATGGGATGACCTTCACCAGTGATGATAAAACTGTTGATTAGATGACAATCCCTTTAGCTCCTAATAAGCCTTGGGCACACCTGCAGTGGTATCCCCTGTACTCTGATTAGTTGTTTATGTATTTCTTTATTCAGTGAGACATCAAGTTCATTCATTTTTATTTCTGCACTGTGGTGCCTGTTGCATCAGGTATTCAGTCCATGGTTATTGTGAATTGAACTTTAGAACCTAATACATCAAGTTCCAGAATATGCAAATCTGGACTTCTGACAGGTTTTCCCAACCTCAAAAGCAAATTCAGTTTTATAGCAATCTCTTCTTCTGTGCACGGTGAGTCTTTAGCAAAATTTCTGTTCTTATTCTTCAGTAAAGTTTTAAAGTTTCCTTCAATGAAGATTTAGTGCTTTCTTTTACATTTTTAAGGGAACTTTAGTTATTGATTCTGGGGAGGGTGGTGTTTTTCCTAGATCATATCTCGACTGGTTATTTCTAGTGTATAAGAAAGTCACCGAAGGTCATGTATTATCTTATGTTTGTTCATCCTTGTGAAATGTCTTATTAATTTTCACTGTTTACATTACTTTCTTTATAGATGATCATAATAAATTATACAATTTATAAAGAATGGTGGCTTTGCTCTCTTTTTCCAGTTTTTCCATCTCATATTTATTCTTCCTGTCAGTTGGATTTTGTATGTACAATGTTCATCACTGTAGACAATAAGGTTTCATTGCCTGACTTTAGTAGGAATGCAGCCAATATTTTATCATTAGGTTCTTTATTTCTTTCTCTGCCATTGTGTTTAATGTGGGTCTTCTAGCGTGGGAAAAGTCATTTCTCCAAGATTAAAAATAAGATGGGGAAAACATAGCTGTAGAACCAGGTTAAGGATGAGACAAGGAGAGATAAGCTAGCTTCACATTCACTGAAAATCAGTTTGCACATTTCATGAATCTCTTAGAATCCCACATGCTGTCATTATGCCTCCTTCTAATATATGTATGCATACAAATTGAGCCTGTCCTAAGAAACATTTATTTGGCCACAATTCATGTTCAGAAACTATATGTAGAGGCTATGTAACCTACATATTTAGACAAACTATGTCATCAGCCAACTAAATGGTACGTTCACCTCTATTTTGATCATAGGGTAGATATTTCCAAAGAAGACATCTGCCCATCAGAAAACAACCAAACACAACCACAGACTTCTCTACTACTGTTTATGTTAGTTAGTAAAATTTTATTAATCCAAGTTCTCTAAAAAGATCTTGCAAGAGTATATTTTATTCCATTGACTTATTAATAATAAAATGTTATTTTAATCAAATGATTGTAAGAATAGGACCAAGCTTGGAAGACTATGATTGTAAATCATTGAAATCAGACTGGCCTGTTTTTAATTCAATCTAGAAAAGTAAAATTCTATTTTTTAAGGCATTAAGAGGAGAAGGCCCCACAATCTCAAAGTGTTGTCATGAACTGGCTCTTCCCAATGTGATTGTTATAGACTAAATCCTCTGCATTTTTTAAGACCTCAAGGAGGATTAAAAGAAAAGAAAACAAATAATTTTCAATTTCGAGTATTGTAATCCTTTATAAACCTGAGGAGAATCAGCAAAAATCTATCAATTGTTTACCATCTACTACAACATAGAAACTATATTAGGCAATTATATGGGCCCTAGAAAACAGAAATTTGGTTTCTACTCTCAAGGAATATTTGATCTGGTAAGAGTTACACAAGGAGTTTTGTCATCTAAAGGAGCACAAAACAGTGTTGTCAACAGACCATTACCATCCAGAGAAAGTACAGAACAAACACCCTAGCTGAAGAAATATAAAAATGGTGTGTTCTACAAACTTTAGGAAAAAGACATATCAATGCTGAGGTGGATCCTTTTAAATTATTTATTGTAATAATAAGTAGATACCCAAAGATAACAGCTAAAAAGCAATTACTAAGAATAGGCCCATCTAATTTAACCTGTTTCCTTTTTAAAAAATAAATATGAAAATGGCTGGATTTGAACAAGCTACAGTGGTTTGTGAGTAAGATAGAGAAATATGAGCACAATAGTAGAGTTGGTAGATTGATAAATGGCTCAATGACTATCCAAAAAGTCAAGATGGACATGAGAAGTGATGATTCTAACCCTGACTCTAAGTGGCTGAACAAGATTGAGCTTTGGAATCAGAACAGTTGAGTCTGATTTCTAGATTTATCATTTATTACTTGAATGGCTTTGGGAAAATTATTTACTCTCTACTATTCTCAGTTTTACTATCTTCAAAATGGCAATGATAATAGTACCTACCTGTTCATGTTGTGTAAAAATTAAATGCAATGGGCTTCGCGACCATAGCTCAGTGAGTGGGGCACTGGCCATGTGCACTGAGGTTGGGTTTGAGCCCAGCCCAGACCTGCCAAACAACAATGACAACTGCAACCAAAAATGGCCAGGTGTTGTGAGGGGTTCCTGTCCTCCCAGATACTTGGGAGGCTAAGGCAAGAGAATCACTTAAGCCCAGGAGTTTGGGGTTACTGTGAGCTATGACACCATAGCACTCCACCAAAGGCAACATAGTGAGACTCTGTCTCAAAAAAAAAAAAAAAAAAAAAAAAAGGGTGGTGCCTGTGGCTCAAAGGAGTAGGGTACCGGCCCCATAGGCCTGAGGTGGTAGGTTCAAACCCAGCCCCTGGCCAAAAACTGCAAAAAAAAAAAAATTAAATGCACTAATGCATTCAAAACTCTTAAATACAGTAACTAGAACACTCTATTCTAGAATAATGTTAGACATCATAATTACAATTAATGATGACATGGAAAAAGTTCTCTAGTGACCTAGTATTTTTTAAATGGACACCCTGATTGAGAAAAAGTGAAGGTGCACCTACCAAATTCCAAATGTTACACATGCAGCTATAAATTTGTTCAAGTATCATCTTTATGTGATTTACTTATTGCCCCTATGGTTGGATTTTACCCTTATTTCAATTTCAATCCAGATGAATCTTTTCAATATGAGCTGGTCAGTTTTTCTTTTTTAAATCTGTAAGTCTGCCCTCTTATATGTCAGTTCTCCCTCAAAGTCATGGAAAAGAGTCTCAATTCAATAACATGACAGAAGGGGATTCCACTTATGGAAATGGAGAAGACTCAGGAAATTTGTGGTTGTGGGGTAAGGGGAGGAATATAGAACTAAGAATTCTGTTTTGGTTGCATTAAATTTGAGATTCCTAAGAGACTCCTACATGAGGTTGTCAAGGAAGAAATGGGTCTTTCACCTAGAGCTCAGAACAGAGCAACCACAGGGCTATCAAAGACAGAGATGGCAGCATGAAGATGGTATTTAAAGTCATGGATGTTGAAATCACATAAACTGAGAGAAGTTTGAGAAAAGTATCAAGAACTGTGTCCTGAAAGGCTCCAACAATTAGAGAGACGGAAAAAAAGTAAGGACGAAAACCAGGAAAGTATGCTGTTTAGAAAAATTAACATGAGAAATATTTCAAGAAAGAAGCAGGGCCAACTCTAAGAAGCCAAGTAAGAACACTTTTTCAAAACTGGAAAATTCTATAAGACACAAGTTAACCAAAGTTAAAAAGAAAGCAGAAAATGGAGAGATATATTTGCAAATTACATAACAAACGATTAATATCCAGAATTCAATAAAGAACACCCAGAAATGAAAAAGAAAAAAATACAATTAAGTTGTCACAAAAAGCACCAAGCACAGAAAGATACAGTTCATATCAGGATAAATATAATCAACAACTAATTTCAAAAAGATTTGACCTGGCAAATCATATGGGAAATGCAAATTAAATGAGAAATTATTTGTAATCAAAAAATAATAAAAGATTGATAGTATGCAGTGTTGGTGAGGGCAAGAAGTAAAAAATACTTTCACAATCCACTGATGACAATGAAGTCATTATACTCTTCTAGGAAGTCAATTTTACGGTGAAGATAAAAATTTTAATTGGGCATATGTGTCAATAGAGCAATTTTATTTTTGGAAGCTAATTTAGTCCCAAATGCTAGTACATGCACAAAGAAACATGGGTTCAAGAGCATTAAAAACAGTACAGCCTGTAATATAAGAAAATGAGAAACACCTACGTGCCCACTAATGGGAAATAATTATGTAAACTTTTAATGGGTATTTTTAGTACAGAAGATTATGGGACAGTTAAAAAAATGAGTTGGGTTGGTATGTTCTGCATGGAAATGATCTTCAAAATGTATCATTAAAGGATAAAAATAAAGATGTAAAAATACACATAGAATAGTCTCATTTATATAACAAAGTGAGAAAAAGCTATGATTTTGTGTGATTTATGGAAGTTTGCAGATACGTTAAAAAGATAATCAGATTAATGTTAATTGTTGTCTCTGAGGACAGAAGAAGGATTTGCAGGATAAAAACTGATAGTAATTTTCATTGTTTTGTTTTTACATTTTTTGATTTCTTATGAATTTGCTGATGTTCTACTTGTGGCAAATTTTCTTAAATAGTAAAGAGAACTATGAAACTCTAAGAAAAGAATTAGCTAAAGATGTTAACAAATGGAAAAACATACCATGCTCATGGCTGGACAGAATCAACATTCTTAAAATGTCCATACTACCCAAAGCAATCTACAGATTTAACGCAATCCCAAATCTACCCATACTACTCAAATCTACAGATTTAATGCAATCCCTATTAAAGCTCCACTGTCTTACTTTAAAGATCTCAAAAAAATAATACTTTGTTTTATATGGAATCAGAAAAAACCTCGACTAGCTAAGACATTATTCAGAAACAAAAACAAAGCAGGAGGAATTATACTACCAGACCTCAGACTATACTATGAATCAATAGTGGTCAAAACAGCATGGTACTGGCACAAAAACAGAGAGGTAGATGTATGGAACAGAATAGAGAACCAAGAGATGAACCCAGCTACTTACCATTATTTGATCTTTGACAAGCCAATTAAAAACATTCAGTGGGGAAAAGATTCCCTATTTAACAAATGGTGCTGGGTGAACTG
>NW_003852398.1:27397097-27457513 GCF_000181295.1 Otolemur garnettii | reverse complement strand
TTAGAGATCTAAAAATAGACTTGCCATTTGATCCTATAATTCCTCTACTAGGTATACATCCAGAAGGCCAAAAATCACATTATAACAAACATATACATACCAGAATGTTTATTGCAGCCAAATTCATAATTGCTAAGTCATGGAAGAAGCCCAAGTGCCCACTGATTCATGAATGGATCAATAAATTGTGGTATATGTACACCATGGAATATTATGCAGCCTTAAAGAAAGATGGAGACTTTACCTCTTACATGTTTACATGATGGAACTAGAACATATTCTTCTTAGCAAAGTATCTCAAGAATGGAAGAAAAAGTATCCAATGTACTCAGTCTTACTATGAAACCAATTTATAGCTTTCTTATGAAAGCTATAACCAAATTATAGCCCAAGAAGAAGGGGAAAGGGGAGAGGGAGGGGAGGGGAGGAAGAGGATGGGTGGAGGGAGAATAATTGGTGGGACCACACCTACGGCATATCTTAAAGGGTACATGTGAAATTTACTAAGTGTAGAATATAAATGTCTTAACACAATAACCAAGAAAATGCCGTGAAGGCTATGTTGATGAAAGCATTTCAGATTGTGTGTAAAACCAGTACATCATACCCCATGATTGCATTAATGTACACAGCTATGATTTAATTTAAAAAATGAGAAAAAAACCCTGATATTACTTTTTATTGTTTTGTTTTTACATTTTTTGATTTCTTATGAATTTGCTGTTCTCCTTGTGGCAAATTTTCTTAAATAGTATTAAAATTAGTTTTACAATTTGTTAACTTACTCATGATGAATTTAAAAGTTTTTACTATATTATCAGGCAATATGCTGGATATTTGTTATATAACAGTGGATAAAATAGGAAGAATTCTTGTCCTTATAAAACTTACCCTCAGTGGATTTGGGTTTCAAATAGTTTCCTTTTCTCTATTCAGGTAACCCTTACTTTTATAAGATCCCACACCCTCCACAGAAAAATACCACAAACCACGTTCTTGCACTTTTTGTGACTTCATAAAAAAGATGTAAGGAATAAAATATGGCATGCACATCCATATGCCATTTGTTTTTTTCTGAGACAGGGTCTCATTCTACTTCCCAGACTAGGATGCAATGGCATCATCATAGCTCACTGCTCACCCCACCCAACTCCTGGGCTCAACAATCCTCTTGCCTAGACCTCCCAAGTAGCTGGGACTACAGGCATCCACCACAACCAAGTAATTTTTCCATTTCTTTGTAGAAGCAGGGTCTTGCTCTTGTTTAGGCTGGTCTCAAACTCCTGGCCATGAATGATCCTTTTCTGCCTTGACCTCCCAGAGAGCAAGGATTACAGATATGAGCCACTGCCACTGCACCTGGCCTATATGCCATCTTTGCTATCTCTTTGCTTACAATCATACTGCAGATTACTAAATTCAGTAGTGATTAAATAGTAAAACATTAGTAAAACAGGCTTTCTTGGGCTGCCTTAGACACTCACAAACGCTTTCTATGACAGTTTCTATGGGAAAATGATACCAACTTCAAAACAACTGACTTAGCAAATGTATTGCTGGAGCATACGCTGTTTGTAAGTTGTTGACAGCCTGTACTTAGGCAACTGCTAGCTTAAATAGCTAAAAACTATCTGGCACCCACACAGAAGTTCTTGTACACATACTTTATGGTTGAATTCCTTCTATGACACTCACTAAGGCATAATAATTAAGAGAGAATGTCAGCCTTTAGAAGTATCCGTTGGGGCCCTTCCACCAGCTGGAATCTCCACACTATGCTAGACTTTAGCTACAAGTTTGCCTACACTGGTAGCAGAAAATTTAATTCATGCTTCTGAGCAGCCTCTGAGGCACAGCATTTATATTTCATAGCAATTCTTACTTTTTCTTCTTTTCTTACACCAGCAAATGAAAATTCCCCAATTTTAAGCTGTCAGAACAGCTGAATACTGTCATCATCAGATAAATTAAATGCTTGTCTCAGAGAGAAACTACTCTTTAGAAATTCTTGTGCATCTCAGAGCAAAGAAAAAAATGTTATTGACAATTCATCTTTGCTACAAGATGAATGTACTATCACACATAGCTTTTCACAGCTGAGAGCAATTCTAACCCAGGGTGACCAGAAAATTCTCAAGGTTTGGCAAGAGGCATCATGACTACACACCAAACATTCAACTCTCACTTCTACCTAACCTGTGTGACTGTGGGCACGTCTCTAGATCTTTCCATGTTCTCTCATATTCTATTTCCTTCCTCATACTGCTCTATTTGCCTGGAATAGCTTCCCTAATAGTTCCTCCATGTCTCAAATTCATATAAAATGCTGTTCTGTGAAGTCTTCCCTGAATTTACTAAGGCAAATCAGTTTCCTTCCTACTTATACCATTCTAGATTGCCCATGCTCCATCAGATCATTTATCACATTCCTGCTGCATATTTATTATTCTATTTATTGTAGTTTATCATGTTATTTGCAGCCATCATAGGTAATCAGGCAATATACTATCACTACTGATCTTACTAGTATTAATAGTACTATCTTGAGTGCTTACTATTTTTTAGGCCCCATATTAATCTATTATCTCTGATTTTCACAAAAGTTCTACGAGATGAGAATTTCAGTTTTTGACCTTTATGAGAGTAAAACCAAGAGAGATTATACAGATGGGTAGTAAGAACACTGAGAGTCAAGATAAAGTCTATTATACTCTAAAATCCATGTTGAAACCACTACTCTAAAATATTACCTTTAAATAATAATAGACAACATTTACTAAATGCTTACCAGGCATCAGGCTCTGTACTATGTGGTCTGTATGCATCTGCTAATTTGATCCTCACAAAATTTCTGTGTTGTAGATATAGTGACTATGTTCAAGTTTTTGCTTTGTTTTGTTTTGTTTTTGCAGTTTTTGGCCAGGGCTGGGTTTGAACACCCCACCTCTGGCGTATGGGGCCAGCGCCCTACTCCTTTGAGCCACGGGCACCACCCAACTATGTTTAAGCTTTTAAAAAATGAAATTAAGATTAAGAATGGTAAAATTACCTTCCTGAGATCACAGAACTATGGAGAGTGGATTTGAATGCAGATTAGACTCCCTCCAGAGCCTGAGCCCTTACCTACTACTCTATTCCTTGACCAGATGGTAGAATCTTCTTTAATCTTCACAAATTTTACGTAGGTTTTCAGGAATAACCCCTCTGGAAATAAAACCTGGAGTATTGTCTTTTTCACAAATGCAAACCAACCAAATCGATCAACTCCCTTAGTATACTCACCTTAGTACATGTGTGGATCCATTAATGGTAGTAGTTGAACATGGGACAGTCTGGCCCAGAATGGAAGGTCTTCGATAGCGCTCATCATCACAGCAGAGGATGATGAGGAAGGCACGTCTAAAAGATTTATTCAAGAAGGCGTAGAGAAAGGGGTTCAACCCAGAATTGATATAGCCAAGCCAGAGGAAAGCGGTCCACACCTGCCCAGGGACAGTGTAGTCTACGAAAGGATCCACAATGTTGGTGACAAAGAATGGAGCCCAGCAGAGGCAGAAGCAGCCCATGATGATGCACAGGGTCTTGGCCGCTTTGGTCTCTGTCCTCATGCGATGAGTGCTGTGCTGGTCTGCTGGCTGGGGCCTGACCTCTGAGGGGGCTCCTGCCCGTTGTAACATCTGGATCTGGTGGGCATGTTCCTTAGCTGTGACATAGATGCGATAATAGGCCAGTACCATGAGGAGAAACGGGATGTAGAAGGCCACCACAGAGCAGGTGATGGCATAGGGCTTGTTGACCATGAAGATACAATACGTAGAGTTAGAGTTGTGGTTGAACTTCCTTTTTTCTATCTGAGAGTCGAAGGGAGAGAGGAAAGGAGGAAAAGAGGGAGAAAGGGAAAGCAAAAGTGAAAAACAAGTAGGAGAAAAATGAAAAAGAAAAGCAAAGTGAAAAAGAAGAGAAAAAAGGGAGTTGGGCAATAGAAGGAAGGGGAGCAGAACAGGGAAAGATGTGGAAGAAAGAATGAAAGAAAAGTGTAAAGGGGAAAGGAAAGAAAGAAGAAGGTTGATCAGCAAAGCTTTGATTTTCTTACAAGACTATAGTACACAGAACCTTAATGGCAGAAAAGGAACATGATTATAACCCAGGGCTCAGAGAACTTGTCTATATAAGAGGAGCTAAAGGCCCCAGAAAAGGAGAGAACTAATACAGAGACAGGCTCGTAATTCATTCCATCTATCCAATCAATACTCGAGTCCTGCCTCTGTTCTCCCTTTCCTGTGTGCTTGCACATAATACACCAATATCACAGAACAAGACATCTGCAGATCAGTAACATCAAACTCACCAGCAGTGCATACTGTAAGTGCAGATTTCTGACCCCCCCCCGCCCCGCTCCTGAATCTAAATCTCTGGGCTGTGAGGCCCTGATATTTGCATTTTAGCAAACTGTTTGTGAATAATTCTACACTCATTAATATTTGAGAATCATTGTTCTGTACAATTCTAAACCCAGCTCTTTGGGGGATGGCCGGGGACACTTTACTAAACCCACTTCTCTGCTTACTGAGTGCCCTGATGGAAGTTTTCCTCATTCAGATAATACAGTATTTGAAGTATTGATACAGAGTAACAGCCAAGAGGGGCCTTAGGGCTTGGGAGAATGAAAAGGTAGATATTTTAGAATCACAGGAGAAAATGGTATTCACGTTGTGTAGGGCCAGACCTTGAGGTACCTGGGAACCCAACCCAAGTCAGAACCTCAGCAATACTCACTGTCTCAACTCACTCTCCTCCCTTTCTCTCCCACACCCACTCCATTCGGGTGTCCCTCCTAATCATTCCATTGAAACTGCTCTGATCAAGGTTGCCAATGACCTCCACGTTGCCATGTCCAGTACTCATTTAAAATGAGCCATCTATACCTTCCACACATCTGAACCCTCCTATCTTCTTTTTTTTATATTTTATTGAACTAAAATACATATAAAGTTCACAAATTTCAACGTATACACAGATGGAAAAATTATTAAAAAGTATGTATATCAGTGAAATTGTTATTCAAACCAAACTAGAGACTATTTCCAGCAACCAAGCACCCTCTTAAGGGTTTTCTGCCAGTCATTACCATGTCCAAGGGTACCCACTAATCTTTATCACCACAGTTTAATTTTATGTGCTGTCCAACTTCATACCAAACCAATAATAAAAACATGTACTAATTGTATCTTCTTTAATATTGTATCACGCATATTACTGCTTGCACCATCAATTTATTATTTTTCATGGATTGTAGGAATAAACCACAATTATTGTTCATTGCACTATTGTGAGTAGTCATTTTTTGGTTTTGGATATTTTGAATAAAACTGTTAAGAATATTCTTGTACAAATTTGTATGTATATGTGCATGTGTGCATATATTTTCATTTGTCTTAAGTATTAACCTATGACAGAAATTGTTGTGTCACAGGGAAAATTCAGCTTTTGTATATACAGTCAAATGGTCTCCAAAGAGTTGCATTAATTTACATTCCTGACACTGTGGTAGAGAATTCTAGTAACTCCACTTCCTGAGCAATACTTGGTATTGTCAGGGTATAGTAGTATCTCATTGTGGGTTTGTTGTTAATGGTTATAAAATTTATTAGAGGGTGGTGCCTGTAGCTCAAGGAGTAGGGTGCTGGTCCCATGTACCAGAGGTGGTGGGTTCAAGCCCAGCCTCAGCCATAAACTACAAAAAAAAAAAAAAAATTATTTGATTACATAAGCAAAATACCCCATGAAATCCTTGACTCTCTTTCCAAAGAGTATACATTATGATTGTCTTATGCTTTTTTTTTTTTTTTATCAAAATGTGTCCTGGGCATCAATAACCATCTTATTACAGTGCACTGATGTCACTCCTTTTAGATGGTGTCTGCTTCTGTTTCCTGATTAGCGCACTAGTTCCCTCATTGGGACCAAAGCATTTCCTTCAGAATGGTGTCACCCTGACTCATTCTTGTCAGTCTCAATTCTTGCAGCTACAGCCTCACTTTTAATCCAGGTAAGCCACCTCAAACTCTCAGAGTGCCCTGCTCAGTGTGCCCTGTTCCCCATGACCTACCTATCTGATTCAAATTTTGAAGAAAATCAAATAAACTGGAATCAAATTTAAGTTCATCATGACCTTTGGATTCTTCCCATGGTTTCACAGTGCATTTCCTGATAACTAATAATATTAATTATTATTATTGATTATAATTAATTGTTATTGATTATTCAGCTATTTTCCCATTTAAAAAAAATTAGGCTGTGCTACTCTTATTGATTTTTAAGAGTTGTTTTGTATTCTGGGTATGTCTTTTGTCAGATGTATGCATTGCAAATATCTCCCATCACTTTGTGGGATGCCATTTTACTCTCATACCAGTTTATCTTGTGATAGACAATCCTAATTTTAAAAACCCTGTAATGTTGGTTAATACTTTAATGTCTTATTTAAGAATTTTTTGTTTTCTCTTAAGTATAAAGATATTATTTATAATCTTTTGAAGAAATTCTCCTATGTTGTCTCTTAGTACATCTTTACTGTGTTAATTTTTACGTTTAATTCTTCTGCCTATCTGGAATTAGTTTTTCTTTATGATGTAAATTAGAAGACATGATTAAACTTTTACCTTATGGATATCCAATTGACTGAGCAGAATCTATTGAAAAGACCACCTTTTTCCAGGTTTATTACAATATAACCTTGGTCATAAGTCAGGGGAGTGTACGTGCATGGCTCTGTGTTTGGAGTTTCTATTTTGTTCTCTTGAGTTGTCTGTCTGTTCATCATTCTGTTTTGACTTCTGTAACTTTATTAACCTTGGATATCTGGTAATAAGGACCTTTGAACTGTGGTTTATCTTCTTGAACACTAGTTTCAATTTTCTTGTGTTTCAGTATTTCCATATAAATTTAAATTAGTTCATCAATTTCCAAAAAAAAAAATGTTCTAGGAATTTGATTGGATTAGAATAGAGTAATTGAGGAAAACAGACATCTTTACGAAGTTAAGTCCTCCAATTCATGAACACTTTAA
Source organism: Otolemur garnettii (assembly GCF_000181295.1). NCBI lineage: Eukaryota > Metazoa > Chordata > Mammalia > Primates > Galagidae > Otolemur > Otolemur garnettii. Next base: position 27,450,444 of record NW_003852398.1, on the reverse strand, counting down.
TTCCCTTTGTTTTTTAAGTGTATTTCAGTGATATTTTGTAATTTTATATGCAAATGTCTTGCCTATCTTTTGTTAGAGGTATTACCATTTTATGTTTTTATACTGCTTTAAGTGGTACCAGGCTAAAATTCTTATTTCTAATCATTTGTTGCTGATATGTAGAACTCAGTAAAAATTTTTCTATATTGGCTTTGTATCCAGACACTTTGCTAAGTTAGTTATTAACTAATATTTTACCTCTAGATTCTTTTGATTTTTCTCCATGAACACTCATATGATTAGCTATAATAGTTACATATTTTTCTTTCTGATCTTAATACCATTTTTCTTTTCTTTAGCGAACTTGATAAAACCTCCAGTGTAGTTTTGAATAAAAGTGATCATTATAATTGACAAACTATTTTATTTCCTGTTTTAGGGTGAGAGACCTAAATATTTTACTATTTAGTATGATACTTGCATTAAGTTTTATGTCAATGCCCTCTGCTTAATTCAGGAAATTCCCTCCTATTCTAAGTTTAATGAAATTTTTAAAAAATCATAAATGGGTATTGAAGTTTGTTAGTACATTTTTGGCAATAATGAGATGGTCATGTGAGTTTTCTTCCCTTTCTTTCATTAATGCAATGAAAGACATTGATTGCATTACATTCCCAGAATAAACTTCACTTTTACTGGATACTGTGATACGCTAAATTCTTTTTAAGGATTGAAAGAATTTTCCACCAACTATAAACACTGCCTGCTGACTACTCTTAGTCATCACCCTTCTCCAAGAATAGCCTTTGACTAACTTAACTCAATGTTACTTCCTCTTCTCAGGGTCAGCCTACATCCAATGTGAATATACACATGAATAAAGATATGGGAAATATTAGTTTTATACACATTTAGTATCTTGTTTTATAATATACATATTATAAAGTTATAGTATATCTTCCTCTTGAATTGATATTTTGATCTCGTGAAATATCTCTATCTCTAGAGACAGTACTTGTCTTAAATTTTATCATCTATAATAGCAGAGCTACACCAGGTTCCTTTGGAGTAGTGTTTGCACGGTGTATCTTTTTCTACTGTTTTATTTCACCTTTTCCTCTGGCATTTAAGGTCAAACACAAGAGGCCTCCCTAAATGCCTTCATCTTTATTCTTTGTTTTGATAAATTGCGTATGACCACATAGTTTAAGAACAAAACCATAAAATTAAAATGAATGCCACCTTGATTGGCCAAATGGCTCATAGAGGTCTTGGCTTATTCTTCATAATCTATTTTTATATTATCACATTATTCCTTCATCTGCTAGCTTATGGGTTGTATGTTCCCTTATTAAACTTGTGAAGAATCAATATTATTCTTATCTGACTAGTGGGTGCTCTTCTGTATTACCCACATATTACCATTCCTAGTGCTCTGCCCTCTTTCCTGTTGTGTGGCACTTCCATCTGTGATCATCTTCCTTTTGTCAGAAAAATTTGTTAAAGTAACATTTAGTACAAACTTGTTGCTGAAAACTTGCCTTTGCCTGTGTCTTTACTTCTTAATTTTTGAAGAATATCTTCAATGGGTATAGAATTCTAAGTTGTAATATTTTCCATCATTGTAAAGATGTTGTTCCATTGTCCTCTTGCTTCCATAATTGCATTGCTTGATCAAGTGTCTTATTTTCTCTCTTTTCTCTAAATACATTGAGATTTATTTCCTCTTTGATTTTTAGCACTGTTTAAAATATGAATTTTTTAGACATAGTTTTCTTTTTTAACTTATGAGATTTTATACAAATTTTAAATCTGTGACTGACAGCTTTCATTAGTTTTGAAAAATTCTAAGCCAGTATTTCTTCAAATATTACTTCTGCTACATTTTCTTTCTCTCCTTTCCTTCTAGAATGCCAATTATACAAAGTATAAACATCAGAACTTTTGTGTATGACATATACACACACACACATATATCACAATTGTATGTAATTTTTATTTATTTTATCTCAATCTGGACATTTCTATACACCTAAATTCTAGTTTATTATAGGTCTTCTTAGCTATGTCTAACATACTATTATATTCATCATTATGTTTATTTACTTTTTCTTTTATTGCATTTATTACTTCCAAAATTTCCATTCAATCCTTTTTTTTCTTTTTGTAGATTCTAGTCCTCTAGCAAAATTCTTCAGGTAAAACAGAGAATTAACTAAAGGTTAAAACTTTCTACTTTCTTTTTAACTATATTAACCTAAGTTATTTGAAAGCCTTCATCAAATAATTCCATTATCTAGACTGCCTATGAGACTATTTCTGTTACCTTTTTATGTTCATGGTTTAGCATTTGGTCTTGTTTCTTACAGTGCCAGGTAACTTTTGATTAAATGACAGATGCCATATATAAAAAATTACATATGTTCTGGGTGGTAATAATGGCCTACTCTACAGAGAATTTAATTTTCTTTTGCCGGGCAGCTAGACTCTAGGAAGGGATGTTCAATCATGTTTAGATTGCATTCAATGCATTTTGAGGGCTAGTTTTTTTGTTTGTTTGTTTTCATTTTTTGCCAGTTTTTCTTCTATGGGATAGACTCTCAGGTGTTTCAATTAGAGTACCAAGGGTGCTTACCAGGGTCCTCTGCCTTAGTAAGCCCTCAGATTCAATTAATCTATATCTTCCCAGTATTGTAAGGCTGCTAAAATCTCTGGTGACTTTTTTTCTTTCTCAGCTGTTGCTTCCAACTTAATTTTTTTTGTTTGGTTTGTTTTGTGTACCTAGCCCAATCATCCTCCATTTAGAAGTAAGCAAATGCTCCAAAAAAAATTATATGCTAAATTTTAGGTTCATCTGTCTCTAAGGTTTATACCTGTCTGGAATCTTAGTGACTCAAGTTGCAGGCACCTTGGCATCATCACCTCTAAACTCTCTCTCCCAGTTCAGTGAGACAGCCACAAATCTGACCCTCCTGCTTTCCATTCAGCCTCTATCTCTCTATCCAAAAATAAGTAAAGGCTCCCCCCAAAACAGTAGTGGTCTTCTTTTATTCTTTGAGATCCTAACTACTCAATTCTTGCCTTGGTTACACTATACTTGTTCTCTAAGTATTTACTTGATTACTCCCTCTTTCCCTGCAGGACTCTCCTTTAGCCATATCTTATCAAAGAGGGGAAATTTCACATAAAAATAATAACATCTTCTCATCAGTTGCTATGTTTTTACTTGTTTTGTTTTTTATGCCTTTTTAAAATAAAATTGAACACTTAAACTATATTTTAGTTTCTTTTCCCTAAATTTTAAATGTCAGAAGAGGTGGATTTTTTTTTTTTCATTTGTTTCTGGAGTAACTACAGAAGGTGGTGGGCATTCAATTACAGTTTTTGAATGAATGAATAAATGGTGCTTTGAGCTTAGATTTTAAAGTCACATGACTTCCTTTATAAATGAATATAAAACATGCAATATTGTTTTTATGATATTAAAACATGTAAAGGATTTTAGTATAATATTTATAAGAAGAAAAATGATACCATTAAGCAGCATCTAGGATTAGGAACATGGTTCCGAAGCAGCACAAAAATTACTATACTTACTATATAAACACTTAACTTTGAATTTTTAGGGAGTTTCTTTCACATCATGTTCATAATCTTGCAGTGGGTCGGTATAGTTCCTAATTAATAAAATCTGGAGATGGAATGAAGGATTTCTATAAAAGCATGTATAGCTTTAAAAGCAAAGGTGATTCCACTGCACAAAGGAAGAAAGTTCCTGGAGTAGGTACCTGCCCTGGGCATTGTCTATATATGTGTGTGTGTTCAGATTTATACTTGTGGGTATACAGTGCAGCCTCATTGTTCATGGTTTCCATATTTGTGAATTCACTGACTCACTGAAATTTATTTATCAATTTCTAAATCTTTGGCATCAATACCAGGGGCATTTTCACAGTCATCTGCAGACATGCTTGTACACATTTGAGTCGCCTGATAGGCATGTTTCCAGCTGAAGTCAAACAAAGCAATGCTCTGCTTTCTTGTCTCATTTCAACAAGGGTCCTTTTTGCTGTTTGTTGCTGCATATTTTACCTTTTTCTCTTTGTTATTGGTGATTCCACATTTTAAAGTGGCCTCTACCTGTAGTGCTGAAGTACTACCTAGTGTTCCTCAGTATAAGAAGGCAGTGATGTGCATAACGGGGAAAATCCAGGTGTTAGGAAAACTTCATTCTTACCTAATAAATTAGAGTGCCTTGGCCTGAGTGATAACGCCTTGGCCATGAGTTCAGTGCTAATGAAGCAACAGTACAAACTAAATAATTGCCTTTAAACAGAAACACACATGAAGTAAGTTTATGTATTAATTGGTTAATGAAAATGTTATGACCAGAGCCTTGCAGAAACCTAACCCTCTATTTCCCCTAAGAGCAAATATTCACTATTTGCAAATTCAATATTTGCAGTAACTTTATAAAGCTTGACTGCCACAAGTAAGAATCAGATACATAGGTATCACGAACAAGGGGAAATAATTACACTTTTGTGAAATGGGGAAATAATTATACTTTTCTCAAAAGGATGCTGTCAGAATTATATGTAAATTGTTTAGTATGCTGTCTGGCATACAGTTATGTTAGAGAAAAATTATTCATGGCATTTGTTAAAGTGTAAGGCAGATTTTATTCAGGACTATGGTGATAGGTTATAGGGACTAATGCAATGGGCTTTTGCATAAGGGGAGAAAGACTGGGCTCAACTCTTAATACCACATGGAAAAGTGGGAATTCATAGCCAAATAGCATGGTGGGTAGGTGGGTGGAGGGTCAGTGGATGGTAAATTACTAAGAGGAAAGGTTAGGGGTAAGGGAGGAATCTGGCTAAACCAATCTAGCATGATTCTTGCTGAAGACAGGTCTGAGTGATCAGACATCGCCTGGAGTGCGGGTGGGGGATTGTGGCAGATGAGGAACTTGATCAGATATTGAGGGTAGGGAACTTTGGCTAATCCAATTTAGCAAGATTCTCACCAAAACTGGGGATGTAAAGACATATAATGAATTCCAAAAGTCCAAGCCTAGACTTTTTGTTAATAAACTATCAAAAATGTTACCTTTTCTAACTTTCTTAGAATATCCATCCCATCTAATACTACTGGTTTCTTTAGAATCCCAAGCCAAGTTGTACAGACAGTAAAGCTGGCAGGGTCTGTGTAGATACTTACCAGATCAACTATGCCAATATTATTCCAGCCTTGCATTATAGGGAGGAAAGAAATAAACATGGGGATGACCCAGCAGCCTCCCAGCATTAGTGCGATGCGCAGAGGGGTCATCTTGTTCCTATAGACCAAAGGCTGGCAGCAGATGGCATAATACCTGGAGGGAGAGTAGAGGGAATGGGCCAGGGCAAAGAGAAAGGGAAGGGAGAGTGAAGAGAACAACAGATGAGAGAGGAGAGGAGGAAAGAGGGAATGGAGCAAGGGATAGAGAAGAGGAAATAATGAGGAGGTGGGGGCAGAGAACAAACATGAGGAAGAAAGGAGAGAGTATGGAGAGCAAAAGACAAAGTGGGCAGTAGAAGAAGAGAAAGAGAAGAGAGAGAGAAGGGAGGAAAGAAAAAAGCAATTATGCAATAAAATACGTTACATTGACCTATGAAATTTTGATAATATAAATATATACTTTAGATGACATCTGAAATTGTCTAGAGTCAGTCCCATAGATCTCTCCATCTGCAGGAGCTCCACACACTGGATGGACTTCTCTGTCCCAGGGGTGGTCCTCATACTACCTTGATGCCTGAGCAGTCAGAGGCTCCCGTCCAGCCCTCTGACCTCAGCATGCATGTGCCTGTCGCCTGACTGACTACACCGTGAGGGTGAGTCAGGCACGGCCCTACATCTGGGCTTACTATATCTCAGATTGGTCCCCTTCGTCTTGGTCACTTACCTATGCTGAAGTGGGGATCTAGTCAGGATTTTTTAAATTGAGGTCCAAGGATTCCCCTCTCTTTCCACTGCCCCAGACTCCTGCATCAGACTCACCTGAGGGACCTTTTTGAAAATGCAGATCCCAAGGATCTCCTGAATCAGAGCCTGCTGGGAGTCACTTGGAGCTTGCCTTTTGACAAGTGAGAGTCATTACTGCTGCTTACTACACATGCCCACACATGCCCTGTTTCCCCTTCCAGTCATGTGCACTTCCTGCCTCCTTATGGTTGGGTGGGATCAAGTAACTGGTCCTGGCCAATAAATCATGAGCAGAATTGACATATCACCCCGGGACAGACTATATTTTTCCTTCTGATGACAAAAATGTAATATTTTGAATATCTCCTGCTTTATCATTTCCTCTCTACAATTTGAGATCCTCCATCCCCATGTACTAGGATATAATCTCTCTCCTGGACTCACTGCTCACTCTCCTAAGTCCATCTTCTGCCTATGGTACTAGCTTTCTTCCTACCTCCAGAAAGAGGTGCAATCTGCCCCACTCAAAGGAGTTCTAGCCTTTAATGCCTCAGAGATTAGCCCTTCTATGCCCAGGCGTGGCAGGGAATCTAACAATATGCAAAATATTGCAGTAGGTCTATCAACCAATGCTCTCTGAAAAAGTTTTGAAAAAGAAGAAGAAAAAAGTACAAAAAAGAGCCTGGAGGCTAAGTCTATTCTTTAATATTTTATACCATTTAGTAATGAGCCACCCCCTTACACCCTTCATTTTATGCAGTTCATTTTATTAATTTTCCCACCTCTTCTTTTCTTTTCTTAATTCAAATCATAACTAATGTAACAATGGCTATGAACAATGGCTTTGAAGAGGTGGTGGTAGGATGGGTTGCAAGAGAGGGTGGAATGAGAAGGACAGCCCAGTGCTGGAGCATGAGAAGTGGGTGCATTGGCAGCTGGGAGGGGAGAATTAACCCCTTTCCTGCAAGGAATAGAGGAGGAGCACCATGCCAGGAAGCTCCCTCTATCTGACTGACAAGTCCAGTGGTGCATCCTGAGCTGGACTAGAAGATAAGGAACAGAAGACCAAAGAATGGGAGAGGGGCTCACTCAGGAACCTGTTGTCTCCATTATAAAACTGCCTTGGCAGCAAAATCTAACTGAAGATAACTCAGTAGTGAAAAGAATCATTATTAACTGGATTCCCTCCATACTCTTGATTTATAAGAAAGGCAAATCACATCTGAGTGCAAATTTTTCTGAATAGTGGTAATAATCATATATGTTTACTATCAACGGAAGTAATGATAAATTTGAAGTTTATAAAATTTTTCCCCAAAATTTTGTTCCCTTTCTCGTTTCCTGTTGGGAAGGGGGATTTTTTTCCTCCACATTTAATATCCTTCCTACTTTCTCTCAGTAATAGCATCTCAAATCCTTTAGGAATTATTTCTTTGCTGTTGTTGTAGTGTTACTGGGAGAGCAAATGGTGGGGCTCTGAGTTTTCTAGCCAAGGAGGGCCCCAATCAGACTTTCTCCTAGGACTGAACATCAAGCAGTATGACGCAGAAATGGAAGGTCAACAGAGGGCAGAGGGCAGAGGCCCCCATATTCCAGCAGCAGCCTCCTGGCAGGGCTGGGGATTAGTTCCTGCCCCTGGGATCTTTCAGCCATCATGCACTTGCCCCTCAAGCCCACATTCCTTATCTCTCCCTTCAATTAAATAATCCACCTCTTGTCCTTTCATTAAATTTGCTGTCTGCTTACAGTAGCATTATGTGTAAGTCCTCCCTCCAAAAGGGTAAGTTAAAGTTCCAATTCTCAGTACCTTGGAGTATGACCTTATTTAGATACAGGGTTTTTACAGAAGTAATCAAACTAGGGTGAGCCCTGATCAGGTATTATTACTGGTATCTTCCTAAAATGCAAATTTTGACACAAAGACTGATATGAATGGAAGGAAGATAGATGGCCATGTGAAGACAGGGGATTGGAGTAATGATAGTAATGTATCTATCCACCAAGAAACCCCAGCAAGTGCCAGAAATCACAGGAAGCCAGGAAGAGGCAAGAAGGAATTATTGTCTACAAGTTTCAGAGAAAGTATGACTCTACTAATGTCTTAATTTCAGACTTTTAGCCTCTAGAACTATGAGACAATAAATGTATATTGTTCTAAGTCATCTAGTTTGTATATTGTTCTAAGCCATCTAGTTTGTTCTTACAGCTCTAGCAGACTAATACAGGTGGCTAAGGGCAAGTGCTGTTGCTTACAACCAAAGTTACCCACCCTACATAGAGCAGTAACACTGATTTTGACATATATCCTTTGCAGATGGACTTTTCTTTTTTCTTTTCTTTTTTTTTTTTTTGAGACAGAGTCTCACTATGTTGCCCTCGGTAGAGTCCCGTGGCGTTAACAGCTCACAGCAACCTCAAACTCTTGGGCTTAAGTGATTCTCTTGCCTCAGCCTCCCAAGTAGCTGGGACTACAGGCACCTGCCACAATGCCTGGCTATTTTTTTGTTGTAGTTGTCATTGTTGTTTGGCAGGCCCGGGCTAGATTCCAACCAGTCTGCCTTGTTATATGTGGCCAGCAACCTAGCCGCTGAGCTACAGGCACTGAGCCTGTACTTTCTTTTTCTATGTAAGAATACCTTTGTTTTATTTGCTATGCCTTCAGGTCATACCTCAAGTTATGGTGCTCCTTCATCCACCACCCCAAAGAAAGGCTGGATGAAGAACAGAGGCTGCTCTATCTTTGTTGTGTAATCATATATAAGGTTTAGAATCAGGAGCCAGATTTCAAGAATTTTGGATAGATCCTCAGTCTCACAGAAATCCAAAAGTTGGACAAGAAAAGGCCACATTAAACATCCTATAGGACGAAAAGTAAGTGTGAGGAAGTAGGATGTCTAACCTGAGAAGATTCTTCTGATTTCCTGAAGTGAATATGATATTTAGAGGGTTTAGTTGGAAAGACAATAGAATTCACAAGAGACTTTAGAATATATGGTTATATTGACGCTCATAACATTTTAATGAAAGCCTTTCTAAGTCTAGTTTGGCCAGGGTCTTGAGGCATGATGAATATCCCATGAATGGTATAATCTCCCCATAGACCACAGACTGTTGCTCTGCCCTTGATTACTAGGAGCTGCTGATACAGAAAACTAGTGGTCACAGGTTTCCTTTTGAAATTCAGCTTCAAAAAGGATACTGTGAAGTATACTGTGAATACTCCCTTATAAAACGAAGTGCATATCCAAGCGTACTTGAATTTGCTAGGGACTGGGAATTCACCGAGCACATTCCTTATCCACTTTTATCTACTCCTTATACATTTTACACATATACTTAGTTTCCTGGACAATGAGTGCCTGAACTAAAGATGCTTGGAGAGCCAGCTCATTCTATGAGGAGGTACAGTGGAACGCACCCATGCACAGATGGTTGTAGAAAGCTGGTCTTATATAATCTGGGTGGTTAAGTAAGCCTCAGAAATCCTTCATTTCTTTTTTTTTTTTTAAATCAGCAATAAGTGGGGGGGGAATCTTTTATTATATTTAAATTTAAATTAAGTTGGTTAAATTGTGAGTGACAGGTAAGAATATGAATTAAAAATATTGAGTTACGTATATGCATATTCTTTACTTAACTCTCATCTTTTATATTTTCTCACATTTGATCCTCTGTCTTATAGTAAACATAATCTGATTATTAAGTGGCATGGAGAATACGAGTTTCTTATTTGGAGCTCCAAATACAGCATCCATTTAGCTTTATGTGCTCAAGATTCTTACCAAAGTCTGGGTACCCTTGAGGCAGCATCCCTAAATAAGTCACCTCAGATCCTTCCAAATCTTACCAATCTTTGCTTTCAAGCAAAGAATCTAGAAAAGCAAACATCCTCTGCAGGCTGCACTCAAGAATCTAAATTAAGTGGGTGAAAAGAAACATCACTGAAAAAAATGATTAATAAAAATGAGCTCCGGCTCGGCGCCTATAGCTCAACCGGCTAAGGTGCCAGCCACGTACACCTAAGGTGGCGGGTTCGAATCCCCAGCCCGGACCCGCCAAACAACAATGATGGCTGCAACCAAAAAATAGCCGGGCGTTGTGGCGGGCGCCTGTGGTCCCAGCTACTTGGGAGGCGGAGGCAGGAGACTCGCTTGAGCCCAGGAGCTGGAGGTTGCTGTGAGCTGTAATGCCACGGCACTCTGCCCAGGGGGACAGCTTGAGGCTCTGTCTCAAAAAAAAAAAAATGAGCTCCATGGTTAACCAATAGATTTCATTTAAAATTCTAATATTGTCTATAAATCAAGCACTAGTTAGAAATCTGGTAACTTTAATCTATTGTGGTTGCTTTTTAGTTCCTACATTTGGATTTTATTTACTCTGTTAATAACCAAAAAGTTTGGCCTGTCATGAGTGGTGCCTGCAACACACATGCGACACCACTAGACAGAAGCAGGAAAGTCAATTTGCAAGTTCTTTGCACTGACCAATTTAAGAATAGTAGCTACTATTTGGTAGGCTGAGCTACTATGCTTACCAAAGGCGCTACATATTTTGTCTCATTTAATCTTCACAACCACTTTTGGGATAGGAACCATAAATACATCCATTTCACAGATGAGAAAAGGGAAACACAGGAGAGTCAGAAACTTGCCAAAAGTCCTGCAGGTGGTAAGAGCTGAGCTGGCATCTGGCTCAGGCAGCCTGACCCAAGGGCCAGGACATTAACCTCATAATGATCACTTTACTCTGCTGCCTCTCCCAACCCCCCACAGAATTTATTTTAATTCTTTAAAAGCCACTTTAGATACGAGTAAAGCATAAAAGTACTGAATCTCAGAACTTGAAGAAGATGCGGAGAATCGTGAAATCCCCAACCTGCCTTAGAAAATGAAGGCATATCCCAGCCTGTTTGAATTTGCTAGGGACTGGGAATCCACAGAGCACATTCTAAATTTAAGGGTATCCTCTAAAACCAATTTTCTATAAATTCCAGTTTTACCCTCGCTTCATGTAAAAATTCCTATCCTTAATTCTTTTTCTGCATGGTGGTCCTACAGACATCTGAAGACTGCTTTAACATTCCTCTGCCTAAAGTTTATTTTCTGCAGGTAAAAATATTCCCAGTCGCTGTCAACCAGGGTGATTTTGCTTGCCAGGGGAGATTTGGCAAGGTCTAGAGCCTTTTCTGCATCATTACAACTGGGGCATCCAAGGGGTAGAAGTCAGGAAAGCTGCTCAACATCCTCCAGTGCACAGGCAGCCCCCACCAACACTCACACAGAAGAATTACCTGGTCTATAATGTCAATAGTGCCAAGATAGGAACTTATGTTTTGAGAGGTCACCAATAGCAGGGGCTTCTTATCCTCTATATGTGCTGGGGTGTGTCATTTCCTCTTAAGAGTGGGATGGCACAAGAGACAGCACAATACTCTGGAGCATCCTATACAGACCAAAGGGGACCTACTGCATTGCCTTCTACCCTGTCCACCGTAATTTAGTATAGCCTAGGGCACAGCCAGAAGCACAGCACACCTGTGCTCCCTCGGAGAGGTTATAATCTGGACAGCAGTTGGGAGTGCCCCTGATTAGCTGATTTGTAAGTTCCATGAGGGCCGAGATATTTGCCATGTTCACTGTTGTATCCCCAGTGTCTAGTCCAATGCCAGATAAACTGGATGATCATAGACTCGATTAAATAAGTAATAAATTCTAAATCTTTACCAATTAAAATGAACTCCATTAAAATGTGTTACCAGTTTTGGAGATGTGAAAGGTCATTATCTATCAGAGGATGGGGAAATATTTTCTTTGGTATCTTTTCAGCTGTCTTTTAGAGACTAAGGATAGTGAACAAGAAAGTGTATTTCAGGTGCCGTAGACAGCAAAGACAAAGACTCAGAGAGAGAAACCATACACACGGAATATATATTCATAAATATCTATCCCTATAACCACATAGATCTATAAACATAAAAGAATACAAGTTAACTGGATGTTAGGGTGTTTGTAGGGAAATTAAAGGCAATAAGCCTGAAAAAGCTGGTGGGGGCGGGCCTCTGAGCCATGGTTCTCCAACCTTATCAAGTGTCAGAATCACTTTGAAGATTGGAAACAGATTTCTGGTAGTTCTGGAGTGAGGCCCAAGACTATGTGTTTCTGACATGTTCCCAGGTGATGTTGTTGCCAGTGGACTGGGGACTACACTTTGAGAACCACCGTCTTAGAGATTTTGAATGCTAGGCTAAAAGTCACCAAAAGCTTTTTGACCTAGAGAATGCCCAACACAATTAAATACTGCTGCATGCTCTACTATAAAAGCTGAATTACAACAGATTAAAAAAGAGGTTGTTGATTCACAGGTTAGATGGATAATATTTAGGAGGTAACAAATGATTCTGTCTCATTTCCGGAACAGAGATGAATCTATAAGATCCGTTCTCTAGCCTTCCATTGGATATTTCTCATTCTTACTTAACTGGAAAACTTTTACAAAGTGATTAAATGAATGTTCAAATGACAAGTGAAGTTCCAGATGGCCAGGATTAACGAAAATGTAGCAAAGGTATTTACAAAGTAATTTCTTATGCAAAACATTTCAAAAGTACTGCTCATAAAACTCCATTTAAATCCCCTTTGGTAAACCAGCCACCAGCTTCTCCAACTGCAGCCATGTGCAAATGTGTGATCAAATTGCTTTTAAATGTCTCTGGGGACACAATTTACTTTGACAACTCTTAGAAGACAGCCGTGTATTTTAAGCTCCATGCTAATCCCTCCTGCAATTAAGGAAAATTCTACCTCCTCACTTCCTGCCCTCCCAACTACAGGGAAGGCAGAAGAAGCAAAAAAGAATAATTTGGAATCCTAGACTTTCAGAATTGGCAATGATCTTAGCAGTCAACTTCACAACTTTACTTCTTCACAATTGGGTACCAACTCTCCTTGACTTTTTAGCTCCACGGCCATAGGGTCAGTTTCTTTTTTTTCTTTTTTCTTTCCTTCTTTCTTTTTTTTTTTTTTTTTTGAGACAGAATCTCAAGCTGTCACCCTGGGTAGAGTGCTGTGGCATCACAGCTCACAGCAACCTCAAACTCTCGGGCTCTAGTGATTCTCTTGGCTCAGCCTCTCAAGTAGATGGGACTATAGGCACCTGCCACAACATCCAGCTATTTTGTTGTTGTTGTTATCATTGTTGTTTTTTAGCTGGCCCTAACCACTGAACTACAGGTGCCGCCCTAGAGTCAGTTTCTTAATCTCTCCAAGATCCAGTTTCCTCATCTGTAAAGTGGAGGTAATCATGTCTGCCTCCTTTGTTGTGAGAATTGATAAAATAATATGTTTAAAACATAAGTTCCTGGTACATAAATATGTGTTTAATACATATTATGATAAAAAAATTCAAATACATTTTGGAACTACGAGCTCTAAATTATTTAACAAATAACATCAAAGTCACTTATTCAATGTCTCTCCCCAGCAGTTGATTCTAAGAAACATAAAAATGAATGGGTTGGTTCCTAAAGATGAATGAAAGCATTGAGGACATATTTACTATGTGTAATAGAATTACATGTAAGATATGTAATAGTCATACACTGTTGTTTAAGCCACTAAGTTTTGGGGTAGTATTACATGGTAATGGATTACCACAATAAGGGTAAATAGGTCATATACGGCTTGAGCGAGTTCTGGGGTTCACGGGCTGGGTAACAGTCCTCCCTCCAGGAGATGGTCTAATAAATTTCTATGGCAGAACTCTGGATAAAGAGACTTGTCTCCCTGCTCTTAGTAACTGGTTTTGTTATTTGAGCAGTCCCCAGATTACAAATGAGATAGTCTCTGTAGGTTTGTTTTTCAGTTGAATTTGTACATAGGGTATTAGTAGTGACCCATGTATGTAAGTTGGAATAGGTACATTTACCTATTACATGCCACAGCCTCCATTTGTAAGTGCGAGTTGTATGTAAGTTGGATGTTTGTAACTGAAGGTTGCCTATGCTGTTCTTTAAGAAAGAACTGAAGGCTTCTTCCCTGTGGTCCCCAGGCTTGGCAAATTGCCAGTCACCTGGTGCATCAGTGAGGAAGACCCAGCAGGGATATTAACCAGAAGGCAGGAACAGGAAGAGGGGCTGAGAACACAGCCGAGAGCAGAGCCAGAACTGGGGTTCCAGGAAGGAAAGGCTGTCAGGGTAGGGGACAGCGAGAGACTCCTTTTTGTCACAGATCCATAAGACACCACATCAGGTCTTTACAGGAACCATTAACCCATGTGCGATCTGCAGATTTCATGTTTACTATGTTCCTCTCTGTCAAATATTCTTCTTCTGTACCTTCATGATAAGAAAACTCGCACAAAAGGGAGTACCAGCTGTCTAGGAAGGTGTCTTTCTGACTGATTGCAGACTAAAGGAAAAGAATAGCCTGCCAAAAATGTCATCTGAAAACATTTTGGCAGGGGCTTCCTGGACACACACAGAGTTACCAAGGTGTACAACTGTGCAAATCGATCAACCTGCCAGCAGACACTGGCTGCTTATCCCCCTGACTCTTCCAGACTCAGCTCCAGGGTCACATCTTCTGAAAAGTCTGAAAGTCCTCACTGGCCCCCCAGAACAGTGAATGGTTCCTCACCTCTGCTCGTTTTTTTTTTTCTTTTTTTTTTTTTTTTACATAGCACCGTGTATATATCTGATCTGTGACCCAGCATTTTTCTAGTTATATGGTAATTGTCTGCTTTCTTCTTGACTGTTGCAGCTATTACTATTCCTGCTACACACACCACTCCTATGTGGAGGGCACACCTTATGTCAGGAAATGTGTTCGGTGTCATATTTAATTCCTGTAAGAACTCTGTTAGGCATCTGTCATCACCCTCATTTCAAATGTGAGGAAACTGAGGCTCGGAGAGTTAAATCCACTTGCTCAAGATCACACAACTAGGTTACGGTAGCCCTGTGTCTTACACCCAGACCTGCTGACATCCATGCCCTGGTGACACTGATAAGTGGAGCAGGGCCGGACAAAAGCTTTCCTATCTGAGAGGAGGAAGGAGGATACGCAGTGCCCTAGGAGCTTTTGAGCTGAGGACACACAGAAGAAAAGTTATTTAAGGATGAGCCTTGCAGATATGATAATATCCAGGAAAATTAACTAAGGAGCTAGCTGCTGCAGTAACTCAGAAATGTGGTGGGAAAAGGGAATAAAGAGGAAGGAGATGTATTTGAAAGATATTTACAAAAATACGGCTCTGATGGGGCATGCAGCTTATCGTGGTAGATAAGTAACAGATGACCTCACAGAAGTGCGTTTAAATGACTAAAAGATGAGTAATAGATGTACCTTTGAGGTACAGAGTGGAAGAGGATACAGAATTAGTTTACGGTGGAAATTTCCACTTTGAGCACATTCGAGAAAACAGAAAGAGGCTTAAGGCAAGATGTTGAACAGGCAGGTAGACATAGGAGTGTGGAGCCCGCACGGGCCAAGACTGAAGGAGAGGCACGAGCAGAGGCGCAGGTGAAGCCACAGGATAAGACAGGGCTCCGAAGGAAGGAGGAGAGAGTCTCTCAGGGATGGAAGGCTGAGGACACAACCTTCAAGGACACTGAGCTATGAGGTAGGGTGGAAAAGATGAGTGAGAGTGTGTGGGAAGGCACTCACAGCAGCCACGAGGACTTTGCATTTGGAAGGCAAAACCATAGTGGAACAAAATTTCTGGCTGACTAGGTGCCACGTCCTATAGTATTCAGTTTATTAACTGAATAATAAACATTCATTTACTCCTCACAAATCCCAAAGAGAAGGTACTGTTATTAAAACAATTTTACAGATAAGGAGAAACTCAGGAAATTTAAGTAACTTCCTCAAGATCACACAATTGATAAAGTTCAAGCAGGAATTGAATTCAAGCGGTGCAGGACCCCAGGCCTCATTCCTAACCACTTTATATATGGAGAGTTCTAAGGGAATAGAAAAATGGACACCCAAGTCACGGCCAACAAGCACAAGCCGTAGCTCGGCCAAAAGTGCCTGGAGCTGCCACTATGTGCCTGCTATAAAAACACAAGAATGGATGTGACAAGGGCCTGCTCTCAATGAGCTTATGTTCTAGAGTGAGACAAATAAACAAATAAGATGAGTGATAACTGTGATGCTTATGTTCAGTGCACTCTGGGGGCTCAGTGGAAGAAACACATTTGGGGGAACGAATCTCAGCCAGTCATCAGAGAAGGGGAAACATTTTATCTGACTACTGGAAAAGGGTGTGTTTACAAGTAGAAGAAAAGAAACTTCAGGTACAGGTAGCAATATGGAGTAACGAGGAGACACGTCATACTCGGGGAAGGATAACACCGCGGGTGGGTGGGAGTTGAGGTAGGAAAACCGGACGGAGGTCATGTTGGGAAAGGCACCGGAAGCCAAGTTAAGAAGTTAGCCTTTAGTTAATAAGGGCTTTTCTGGGCCTTCTCATATGGGTATTCTGGAACTGTCACAGCTCGTGGCTCCCCTTCTGTCCTTTCCTTTACTGACAGCTATATGATCTGCAGGTCCCAGCCTCAGCCTCACCTCCTCAGGAGCCATCCCTGCTTTAGAAATGGCATCTTGGCACAATGCAATGACTTTTTTGACTTCTCTCTATTCTATTTCAAAGGTCATCAGTTCTAGGTACTGTAATTACCTATCTGCTCTAGGTATTCCCCACTATACTAAACGATCAGATTCAGAGCTTTCTCTGACTATTCAGCACTGTATTTCCAGTGTCCAGAACACCTCCTAGCAATTAGTAAGCACCTGATAAATATTTGATGAGATGAACATAAAAATAACAGTTCATATCCTCTGGCATGAAATTCGGCTTAAGAATTATTATTATTATTTGCAAAGCATGAATATATGTGGGGGGGGAACTTTTAATATACTTTCCTTGCCAAATGCATTCCAATCCTGTGGGAAAACAAATGTAACTGTGTGACACAAGTTCACAATGACAGACACTTTTCATTTACACATTACAAAACTGAGTTATGCTCCTGGGAGATCATTAAGAAATGCAGAAACACTTATCTCCAGCACAGGCTTAAATACGCGCGCTTGGAGTCAGGATTGTATGTTTTACAAGTACTCTTGTTTGAAGGAGATCTGTGACTGAGGAACTATTAGTGGATCTTGTAGGTAAAACACATCAAGTTTCTGGGCCATACAGGGAAAGGGCGACAACTCAGTTGGATGTATCAAAATTAAAATCTTGCAATGCTACAGAAAATGGTAGCTTCACTGAAGTGAAACAGACTCATAAAGGGAATTACATTTGATGCAAAATACAGCATGTTCAGAAAAAAGGGATCAGAATGGTTCAAAGTCTGAAAAACATGACTTATGAGGTCAGTGGAAGGTTTGAGGGATATTTACCATAATATATGGAAGACTTGGGCATGACATAACTGTTTTGATATGGAGGCTCCATGAAAATAACCTCTAGTCCCTTTGGTTGCCTAAGAGAAGTTGTCCTTTACTCTTCTTGTCCGTCCCACACCCTTCTGTCTGGTGGGAACTGCCATTATTTCACACCATATGCTGCTAGTAAAGCTGAAAGTCACGGCACCTGATCTCTTCCCAGTGACCAGGCTGTCACCCCAACATCATAGTCACTAGTTGAAGAAACACCATTTGACTCAGGTGAAGCCAACTGACATTCTTCCATGAGAAACGGCATTTCGGCTTCTCTTCCTATGGACTCCTCTTTCAAGGATGGTTCAAGACTCATGTTGTCATGGCTACTTTTCTTTCCTGGTGGATGAACCCAGCCTGACCATGAATCCAACAAGAAATTGGAGCTAAGGGACAGCGTAGGAACAAAGGGTGACAGATACAAAGACATGAACAGAGAGAAACAGAGGGAGACAAGAGAAAGAGAAAGCAAGGTGGAGATGAAGAAAGAGGGAGCCAGAGTCAGACTAGATAACCGTGTTCAAATCCTCAAGGGATGCCATGTGTGAAGCCAGACTTTTCAGTTAATTGAAGCAATCCGTTTATTTTTGGTCACATGCTGCTGAAAGAGATCTTAACAATGGATCATTTAATACGCAAGTGGCAAGAACATTACATTCATGCAATTCAGCAGAATATGTACCGTAAACACGTTCAAAGGCGTACTGAAAACATAAACTCAGAATATATTCACGTAGGCCTGCTTAGAGCATGTGAAAAAAATTGGAATTTATAGGGGTTTACTATTCCAGTGGTTACCCAAGGGCATGCAGCTATGGAGGTGGAGAGAAATAATTGGAGACAATTTCATGTTCTACTTGTGATCTGATGGCATTTTTTATAATTATCAGGTATTACTGTTACTTTTGTTTTTTAATATGTGAAGATTAGAAAAGAGGCTGTTAGAATAGATCACAGGCCACAAACCGGGATGAGGTGAACCAAGATCAATGTGAGAAATAGTCCACTGACAAGAGACGGTGAGGGCTGCTTTAGAGGGAGAACTGGAGGTATTTTGTGTGAAAGCAGAGAGAACACACTGGTCAGAAAGATTTCCACATTCCCCACCTTTCTCTGACCTCACAGGGAACTCCCAGCACCGAAGCCCAATGTTCTCAGCAAATTGAGGAATGTGCCGTCTCAGGAACACTTTCAGCTAAAGGGCTATTGTGGGTGAACTTGCATTTGAGAAGGTTACCTCCTAACAAAGGGGAAATTGAAATTTAAAATGTCTATTTCAGAAATTAATAAAGGTAAAGGCTTTCAATCAATGCAATCGACCATCCTATCTGGTCAGCACCAGGCCCTATGCTTTCTACGTAACTAACTGTTAATTGTTCGGTAAAAATTTATTTGTGTTTTTCTTTTTCATTCTCAATATTTCTCTCTCTCCACACAGTCATGGATGCTCAGATACGTACGTCTATATATTTATTTTACAAAAACAAAATTATGTTAAACATTGAAGTCTGAAACCTGTTTTTTTCCCACATTAGTGATATTTTCTAGGACAGAACACAAAACTATTGCTCATAATTTCTAACAGCTGCATTATATTCCACTTTAAACCCTAGTACTCTGTTAGGATACTTGGTTGGTTTTCATTCACCACAGAATTTTACTGAAAAAAGAATCAACTGTACTATAAAGCTTTTCATGTAGTTTGGATCTCCCATGACCCATACTACATAGTATATAATGAATTTATTTTAATTATGCTTAGGAAATTATTTGTAAGGAGCCATTAAACTTTCATTAACAGAATTTATTTCCCAAGGCACCAGGAAGCATGGTGAGTTGAGAAAGGTAGTTGGGAAAATTTAAAGGACTTCTGCATTTTAGTTTGATCCAGGAGTCTGCCATCTGGGGAGAATTAGGAATCGAAGTGAGCATTCTTACTCAAAAGGCTCTACCCTGTATCAGTCACTCCAGAAGACTCACATGGCAGCTCTAGGGAGAAGGACAGGCGTGTTGCCAGGAATCACACGGCTAGCAATGCCATCGCACCTCGCTGAGATGCTCACTCTGTGCTTTGGCCCATCCCAGTGGAGCTCAACTGTCAGCTGAGAAGGACACAGCAAAAATAGAAGCTAGATGATAAATAAAACTGCACTTTTCCAGGCTAAAGCGCTGCTCTGCAAAATTCCGGATGGGCCCTCCAACCTAATAAGAATATCACTTTGGGGACAAGGAAAGCTACAGACAAGGTGGGGGCAAGTTGTCCAAGCTTCCAGAAAAAGGCATAACCAAACAAAACCATCTCATACCTTATTTATTATGGTAATGGAGTTTTTAACGTCCACCTTCAGAGAAAGAAATGAAATTACTGGCAGCAATGCTCAGAACATGCTGACTGCTCCATTTGTTCCATAATGTTTACCAAATACTTAAATTGGTATCCATGCTTACTGGTTGGTTGATTGTCAACCTCCCTATGAAAATGCAAGTTTCATGAGGGTAGGGACCCTGCTCTTGTTCACAACCTTGAGCTTTCTCCCACTGTGGAAGAAAGGGACATTCAAGAAGAAACTATAGAATTGGTTTCAATCACAGGTGCAATGAGTTCTTTAAAGGAGAAAAATGGGTTTGATGAGGTCAGAGAAGACTTCTACAAGGAAGAAAGGATTAAGCTAAAATATGAAGGCAGGAGAGGCGGGGGCAGAGGAAATTTCCAGGCAGAGGGAGGAGCCAAAACTCTGAGCATAGAGTACGAGAGAAAGAGGAAGAGGAAGTTGGTGAGGGTAGCCAGGGCCTCCGGTAGGGCTGGGAAGGGCTCACAGAGAGGTGGTGGCTGTAGATGTGAGAAAGATGGTGAAAACCATACAGGAGTCTGGCCTTGATCCTCAGGGCAATGAATGGCCACTGAAGGATCTGAAGCAAAGGAGCAACAGGACCAGAGCAGCCCTTTTTTTTTTTTTTTTTTAGTTAAATCATAGCCATGTACATTAATGCAATCATGGGGTACAATGTGCTAGTTGGCTATCTGATCTTGTGAAGGGTCAATGAATCAGAGGGGGATAAATAAATCTGGAGACGACATTTAGGAGGGGGTTGCAGTGATTTGTGCAAGAGATGATATTAGTTTGGACTATAGCAACGGAGATGAACAGAGTAGATCTATCAAGGAAGAAAAATTAATAAAACTTGTTATTTAAACCTAAGGATTAGAAAGACCTTATAAAGAATAACTACTAGGTTTCTGGATGATGCAGCTGCAGGAGCAGCTATCTGCTATGGAGATCCAAATGGTTCAGATAGTTAAGAGAAACTGAAATTGACAACAACACCCACCAGTTATTCAGAACTACAATGCTATAAAATAGGTGCTATCTCCACCAATTTTAGAGATAAGAACAGTCAAATTTATAAAGGCTTCATACTGACTTGTTGCCATTTTTAGAGCCGGGATTTGAACTCAAATCTCTTTAGTTCTATAGCAGAGGGTTCTTAATGACCAACTCATCCTGCTTTGTGACCACTCAGGCCTACTCAGGGAAAGTTTCCTCATGTCAAAAGAGTCCAAACATAAATCTGAAATTCTGAGGCTAAACTTTCCTAGGGAAACTCCAGACTTTCTCTCAGGGCTGCCCAGATAAAACATTCCACACTGAACAGATGACTCTCTATCTTCTCCCACTCTTTACTCCTAGGCGTTATCTAAACCTCAGGGTTACCTCTGGCTGCCCTGTCTCCCCAGCCTCGCCTTCTCCAGGCTCCTGTAATACTTCCCATATTACTACTCATCTTAGAGCCAATTATATGCAGGTTACCCAACAGAATTTCCATAGATTCTCTACTTCCTTATATTTTATTTTCTATAATGTGAACTTTCATGCAATGTATTCTAATTATCTTAAAAAGTCTTTCATATACTGAAGTCAGGTTATTATAAACAGGTTATAAAGACAAATTTCAAACTATGACATGTGATGAGTTTGGCTGTTGGCCAACAGTTTGATTATACCAGTGTCACTATCTCTAGCTATGTAATGGAGTCTCATTATACACGCATTTAATTTAAGCACACTCAACTATATGTTCTTGGCAGAGTGAAGAGAATGATTTAAACACAGGAAGCCATTGCATCTGCCATTCCAATCAATCCTCATATGTCCCAAGAGATAGGAGGAGATGGATCCACTGTCTTATCAGGTGGCTTCATGTTGTAAGCACCTCTCTCAGTATGAGTGATTCTCTGGGAAGACTTATTTTAGTGTTTAAAGATACATATTTTAAGTATATCAAAAATTTCTAATTTCACTCACCTACTTTTCCTAGTCTTCAGTTAAAAAAAATAACAATGATCTATCCCAAGATTGGAGGAAACTGTGGGTGTGTTGGATGGCTAAAGACCAAGTGAGAGGTCATTCCTGGTAATTCTGATAATGTGGAATCTGCACCTCACAGTTTCTCCTGGTAACTATCCCCTTAGATGTGACTACACTGACAGCAGCATATATTTTTGTAATCATCTTTTTTAAATTGCATTCTTCCTTTACTATCAAATACAAATGAGCAGAAATTAGAAAATAAAAAGTGCTGATACAAGGGATAAACATACATCTCCAACAAAGGAGACAAAGATGGAAAATATTAAGCCAAGTCAAATATAAATGTAAAATTAGGCAACATGAATCAAATTCTAGACTCAAGTCCAAAACCCATGCAATTACTGGAAATTTTATTATCATCTATTAACCTCCTGGAAAAGAATCTCCACAATGATGTGCACATACCTAAACATGTATAGAACTCTTAACTTAGACATGTTTTCAGGAAAAGGTCATGTCCCAAACATAGGGCACTGTCATTCTGAAACATCCCTGCTGCCCTCTGGGAAGATGTACTAATTCCCTCAGAACTGTGTTAGGCCATCAGTACAAAATTTAGTGCTTTTCAGTAAACTCGTATATACCTCGTTTAGTGCTCTTCAGTAAACTCGTATATACGTTATTGGTATATATTGCTATTTAGATTGTAAGCTCCCTGCAGGCAAGTTCTAGGTCTTACCAAAGACCTTAAAGAGAGGCCTGACTACAGTGGAGCCCTTTGCAATGGCTGGAGAGTAAATGAATAACTGAATTATTAAATTCGCTTCTCTGAAATTCATTTCTTCTAAAGAATTAAAGAAAAAAAAAAGACATGGCATAATATCCATCAGGTCATCATCTCCAGCATGGAGCCCATTAGGCACTGTCCTTACCTGTCCAGGGAAATACAGCACAGGTGAAAAATCGACGCTGTCGTAAGCAAGACATCTAGAGATGTCCGGATAAGGCAAAACATCTCCCCATAAATCCAGATGTCTTGAACCAGCTCAATGGCACCAAAGGGCATCACCAGCACGGAAACCAGCAGATCCGCAAAAGCAAGAGATACAATGAAATAATTGGTTTTTATTTTCCTGTGAGTGAAAAGGTATAAAAGGAGGGATGGGGAGAAGGGGGAAGAAAGCAAGAGAGGCAACAGGAAAAAGGGAAGCAAAGAAAGAAGGAAAGAAGAGAGGGAGGAAAAGGAGACAAAAGTCACATGTTTAGTGTACTCAGTGAGATTCCATTCCCCTTCTGTAATGTGGTGACCTTGCATGGTCCAGCCTCTTCTCATTTCTCCAGCCCCCTCTTGTGCCAAAAGCCCTCTCTTCCTCTCCCTTCTGGACACCCTGGCGTCATCTGAGTTCCCTGAGCACATGGCTCCCTCCCAGTAAGTGGCTTCTGTACCGGTGCTCTTTCTGCCAACCATTAGTCCAGTTTGCAGTTATCTGACACCTGCCCCTCAGTCTTTGAGCATTCCCAGGGAATCCTGCCAAAGAGTGCCCCTCACAAACTGTAGTCCCATTTCACCATTTTACTCTCTTAGATGGACTACTGTGTGCCACACATCTGTGACATCAGTCAGAATTGCACTTGTATACTTAATTTGCATTAGCATTGGATTAGTGTGTGTCTTGCTTAGAAAGGAATGGCTTTCATTATCCCCTTTTATGGCCCAGTGACTCTCCTCCCAGGGTGAACACTTGAATCACCTAGTGAATTTTAATGAATACTGATGCTCAGGTCTCACTCGAGATCAATTAGTTCAGGAACTCTGAAGGATTAACACCCCACTCTTCAAGGATTGCAAGATAAAAACGCAAGATGCCTGATTAAATTTGAACTTTAGCAATGAATATTTTTATAAGTATGTCCAAAATATTGCATGGGACATACTCATACTACATAGTGGTACTATTCAAAAGTGCTTCACGTGATTCTAATTGTCGGCAGGCTGAGCCTAATGAAACAGAAAGGGAAGACCCAGGTTAGTCTCTTGTCAGCCATCTCTTCCCTGAATCTTTGATAAGACAGAGAAGTTAGATTTGATGTGTCTCAACAACTGTATACATAGTGACCACAACTATTTAACAATCAAATATGACATTGACAAAATGACAGAAGGAACATATACTAAAGTGCTTACACTGGTTCTTTGAGAGTTCCAACATTATGTGTGAACCCCTTTTCCTTGCTGTATTTTTCAAATACTGTTCCCATGAATGTTTTCCTTCTTAATTACAAATTACAGTAGAACCTCTGTAAGTGGACCATCCAAAGGACTGTAACAAACTTGTCAACACATGGAGGTGGTCAACATAAGGAACTGGGCCTACTCTATGGATATACATATATGATGCATATCTGGTCTATGAAAATTAGGTCAACTTAAGGAAGTGGTCAATGTAGGGTGGTGGTCAACTATGGAGGTTCTACTATAAAATAAAATGTTCAGACTCAGCTCTTCAGGGAGAGCCTGGAATTTCACCCATGTTTCCTCAAGAGGGTCCCGCGTGCTGCTCACCTGAGCTGCCTGTCCCGGCACACAGCCACCATCACCAACAGGTTCCCCAGGATGGCCATCAGGATAACCGCTGAGAGAAACGTGAGCAGCACAACCTTCTCCACTGACCCGAAACCCTCCTTGGAACTGGAAGACATGACACACAAGCACAGAGAATTGAAGGACACTTGGAGACACAGGAAAGAAAGTTCACCTTTTCCTCCTTGATCTTCAGGAAGGTAATTTCACCATTGGCAGCTGCAACACACATTTGTCAAGCACCTAATATATGTGAAGGTCTCAATTCGTCACTTGACATGTGACCGTGGGTAACTCCTACATAATGAGGAGGAAAAGGCTCCGAGAGGTGAATTAACTAGTCTGGGATGGCACAGTTTTCCTCCATCCAAGGACTTATGGCTTTCTTTCAGAGTACTTAGCTCAGTTTGTACTTAGACATTTGGCTGACTCTTGTTTAGTGTATGTGCCCACCTAGATTAGAAACACTGGATGAATAAATGACAGTAACTCGACCCAGGGTTTGCCCAAAGCAAAGCTGTCCTGTCTTCACTGTCCCATTCCTGCACACGTGGAAGCTGCTGTTTGCAGGTATGCTGCCCCAGAGAGAGAAGATCATGGATGAAGGTTATTTTTCATCAGTTCACTTGGACAAACTGACCTCATTTTTTCTGTGAAGCCTATTGAAGGGACAGCAGCCATCAACAAGCTCAGTGACTCCTTTCACTGTTTTGAACCACATTTCTTTTGGTACCCACCATATGCCATTGTTTTCCCAGTTCAAATTTGTGTGCTTGTCAATTTCAGCTTCTGATTTGATTCTACAAATGTTGCCTTCCCCATGTGTACTCAGCATTTTGTTTTATTAACTTGGCAGTGAAGATCTTCTATGCATGACAGTATATCCCCAGGTTATTCAGAAACTATAGAAAATTATTTTTTTTATACTGCAATAAAACAAAATAAAAAGGAAATTTCAAAGAATCTTATATTTCCCAAACCCAAACCCCACATTTCAATATGGAAAAACCAGGGCCCAGAAATGGGACCTGAGTTGTCAGAGCACTTTAGTGGCTAGTCTGAGAGGAGCTGTTATCTTGAGATCCCACCACTGAGAATACGGGGGCCCATGAATTGAGAATTATCTGTCTTTCCTGAGCTTCTGTGATTGAAAATTGAGATGGCCACTGGCTCCAAACAATAGTGGCCTGCCAACTCCTGGCCTTATCCCAAACTTCTTCCATTTGGCTAGCACAAAAGACAATATTTTTATGCCAGTTAGAATAAGGAATTGGTCTTATAGGGGTTGGAGAATGAGAAAGTCTTTCCACTCTGCTGAGAAGTGTTTTTACAGATTTTTTGACTGAAGTGTTCAGGGCTAGGGTTCAGATGAAAAGAAATCCCATGTGGGGTCATCTAAATCATCCTTCCACACTTAAGTTCCAACTATCAATAGTTCCAACATTGGACATGGAAGATTTAATTCAATGAGGAAAAAGATCCCAATAGCCGATGTGGCCACCAAAAATTAATGTGACCTTAGGCTGTGTTAATTTAGGTGGAGCGTGTAACAAAGGAGGTGATAGTGGTTCTTTCCTTGTCCTTCCAGAGGCTCTGACTCAGAACTCCTCAAGGCTTATGTGCTGGATGTGCCTTCTTTCTGGGATGCTCCTTGACTGGCTGGCTTCTTCTAGTCATTGAGGTTTCAGATTAAATTTACTCTCCCCCTAAATATGTGTCATGGCCAGTAAATATTTTTCATTTTCTTTATAGCATTTATTGTTATCTGAAATCACTTTTGTTATAGATTATTGGCTGTGCCTCACCCCTACAGATGGACTTGGCTATCTTTTCAAAATTCTCAGTGCCTGGTATAGAGTCTAGTCTACAGTATGTGTAATATATATGTGTAGACCAGAGGGTGGGCTTTAAGCAGTGTTCCTAATCTTAGCTGCATATTCAAACTACCAGAGGAAACTTGAAATATACTGATGCTGGGGCTCCACCCTCAGAGATGCTGATTTACTTGATGTGGGTTGCAGCTTGAATACAAGAATGTTTTAAAGTTCCTAAGTAATTCTATGCAACCAGGATTGAAAATCACTGCCAGAGGGAGTGGAGGCAGGAGGTAGTAGTGGAGAATTCATAATGACTGAAGATGACCTGCAGCAGCTCCCTGGTGTGGGGAGTATTTCAGAACACCCAGATGACAATGAGGTACTACTGTACATCCATCAGGATGGCTATCATTAAAACAAAATGAAACAAAGGAAAAAAAAAGAAGCCTCAGCATGAATGTGGGGAGATCGTGAACCTGTATTGCTGTTGGGAATCTAAAATGATGCAGCCACTGTGGGAAACAGTTTGGTGATTTCTCAAAACATTAAATATTCTGTACTTGTAGAATGACTACATGATCCAGCAATTCCATCCTAGGTATCTAAGCAAAGGAACTAAAATCAGGGATACAAACAGATGCTTGTCTACCAATATTCTATAGCAGCATTATTCACAGTAGTCTGTAGCAGCCCGTATAGCTTATGGCTAGGGGGAGTGAGAATTATAAGAAATATCTGTGTAGCTCAATGATGGAACACCTTGGTGAGAAGGGCATGGAGAGGGACTTAGTTCTAACAAGCATGAGAGAGCTCACGAGATGAGAGCAGTGGTGAATTGGCAGTCTCTACACCTGTGGAGAGGTTTCTTGAGAAGCACAAGATCAGCCTTATATTAGGCTAGAGGAGAAGGCAGTCAGGGAGTGTGTACTTTCTATCACGGACTTGCTTACTCTGACTCTGTCTCCTCTCCCGCCTGCAGAACGCCAGCATGGCGTCTCTCTGATGAAGATTACCAAGCTCTGCTAAAGACCAAGATCTATTTATTCTAAGAAGACTGCTTTACTCTCTCTCTCTCTCCAGCTAAGGTAGATAGCCCTCAGGCATCTAAAAGAAACTGTACCTGAGCAAGGTAGCTTAGGGATCCATGTCCAGAACCTACTTAAGCCAGGCCCAAGACCTGGCCAGTCCTGGGCCCTGACAGTAATCCAAAGGTGGACAAAACCAAAGTGTCCATTAATAGAGAACTGAATACATGTTGGAATTTTCTTTCTCCATAAAAAGGAATAAAGTTCTGATACATGCTACAAAATAGATGACTCTTGAAAATGTTACTCTAAATGAAATAATTCACACACAATAGAATGAATAGTAGATGATTCTACTTATATGAGGATCCTAGAATAGGCAAATTCATAAAGACAGAAAAATAGAATAGCAGTTATTAGGGCTTAGGGATAGAGGGGAATGGGGATTTATTATTTAATGGGTTCAGAATTTCTGTTTGGGATGATAAAAATATTCTGGAACTGGATAATGGCACACTATAGTAAATGTTTTCAATATCACTAAATCATACACTTATATGATTATTTTATGTATTATGGTAAATTTTATGTTGTTTATATTTTATCACAATAAAAAAAGAATACATGAATGATCACACAGCAGGATACTACTAGGGCTCCTGTATGGGGAGGAGGCTGGTCTGGCTGCTTTTAGGTCCCTTTTTTGTCTGTGTTCTATGATTTAAACATATCCCAGAACCCTCATCATTAGAATCATCTTTCCTGTGCTGCCTTTTCTCTTATAGGAGGAAAAAACAGATTCAGAGTGTCTGTGATGAACATTGCTGGCTCTGGAGAATGTACATATGTATATTTCAAATCAAAGGAGAACATGAGGGTCAGACAGCATCAAGTTCAAGTTCAGTAAGGTTCATTTGTGGTATGACAATTAAGAGCTAGAAATTGCTAAACTTCAAACTATGAGTGATGAGCAAAATTCAACCACAGAATTCTTTTTTAATTAGGTTGAACTGTCCATTGGACCAAATGTAAGGCCAGTAATGATAATTAAAATAAACTAGTGCAAAATCCACGTTAGAGCCTTGGCTTACCTCTGATCCCCCCCAGGAATACTGCCAACCACTACCAGGCAGCTCTCATCTGGCCAAGGAGCTGTCCACTTCACTAAATTGGTTCCCTGACAGCTATTCTTATGAGAACTGCTACTTTCTCTTCCTTTTTTCTTTTTCAGTGACCTTTTGACTCACTAATAAAGAAACTTCACAAGCTTGCAGCCTGTATTTGCCATTTTTCTCTCAGCTTAATGAGAGAAAACATAAGGATGCTAATTCTGGATGAATTTCCATATACGTTAGTGTCTATAAAAGGAGACTCCAAGTGATGATGTATAACACGAGTATTGTTAATAATATCAGAAGCCCATATAGGAAGAATAGGAAAGGAAGTCTTGGGTTATGTTTTGTTATGCCCACATACACACACCCACACACACTTTTTTGAGAGTCAAGAGTATGTTTTTTATTGGTTTTGTTAATTGTTTGATGTGTGACTTCAAAAATATACCTGCCTTCGCTAAGCCTCAGTTTCTTCATGGAAATCAATTGAAAAAATCAATTGAAAAAATTAGGCTGAATTTCCTATTCATCAAATATGTAATTGAGTGCCAACTATACACCAAGCACTGTGCTGGATACAACAGTAAAGAAAATGGACAAAATCTCTGCCTTCGTGGAGTTCACCCTATGAATGGCAACAGGAACAGGTAATAAGCAAGTGTATGATTAAAGAAACAAGTATAGCTTGTGATCAGTGATTCAAAGTCTTACTTCTCCAACTTTAACGTTTACATTAACCCAAAGGATCTTCTTAAAAGTACAGATTCTGATTCTTTAGGCCTGGGGCAGAGTCCAGGCCTCATTTCTAACAAGCCCTTAGGCATTGCTGATGCTGCTGGTTCCTGACTCACACTTGGAATAGCAAGACCATAGAAGGCATAAAGATGAGAGGGTGACAGAGAACACAGTGGGTTAGCAGGAAATGTCATGTAGTCAGAGGATGCCGGAGGTGGCGATTCAGCTGGGTTCTAACATGCAGAGGATTCCGGAGTTCGAGTAACCAGGAGAAGTGCATTCATTCAGAAGGAAGTGAAAAGGCCCTTGGAGGAGAAAGACGTAGTGTTCATTGCCAAAGCAGAATGAGCGAGGGACAAGGCATTTGCATTGTGCTCAGAAAAGTCATCAGGAGCCAGACTCTGAAGGCTTTGCTATTCTCTGCAGAGAGGTGTATGTTCTATTAGAATATAAATGGGAAGACAGAGTGATGTAAGCACACCAGTGACATGAGGGATAAGGAATGAGTGCAAGAGAGTAAACCTGCCAGGGGTCCTGCCAGAGTCCAGATAAGTGAGGACAGTGGCTTGGAGTAAGGTGGTAGCTGGGGAGATGGAGCAATGGGTAGAGTAAAGCTATATTTGAGGAGTAAAGGGATAGATAAAAGCAATAGAGTCCATGGGTGGGCAGGGTGTAGCAGAAGTGAGAGCTCTGTTTCTGATTTGCACAACTGGATAAATGTTCAGTACAACTTAACGAGATGGGAAAAACACATTAAGTATGAAATAACCACAGACATGCAAGTGGAGGTATCAAGTGGACAAGCAGACTATGAACTGGGGGCTCAGAAGGGATGACTAGGCAGGTGATACACACTCAGGACTGCCAGCATTTCTATGGGATTTAGATCCTGGGAGGGATGTGATCACCCAAGAAGAGGGTCAGGGTTGTGACAAACTCCAACACGCAGTAGAGAAAGAAGAACCAGCTGAGGGGATGGAGAAGGACTAGTCAGGGTGTTTTAGGGATACCAAGTGAGTGTGCTATTGTGAAAACCTAGAGCAAAGAAAATTTTAAGTGAAAAGAAAACTATCTTCCTTAACCATCCTTTGGAACTACTACAGGGCCACCATTAGGAATCACAGGAGGCCAGGAGGCACAGCAACTAGAGCAATTCTGTTTTTATCTTTTGAACTTTGCAATAAAATTATGTTTGACAAGAGGGCTCCAGTATCGTACCAATGATCTCTGCAGAAATTGCCTCCTCTCCCACTTGTTGTAAGTGCCACCTCCATGGAAGAGAGCCTTGAAAACACACAGCACCATCATGAAAGATCCCATTACTCCTTGTGCAAGTGTTCATTTCCCTATTACATCCAGGACTGCACAGTCATTTATAAATGAATTACACATATTTTAAAAAAAACATTTGTTTTCTCATCAATCAAAAATTAGTGAGAAAAATGAAAAATACTCTGACTTCAAAGAGAAAAGCTGCTAAGATTGGATTTTTTCTACTGTAAATCTTATTAACCTTAAATGTGAGGTCCCAGAGTTTTCTACACCCATAAAAGATTGGGTCCTGACCAGAATGCTGTAAGGTTCCACTTAGCGTGACTAAACTTCAGAGAGGCTTTTCCCTGATTCTAGGCTCTGAACTCCCCCTTTTTAGAGCATTTACTTTAGAAAATTTATAATTGTCAAGTCTTTCTCTGTCCTTGGAAATGTCAGTCAAAGCCACTCATCAGTTTTATAAGCCAGGAATATCTTTCTCAAGGACCTGGGAGCCCTACCTTTCAAATGAAACCATCAAGGGAGAAAGTGCTTCTATTTCTCAGACTCTGGGGAGGGTTGGAGCCTAGCTTTGGTTTGCACCTTGGTCCAAGTTGCAAAACTACTGCCTGTCATCAAGATACGAGCAAATTTTCTTCTCCTTTGGGTAAGCCCAATTAGCAAACAGAGACAGCTATAATTTCCACCCCCTACGCTCCCACCAATACATTTCTTAAAAACTCTCCTGCCTTTTGCTGTAGTGGAGTTCAGATGCCATTCTGGTCTATTATAATGGCCTTGAAAAAAGTCACCTTTACTTATATAATTTTGTCTAGTGCTATTTTTGTTTTTATAGTATATATCATATTTTACAACTACAGATGCTTTATAGGGTTATAGCCAATAAACTCATTGTGGTTTGGTGCCTGTAGCTCAGTGGTTAGGATGCCAGTCACATGCACCGGGGCTGGTGGGTTCCAACCCGGCCTGGGCCTCCTAAACAACAACGACAACTACAACAAAAAAATAGCCGGGCATTTTGGCAGGTGCCTGTAGTCCCAGCTACTTGGGAGGCTAAGACAAGAGAATCGCTTAAGCACAAGAGTTTAAGGTTGCTGTGAGCTCTGATGCCATGGCACTCTACCCAGGGCAACATAGTGAGATTCTGTCTCAAAATTTAAAAAAAAAAAAAAAAACTCATTGTAACTTGACAATATTGTAAACAGAAATTGCATTTAAGACATCTATCCTACTGAGCAGCATAACTTAGCCTAGCCTATTTCACACGTGCTCACAAAGCTTACATTGGCCTACCATTGGACAATGTCATCTGGCAACAGAGTGGACCATAGCTCTACAGTGTCAGTGGTCTGCCCTCATGACTGTGTGGCTGACTGGTAGCTGCAGCTCATGGCTGCTGCCCAGAGAGCACTGCCTATCGGTAGCCTGAGAAAAGACCAAAATTGAAAATTGGAAGTAAGATTTCTACTGAATGCATATTACTTTCCTATCATCATAAAGTGAAAAAAATCACTAAGTCAAACCATTGTAAGTCGGGGCCATCTGTAATCATGCTGTGTGTGTACTTTCTTCATTACCATTATTACTTGCCATACACAAAGTCCATGACAATTGAAGCACATAGAAGAGGGCTAAACTCAGGTAACATTTTCATTGGTAGTATGTCTTATATAAATTAAGTTTTTAAATACCTTTTAAATTAAAATAGAAATAGTAGAGTCCATAAATACACTAATTACTTTTCCTATGACCAATAATTAGCACAACACTGTAACTGTAATCTTCTTAAAGTATATTCCATTTCCTTTAATTCAGGGGTGTCAAACCCTTTTCTTTTTCTCTGCCACACATTGGAAGAGTAAGAGTTGACTTGGCCACACATTAAATATACAAACACTAAGGACAGCTGATAGGCCAAAAAAAGTCCATGCATACTTTTCCTGATCTCTAAAAGTACAGATAAGCAAAAATGTCCTCACAAAATCAGCATGTGGCCCATGGGCTGCAGGTTGGACACCCTGCCTAAATACATGCACTCCCCCCCACCCCGCTAAATTTCTTGAGAGATGAAACTTACAATGGGCAATGGTCAGATTATATGCAACCATGAAACTCTGCCAGCCCAGAATGGGTGGGACTTACTCCACCACTGCCAGCTTCCTTATTACGTCCAGCCTATCTGTTTTCAGCCATTTACATAAGATGCCCACTGCTTGTTAGTGCACCTCCTGCCTCCCCATGCCAGTAACCTCCAATCACAGCACCACTGAAGTCTTTTTTTCCCTACTATAAAGCTTTTCTACTCCCCGCCTATCCTGAGTCTTTGCTAAATGCAAGGGGACTATGACTGATCCTCTCGCTATATAACGCTCGGAATAAATTGCTTCAGTTTGTGCTCATTTGTGTGGCCTTCATTTATTCTCACATTCTAGATAAGTTCTAGATGTTACACTTACTTGGAATTCGTATTTTCAAGTTAGGTAGACACTTTCTTCAGGGGAGAGAATATTTCTTATGATTTGACTTATGTTAGTTTGGAGTTTTTACAATAAGTTTCCAGGTCTCCCAGCTAACTTTTTGTCTTCTATAGAAGGCTTTTTTTTAACAAAAGGACTAACTAATATAGTTTGTATAGCATTCTTCTATAATCAGAGGCATCAGAAGAGCGGAGTTTCAGAGTCACCAGGCAGCACAGGGACTACCGGGAGGGCTCAGTTAACACACAGATTTCTGGACCTACCTGCAGTTTCTACGTGCTTCTGGGCTGAGGACCAAACTTTTGCATTTTTAGAAAGTTCACAGGTAAGCTGATGCTGATTCTGTTCTAGAGACCACATTTTCAGGACAGGTGACCTAGAACCTTGTAAGGGATGCCCTTAATCTTAACCATCATTCCTCCATTGCAAATTACTTGCTTTTGCTTCTCAGTATGGAATTTAACCTTGGGAAGTGGTTTGATTTTGACATTGATGTATTGAGCACCTACCATATGGCAAACAATGCACTTAGGAGAATTTTGTAGTTGGCCCTTTTAATCTTCATACTTATCATGTGATTTAATATTATAATATCTCTTTTTCGTAAGAAGAGACTGGAACTCAGCATGGTTAAGAGACTTAACATCTTACAACTATTAAGTGACAGAGATCAGATTTAAGCCCATGCATAGCAAGTCCAGAGCTTTTCCCACTAAATTTTAAATATGCTCATTTGAAATTGAGTTGTTTTCTTTAAAAAAAAAGTAGACACACCAAAGTTTTGCTATTTGTCTAGAAATGTAAGATCCACAATGTTAATGATGACAGCTTAATATGTCTTTTAAAAACATGCAGGGCATGGAAAATAGTAGGAGAAAAGGGAATACATCCTATAGGATAGAAATTATGCATAATAAAGTGACTATTTAATTCTAAAGAATTATTTTTGATTACTTTTTGAAGACCCTATAGATGAGAGCAGGAAGGGAGGGAGGGGTTGGTGCACTGCTGGTAAAGCTTGGGTATTTTTGAACTGCTAACACGTGGGGTAAAATTCTTGCAGCAAATTCTTGATACACTTCTCAAGGACCTCAAAGATCACATATGCTGGACATGAGAAAAACTTTAAAGCCCAAAGAGTATCTGTCTGTATAGAGTTAAAAGCTGCAAGGAATACAAAGGGCATCTGGATCCAAGACAATGTTCTCTGAGGCTGGGCCTGAATGTAAAGCCAAGCGAGATCAGATACGATAAGGTGGGATCCCCGTTTGGGAAGATTCTCACGGCTGCACAGTGTGTTAACCACCAGGGATTTCATCCTTCTTGAAAACGAAATGCTACATGATTGTGCCAGTCAGTTACAACTTAGACGTGGATCTCACCTCAAGAAAGCCCATTCCATTCTTCCAAAATTAAAGCTGAGCAAACAGTTACAGAGCCAAATTTTTTCTTTATAGTATTGTTTCTTCTTTGTATGTGGATTCAGTGCAGGGTCTCTAGTTTTCGGGGTTTTTTGTAAACATTTCCTTATCCACAATTATTCAGGAATATACTCATGAGGTACAGAAATATCTTTCCTTTTTTTGAGTATGGCACGTTTTCAGCATTTGGCTGATCATTTTCTCAAAATCAGTTCCTATGATGATGAGAAATTCAGCACAGGGAAAATGTGGCCCACATGTCTCTCTCCGCTGTGGTCAATCATTTACTCCAAGGATAAGGGCTCAAGGAAAAGTGGAATTTCCCACACTCGATAACTGCCGGCTCTTTCCTTTTGCAACAACAGCTGGCCTCCGACACTGGGCGCAGCTTCTACTGGATCTAGCTCTGCATATTTCACTGGTATCTTGGTTTGATATTGCGAATTTGGTTTTGCTTCTCACCACTCACTACTTCTGACACTATAGAAGTTCTCTGCACAGAGCATAGGACATTGCTGTATCACAAAAGTCACCAAACAATAGTCAGCGAGCCAAATCTAGCCCATTGCCTATTTTTATAAATAAAGTTTCATTAGGACACAGCGGCAATCAATCATTTAGGTATTTTCTCTGGCTGCTCTGACACTACAAAGGCAGAGTTGGGTCATATGACAGAATCTGTATGTCCTACTAAAGCTGAAGCTGTGATATTTACTGTCTGACTCTGCATAGAAAAGTTTGACGACCCGTGCTCTTTTGGAACCAGAGATAAGTTTGTCTGAAGAATATGTTATAAAAACAGTGTTATAAAAACCCTTATCTTATGGGCCTACTCTACTCATTCCTCTGGATTCTCTCATTAAGTAGAAAGCAATACCATTCAGTTGACCATCGACCTCATTATCTATTTTGAGGATCTCTTCAATCCCTTCACTTCCCTCCCTCCCGCTGTCTTCTTTTTATCTCTGCCTAGCTTACCACAGCCACTCCTCTCCAACTGCCCGCTCTGTCTTTAGTTATTAGCCTGTTGGACAGCTTAAACTGAACATGTCCAAAGTTGATCTTTTGAATCCTCACCTCTAATCTGCATCCAGTCTCAATGAGTAGCAAATCCATTTTTCAGGTGCTCAAGCCAAAAATTATCATTCTTGGCAAGCCCTTTCTCTCATACCTCGCACATGGAGGCAAACCTGCTCACTCTACCTTCCATGTGTCTCCTGTCTCTGGCCTCTTTGCAATCCACCACTACCCCAGCTACCTCCTTTTCTTTAACTAAATCACCCCAGCTACCATCCTACCTTTAACTACCTCATGCCTCACCAGGGTGATTGCACAGACCTCCCAGCTGGTGGTCCAGTTTCCATTGCTTTCCACATACAAGCTATGCTTCACCCACGAGACAGAATGAGCTTTGTAAAATACTTAGTTTGGGACAGCTCAAGTCTGCACTCAAGGTGACTTGCCATCCCACGGAGAGCCCTGTAGAGGGCCTAAATGAGCTCACCTAGCTTGATGCTGGCTGCCTCTATGAATTCAGCTCTCCCCACTCTCCCTTCCCGCTGCTGCTCCAGCACTTCCTCGCTGTGCCCAGAATGAGCTGACCTCACACCCACCTCAGGGTCTCTCCCCAATGGTACCTCCACCAGGATCTTTGTGTTCCATGTGCCCAGAACAGCTTGCCCCTGACTTCATTTAGGTCTCTGCTCAGATTCACCCCACAGAGAGAACTTTCCTGACCACTCACATTTACAATAGAACCTCCTTTTCTTCCTAATACATTTGAGTGCTCTGTGGATTCTGGTTATTAAACCTTTGTCAGGGACATAACCTGCAAATACCTTCTCCCATTCTGAAGGCTGTCTGCTTGCTTTCCTTACTGCATTAATGTACACAGCTATGATTTAATAAAAATAAAAAATAAAAATAAATAAAATACAACCTCCCTTGACTCTCTCTTCTCTCGTTTTGTATTTCTGATTTTCACAGCTGTTACCTGGTACGCTCCCACACACTTTGGAACAACGTGAACGTAAGATCACTAGAAGCGAGAACTTGCTCTGTCAGTTATACTGATGTATTTCTAGCACCCAAAGTAGCACCTGGCATATGTACAAGCGCTGGAAAAGTACAGGTGACCCTCTGCATCCAGGGTTCCCCATCCACAGATCCAACCAAAGAAGGAGTGAAAACATTTCAGGGAAAAAAAAATTACATCTGCATTGAGCATGTACAGACTTTTGGTTTTCTTATCATTATTCCCTAAAAAATGCAGTATAACTATTTCCATAGCTCTTATACTGTAGTAGGTATTATAAGTAATCTAGAAATGATTTAAAGAAAATGTGGTATGTATATATACACCATGGAATTCTATTCAGCTATAAAAAAGAATTAAATCATGTCCTTTGCAGTAACATTGATGGAATTGGAGGCCATTATCTTAAGAGAAACCACTCAGACATAGACAAATTCCACATGCTTACACTTAAAAGTTAGAGCCAAATATATGCCCATATGGAAACAGAGTGAGGAGTGGTGGGTAATGGAGACCTGAGGGGTGGGGGCTGAGCAGGCTGGGTGATGGGAGGTTGCTGTGGGCACGATGTTCGTTGCTCCAGGGACGGCGCCCTGAAGGCTCTGACCTCACCATAATGAGGTATGTCAATGTGGCAAAATGAATGAATAGATACAAATTTTAAAAAGTGTATAAAAAAATAAGGAATTTTTACACAAGTCAAAAAAATAAAAATAAAAAATCTATTATGGGAAAAACATGGGGAAAAAATTTTTTTCTAAAGCATGTGGCTGTCATATGTGGATACCATGCCATTGTGCATCAAGGACTTGAGTGTCCTTGGATTTTTTTTTTTTTTTTTACAGTTTTTGGTTGGAGCTGGGTTTGAACCCTCCACCTCTGGTATATGGGGCCAGTGCCCTACTCCTTTGAGCCACAGGCATAGCCTGTGTCCTTGGATTTTGGTAGCTAAGGAGATCTGGAACAAATCCCATATGTGTACCACAGGACAAATGTATTTGTGGGATGAATGAATGAATGAATGAATAAGTTATTTCTTAATTAGTCATCTAATACCAATGCCACTATTTTCAACACCAAAGTCAAAATATGTTGGTGTTCCTGCTGTTTTTCTCAGAAGCAATTAGCTCATCCCTCCCCCTTGTTCAAAATCCCATAATGTCTTCCCATTGTAATTTTGATAAAATAGCAAATCTTGACCTGGTTCAAGCTGGCCCAGCTTTCTTTTTGACACTGTTATATAACCAGCCCTACCGCAGAGAAGTATTCAAATTCTCACTCAGGAAGCTGAGGCACCCTTGTTAATCTCTTTCCCCTCCGCCCCCTTCTTTAACTGGCAAGCCCTTGCCTGTCCTTTGATGCTCTGTTTAAACATCTTATTCTCTGGAAAACCATCCTCATCCCAATAGTGCCCTTGTCCTCTATTCTTTTATAGCACCCTAGAATCACATGACACAGTTTTATCACACTATATTTAATTATTAATTTAAATACCTGTCCCTGTAGCCAAACTGTCTTACTCATTTTTGTATTTGCAGTGCTTTGCACAACACCTGCTAGACAAGTAGAGAGATGTACAAGTTAGTGATTCCTTAAAAGAAATGTAAACTCCAGGGATCAAGATCAAGAGTTTTTTCCCTTGCTTCAAGGCAATAGGTCCATTTAATCCTGTGTCTCCTTGAGTGAGGTACATTAGGGTCACCAATTATCTCTTTAAGTTACATTTTACAGTTGTTGACCTCATATATAGACTTCTAAAGAGTTAATTAGTTTCTACTGAGAATATCAGAAGCTTTTTCCGGATTGTACTCTGAAGGCTAACAATGCTTCTAAGTCTATTTCTAGTCATCTTCTGGGCGCTGAAGTTATTGTGAGAATTAAGGACATACATAGAAAACATTTAAGAATATTACCTGGTGTCTGTAGTGTGTGCTCTCTAAATGCCAGCTATTATTATTCATCTTTTCTGTTCTTTTCAAATATACACAAATGACACTCGTATTTGTCCTGGTCTTCTAGCTCACAGTATAGCAAGCAACTCAGCCTGGTCAATGACTAATCATTATGACAGCGTGTTGTAATTTGTCTGGGAGCTATTGAAATGACAAGCCTGAATAGCACCCAGGGAAAAGAGATGGTGAGTAAGGATATATTGGAGTTTTTCCAGGCACAACTTGTAAAAATGCAAATGTGATAGAGCAGAGAAAAAAAGAAATGCACTGAAAGTTCACAGGAGTGGAGACAGAGTTTGGAAGGTGGTACGCAAATGTAGGGGGTAAGAATTGGGGAGCCTATGGAGCTTCTATAAGCAGAAGAGCAGTGGAGAATATCCAGTGGTTTGACGGAGCATGAGGAAATTGAAGAGAAAGGTTTGCATTCCAGTTTACCACTAACATGTGTGCACTCACTCGCACCTACCTGCCCTGCCATGAGCACAATTTGTAAGAGAATTCTGGGGAGTGCTGGGGATGGAGGAAGTTAAGAACAGTGGTGGGGATGCCCCAGGACAGTCAGATCAAAGTTCAAACCTAGATCAGATGCTCCACTTACGCCTTCTCCTCCTGCCCCATGCTACCAGGCATTCCTAGACCCAAAGACAGAATCATGTAAATCAGGCTCACTAAAAAAGCCTGCTGTGACACTCCAGCCAGGCAAACTTACAATCTGTATTACAGAACTACATAAATGCATATCCAGACAGTGTTGTGACAAATGTTAAAAGAGCCTTAAAAAATTCATGTTCCAAAAATTCCACTTCTAAGACTTTACCTTAAGGATATAAATCATTAGAGCTGTTCTTAAAATTTTCTGTATATTATTACTCACAATCATGTTGTTTATAATGGAAAAAATGTGCAATGTCTAAATTTGAGTATTGTTTACATAAACAAGTTACCCAGCCATAGAAATCCAGGTTTAAGGGAATGAACATGTATACTGACAGGGGAAAGTTCTCATTAATACTGTTCAATGCTAAAATGTACGTATGAAACAATAAAGTATAAGCTCAAATTTTAAAAATAGATATATTTATAGATAGCGCACATCTGTAGTCACAGGTACTCTGGAGGCTGAGGCAGGAGAATCACTTGAAGCCAGGGGTTTGAGGCTCAAGGTGGCTGTAATCCTTCCTGTGAGAAGCCACTGCACTCCAGCCTGAGCAACACTAAAATAAGAATGTTTTAAATAAAAAGATATATTTATATATGGGTCCAGAAAAAAATGAGAGATGAAATTAACTTGTGACATTTTTCTTAAAATCACTAAATCACTTAAAAGACTAGGAGAAATGAATGGTTGTCTTGCTCCTCCATCTCAAGATAAGATAACTAAGATTTGTTTATATTCTGAACTGTCAGTAACTTTGGTTATAGGTCTTTCAAGTTACAGGGCTGAAGGCAGAAGTTTCTGGCAGTGGAGTGAAGTCATCTGACCTGAACTCTGAAGTAGCCAACCAGGCTAGCTGGAGGAGGTTTGCAGAAGGCAGGGGGTTGCAGGTTATAAGAATAGCAGGAAGCAACAACACACTCCCTCTCAGAGCCCACAGAGACCAACCGCTAGGATGGAAAAAAAAAAAAAAAAAACAGTGTCAAGCTTGACATGAAAGCAGCCGAGCCTCCTGCCTTCAAGGGACCTGTGTGGAAGTGGTGATCAGTGTAAATTGAAAAGCAAAAGGTCGAGCTTGATCCAGAAAGAAGAAGAGGCCACCGAAATGTCTGAGGTTGAATTTCTCCTTAAAATCTAGTTAGAAACGCTCATAGAAAAGTTAACTAATTTAGAGATTACAAGAAATATGTCATTTCTTATATCTGAATGTCACAGAGTAAAATTCAAGTGTAAGCCTGGTATATGTATGTGATGTGCATACACATATATACATACTTACACAGACACAAATAGATATGGACAGGTAAAGGATACACATATAGTCCCTAATATTTATACAAATAACTATATTTTCATACATAACTCCATAGATTAAC
This sequence comes from Otolemur garnettii, assembly GCF_000181295.1. Lineage (NCBI taxonomy): Eukaryota > Metazoa > Chordata > Mammalia > Primates > Galagidae > Otolemur > Otolemur garnettii. The sequence goes on along the minus strand of NW_003852398.1, from coordinate 27,410,274 downwards.
GTGATATACATCCAGCATAGTTGTCGCTAGTTGATATTATTCTAGAAAAATTTAAATTAATCTTTATACTTTTTTATTTTGCCCCAATATTTCCCATCAAATGTTAGGAATGTGTATTACATCCCTAACGCACACAATTTATTTTTTTAAATGCCTTCCCTATATCTGGCTTTGTTCATAAAATTGCCTTGATAAGTATATTAAATCTGCACATACGATTTCCCCAAACAGTTATTAAAGTTACTAATTAGTGCACTTGATTTAAAGAAGTCTTAAATTGCAAAGGCAGCCATAAGCTGTGGAACTTAAAGAACCAGTTTTTCTCCTAGTTTTTACCCAACCACCTGAAGCTGCTAAAAAGAAAGAATAACTTTACTATTTTTAGAAATTCTTCTCCCCTTCTACAGATGTTTTGGAACGTACAACTTCCGTCCTAAAGGTGACCATTCCTCATCAGTGGCACCACTAATATTAGTCCAAGCCACTATCATCTCTAACTTATTTCTTACAAGCTTATTTCTTGCAATAAACTCCTGTCCTCAATTCCCAAGTGTTATGACATATTTTCTACATAAAAGCTAGAGTTATGTCTCTGAAACCTCAGGCAGACAACATGTGTTTCCTGCTCAAAGTTCTTCAATAGTTTCCCAGCTCATGCAGAATATCCCAAGTTCCTACCATGACTTCCAAAGGTATACAGAATCTTTGACCTCAATTTCCACCACTTCTCCTCACTCTCTTTCATTCATTCACTAGAGCTTCCTCCCCATCTCTCCAATATGTCGATGGCACTTTGATCTTTACACCTGTTTTGTTTTCTTCCTGAACTACTTTTTGTCAAATATCTACTATGTTCCTTCCTTGTCTTTAAATAGGTCTCCAATTGAAAGGAGTCTCATCAAAGATCATATTCCTGATCATCCTAACCAATGCAGCACACTTTGTCATTTTTAGAATCTCTATGCCACTTTATTTTCCTTCATGGTATTTATCTTACATTCTCACATTCCTTTGTTTTGTAATGCCTATAACTGCCTCCTCCCAATAGATGCCCTGACAATAAAGGGTTTGCTGGTTTTCCTGGCAAATAATAGGTATTCAAGAAATATTTGGAATGAGTTAAGCAATGAAGGGTGTCATTGTAGACTATCTTGGAAATATGGTTATATAATCTGCTATAATAACATATGATTATTTATCCATTTTGAACCAAAGTACTCCTTTCAGATACTTCAATCAAACACTCTATCTTTTCCATAAGAGTTTATATATATTACATCCAACAGAGGCTACAACAGCCTGTCTTCTCTAGCTCCACTGTCTTTTCAAAACTCAGTTGAATTGTCTTTTCATTTTTTAAAGTTCTTAACCACCCTTAATCCCATTTTTTGTGTTCTTCCATTGGACTTATTCTATTACAAGACTCATTTTTTTCACTAATTATTTCTAGTTCAGATTTTCTTATCCTTTTAGGGAATTTTTTAAAGTACAAATGAAAGTCTGATAATCAATTAATCTATAAATCAGTCAACTAAGCAACCAATCAATATTCATTACATATTTACCATGCTTGGCCTTGGAGTTATAGTAAAGAATGAAACAGATATGGCCCCTCATAGAGACCACAGTATAATAAAGTCACGCTTATTTTTAACAAATTGTCCATAAGCCTACATTATAACATATATTATAAAGTCACTCTTATTTTTAACAAATTGTCCATAAAAATTCACACATTTATAAGTAGTTAGGAAAATGTAATGTCAAACTATAAGTTATAATTTCTCCCCATCAGATTGGGAAACCTTTTGGGGTGAGGAGGATGTCCTGAAGGGCACCCTTAGGATTAGCTGTGGGCGGACATGTTGGCAAAGCTTTCTAGATGCTAATTAAGGAACATGCTTAAAATTCTGAATGTATATTTTCTACATATCTGTTCTAGGGAAATGTTCCAACACTTGCTTAGGTGTCTAAAGATGCAAGTGGAGGGATATGAGTTGCTATACTGTTGGTAGAAATGAACACTTGGAAGCAGGATCAATGCCCACTAATCTGTGAGTGATTAATTAAATCATGACATGCTGAAACCCACAAATAGAATGCAGATGTTAAAAAGATTAAGGCACCAGACCTGCAAAGAAGAGCTGGTACCCATACTGCAGAAATTATTCCATAACACCGAGAAGGAGGGAATCCTCCTCAGGATTCATTTTATGAAGCCAGTATCACCTTGATACCAAAGTCAGAAAAGGATACAACAAAATCAGAAAACTACAGAAAAATATCCCTTACGAACACTGATGCAAAAAAATCCTCAATAAAATACTAGCAAATCAAATCTAACAGCATATCAAAAAGTAACCTACCATCACCAAGTGGGCTTCATCCCAAGGATCTGAGGATATTTCAACATATGTAAATCAATAATTGTGATTTATCACATAAACAGAAGCAAAAACAAAGACCATACGACCATCTTAATAGATCCAAAAGAAGCATTTAACAAAATTTAGCACCCTTTCATGATAAAAACTCTCAAAAAATTAGCCATAGAAGGAACATATCTCAGGATTATAAAAGCCATATATAACACACCCACAGCCAACATCACAGTGAATGGGGAAAGTCGAAAGTATCTCCACTAAACAAGGGTGCCCACTGTCACTGCTTCTATTTAACACAGTGCTGAATGTCCTAGCCAGAATAATCAGGCAAGAGAAAAATTAAAGACTCAATTCCATTTATAATAGCTCCAAATAAAATAAAATACCTAGGAATATATTTAACCAAGGAGGTGAAAGATCTCTACAAAGAGAACTAGACACTAGAGGAAAGAAATCTCAGATAAAACAAATGGAGGGTGGCTCCTGTGGCTCAAAGGAGTAAGGCACTGGCCCCATATACCAGAGGCGGCGGGTTCAAACCCAGCTCCAGACAAAAATCACAACCCACAGGAACTGTATTAATGGGCCATGGCACTAGGAAGGTTGAGAACTGCTGGGCTAACCACATGCAGAAGAATGAAACAGGACCCATATCTGTCACCACTCACAAAAAATTAATTCAAGACAAATAAAAAACTTAAATGTTAAGTATAGAACCATAAGAACTCTAGAAGAAAATGTGGAAAAAATTCTTCTAGATACTAGTTTAGGCAAAGAATTAATGACTAAGACGCCAACATCATTTATAGAAATAACAAAAATAAATAAATACAACTTGATTAGATTAAAAAGTTTCTAGACAGCTAAGGAAATAATCAACGGAATGAACGGACAACCTACAGAACGAGAGACAATTTTTGCAAGCTATACACCTGACAAAAGGCTCACATAAAGAATTTACAAAGAACTCAAACAAATCCATATAAACAAACAGAAATGAAAAACCATGGGAAAGAGATATGAACAGAATCTTTTCTAAAGAAGAAAGATAAATGGCCAAAACAGTGTTCAACATCACTAATCATCAGGGAAATGCCACTTAAAACCACAGTGCAATATCATCTTACCCCAGCTAGAATACCTATTATTTAAAAGTCCAAAAATGGTAGATGCTGGTGTGGATGCAGAGGGAAAAGAACACTTATACGCTACTGGTGGGATTGCAAATTAATAGAACCTTTATGGAAAACAGTGTGGAGATCCTCCAACAACTAAAAGTTGACATGCCATTTGATCCGGTAATCTCATTCCTAGGTAGTTACCCAAAAGGAAAAGAAGTTGTTTTATCAAAAAGACACCTGCACACAAATGTTTATTGCAGCACAATTCACAATTGCAAAGATGTGGAATAAAACTAAGTGCCCATCGATTCATGAGTAAATTAACACACACACCATGGAACACTATGCGGCCATACAGAAGGACGAATTAAGGCCTTTGCCACAACTTGGATGGAACCAGAGACCACTAACCTAAGTGAAGTATCTCAAACGTGGAAAAACAAACTCCACATGTACTCAATATTAATTTGGAATGAACTGCTCAGCACAAAGGGAAGTAAAACTCAGCAGAAATCAAGCAGGGAACAGAGAGCGTTGGGGGAAACCTGCCTAACAGGTACGATGAACACTGTCTGGGTGATGGGCATACGTATAACTCTGATTCAAGCATAACAAAATTGACACATGTAACTAAAAACACTTGTACCCCTGTAATATTTTGAAATATGAAAAAGAACAAGAAGGGATTCACATACATGTAATAAGTACAAAGACACGCGCTAGGTTGATAAACAACAAAACCAGGGAAGCAGTTATGGAGCTAGAACAGGGGGAAGAGGCTTTTTAATCAGGAGGATATTTGATTTTCATTAGGAAGAGATTTAATCGGGAGGAAATTTCAACTATATTTGTATTATTTTATATCTTAAGCTAAATTGTGGGCACACAGGTGTTCTTTCACTTTTTTCTGAGTACCCTTTGCTATATAGGAAGCATCTCATTTAAAAAGTGAAACAATATACATACACACGCACATATACATGTATACACAATAAAACAAGAAAATGTGTTCAAGACACAGGGGTAGATAAAAAGTATAATAGATCAATATACATGATGCTATAGGAGTTTGAAAGAAACTAAAAAAAATGGAGACAGGTATGCAGATACATGAATTTATGTGCACATATTTACATATATGTAAATCAGAGATTATGGCCATAAGAATGCAGGCTCAGTTGTTACTCATAAATAGTTTGGGCACTGGGGTGGAAGGTGATGAGAAACTTTTTCATCTGGAGGATTACTGGAACTTTACACAAATTTGTATGTTTAAGGATTACTTGTTCAGCTGAAGAATACGAAAGACTGTTCCCCACCTATGAATCTCATCTTCTCTTGCATTTCTGGCATGCTGGCAAGTCTTCTCACTTTATATTAGAAGGTTACAGTATTGTTCTTGCCAAATAGGTCACACACAAGAGCATGAATTTCTCAAAGCTGCTAAGGGGAATCTCTGCTCCAAGCAGCAAACAAACAAACTCACTGACTCAAAAGAGGCTTGGCCAAGGAGTGCCAGGTTAGGTGCAGACATATATTTGTCTATTTGTTCATTCAACCATTTCTTAACCAACTCAATCATCTGCATATGCACGTGACAGAATATTTGAGAATCCACTCTATATTAGGCCCCGAGAAAAGAAAGTCAGGCATCAGTCCTCCCTCAGGGAGCTCAGAGGCTGCTAGAGGAGGCAGATGAGAATCGAAGAACAGTATGTCTACAGGTGAAATTACAGCTACCATGGATGCCGTAAGGGAAGTACACATGGTGGCACTGACCCTCACGGAGGATCAGAAAACACTTTTCCTGAGGAACTAATAATTGAACTATAATTTAAAAGTGGAATCAAAATTGACTGAAAAAACAGGCAGAAAATATTAGGGACCAAGGCTGGAAGTGCAGCTGCAAAAACCATGAGGCTTGTGCAAAGGAGACCAATGTAAAAGGAGAGGAGAGCGTGAGGGCAGGTCCGTGTCAAAGGAGGGTCAGATGTGGAGGGAATCAGAGGCTGAGCTGAGTATGGAGGTGTCATCATCAATTTGGTGGGGAGTCACAGTTACTTTGAGAAGACTGGCATTGGGTGTGACAGGATCACATTGCATTTTGACCTGGCTGGAGTAAAGAAGGTAGTGGCTAACAGTGAGTTTGTTTGTTTCTTTTTGAGGACGGCCTTAATGATTTAAAAACATATTCCTTGTATGTACACCAGTCAATCTATCTAGAACATGGTTTTTAGGGGAAAGGGGTGCCACCTGCTGGGGGTCATCTAAGGTATCTGTGGGTCATTGGACTGTAGTTATAATTAGGGAACAGAACAGAAATTTAGAGGAAGGGCAGGGGACACATTATCCATCATAAGAAAAATATATCCCACATTCTCTATGATTTTAGAACATCCTATTAGCCATTTGTGTAAGTGAAAAGTTCGCTTATGATTACCTAACTTAGAACTTAACTCTCTTTACGTACAAATACAAAGAATCTTTTCATGGCCATTTATATACACTAAGCGAAGGGAAGGTTATGCTTTCATGTTGTTCAGAACAAGTATTCACCCGCCATTCATGACACTGAAGTTGCCAACACAACACACCTGTGCTGGATTTTGTTGGTCATTCTCACATCCATGGTGATTTAATGTTCAAGTGCACCTATCTGCCTGCTTTATTATGTTTTGTACAATTAAATATATATTATTCTGATATAAATTACTCATTTATTCTCTGTATTCCAGTTAAGGCATCATATTGATAATTTTAAATTGTCTATAGATAGATTACATTACTCATGGATTTCATTTCAGTATCATAAATGGATATTACAAAATATTTGTTTTGGAAAAGAGAAGGGTAGTGGTTGATCTGAGGTGACTGAGAATCGCTGGCCTAGAAAAATATAATGACTTTCAAGACCGAGGCTGGTGTGTTAGACAAGACGCACTTCAGGCGTCTAGTCTAAATGAATGCACTGGAGTGTTTCTGATTTATCAGCCCTGGACATACACAGTTAAAGCAGCTCGGTGAATGTCAAGGGTTGGCAAGAACAGCACAACAGCAGAGGCGGCACAATCCTTCCCTATCAAGAAAATTACCAAGATCTGCTCCACCTCCAAGCTTTTCTTACAGTCTTGGAGGATTTCTAACAGCTGTGACACACATCTTCCCCGAAAAGCTGGATTTCATTATCTTAGGAATATATAATGTGACAATATTTGCAAATCAAGTTTGTGAAATTCTGGTGTATTTGTGCGTGTGTGTTGTTCTTTCTCAGAATAATTAATGGGATAGAAATGTTTCGTGTGCTAGAAACGGCTCAGATAGAAAAATTAATTTTGTGGTTAGCTTGAAACTAAATGCTGGGCTGTAATATGCAATGTAATGTACAATAATGTAATAAGGGTATCCCCTTAGGCAGCTTTCCAAGCCTTCAGGCCTCTTTGGCTTCTCTGCTCTAATGATTATGGAATAAAAAATAGTGTTTCTCATCATTTAAGTGCTATGTGCCAGGAGGAGTGCTGTTTTCCATGCATTAACTCATTGGTGTTGTCACAGCAGCCTATGGAGATAGGTGCTGCTAATATATCCAATTTACAGATGGGGAAACTGAGGCTCTGAGAACTGAACTGATGTGCCCAAGGTCACATAGCTGATAAGAAGTAAATTCAGGATTCAAACCTGTCTCTGGAACCTGAGCTCTTAATCCATATGTGAGTCATTATAAAAGTTTTGTGATACACAGAAATCGAAAAATGTGAAACCTCCACAGATGGAAACAAATGAAGCCCTCCCAGCACCATGATGAGCCGAGCCAGGTGAAGCTTGCACAGGGGAATCAGAAAGGATGCTGATGACTGTGTTTCTTGGAAGTGAAATAATGAACCATAAGACAGTCTGTCTCAAAAGGCTTGTAGTGACCTATGTGTGATGTATTAATTTAATATTAATCAAGTCATCATGACATAATTTATGAAGATCATCTAAAGGTTAAAATACATAATCTGGAATACAGATGAATGTAATGCTTTCCTTTTAAAAAGGTCATTCAACATCTCTGTTGAGAACTGAATTTGCTCTCCACTAGTAAGTGTATGCTCCTTACATCCTCAGAGACTACCGCTGATGGTCCAACCTGGAACTAGTCATTACCAATGGTTGTAATGACCAACAACGTCCATTTAAAATATCCCACTTCCCAACCATAGTTTTCTATCTCTGGAGACCTTGTCTTTAGCACATTGACTCCAGCAATTCTTTAATCTTCTCAGGAGATACAATCTATTGATCCTAATACTTTTTCACTGTCCCTCACCCTCTTCACTTAAAATAGGACACATGCCAAGCTGATTGTGAGCTCCTAAAGATTTCACGAAAGCCAACAGTGCTAGAAGTCTAAGGATGCCATGAGAATTGTCTTCAATAATGTTAAAATATCATTTTAAGAATACACTCAAAATATCTAGACAGTTAACCAGAACAGGGAAAGTTTTAGAATTATTTCCTATATTACAAGCAGAGCAGTGGAGGAAATGGAGATCTCAGCCTGGAGACCAGAGATTTCAGCTCCAATCTTGGAAACACTGTCCTGTAGTTCTAAACAGTGGGACCAGGTCCAGTCAGGGGGATACTGCAAGGTAGAACTTAGCCCAAACTGAAAATGACAAGTTCTTTTCTTTTTATATTACAATTAGAATCCAATTATACAGCTGAACGCTGTATGGAGAAGATTTCTGAGCATGGATTTTCAGTCATCACAGGGTCAGTCAGTCAGAATAGGCTAGATTAACTCTGGTAACAAAGAACCCCTAATTCTCACTAGTTTAAAGCAACGAAGGTTTATTTTTCACTCACTGCACATGTCCGTGTAGGTTGTCAGGGAGGCTCTACTCATCACATTCACTCAGGGACCCAGAGGCGTGGCATAGCCACCGACTTAATTGTTGCCAGTTGTCATGTTAAGGAGAAATGGAACTCTGGGAGAACAAGTGTGTCACGAACTGGTAACAAAATGCTCCAGCCTGGAAGTGACTTATATCATTTCCACTCAGCAACTCCTTGGCCAGAACGACTCCTGGCACACACCTCTAACCATAAGGGAACCAGGATCTTCAAACCTACAATGAACCCCGCAGGAGAACACTGACCAGCAGAATGAGCACTGCAAACATCAGGGAGAGAGCAGTGTGGGCCTGTGTGGGCCTGGAAAGGCGTTCTGGCATTTATCAATATATTGGGACTCCTCAACCTGGTCCTAGTGATCAGAACAACCCTGAAAAGTCTCACAAGGTATTGAGCTTCTCAGTACCAGATACGGTATGAGCAAAGGTTAGAGGAAAATAGATAAAAGACATCCAGGCTAAAGGAGCAACGAGAAAGCCCACAGCTAAGTCTCTACATGCGCCTCTGACCACCATAAAGTAAACAGAAGTCGGCATGGAATCCTTCACTGATGGTGCCAGATATCTAAAGAGAAATAACCAGTTCTTAGATAAATTAACTGGCCAAGTACCGGGATAAATGTTACTCATCGAGAACAGACAGAAACACGAACTGAGCATTATATATTTAATAGTTGCATCGTTGTTCCTCTTCCCACAGGAGAGCTGATCATATTAACTCTCTCCCCAGCAGAGATGATGATCAGAAAAACCAAAATAAACCAAGGCAAAGGATTTTCATTAAAAGAAACCACCACTGCAAAACACAGTCGTGCCTAATCTTTCTTTGTAAAAACCAGAATCTTACATCACCCTTCCTATTCAGTTACAGACAGGACAGCAAATGGCTGAGTGAGAAAACGCATTGCTATTCACCAGTGATCATTAGCAGCCAATTAGGCTAATCAGCAATGAATAAAACATCTGAAAACACCCGAGAAAAGGGTAAGTACACTGTAAAGGCTACCTAGCACACACACACATGATAGAGTTTAAATATTAACCTTTCAATTCTGCCTTCAGTTAGCAAAATATTTCCTAAGTATTCCTGTTTAATCCACACACTTCAGAAAGGTTAGGCTTATTATTATAAGTGATATTTGCAGATAAAAAACCAGATTCAACTATATTAATTGCATTCCTTCCTTATCTACATGGGTGTCTAACCTGTGGTCCACAGGAAAGCACCCTGAATGGGCATATACCATAACTGACTTCTTAATCTTTCAGAGTTGATAGCATCACACCACCACCACTTGCCAGTGTTCGTGATGGAATCCTGGGCTTGAGAGACCACAGTTCCTGTAATATCCTGTGATACTTCTTGCATTCTCGGGGAAATCATTTATCTTCAAAAAGAAGTCAAATTTTCACCCACTACAGAACTCATTTTATTTTTCATATTGTCTAGTGATACAAAATAATTTTCTCTCATTTCTACTGCTAAAATGTCCAGATAGTGGAGCTAATTATAATATCCCAAGAGGAAGCAAGCATCATAGGATAATAAGTGAGTATGCCTACATAAAAGTCAACCTCCAAGCATTCTAGAAAATGAGCCAAGCCATCTGTAGATAAAGTGGCTGACTGGATGAGTAAACTACAGCTCACGGAGCCAGTGGAGAAGAGCTGCTGGGTGCATCTCCTCTTTACTTCATACTCCTACCTATCTTTTCTCCCCAACGTGGAGCTCCTACTGGCCTCTCTCAACCTCCAATTCCGGTATTAGTATTATCCTTAATAAAAGGTGAGGTAAGCAGCCCCTGGTCTGTTACAAAGAGGTTTACACCTCACCTTGGCCTTCCTGGAACTGCAGTCGACCTATGGAAACATTGAAGCTGCATAGCATACTAGCTCAGCCACCAATTCTTCTTTGCCTTTTCCTGATTCTTTCTTCTCCCTTCCTCTCCTCTCGCCGCCCTCCCACCCTCCTCCTCTTTTCCCTCTCTTTCTTTTTAAATTACATGAGTAAAACATGAACACATTCTTATTGTTAACAAAATTTGATTAGCAACAATTAATGTCTGGTACACTCGTGTGTTGACAGGGATCTGGAACAACGGGTCTTCTTATGAACTGCTAACAGGAACATACCCACGTTGGAGAGGATTTTGTCACTCCCTAGTAGAGACATATACACCTTACAGCCCACTCTCAGGCACAGAACCTAAAGAGACTCACACATGTACTCAAGGTGACACAACTATTTATGGAATGATATGCAAAACACTGGAAATTTACCTAAACGTTCATCAACTGGAGACTCAAAAAATAAACCACAGTCTTTCTGATTGTGCACAACGTGAGGGTATATTTCAAAGTAACTAAGAGCACATTTTAAATGTCTTACCACAAAAAATAAGTAAGTGAGGTGATGGCTATGTTAATCAGTTTGATTTAAGGATTCCACATTGTATATCAAATCATCACATCGTGTCCCATAAATGTATACAGTTATGATTTTAACTAAAAATTAATAAAAATAAAAAATAAACCAGTCATAAATATAGGGATGAAAAATTTTAGGTTTACTAGATAAACATATCAATATTAATGCATGTCACATATATCACTCTGAGTTTTTGAAAAGCAAATTGTAGAATAATTTAATATATTACTTATGTAGAAGTAAAAATATAAAGCTATTCAATAACATTCTGGAATACATGCTTAATGCGCTAAAAGGTATTAATCAAGTGCATGGGAATAACAGACTCCAAATTCTGGGTGGCAGTTACCCAGTGGGGGCGTGAGGAGCTGCAAACAGGGAGGGTAAACGGCGTCAGTCCTGCTTTACGTCCTAAACTAGATGATGGGGCTTTGCTCCATTATACCACATGCTATTTTGTTAGTCTAATCTATTTCTTAACAAATTGTAAACACTCTAGAAAAATGTCCAAACATTTCAAGTAAACTTCACCTTGATCATGCCCTAACACCTAGTCACAGACACACTTCAGAGCTGTTAGTTACCAGTTCTTTTCTACTCCATGTATATAGCGTTGCTTGAGCAAGTCAATCTCTCTCCGTTTTAGAGAAATAATAATATAACATATGTTCACTTACCATCATGTCTTAATCATGTAAATATATCTCCCTTTTTAACAAAAATAAATTTTCCCAGAACTGAGAAGTTTCTTTTCCAGAAAGGAGAGTACGGTGGGTGAAAGCACAAGCTGCCTGTGTGCCAATCCTAGAGTCAATGCCTAATTTGAGAAAAATTCGTGTAAATTCATTTAAGTACTCAGAGGACTGGCTGGCACACAGCGAGCCCTTGATAAATATTGATAAATGTTAACTTTTGTCTCTACAGGCTATACCTTATGAGGAAGGGTCCTTGCAATGACATCCTTTCACCAAGCCAGACTCATGGCTACTCCATAGAAGAATCATGATACTCCTAATTATGCTAGGCTTTGGAAATCAGTTATCCTCCAAAATCCTGTGGAAGCAGGGCTCTGGAACCTGCACACCAAGTTCTGCATAGTATTTGTCCAAGTTCCAGGCATTCTTTTCCTATAGGAGAATTTGTTCAGCTCACTCATAGCTGTCATGGTGCCTGCCAAGTTACCAGTATTTGACAACCAAGAAATATACTTAAGGGTTTTTACATCAGCATTCTTCCTTTAAATTGAGTCTGGAGGTATGGACAACCTTCTTCCTTTTTCATATTCATTCTAATTATATTTTTTATTGAGTTGTGCTCAGAATATGTAACTTTCAGGTAATTTATTTCTCCCATAATTCTCAAAACTTCTTCCAAATTTATCACATCATCTATGTGCACTTTATATTTTCAATGAGCAATTTAAAATATCAAGTTTGGGACTTGCATTGTTCCCCAGTATAGGAGAAATTCAGAACAAAAGTTTTAGAGTCAGCAGGGCCTGAGTTCAAATCCTAGATCTGCCATGGGCTCTCCATGTGCAGCAAGGTAAATGTAGTAGTTTTCCTTAGCTAGATGACAAATTACTGCAAATTAGAGGCTTAATACAACACCCATTTATTAGCTCACAGTTCTATAGTCAGATGTCTGAACATGGTGACAGGGTTCTCTGCTCAAGTCTAAAACTCAGGTGTAGTTAGGGATGACTGCTCATCTCATCTGGAGCTCAGGGTCCCCTATCAGCTCATATGGTTATAGACAGGATCCAGTTGCTTGCAGTTATAGGACAAAAGTCCCCATTCTCTTGCAGCTGTCATCTGGGGCCACTCTCAGCTCCTAGAAGTTGTCTACATTTTTTGCCACATGATCCCTGCCATCTTCAGAGCCAACAAGGCTCACATCAAATCCCTCTCATGTTCACTTTGTGTCTTTCCTCTTGACTCAGCCTTAAAGGGCTCATGTGATAGAGTAAGGCCAATTAGGATAATCTCCCTACTTTCAGGTTAGCTGATCTGGGACCTTAATTATACCTGCAGAATGCCTTCACAGCAGCACCTGCATCAGTGTTTGATTGAACACCTAGGGGAAGGAGTGCATATTCCAGGGAGCAGGACATCTTGGGGGCATCTTAGAATCCTGATACTCATAGTAAGTCACTTTGGCTTCACAATCCTTAGCCATAATATAGGCACAATGGTACTTACTGCAGAGAAAAAATTAGACGGATACAGTGAAATAATAAAAGCTTCTAAATAGGCTCGGCACCTGTGGCTCAAGTGGCTAAGGAGCCAGCCATATACACCTAAGGTGGTGGGTTCAAATCCAGCCCGTGCCTGCCAAACAACAATGACA